>NC_139771.1:18141743-18767993 GCF_965231275.1 Zosterops lateralis
TTCTATTAAGTTATACCTTAGGTTGGCAAGAAACAAGGAAAAAAAAAAAAAAAAAAAAAAAAAAACACCTGTCTGGTCCAAGAACACAACTAACTAGAGTTATCAAGCCCCAGGCCTCCTGCCTCACTGAAAAGCAAACCCAAGTTTTCAGAACAGCTTTTGCTCTGCAATGGATCATTTCTGTGGCAATCAGGACTCCAAATTTGACACCCACCAAAATCCCCTAGTTCTCAGAGACAATTTCATTTTAAATAGCTTATTTCCGTAAGCAGAGCATGAAGCAATTTCACTCAACCTGACAAATAAGTAAGGCCAAGGATGCAGCATTTAAAATTCAGAGATAACTAAACAGAAGAAGAATTATATTTAGACATGATAGGAGTTGGAAACAGGTTCCCTTCCACTCTTACGCTGAAGCTAAACAGCCATGATATGATCAAACAAGTTTTCACTTTTGCCTTGTAAATAAAATCAAAGGGCAACAGTCCTTTTTCTCTGACGTCTGTAGTTAATAAAGAAAGAATAAACATTACCTACTCTTACATGAGAAGGGAGGAGGAGAGAACATTTCTTAATCTCTTTCCAAAGAGGATTAATCTACAGCATATTTCCACCCCAAATACGAATGAAACAAAATGCTTCTCCTGCAGTTTTTCTGGAGGGGGTGTTTTATCAAAGCCTCTCATGTGAGTGAAGTTCACCTGAGAGCACTACCAAGCCTTCAGGTGCAGTACCATGCCAGGAGCATCAGCTGCATGGGGGGCAAGAAGAGTTTCCACCCTGTAGGAGAAACACAAAAGCTCCTAACATTTCTTAGGACCCACATATCTGAGAGGTACCAAGTACCTCACAATCACCAGTGAACTGGGACTTACGACAGCTCCATAAAGCAGACAAGCTGTAACTGCAGGAGCTCATAGGGCACAGGAAAGCCAGAGCCCCAATCCATGGCAGAGTTTAACGTGGGGATGGGTGTGATGGGGCCAAGTGTGCAGTGAAGCATTTACTGGTTCCAAACAACCTAGCTAGTGTGACTGGAAAAGACAAGGAGCTGGGATAAGGCACCCATGTCCCTTGCTGTGCCTCTGAGCCACTCGCCCACCCGCGGGAAGGGAACAGGATGAGGAAGCTATTTTCATCCCAAGTATCTGGAGCTTACAAACACCCGCTGAAAACTCAGTGCCTTATCAAAACAGGTGAGAGCCAATGCCAGCTGACGTTCCCATTCCTCTGAAGAACTCAGCCACAAGATTGTTTTTAAATTATTATTTTTGAGCAGAGTATTTACATGTCTGACTCTAAATAGGCTTTGGCATTTCTGCAAGGGGACCAAATGCATGACCTCGCAGTCTTGAAGAGTGATGGGATCAGTCCAGCTGCCCTTGCCTTTCCTCTGGAGAGGCCTCTTCAGCAAGGCAGGCACACCCCTGGGAATGGGCTCAGGAAGGACAGGCCCTTACAAATACAGGGTATTTTCTCCAAGGAACCAGGAAGGAAGAAAATAGCTATGGCAAAAAGGCCGAGGAACAAGAAAGAGTCCGGGCAAGACCTGGCGAGGGGAAGTGAGGGTGAGCCCAGCCTGCAGAAGAGTTTACGTTCCCTTTGAAGAGAAATATTCAGGCTGTCAGGTAAAACCGAGACTCTAACCTGTGGGAGGACAGAAGATGCTACCTTGAAGAATCTGACTATTACAGGATTAACAGCTACAATCCCTCCCTCCCGAGGACACCGAATGCCAAAATCTGGCCTGAGGGTTTTAGGTGGTGAGGTTTGTCCAGGCGTGTCGGCAAGAACTCTTCAACATACAGAGGAGAAATACTGTCCAAACCTGTATTATCTAAACATAGGTGCCTTTAAAATACTAAATATTTCTTTTAGAGGATAAGAAAAAAACAGAGGAATACAAAGCCAAAATACACACATTTCTTTTGGGAGTAAAACGTGCCCCTCAAACACTTGAATTCTACTGTACAATGTATTTATACCATGTTTAAGAAACATTTGTCAAGCATATAAAAACCCCCAGAAGTTCACTGTCACACAGCTTAATTCCCTATATTCTGCCTACATGCACATATAGGGCCAGTTTGTTAGGGGGTGGAGGTGTGTAGCAAAGCACAATCTAGCGAGACATGACACCATAACGGTGAACAATAAAAGCAAGCGCAGCATATGTGCTGGACATTTGGTGAAAATAACCCAGCCACAGCTCTGACTTCAGTACATTTTCCTGTGTGGAAGTTGGTAATTCAGTTTCTGCTCTAATTCAGCTCAGCCAACAGTTAGGTTGCTCACAGCTCTCCCCTGATAATTATTGGGGAATTCTGAGTTTCTAGGAAATGTATCTTTACTTTTCAGCACTCTTTTTTATAGAGCCCAACAAGCTGAAATCTGGGGGTTTTCTTCTTCTCTTCTCTTCATATTATGGTTTTTTCTCCATCTAGCAGATAGGATTCTCCCTGGCTATAAGATCTGAAATTGTAGCAATAATTATATTTCCTATTTTATTACTTGTAATTGCCCCTTTGATCAGAATCCTATGCCATTTAACCACATTTATATGGTCATCCTGCACATAGGTTCTAAATACAGAACAAATCATTTTCCAAGGGAAAACTACAGGAGCTGGGTTTCCCTTTACCGCACACACATGGAATCCCATACATTTGGCACAAATTTAGGTTATTATCATTTCATTCTTTCTTTTTATATTTGTTTCACTGTTAAAGCAATATAAAGCTCCCTGTTCACTGGGAGCTGCTCATTCCTTAGTACTGCCTTCCCTCATCAAGCCTGTAGCACATATACCCTGATTCAATCTCCTTTGCCAAAGGAGATACCAACAAACACATGAAATACCCACAGCTGGAAGGGCTGCACTGCGGGTCTCAAAGCTTTGCTGATCATACACTGCAAGCCTTACCCCAGTGTGAAGCCTTGGAAACTCTTCATACACAGCTTTGTTGTTTGTCCTGAAGTCCAAGAGTTTGCAGAGACACAGTCAAGTCTCCCCAGCTGGCAGACTGCCTCCAGTTCAGGCTCTCTCACACAGGACCAGACTGGCTGTCCCTCTCCAACAGCTCTGACCATGTCACCAAGCTCAGAGCTGTTGGAGCTCTCCTTGCTCATGGCTGCCCCTTGCACACTCTTACTCTGCAGCAGAGAAGCACAGAGGCAGAAGATGCTGATTGCTCTCCCTCCTTGCAAAACAGAGGACCATTGCCTGGGGCTATATGGCTGTTAATAATGGTAAAACCCAGACAGACTTCAGAGAACTCAAACAGAGATGCTTTTGATTTGGGCCATGCACCTGAAAGTAGAATTTTTTCATTCATCTTCCTCAAAGTGATGGTCGCGGGAAACTACCTAAATAGCCCAGCTCAAGAATTTGCAGTTATCTAGAAAAAGAACATGGTCTTTTGAAAGACTATCCTTAGAGTAAGTGTTTCATTTGAAGGAAAAGCCAATGTGAAGTCAAATTAAAGACAGCCAGAATCAGGCACATATCACAAAGAAGAGCTGGTGACACACCAGGGTGTTCCTACCTACATTGCTGCTCCCTATAGCCCACAGATGGGAGCAAAGGAAGGAGTTGAACTGTGTACTTTATCTCTAACAGCTTTGCTTGAGAAACTTCACTGTCTTACTTGAAGCGTTTGTTCAATGTGTTTCCATCACACTGCTTTGTCCACTCAGCCAACTTAGAGAGACATTCAAATCCTCCAGTCACAGGAAAAAAATGCTGCTGGAAGAGGGTGCATGCAGCCAGAAGAATTAAAGGCTCACAGATTAAAGAAACCCTAACAGCTACTTGGCTTTCACTACTTCACTTTTGAGTACACTCAGGACCAGCAGCAACAGGCAGATTCACCTGGACTTCCAAAACATCTTCTCTTTCAGGATGCTCTCCAGGTGAGCCAGTTGCCTGCTGCTGCGAACAGCTGTAGGAGGCTCCCTCATGCTGGAAAAGCAAGGCATCTGCAGGTACTTCCCTAGCTTCTCATCACAGATACCTATGCACCATCTACAGCCATGATAAGATGTGTTTACAAATAAGAACAAACTGACAAGTGTGGGAACGGAATCTTCACACTTTGAAACATGAAGTCAACTTGGTTCAGTCAAACATGGAAAAGGCAGCAGCTTTGGCACTTGGGGTAATTTCAGTGAGAGACAACTGTTCTCCTTAGCTACTGGTAAATACAATCACAAATTCCTAGAGCTTTTTTCTCTAGATACCAATAGCAGACTCAATGCTGAAAAACACTACAGAGATAGAGATCAGAGGTCTATTTTTGTTGCTGTGTCTTGACGCCCATGACTTTGATGGGTAAGTATATTAACATATGATAAATTACTCTTTAATCTGTTGTAGTTATAATTCTAGAGACAGGTTCAGTGGCTTTGCTCTCAACCACAATTATTTCTGTAAAGAAACACTTGTTTTGCTGGAAAAGGGTAAGAACAAAGCAGTTTGTAAACAAAGCTGGAAAAAGAGAAATCCATCTCCCACAAAGCTCAAAACTCCTCGAAATAACTTTCTGCAGAAAGCTACCATTACCCAGGGTGAAAAACTTCTTTAAACTCAGCAACCCTGAATTACACAGAAATGGTCAAACAGGGCTGCACAGTACTTCATCAGAACTGGTATAGCTTTTAATTTCCCACCTGATTGGGTTGAAAAGGTTCATATGTTGGAAAGTGTGGCAGGCGAAACTTACTGAAAATTGCAATCCAGGATCAGATTAAAGAGGGAGGATGATAAAGGTAAAATCTTCATAAATTAATTTCTTTATCCAGAATAAACTCAAAAGGTCCTGCGAGGGGAGGAATGATATGTGTTTCATTAGGACAAAGAGAGTAGGAAAAACTATGCCTCTGAACCTATAACTGAAACCTCTTTCGTGAAGACAACTCTTGCAACATGATTTCTTTAAGGGCAAGGTATTGAAATAATTTTGGAAGAAATATTTTTACCGCCCAAGAATAGTGCTGAAGTTCTGCACAGCACACTACAGCATCATTGCATCCAGAAACCACTAAAACAAGCACAAAAAGAGTCACTTAGCCCAACTCTCAGTCCACCCTTTTTGGCCTTGTCTGGTTGGGACAGAAATCCCTCCATGGCACAAGAGAGAGATGCTCAGCCTACTCAGTCCTACATTATTCAAAGACATGACATATCCTTTGCAGCCAACGACATCCTAAAGCAACACGTACATTTACTTTAGAAGGAAGACAAAGGGTTGAGACATAGGGGTACTGCCAAAATAGACAAAATCACAAACTCTTTGTCATAAGCTTTAGAGGCCAAAATTTTCCAGCATTATTCTAGAGAATGTCTGACTTGATGGAGTTTCTGGGGAGAGTCTGCATCACCCTGTGCAGTGAGAAACCATTTCTCTACCTGTGCCCTGGGTGGAGTCAGCTTGTACCCAGTTTCATCAGTAACCTGAGCAGCTCTGGGCTGTGAGCACAGAGAGAACAGCTTCTGGGTTTTGTCTCCCAGGTGTGCTCATGGTATGAACCCCATGTCTACAATGACAGTCTCAGAAAAGGCACTGGGGAGGCCTTTCCTTTTCAGGACATTTTGCTTCAGAAGCAGACCCCAAGATTTGACATCTGACACTGATGTAGTCCACCCTGAAGAAGCAGCTGGCAGATGTCACCTCCTCATCTTTGGTGTTAAGGGTGAAAAGCAAAGGGTCTGTGAAAGCCAAGACCCACACTACCCTCTGTGTCACTACACATCTCCTGGGATGGTTTTCTTCACACCAGCCACGTGCAGAAGATGTGCACAAGGAGAACTGAAATCCTGCATGTCAGGGCAGTTGGTGGCCAGAGCAGTGGGCTTGTTGGGAATGATTCCTGGGGTTTTGAACCAGAAACAGGGTGGTCAGATTGCCATCAGGCAGCACTTCACCACAGCACAGCCCCAGCCTGTGCTCCTGCATGGCCAGGCTACCATGGGAGGGCTGCTGGAAAACAAGATGGCATGTGAGAAATGCAGAACTGAAACCAAGTGTAGGTGACAGCCATAAAAACTGGTCTCATTAAATGCTGGCCAGGCGGTTGAGCGTGGACCCTCCCATCTGTTTGCTGCACACCCTGAAGGGGTGGAGGCCAGGGGTGACGTGCATGCCTTGGAAATCAGCAGCTTTTACACTGTTCACCCAGGAAGTTATTAACTTGCATGTTTGTGGGCAACTGCACAAGCTATTTTTGGTCATGGGACCCTGTGTAAGGAAAGGATTGCGAGGTTTTAATAATGATCTTCAGTTAACTTGGTTACCCACACAACAATGGCTTTCTGAGAGGCCAACTGCTGCGAAAAACTTGAGACAGGCTTTACTTCCAGAGGTATTAAACTATGAAAATATCTAACCATAATAGTAAGCAGCTATAAAAAGAGCCCTGTTTATTTCACATGATTTCTTTGTATGCCACAGTGTTATGAGAATACTTCAGCTCAGTGACAACATGGTAAATTGGAAAAGATTAACTATTGAAGTCAGCACTTACGCAGTTCATTTTTGTTTGCTGTTGGTGATTTTTCTTCTTTCAAAACCCAAGTTTTCACTAATATCAACAGGCACAACAACATTTTTTTGAATTTGAATCTGCAATTAACCTGATATTAAGGTCAACTGATGAAAGAGCCATGACTGAAGAAACTGGCAAATAAATAGAAAGAAAAATGCTAATGTAGACTTCAATTCTGCATTTCTGTACGTCACACAGGTAGATCTGGAGCCCACATACCCAATATGAGAAATAATCTGGTATCTCACATCTCTATTATATTGCAAATTGTATCCAATAACTTTTCTGCAACATTTGAGCATCACAGAATACCCTCCAGAGAAGGTCAAACGTTGTACTATAGAGCTCTGATAGTGTCTTAGTTCATTCCTGAGAAATACCACGAGGCCTTACTGAAACCCTTTCACTATTAGGGTATAGACCAAGAGAAAGGAGGGGAAAAAAATAAAGATTGCATTTGTTTCTGGGAAGACCTGCATGGCTCCACGGAGAGGACACTTCCACCCTTGTTAATCCCAGCTTCTTAAAGCAACACTCAGTAAGATAATGAATCCTTTAAATGTTACATCTTGTGTCTTGCATTATTGTGGTGCAGCAACTCTCCACATCAAACAGTCATCAGCACTATTACAAAGTGGGCTTATAAGAGACTGGCTGAAAAGGCGCTGTGTGAAAAGAAGTGGAAAATTAAAGCTGAAGCAGTCGAAGAAAGGGCTTAATTTACTGGCATGTACAGTATGCAAATGAGATTACTCTCAGCTTAACTGCATCATTTATGTCCATAATAACGGCATCATCATTACAGGGCTCAAATTAAATTACACCATAATTAGCATATCAAAGTGATTGGTTAAAGTTTAAAACAAATACCCAATTTTGTTAATGAACAGCTGTAATTGTCATGTACACTTCAATGAAAACTCCCTAAACAAATATATGTTTTAGAACAGAGAAAGATTTTGAAGCAGACAGGTCTGTGGCGGAGGTAAATTGCCTAAAAAAGAATGACACAGACTGTTCTATTAATGTTAATACATGCTCATCGTTTTCAGGTAATAAAACATTCTATCAAAACAAGCCTTCTCTTCGTGGTTTTTTTCGCCTCTCAACTCCCCCAGCACACTGGCAAGTGTCAGTGGGGAGAGGTGCTGGCTGTGCCCAGCCTGCCCCATGCACGGGACATGCACAGCCCCCACCTGCACACCAAGGCAGGAGGAGGAAGAAGACAAGGATGTCTCTCTAACTCTACCCTGTAGACCAAGGCTGGAGTAAGCTGATGACATGATAACACATCAGGCAGCCTACAATTCAATTTACTCTAATCTAATCACATCTACGCAGCAGTTCCAGAGGTGGAACTGCACCAGAGAAGTTTTTTGCTGTTCTCATTCTCATTAAAATAAATAGGGAGGTGGGACCGGAGGGTTTGTCACTGTCAGCCTGGCGGCCAGCAACACATTTCCAAAGATCCATCACTGCAAATGTACACAGCAAATACACAGTTAAAACACTCCTCAGGCAGAACGAGCTTTAACAGGGGAGCAGGTCTGCTCTGTGATATTTTAACAGTGCAGGTGAGCTCTACTGTGCTCGGAGACCAGGCCAAAGGAGCCCAGTGTCATCTCGCACAAGAGGTAAAAATAATCCCTCTACGTCCTCAAAAATGTTTACAACGGTATATATTTGCTTTTGTACTACCTAATATTATGGGGAGCAACATAGGGAAGTATATTTTGTGCTAAAATTGGGAATGCACTTTCAAATATACTTAACAAGGAAATTGAATGTCTTATTAAATCCGTATTATCAAAACACTGTTCAAAAATTTAAAGAAAGTAGCTTTTCATTTTATTCATCGAGGAATCCATTAAAGCCTAAGCTCTGAAGTAGTATGTAAATTATGTGCCTTTCAAGGTAGAGCTAGGGCAAATTCACTCCATCAACTAATGATGAACCTCATTATGTGCAGGGAGTATTCATAATGAGGAAACAAGCCACCCGCCATTCCATGTTCTAACATAAATCCCTGTAAAATGTGAATATCTCCACGTCTAATTAAAGGCTACTAATTCCTATCATCCCCTACAAGGCCCAAAAAGCAAAAACTAGAAACGTATTTAAAAAAACACCCTTCGATTTTACAAAACACATTTATTTGTGTTTACCATTAGTGAGTTGCAATGTCTTTTTTTTTCAAGAAAAATAAATCCCAGTTTTATAGGATAAAAGTTCGCAGGTACAAAAGTTTATTTACATTATCTGACTTGGTCTTATATTTTAAAAAGAGTTCCGGATTAGCACAGGTCAGGCCGCACAGCTTAAGAGAATAAAAAAGTAGAGAAAAGAAATCTTCAATAATATGTGAGAAATAATATTTTAGTGGGGGGAAAAGAAAAAAAAAAAAAGAACAGCTTTGCTACCCAGGTTTGCTCTGGGACTGAGACTTCCTAAAAAAAAAAAAAAAAATCTAGAGATCCCATAATAACTGGGGAAAGCAGGCAGCAGAGATAGGAAGAAGGAGAGCCAATTAAGCAACCGAGTAGACAACAGGTATTTAAAAGATTTTCTGAATGATACTCAATCTAGGAAGAAGCTGCTTCCCTCCCAAAATCCCATAAGAATTAGGGATTGAAGACAACACTGCTTAATGCAGGCTGGAAGAAAAGTGCTCTTCCACAGACTTACCTAGATTTGATATTTATACCTACAAGCGCAGCGTCCGCTCCTACGATCAAAACCACATTTCTTATTAAGTTACATAATACCCATCCTATGCACCGCCGTGAATTCATTTGCTCCTGCACTGAATTATGGATTTGCTCTCTACAGTTCCCGGCACAGAAGTGGACAGGTTTGTCGACTCCCCTGAACGGAAGACGCATCACTGTTTCTTTTTCACTGCTCTGTATTAATATTTTCCTACGTGTTCAAAACAAACCGAGAAGCACAGCAAAACCTGAGAGCGTTTCAGTCTGGAGGAGAAGAAAAGCATCCACTGGAGCCGAGCAACATATAGGCTTTAAAAAGAATTAAAAAAAAAAAAAAAAAAGAAAAAATGATGGCATATAAAGGGCTGGTTTAAGCAATGTGATAACTCCTTGCAGGGCAGGGAAGCACTTGAACAGTCGCAGAAAAAGGCTGTGGTACCTTCAGATTATGTCAACCGAAAAGTTGAAATCCTCGTGTAAAAATACCCCGCACGTTTCATCCCTAGAAAAGCTTATTTAGAATTCACAGAAATTCATAGCCGCTAAGAGGAATATGTGAATATGTGCTCATAAAAATCACAAACGCAAAAAAAAAAAAAAAAAAAAAAAAAAAAAAAAAAAAGAGAGAGAGAGAAAAACCCCAATATTTAAAAGAATAAAATAAAGCACACGGATTAAAGTATTTCAGCAACGCAAATTTTCTAGAAATAGCTGGGTATTTTACAGGGGGAGGGAAAGGGGTGGTGGGGGGAGGCGGGGGGGGGGGAGAATCCGGCTTCTTTAAGTTGCATAAAAATAAAACTACGCCGCGCCGCGCTGCTCCCCTGCCCGCCCCGCGCTGCGCCGGTGGGGTGGCGGTGCCGGGCTTCTTTTTTTTTTTTTTTTTTTTTTTTTTTTTTTTTTTCCGCCTGTATTTTTTTTTTTTTTTTTTTTTTTTTTTTCCCTCTTCTCCCTTCTCCTTTTAGGTCAACCAGTCATGCACTGGGAAGACAACCCTCCAAAAATAACTTGTCCCTCCCCCGGAGCGCGCGGAGTTGAACAACCTACCTTTGTTCTTGGGCGCTGCAGATAAGAAGAAGCGGCTCCGCGGCTGGAGCCGCGGCCGCGGCTCGGGGCGGCCCGGCCCGGCCCGGCCCGGGGGATGGATGGGGAGCGGCACCACCTGGCAGCGCTGCGCGGCCGCGGAAGGAGCGCTCCCGCCGCGCCCCGTCCGGCTCCCGGCTCCGGGGGGATCCGCGGGAGCCGCCCCCCCTCCAAAATAAAAAAACCCCGCCGTGGGTACCGCGCAGGTTTATACACACGGCGGGGGCCGGGTGCCGGGAAAAGGAAGAGTTCGGCAGGATTTATTTGACACTTATTTTCCGGGCAGCCCTTTTGTGGAGTTGCGCCGTTTGTTTCTTATTGTCTGAGCAGCAGTTGGAAGCGTCTCCCCGAGGGGGCCCCTCAGCCCGGCTCGGCCGCTTTGACAGGGAGGTAACCATATTAGGATGTGTATGGCAAAGTAAACAATAACAGAGTTGCAATGAAATGGAATTTTTTTTTTTTTCTTCCCCCCCCCCTTCCCCTCCTCGCTAATGGTGTTGGTGTCAGTCCTGTCTTTAGCTTTTTTCCCACCAGTTTTGTTTTATGGCTTAAGCAGCCTATCTCTTAAAAATTAAAAAAAAATATATATTAAAAAAAAAATAGAGAGGCAAAGGAGGGGTGAAGGGGAGAGACAAGTGGTACCAGCTTCCCAACTGCTCACCGCGAGGCTGCTGGAAATGCTTTGGAGAAAAGGGGGGGAAGCACTTTTAATATCCAAATAAAGACATGTCAGTTTTATAATTGAGGGAAAAAAAACCAGTAATGCTCACATGCATTGCTGAGACCCACAGCAGAAAAAAAGGGGTTAGTGGGGATGGGAAGGACAGTCACTAAAATTGCAATTTTGAAAGCAGGGGTCAAGTAGAGCAGAAAAGTCCAGTCGTGTTTTGCACAATCGCAGCGAACTGGTGGGATGAGCTAAGTTGTGCAAACCCCTGCAAGTCTGTTGGCTTTAAAGCTTTGAAATCGCTGCTTTTACAGGATAAAGCACTTTAAGCAAATTGTAAAATGCAGGTGTCAAGTTAGTCGGTTTAATCAGAAACAGAGCTCAGAGCAGCCGCCATGCAAAGGGTCCCCTACCAGCACAGTCGAGAGAAAAGTTCTGCAGCAAGACAACACTGCAAGTCAAACAATATTGTTTTAACGCCTGAATTCCACATCCTAAGCAAATCACCAAGAATAACAAGTGTAGCATCCCCTCGCACCGAGGAATGAGACAGCCACTGGCGAGCGCTGCGTGCTGAGGCTCAGCACTACAGCCAGCCTGCGAGGGGATCACAGCTAGAAGGTGAAACAAGTTTACATGTCTGGGTGTCTGCAGATGAGGGCAGCTCTCTGGTACAACAGTCCCAACACGAGCTGTTGAGCTGTTTGCACCGCCAGCGAGCATCCTCCATCGAGCAACAGCCGGCAACATGGAGCGCGCCTCTGGGAAGGGCTGGCAGGAGAGCCTGGATGCTCTGCCCGTACCAGGCACCGCCGTGATAAGGCACAGCACGAGCACAGGTTGAAGGTAGATAGGCAAACAAAGTTGCTATGAGATCACGCACCTCATTTAGAACAACGGCAACGTTTCTCTGACAAATATGACGTGCGCTTACCCTGCCGAGTCCGCTCGTGTTCGGCTGATCCGCAGCGATCAGAACATCAGTGTTGACAGCTAATGGTACCTACAAACATCTCTCTGCCTTTCCACATGGTGTAACCCTGCTCCCTTAACACGCTTTAAATTTTTCAACCATCTTGTTTCACCTAAACATCTACGAAATTACGCAGCGCGTTACTCATCCGTGCTGTGTGTGCGACCCCTCCCCAAAAAAAATAAAAAGTTAACACGCTGATACCAAAATCAATAAATCACACGACCAAGTAGCAGTTCAAAAGTTCAAAGACATGATGGCCAGTTCACTACGTCGCAGCACTCAACCAATAATAACTTGACTCCATCACTCCTCATAGTATAGACAATTTCATGGCATCATTTTCATTAGCCTGTCTCACTGAAAATTGCTAGCTATTTATGTATACGCTAAAATAAATTAGCCATTTCATCGAGCACCGTGATTCTTATAAAATACATTAACACAATACTCAATTTTCCAGTTGGAGTAAATAAATAAATCAATAAATTCAATACAGAGTAATTTTTATTTTTTTCTATTGCGGAGCTTCAGCTCTCTGCATAAGTGTTTTTATTGGGTTTATTTGTTTCAATAAAAATTGAAATGGGCCAGTGATCTTAGCAGTAAGATCTGGGGGAAAAAACAACCCAGCCCTATCTAATATTAGGAGAGTATGCTGTGCAGTTCAGCCAACTGGTAATACATAATTTTTGGTCAAAAATGATTTTCATTACAGTTATTAAACCGCCTCTCAATTTCTAAGGGTTCTTCTCTCTCCCCATGCATTCTCCAGCCCAGCAAGAAGCCCCTGGGCTCCCTTGGAGAGAGAGGGTTCAGATCAGGCCCAGCCTATCCTGCTGGGCTGGGGGCAACCCCATGCCACCTTGGAGCTTCCATGGAGAAAACTAGGATGGAAAAGTTACCAGCACTCATGTTCACTACTTTTAAGCACTTGCAGAGTATAACATTTAGCATGACCTTTGATATCAAGGATAAGGCCGGACAGGAGGATGAGGAAATGTGGGAGAGGAGTTCATGGACACCACAAGAACTTGATCCTTGAAGGGGGCTGTTGTGTCTGGCCCTTTAGGGCTGTGTTGCCCTGTAAGGCATGGCCAGTAGATCACAGGCTGTTGGGTAGTGACATCCTGCAGTGCAACTCAGGGCATCCTTTGGGGACCTCAGTTGTGCTTTATGACATCTCATGCTCTGGAGAGATGCACTCAAGGAGTCTGTTCCCCTGCCCTTGGGTCAAACACCCACCACATCAGGGACTGGGCAATGGGATGATTCAGAATTTGGCCCTGCAAAACACTCAGATTAGGAACCTGGACTGCCCTGGACCTCCTGCTACTGCAACCTCTCAGCAAAGAAGGAGACTCATCAAGCCCTCTAGCAGTCTCCTCATTCCTTGAAACAGGACTTCTCTACAAGTCTAACACTTCCACTGCAAACCACAGGCTCCAGCTGCTCAGCAGCAGGGACAAGAACCTGTAAGGACAAAACCAAATAAAATATACCCCTTGTGACATAAATTCAGTCTTAGTAGTGAAAAAACCAAATGCATTAACCAACACACACCATCTAAGCTCATAATGGTTCAACATAATTCCTTTAGAAAGGCTGGATGTGAATAACACACTTTGCAAACTGCTTGGTGCTAACAGGAGGGTACTTTTTGTTCATATTCACTCTTTAACCTAATCAGAAGAAAAGTAAATACCAGGTCCAATTTTAATGACTGACTATAAATAAAAGCTTTTATGCAAAATGCACGGTTTGCAAAGATAACGATTTTAAGGATGATGTCACTAGTGACCTACTGAACTACATGGCACATGTCAGACAGACGTCTGTTTCTTAAATTGCCGTAATAAATTAGTAGCCACAGAATCTGTTCTGTTAAGACAACGTGAAGCTTTCCTATTCAGATAAAAGTTTAACAATTGTTTCGGTTTAGGTTCATGAGTTAAGGTTACTATTGATGGGGGGACCAGTGCAGGCCCAGCTTCATCTGCCTCTTCTTCCTCCAACCCCTGTGCAGCTTTACTTCACTCCAGCAGGATCCAAGACTAAGACACACTGAACACTTTCCTCTAACTTTACAATGAGTAAACTATTAGTATTTTAAAGTATGATACTTGCATACTTGCACAGGTGTCACCACTAACACCACCCAACATACCACGTCCCATCGCAATTACCTTGTTTTCAGTGAATTTGACAAATTTTAGCCATTGTACTGAAGTCTGCCTTTGCTGAGCTTCCTGCCACAGTCCAAATTCTGGCAAAAAAAAAAAAAAAAAGAATCCAAAACTCCTGAGGGTATTCCTGAAAACAAGGAACATCACTGATCTACCATGGTGAGCAACCCCAATCACCGCTGCTCTGAGAAGTCACCAAACTCCCACGTGCAGGAGCACAGACGTGAAAACAGGCAGGTAAAAGACTTCAGTGGGAGGTGGGAGAATGGCACCGTTCCCCACCTACTGCCTCTTCCTCTCTGCCCCCCAGCAGAGGGACAGGCAGGGGGTACAGGAAGCCACCTGATTTGAATAGAGAGGAGACACAGCCTGCTCGGAAGCAGGAAAACGAGCAGACAGGGAAAAGAAAGCCAGAGAAATGAACCATGACTGCCTGAGCATGTCACCTATCTCATACTGAGGGTTGCTTACGTTTTTTGGCCATTACAGGGAACTACAGAGTTTACTTCAGTTTGGAGCATTTTTGGAGACCTGTAGCTTGGCCAATATGAGATCAGGATGTGCAGATATATCCAAAGCAAAATCCTGGACTTAAGTGTGACATCCCTCCCCATTTCCACATTTTAGCCCTAAAACATGGAAAATCCTAAGGCTGCTTGGCTATCTGGAGTTTTGTGTTCTCACTCAGCCAAGCAACATCTATTTCACTAATCCTTTTCTGAGAAAGAGCTGCCAAGGCCTTCGTGGAAAGTTCTGGACATAGAAAACTTCAGCCCAACTGGATTGGCTTTTAATCATACTGTGAATGCAGGGCTTTTCAATGGGAGGTGTGGGTTTCTACTTGAGAAGTGTTTTTAGTAAGAACAACATCAGCCACTTCTTTGTATCAGTAAAGAAAGTGGAACTTACTTTTTTTTTTTCTAATGCTATTTTGCTGGTTTCCCATGAAACATCAACTTCGTCTTCTCATCTATCATCCCGTGCACAGCGCTGGTAAAAAAAGCTTTATGCGAAAAAAACCCCTCAATATGCAACACAACTATGTAATGAGCCCCATACAGGAGGGAGTAATTCACTGCCAAGGCTTCCTAAACCTGACTAATGGGACCATGGCCTTCAGCAAACCAAGGCATGTTGCCTATTTCTCCTTTCAAACCCCAAAAATCAACCCTGCTGCTCATTGGTGGGAAGGGAAGGGAAGGGAAGGGAAGGGAAGGGAAGGGAAGGGAAGGGAAGGGAAGGGAAGGGAAGGGAAGGGAAGGGAAGGGAAGGGAAGGGAAGGGAAGGGAAGGGAAGGGAAGGGAAGGGAAGGGAAGGGAAGGGAAGGGAAGGGAAGGGAAGGGAAGGGAAGGGAAGGGAAGGGAAGGGAAGGGAAGGGAAGGGAAGGGAAGGGAAGGGAAGGGAAGGGAAGGGAAGGGAAGGGAAGGGAAGGGAAGGGAAGGGAAGGGAAGGGAAGGGAAGGGGTCTTTGCACTTCCAGGCTCTGTGGAGACTCTCTGCTCCAATGCTCACAAAGATTTCTCGCCCAGTAGAGCTCCAGAGGAGCCTGAGCTTATGATAAGCAACGGCATACTTAACAGTTACATGTTACCGTTCATGATAATGCAATATTTCATTTGGGTGATTTAGAAGTCCCTCTTGACCAACTTACAGTGAGACACCAAACGCTTCATCAATCACAACCATTTTTATTCACAATCCAGGGCAAAAACTACAGGGAGAGTTGAATTTTCAGCAACTCATTGGGGAGGGGATTGCTACTAGCTCTGAAAATCCTCCTATCTCACCAATTTTTATGTTAGATTCAAATATATTTTCTTTCTAAGCAGCATTCCATTTTCCTGCCTCTCTCTGCCGCGTTTCTTATCGTGGCAGGGTGAAAGAGTATCCAATTTAATATCTGTTTTGCAGGACAGGAGATTTTTTTCATATCTTATGCACTAAGGAAAGCTGCAGGGGATGGCTTAGCAGGCTGAGCATCACGTTTTAAATACCTAGACTCCCTGGAACCACAGATCCCATCAGGTCGACTGAGCCCTTCATGTTTCTGGGGTAGATAAATTAGGTATCACGCTGTTTACTTTGTTGAGGTCTGCAGTAAAGGTCCTGTCTGTTCTGCATGGAGCTGAAGGTTAAAGTCTCATGGTTAAGACACAGCACCAGGTGCCACCTTGATCTCACTAACTCTAATGACAATTCTGCTATTTCTGTTAAGAGAGACAATCCAGGGATCTGCTCCCAAAACTTGCTGTAACATTACTGGATGACTGAAAATTATTCAATAGCTTATAGGCCTCGGTTTTGTTGACTGTTAAACAGAGAAAAAAAAAAATACATCTACACCTCCCAGATGTTTAATTCATAAGTTATACAAAACTGTCAGATCTATGGATGACAGAAGAGAGATATTCATCATTTTTACAGCCTGATTTCTGTGGTTGGAGGTAACCCTATGTTTCTGCAAAGTCATACCCTCTTCCCATTCCCCTGCACCACACGGTAGCAGTGGCTGAGCCCATTGACATTAATGGCTCACAAGAGAAGCCTTTTAGAAAGAAATCACTGGAGAGGAGTAGTACAAAATAATCAGGAAAGCCAGAACATTAATAAGAATAATCACAAAAGTCACAACTTTGATGGCCAGTTGTGTACAGACATGCATCTATCCTTACAAACACAAAAACCTCCTCAAACCCGGGCACCTAAGAGAGGTCCCTCTATCTCCAAAAATACTGATTCATGAAGAACAGACTCAGTGTTGAAGAAAACAGGATGCTTTGAGAAGAGCAGCTGTAAATATGCACTTGGAACCTATTCCTGGCCTTACTCTTAACTTTGCAGCTGCCATTATTTTACTGGATTTAGCTACACAGAAGATTCTGGGAAAGGTAGGTGAAGGGAAATAAAATGTAACAATATGAAAAAAAATACAGTTCTTCAAAATCATCTCCCTTTTAAGTAGAAAATAAGCAGAAAAAGTATTTTGTTTTACCTTGGTCAGGAAAAGAACTGTCTTTTGATTTGTTTTCCACCACAGCTGACAGTACACATTCCCTGCTTAGGGTACCAGAAATAATTACTATCACTCTTAAAATGTGTCTTACGGTGACGTACAAGAGGTTAAATGTGGCTGTTGGCTTTACTGCCTGCAATTCCTTCTCAGGTGGCTTAGCACAACTCCCACTTTTTTTTTTAATCTGAAACTGACCAAGAACCTGCTAGAGCTCCAGCCTTAGACATTACTAGGATTAAATAAAAGAGAGAAGAAAGACTCTTTCAGCTCTATTTACACATAGCTACATTCAAACTGGTTTTTAATGGAGTTTGGCTACCAGAGGACATGGTATCTGATTTTTGAAAACATCTTATATTGAATTTAAGACATCCAAAGATACTGTTTGTTTTGCAGAAGGGAAAACTCTCAAGGAAAGGAACCAGACAAATAATACTGGGTAGGGCCTGTTTTTACTGCTGTGTTTCGTACCTTTGTTTTTAGAAGCAGGGCAAAGATCCTTAGAAATGGTGATCAAACCAAACCAAACTCAACCCAACCAGCAGAATCTGCTGCAAAGAATGAGGACTTTGCCCCAAATCCCTCTGTTGATCCTGGAATCTCAGTGTCCATAAGTTTTCACCACCTTGGTTGAGGATGTGCAGGTCTGTCCTACATACTCCAGCTCTGGCAGGGGACAGAGCTAAAGCAGAAAAAATAAGGAAGGTCAAGAGGGGGCTGTGCAATAAAACTAAACCAATTAGCACAGCTTTTCCTCCAAAACTGCTTTGAAATAATTATTACAGCACCTCATTAGCTTGCACTTTAAAATAAGCTGGGCAAGAACATAAACTTCTGACCAAAGTCCTGTCCCCAACAAAGCCCTTGCAAGGTGGCTGGCTGGCAGGTGAGTCTCCAGACTCACAGAGCATCATAAAATCCTGAAGGAAAAAAAGGTGGGAGCAAGAAGATGGAGGTGCACTGCTCTCCCACACAATTGTCTCTTGGCTCCAGGGACACAGAGTCAGCCTTGGAGCTTGGCCTTTCCATCTTCCTTGGCTCACCTAATGAGATTCCCTCCATATTCCCACCTGCCCTCTTTGTGCTCCCTGCTGAGCAGAACACAACTGGACCAAATAGGTGCCAGCTGCCCTTGGGGCACCGGCAGCTCTTTCATCAAACAGGCAAATCCTTCATGTCCAGCATGTCCCTGAATGCGCTGAACCGCGTCCAGAGAGCCTGGCCACAGGTCCCAGCTCAGGGAGTGAAGCAGAAAAGACAATCATTGGCCTTGACTCCAAGCTCCTGTTTCAGTGCTTCGAGTCACTAGTGGTCAGCAAGAAGACTTTAGACGTGCTGGTGTGGTCAGATGGAAAAAGCTGGAATGAAAAGCAGGGTGAGCTTTAGAAAGGACCCTGCTATCCCCAGGGCGAGCCAGGGTGCAATCCCTGGCAGTGGGCTCCCAACAGGGCTCTTGGATGGCTGGTCACACCTGCTACTTCAAATCAACAAGCAAACCAAAGATATGGAGATACGAGATATGGAAAGGACAAGGTGAATTGTAGATGAAAGTGAAATATCCCTCCTCTCTATCAGCTCTGAGGGGTAAAGGATGAAACAGGATGAAACTGGTTTTGGTTAGAGCTGTAAAAGAATTGCAGGGAGAGAGCACTTACGGAGAAATGTATTTTCATGTAAACTTTTATGCGCCCATCCCTTGTAGCTGGACATCAGGGAGGATGTTAATAAACATCATCAGGGGGAGAAAAACACAGTAAAAAAAGAAAATCAGACTACAAACCCATCTTTTCCAAGATGTTCAAAATAGCTTTGCAGCTATATACTGCGGGGAGCCGAGCACACTCAGATACAAGTTTGCATCTTAAACGTAAGCGCACATACATACAAACAAGGTTTTGCAGATATTTGTTAGCTGTACTACAAGATTTTCCAGGGCTGGTGCTGCAGCTTATGTTACCGTGCTTTTATATAGCTGCAGATCAGCCCCCTAAGAAGCAGCCTTGGAGAGAAGCTGAAATAGTGACAGTTTGTGTTGCTGGGGATATTTCTGAGACGCAGTTGCTGTTTACTGTGTTTCTATTTCCAATCAAGCTGCAAAGTCCACCCATAAAACATGAGGAGGCATTTCTTTGGGTGTGGGACAGTGCAACACGCACACAAGGAGGACCAGCTCTTCAGCTGCTCCACCAAAATACTCTTAGCCCTATCTGCAGCAGAGCATTTGGCCCATAAAGAATAAAACTACAGCCAAAGTCCCCAGTTACAAAGCTTCTCTCAGTATATATTTATGCACAAAGCTCAAATAATTTAATACCACGCCTCACTAATCATGTGAATGCACAATTCTTGCAGGGGCAAATGGTTCTTTTATCTCGTGCACCTCTTACTCTTGGCTGGAAAAGGTGCCTCAGAATCTTACTGGCACTTTTAAAGGTGGCACCTACTTATTTGTGGCATATACAGTCCAGTGTGATTCACTGTAGGCTCCCCAGAACAGATTAATCCACACTAAAAGGAGTCAAAAACTAGTCCTAATGATGGCAAATCACAGTACATGGCCAATTGGACAACTTCTTTCCACTTCAGAGGGGAAATTAGGTGATACACTCTGGAGTATATTCTTCTTGTTACACTCCTGTTACCCTGTTAATGCTAATGATTGTACAAAGTGTGAGAAAAATGCTACAAACACTTAAAACAGAGGAAGATCGGTCAAGAATATGCAAAAGCATATGCAAAGTTATCTAAAGAGTGTTTCAACGTAACACAGTTTTCTTCCTTATTCCCTTTTTTACTTAAAAGCAAGAGGCGTGCAGGATTGCAAAAACATAAAATTTGCCAACAAACGTACAAACTACAGCTCATGAAAAATAGTGAAATGGAGACCCAAAATTTGAGGCCAGTACAAGTTCATATTATGAACTGGAGATCAGAAAACTGGCTCCTAAAGTAAGAAAAAAAAGAACATCAATTCCATTTTTTTGCTAAGAAAACCATTTCCTACCAACTTTCAAAACAAGAATGCCTACAGTGATCTGGGCTCTCTGTGATGGTTTTGGCTTGGCTCCCTTGCCCCTCCTCAGCTGTGTGGCCAAATGTGAATCTAACCATGAGGTTCAGAGAGTTGCGTTCTTCTTAACCTTCCACTTCATGCTTCCAAGTTTAGACTGCAGTAAAACGGCCTTTCAGAAATCTCCCTTATTCTTCATTACTTCTAAGGTGAGAGTTTACATTTCAGCCCGTATCTGCAATGCCAGACTACTGCAGAAGAACAACACTAAGTTAATATACTGGGGTTTAGCCTTTTCCTACTTTCTTTGGATTTTTAATTCATTTTTTAGAACCACTACAAGAGTGGCTCAGTGGCTCCAAAAGTGCCATAAGCTCTTGCCCGAATTTTGATGCCTAGACACAAAATTAAATACAGAGATGATCTCTTGGATGCAAGATTTGCAACGGCAACTTGCAACCGTCCGTTGTGGTGGGGCAGCATCATGACTAATTATTACCTTCATTAAACACCCAGTGACAAGTCCATGCTGTCACCACATCCCACCAATGCTCGTATGAAGAGAGATGGGGTGAGAACTGAAAATACCCTGACTGCTCCTGAAAACGTTTCTTCTTCCAACCAGCAGCTCTTCCAAGCCACAGGACACTTTCCAGAGTGGTTATGAGCTCCACCTCAGTCCCAGCTGGTCAAGATGAATCTTGCCTTTGAGCAAGACAGAAAAATTCACAAGGGAGAAAATCAGATTTGGAAACTAAACGTTTTGTAATCTCCTGCCATGCAATTTTGGCTTGCAGGCAAACTTCCAACCCTTTCAACAGCAAAAAAAACCCCAGACAAATACACTGTCTTCCACCATCTCCTGGTATATTAAGGCCAGAGTGTGATGTGATACCACACACATTTAAAAAGCTGTACGAGCAGAAGGGAGTGATGCACCCATGCACAGTGGCAGAGGAGACAGCAAACACAGCACATGAAATCAGAGCCAAAAGAACCACTTCTGTTACGCAAATTTATCTTCTCATGCTCCCTTGCCAAAATGGACACAGCTTTCCTGGCACGAGGAGCACCTGGGTGATCTGTGCTGCTGCTGCTGCTGCTGAGGTGATTCTCTGCATCAGGAGAACCTGAAGCATCCAACCTTTGGCCAAAGGAGAGCACCAGACAAGGAAAAAAGAAACACCATCAAAGCCAAGCAGCAGTGCTGAGCACACGGCTGGCTCTGGGTATGACCGGGTTATTGCACTGCTCTTATCAGCACATAGGAGTTCAAGGTCAGCCTTGATGCACTCACTGAAAACTGACACTGCCTGTGTCCTGCAGTCAGCACAGCTTCAAACCAAGGCTCCCAATTTATTAGCAGTTATTTTGTTTATTATTGTGGGGCCTCAGGACAAACCAAAAAGGAGCCCCATTGTGCTCAGCATCGTACAGAAATGCTTAATTAGCCTCTTCTTAGGTTGTTCCCTTCAGCTTCTTTTAAACAAGATATTTTCAAATGTAAATAAATTCAAATTTCAGAATTCCAGAAATCAGTTCCCTGGAATTTGTGTCCGTAAAAATGTAACGTGAATTCGCCTTCCCAAATTGCAGCTGTACACCAAACACTTCACTCTTTTACTTTAAGAAAAAATTATATTCTAAAATATTGGTCCTTTGGATGTAAACAGACTTTTGTGATTCAGTTAAAGCTCATTTAAGCTCAAATTTTCTCTGAACTATGTGAAAGTTGCAAAATCACTGGTTTTCTGTTGTTTCTCTCCTCAAACTACAGTATTTATGTATCAACAACATAAATGACAAATGTACAGGAATATTCACAAACTGGAAAAACAAATTAAGAGCAGAGTTTGACTCAGTAAAAACTGATCTGTGAAATGTGAAGCCATGCTGCAATCTCCTGAGTTCAGCAGAATAATGAAACCAGGTCATAGATAGATGAGTACCAACACTGTCACAGAAGTAAATGCAGGAAAACAAAACAAAATTTGTGAAGGAAAAGTAAAACCTCAGACTTTCCACTTTCTCTGGAGGCATCTGACCATGCACTTTCTTAGAGATGCCAAGGTAGCTGTACCAATGGTCCAGTCTCCCATACCAGCCCTTGACAGTGCTCTTAAAACTTGCTACATTCAAAAAGGAGAGAAGTGAGACAAGAGAGGCAGCCCACCCTTTCAAGAGCCACTCACCCACAGTGTCCAATCACCCCAATTTGTCAGCAGATAGATCCTGAGGATCACACCATCACTTGAAAGCATTTTATGACCATTTTCAAATGCAAATACTTTCCGCTGAGTCTCCACCTCGCTCAGATTTGTACCAATAATTTAGAGGTCACCAGCTATTACATCTTATTATCTAACCCTTCAGACTCTGCTTTCTTTCTTTTTACTCTTACTGTTCACTGATGTTTCCATTCACCTTTGAAGATGCCCATTTAATTTAGCTGGGTTTTCAGACCACACTGTGAATTACATTTCCCACAAGCTTATTCCAGCAATTTCTTGGCAATAAATGATATTTGGATACCCCACAGAAACCCCACATCAAATATTGATTACTGTTATTTCCATTACCAGAGGCTAAACCAGTTAGGTCCTAAGGGCAAATTAAAGAGCTTGCTTCCAAGTTCTGGTCCTTTAGAGGAAGGATGTAACTACTCTCCATAACAAGGAAGATGCTGACACAAAAGCAAATAATTACCCTAAAAATGGTTCATTCTCTGGCTTGGTTAAATAAAGAAAATATAGTAAACTACTTTGCATGCAGAGGATAAAATCAATATAGTTTCCATTCAGGCAATAAAAATTATAGCATATTGCTTCAGATACATAGATACTCTTCATTTAAGGTGGAGTTTCCACAATTCCCTGCTGAATACCCAGCTCTGCAGCATGCACCTCTCTATAGCATTCAGCAATCTCTGCTTGACATTAGTACTAAACAATATTCATTAAGAGCATAACACTAAAGTGCAACATGTAAGTAAATCAAACTCTCAATGCTCTATTTTACAAATTTCATGGGCCACTGGGGATAATTAAAAGGGTAATTATACAAAGTTGGTGCAGTTTTGAGACTCAAATGACATTTTCTGCTTTAAAGCACTTGGTAATCTGGTATTTTTTTACCAAGACAGTCTTTTTCTACTTTGATGGTCAAACAGTATAAACAAACAAGAATAGTTTTTAAGGTATTTCAATTTTTTTTCTCTCCCTCTCTCCCCACACTGTTTTTCTTGATCAATACCACTCACTAGTTATTCCTAAAAGCCCCATATTATGAAGAAAAGTGAGACCTTTGGAAAAAAAAAAAAAGTCCCTGATCACCATAAAATGCCACTGAGTCTCACGTCTGGTTTAAACCGTAGCTCTGAACAAAAATGGCATTGCTTTGGGTGTTTACAGCACTGGAGCACTGTTTGGTTTGTCACTGTGTTTAACCACTGCTCTAAAGCCAGCAAAGTACATTACTGGTAGTAACAGCTCATGAAAAATACAGCGAAGAAACTGCTAGTGGCAGAAGCATTTAACTTTCTTGTTAGCAGCCTCCCCCATGTGGCACTTTAGCACCAGCAAGTTGTTTATTATGTTCTGTGCCAGGCAAAACTGATTAAATGGGGCTCTTAAGAATCAAAGCGTTATAAATTCATGGAAATACAGCAAGCAATAAATTCCATGGAATTAAAAGCTTACTAGTGCTATTAGCATTTCAGGGTGTTTGCATTGTTAATAGTGATGTGCAAAAATGATGTTCCTATAAGACAAGGAAAACCAACAGAACATATGCTTTAGCTGCTATATTTTTATACCATGTCATCATCAGTGGCAATTTATTTTTTTTTCCAAAAAACCTCAAAAGCTTATTAATGTTTTCAGGAAAAAACTGAACCAAGGGTCTGTAGACCAAGGATTTACATCCCTAGTTAAAGAGAAGTATTATGTAGGAAACACAACGTTGTTGTGACTCTGTGGAAGAGCAGGAGATTGATTTCCTGGAACAGAGCTGGAGGAGGGAGAAGGGGTGAGGCAGGGTGACTTTGGTGACACCACAGGGACGCAGTACAACACAACTTGCTAACAATCTAATAAGTAAACTTGATGCATAGTAATTCATAATACCAAAAAGAAAGGGCAATGTAGTCTGACCTGGTGGTCAGTAAATCTGTCAACAGCTCTCCAAAGAGACATCTTTACTCCGGGTCACTCTATCATCATTCCATGGGAATGACTCTGCTGGCAGGTGACTAACTTCTCCATCATTACTGCAGAGCTCCATGTGAAACACGAGCCCAGGCTGGGATGAGGCCTTCCCTTATGCCCATCTGTTGGCAGGTAGCTGATAACTTTGTAAATGGAATTCCTTTCAAGCGGAAACCTGGTAAAGAAACCGCTTTAGGTGTGTGGCTGAGCAAGAGAGGAACGGGACACCTTTCAAAAACTGCAAAAAATAGGCCTTGCAGGGCTTGTTGTTGGAATTTTGGGGAGTTTTTTGCTTTGGGTTTGTTGTTTTCTTTTTAAAAAGGAACAATTTGTACCTTTCTGAGCTGCCTGAGCACACAGCAGCCAGATAACCTAACCTGTAATGTCCCTCTGGAGGGCAAGGGGCAAATCTGGCTCTTGTTGCAGACAGGAAAATCAAGTCACTGCCTTGTTGCCACAGTTAAGGTCTGACAGAGGATAAAGAGCATATTCTGGATGGTACATCATGCACAGCTGGCAGCGTGCAAAGTTAAAAAAAAAAAAAACCCAAGAAAGCTTTGTCCAGAATAAACAGTCCCCATGCCATAGAGTGAGTCAGCTGCAGGGGTGGGAAAGGAACCCCAAATCCTGTCTTGTGGGCTCAAGCTCTGTGCAAAGGACACATTAACAGTGAAAACCTTCTCCCAAGACTGAGGGGCTTGACATTTTGTTTGCCTCAAAGCAAAACAAAACAAAGCAATAGGTTTTTAACTGCTCAGAGGCACGGTGTCCTTTTGATGTATGCATGTCCTGGCAGTCACACATCTGCATCGGGAGAGAAATAGCCCAGTTTTTTTGGCAGTTATTTAGTCCTTTTCATCTGAAAGTTGAAAATGCACCACCGGTGAACCTTTGCAGCTCTGGGTTCTGCATATAAAAAGCAGCTGCTGAATACATGCAGGGAGCGAGGGCTTTTTCTTAATGTTTGAACAGTTCCAAGTTCAAACCCATTAAAGTCCAGGTCACACCAGGATCATGTCACTGTTAATGCATCCAGTTACACGCTGAGGGAAACCCAATATAAAACTATGATAAACTCTGAGAGATACTCTAAGGTCTTGCCCAGATGATGCCACAGATCACTCTTCATGGGCGGTGACCAGACAGGATGTCAATGTCAGAGGACAGGTCTCTTTACAGCTCTTTTTAAAGAGGTCTCCTCAGATGTCCACCAAGTTTGTTGGGACATTTTCCCTTCCCTCCTCCTGGGGGAAGAACTTACTGTCTCACTGATGTTTTCTCTTACACATCACAGGCTCCCACACAACCCCCTCCCACAGCACCAGCAGCCCACCCACTGCTGTGCTTCACAGTGAACATCCCTAACTCCACACTCCTTCTTTTGGGGGCCAGTCCTCTCTGCAGGTGGGCACTGTCCCACTTGTTCCTGAAGGCCTTCACATCTGGCCAGCTGTGTGCTGCCCCAGGCATGGCAGCAGCAGGACACTTGGGACAGCTACAGCTACAGCCCCAGCCACCTGCAGATACTGCAGGACTCTCTACAGACACCTGGTACCTCATCACACAGCTGGTACAGCCCCACTCTCTTGCTCAGAGGGCAACTGGCAGCTTCTGGCAGGGCAACTTCAAAGACAGGTTCCTCAAGTGATGGAGTACAAGTGACACTGGGATGCAGGGGATGTAGCACAGCACCACAGCACAGCCCTGCCCACCAAGGAATCACTGCAGGACTTCAGCATCAGCTTCAAACACAGCCAGGCCTAATAAACTGAACTATTTACACAGCCGCTCTCTGAGCTTTCCACCCTAACCGTGCTGGGAAAGGAGAAAAAGGACTTTACTGGACTTTTTCATCTAGAAAATCCAGTGGCTGATCTGGATGTATTTCAAGGTGAGTTAACCATGGCAGCTTATGGAGCAGCATCACTCCAGATGACCTGCAGATCAGGAACACAGGACACAAATTTTGGGGAGATTTAGCATGCACACACTACATACATGATATTTACACCATGCATATGTTGGATTTGGACTTCTTTTCTTGCAATTTTCTGAAACTTACTGCAAGGTTAAAAAAATGGAAATAATTGCAAATGGTCTCATAGATTCAAGATGTGTAATTAAAAAAAAAAATAATAACTTTATTAGTAAAATTCAAATTGTCTTTAAAAAAATTGTCTTGTGCACTTGAGTCTCATTGAGAAGGAACTTAGAAAAGCCAGTCTGCATTTTTAAACCCTATTCTCCCAGATATTCACCATTCCAAAGAACAAGACAGACTCTCCTTTTAAATACATGAATAAAAATCCAGGTAATTCTTTCAGTTTTAACTAATACTTTGTCTAATTAACTTTTTTTTTTCCCTCCCAAAATATGTATTTATCTGCTGTGAAATCAAAGGCAGAAATGAATTGGTTTGAAGATGGCAGAGAGTAAATAGCAAGTTTGGAACCTTGCAGCCTTACCCTGGCAATTTGTCTCATATAATTGACTCCACAGACATGCTTACAATTTCTTACAACTTTTACAAGACCTCCTGTGGGCTTATTTTAACGTTCTCCAAAACTGTGCTCAAAGCTTTGGACTCTAAGCAAGTAGCACCAAAAGCAATCATCTTTCCCTCCTTAAAAAAAAAAAAGAAAAAAGAAAAAAAAAAAAAAAAAAAAAAAAAAAAAAAAAGGAAACAAACAAAAAACCCACATTTTTTCTTCCTGGATATTAGATCTTAAAGAGGAACAAAGATGCAAATGAATTTGCACTTTTTCAGAGATAATTTTTCTGTTCCTTTTCAATAACAACATTTTTAATAATGTTCAGTTTGCATTCACTAAATCTTTAGAAGCAATAAAATAAAATTCCCAGTAAAATTCCCTTTCCCAATTACGGGAATAAAATTTAACTGGAGAAGGATGACAGCAATAAAACAAACTCAAACCACAAAAAAGAGGTTAAAAAGATCCCCCACCCCCCCCCCCCTAAAAAAGGAAATGTTCTCATTGCCCATATTATTGATTTATGCTGTTGTTGGCTTTTAAATGCAGCATTTCTATTTCTAAGATCTTTACAGACAATTACTAATGTCACAACTCTGTGGCCCTGCTCCATTGGTGGAAGTGCCCCAGGAGCAGGAAATGCTGTGCCCTTCCACAGACATTTCCTTCCAGTGCTGGGATCCACTAACCCTTAATAAGTCACAGGATTAGATGAAACACTTGTAGTACAACTAATAAAGATAAATACAGGGGCTATCAAAACTAACAAAAAGGGTATGACGGGAGAAGGAAGTAGACCTATTATTCAAAGGATGAAAAATTTGTCCTTTTTTTAAAAAAAAGGTAGGGAGAATAATTTTACCCTTAAAAAAAAAAAAACAACAGATCATCATATTCCAGCAAAAATCTATTTTGCAAAGCCATATTATAAACTTGGATATTAATGGTTTGCAATAGAAATGACGTCAGAGTCTTAGTTACAAATGTCCAAATGTTTGTGCTACCCTACTAAAAAAATAAACAGTGAGCTCAGAGTCAGAAATTACCCGTTTCAGCAATTAGGCAATATTACGCAAAACACACTGAAAAGTATAGGGCCAGCAGAGGTGGGAGAGCCAGAAATTAAATTCACAGATTGCACTGGGAGAAAGTTTGAACAATTAAACATCTCACAGGTGGTGTCTGAAGTTCCTGCCATTATCTGAGTGAAAAATGCTTTCTTATGTTGCAATGAAAAATACGGGCAGGCAATCAGGACCAAAAAGTAACTTTTTTTTTTTTTCTTTTTTTCAATGCCCTGGCTCTAGGATGAGCTACCAGATTAAAAAGAGTGGCCTCCCATAATGCCCACTGACATCACTGGTCTTGTAACCCTTGTAAAACACGGCTGCCATCACTGGACAACAATAACTTCAACATCATGGAAGATATACTTCTGGTGCGGGAGCAGACAACAGGCAGTGACCTTACAGATGACCAAATAAAATATGCAATAAGAATCTATTTTTGGAGTCATTTTCTCACATCTGCAGATTTTGTAACAAGAGAATGTGCACTGTTGGCGATATGAGTGTTCCAAAGGCAGGTTCCAAGCCTGCAGGTGGCTCTTGGCCTTGTGCTGAGAGACAGGCACGGCCATGAAACCCCAGCGGACAACATGAGACCCCAGCACAGCACTGGTGTGTCTGGAAGCCCACCAAGCCTACTACAAGCAAGTGAAAAACATCACTGTAACCACTGCCCCCCGGCAGCATAACTTGTAAAAAGTGTCAGCACAGCTCTGAATTCAGAGTTCACTGGCTGCTCCAGAAGGAAACCTTGAAACTGGGTATTTCCATCACATTCTGGGTGTGAGACTGAGCATGAGTTCAGAGTATCTGAAGTGGAGGCCATGCCCTGCTTCTGGAATAACAGAATGCTGTTCCTGCCTTTGCCATGCCCAATTCTTTCCTCAGCCAAGCTATGATAAAGTGCAGCACATCTTGACATATTGTCCAGCTTGGTTTTGAAGAACCAGGCCAGAAATTGCACAAATCTGCTCACATGGTGTATTATGAGCTGTCTCCTTGGTGCACCTCTAATGCCAAACATCAGTGCATCTTTTTTGGCTGCTTAATTTGGAGTCACAACCTTTACATGTTGGGCCATTTTCAGTATATGCCTTTGTTTCAATACCTGCACCTGTTTGACCTGTGGTTGCAGATGAGGATAATCTGGAGGAGTGTATAAACCTCTCAGCCTGGTGCTCCATGGTCTTCATGGATTCAGAATGGGTGATGGTACTAATAGGAGAAACACTGCGGGATTATGCAAAATGCTGGCCAAATCTTGCTCACTTTAGCAGTCTTCTTGAAGACCAGAAAGATTTGGTCCAAAAGCATCAGATAAGAGGATCAAAACCTGCTACTGACTATCTTAAAGCACAGAAACATTTTTTTTTCTATCAACCCACTTGAAGATTTATAAGATATTAAGGAATATTAAGAAAAGAAAAAGAAGAAAAGCTAAATGGGCCAAAAGAAAACAAAAGAAACATGTTCTCTTGAGATTGCTAATGCTGGCAGACAATAGTACAGAAAGAACTCCTCTGACAGATCTTTGAAGTCTTCAATACAGCAAGCTAGTGGGCCATGTTAATGAGATTTGCTCAGATACTTCTTAAATTATCCCAAAATGTCTTAATCTATCTTCTACATCTTCTTGACCCAATTGTTTCAGAAAAGTCACAGCTTCCCACATGTCTGGGCTCTTCATTCAAATAGAGAAGGTCTTCAAACACTTTGTGTTTCCAATGACCCCCACACAGACTTTTTAGGGTTTACCCCAAAACATCCACGTAATGTTATCATTTCTGTTACTAATGAATATAGAAACACTTTGCATCACACTGTAGCTTTGAACCTTAGGAAAAGGTGTTACCTTAGGACCATCCAGTAACTCAAAGTTCTTAACAATTAAGATGTCACAATTTCTCCCAATAATCCAAAAGTAAATAAATCCAGTCTTAGATGAGGCCTGACAGACACTCCAGCTACAGGACAACCACCCTAGCAGCAAGGGAAACAGCAGGGATCAATGGCATCAGTCTCCCCAGACCCTGTTTCCTGCTGAGGGTGACACAAGTGCTCATGCAAAATGCTTCCAGTACAGCTCTGTGTAATTTGGGCCCACTGCAGAGAAAACTGAAGAAAATGTCCAGGAACCAGGTTGTCTGCTCTGTTACAGCCTTCCTTGTGACTGCACCCCAGCCCACATTCAAGACCCATATTCAGAAGTAACTGCACACATGTCCTAGGGACTGGAGCTGTTTCTGCTCCCTAATATGCTTTAAGACCTTTAGGTCAAAAGCAGGAATAGTCAAGGTGCCAAATTTTCTAGAGAAAACATTATCCTACAAGCTTCCCACTGCCTGATGTGCAAACACTCCTGCCATCCAAGCCAGTACAAAAAACAGGACTGAGGACATCACCAGCACATCTTCTGGAAGTCAGCAGCAAAGAAGAGTGCTGGGGAGAAACTGAAGACACTGCTGAGCCTCTCATAAGCAGAAATGTGTCTGAAAGAGTTTGTTTCAGGGTTTTGACTTTTGCCTACAATGGCCAGCAAAGATGTGGCACAGCAACTTGACAACCTGGTTTGAGAACAATTTCTCTTCCTGATGAAACAAAGTTGGAAAAAAGTAATTTTTTTTTGTCCACTTTGTTTTCCACATAGACCAACTACACAATCCATTTTTTGTATGGAGCTTAGAAGAAAAAGTCCTTCTGACCTTTCTCCTGGCTTGAAGGGAACAGAGGAGAAAATACACCTATATGAGAAATTTAAAGCACAAACTCACAGATTTATCTGTTGATCATCTCATTCAGCCCTGAGTTTCAGCAGGCAGCTTCTGGTTTATTATCAATATTTAATCAGCATTTAACTCTGACAAGCATTAAGATTTGAAATTCTAAACTAAGTGCAACTTTGCTAAATCCTTTGTGTTGATTTTTTGGCTGTTAAAGATTTTCTAAAGGATTCTATCTTTGCTATCTTAAAAGTCTACACGTGCCTTTTGTTATCAATAATGTACAATTTTAGTAGCATGTTCTGTACTTTTCAATTTTTCAGCATGCAAGGTATCCCTGATTTACAATGCTCACTGAATGCCGTTTGATTATTGAAAATGCTTTTACTACATCTAAACAAATTACTGCTCCTGGAAAACTAACACCATTGTCCATAATTCTGTAAAAATACATTTCCCCTCCCTTCTCCCCAAATCAAACATTTCAAATTCTTACTTGGAGGAAAAACTGGCATATAATTAGGCATTATGCCTAACAGTGCTAAATAAAGGAGAATGTAAACATCTTAATCCTGAAGGTTTAACCATCAAAGCCCCTTGCTGTATCTGTTCTGCTATTTGTGCTTCTTCTCAGACATCCCTGGAGCTACCAAAGGAAAGAGAAAAGGGAAAGGGGAAAGGAAAAAGGAAAAGTAAAGGAAAAGAAAAAGAAAAAGAAAAAGAAAAAGAAAAAGAAAAAAAAGAAAAAGAAAAAGAAAAAAGGCAGAATAAAAATCTATTTTGCCAGCCCTGGGCTGCCTCCCACCCCGCATGCCTGAGGCCAGGCTCGCACACAGGGCTGGGACGCCCGGGGCCACGCGGCTGCTCCTCAAGGAGCAGAGTCCTGCTCTGCAACTGCTCTGAGCGGCTTAACCACTAACTCAGGAGATGGGATTTCACCTGAAATTAAGCTATCAAGCAATTGAGCTCAAACTCAATCAACCAAACCCTTAACCTTCCCTGTTTCAGTGGCACTGCTCTAATTAGGACTCTATCACTATTTCCATTACTATCTCCTATTCTCATGGTTTATTATCTCAGCGGTTTCAATTCTCGCCCAGTTTAAATTTGACATCCAGTTTTTTGGACCACATATCATTCATTATGGCTTTATTTTATGAAATATGTTGCAAGACTACAGACTGATCCTGCAATAAATAGATTTTTGTTGAAAACTGCACCCCTCACTGCAGCAGGAGCAGGACAGAGCCAAATCTTCTTTGAGAAACAATCCTGACATTAAAGGACATGTTGAACATCTTGTTTTCCATTAGTTTTAAATTTTGTTGAGCAGTTTGATAACATATCCTTGAACACAGATCCACCTGCCCACACCACGGCTGCCCCATGCTTCTCCAGTCCTCACTGTCTTCCCCCTGAGCCTGAACCAGCTTCTAGGACACAGAGTTTGGCTGAACTCAGCTTACCAGCTCTGCTCAGGGGTGAGAACCAATAACCTATGATACACTGGAGATCAGTCTGGAAAAATCTAATGGTCTTTTCCAGTGAATCACCCAAACTGCTTTCTGCTGAAGGATGAGTGACAGAGGGGATGTGTGCCTGAGTGGTGCACTGATGGTAGTAGTACAAAATGGATCTGCTTTTGGAGATACAGCCTACAAGCATCAGGGAGTCTAAAGGTAGTGTCCTGCATTTAACACCACCAAAATTCCAAATTTTCCTGGGTCACATAGGACACAGGTACACATGAACCAGGAACAAGAGACCTGTTAATTATGAGGCCCTCTGATGCACCTGAGACTTCAAATTCTTCCCTTCTTCACAAAAACTCAAAGGAGGAACAACACTGCAGAGCAAGGAAGCACTATCTCCTTAAACTGCAGGATCTGCTTCTTCTCCAGTAGCTGAATTACATCTAATACTTCATGGGCTCCACCATAAAAAAACAAACCAGTAAGATTCAAATCTTGAAGAGAGGGATATATCATATAGCTGACATATGCCACTGGCATGGCCAAAGATTGCAATATTCACTTGAACTTCATGAATTTCATCCTAACTAAATAGATATTTTTGGCAACAAAGAACTGAAAAGAAAAAAAAAATTCCCAGATCGTCCTCAGATCTATTTTAATTTAAAACAGAAAAGAACAGGGACATTTTTTCCCTCCTTCAAGTACATTTTAATAAAATTAAAAATAAAAATAGCTTTAATTCACTCCAATGCATTTAGTCATTCTGTAAAATTCTAAGTTTAAAATGAAATCACCATTTTATATTCAAACAAGGTCAAGAGAACAGCACTAACGAGCACTGACATCACAGCGAACAGCAGCCACTGCTCAGCGCTTACATCAGTGTTGCTTGTTGCTATGGTGCTTAACCGACTATTAATTTCTGAAAGAAGGTGATTATAAAGCAGCCATATGAACCTCAGTCAGATGACACCCTTCAGCACCAAACACTGATCTCTGCTGTTACTCTTCTCTTCTGCGAGTTAATTTTGTGAATCACCACTTTTGTGATGTTAATATTCCTTCCCAAGTTGAAACTTTGGACCAGAAGAGAGGCAAGGAGTTAATTTAGAAGCAAAGGACTTTCACGCTGCTTTAAATAAAAATCATTTTGCAGAGAGTGATATTTCTTTCCTTTTTGCTGTGCTCCAAAAGACTAAAAAGCATGTGTTTTAACTTTTGCAGTGATAATAAGCAATCAAATTAACGGCTAAATTTTGCTCTCCTGCTCTGCTCGACGTGCTGCAGGAAATCCAGGAGTGTCTCAGCCTGGGATGAAGTAGCACTGAAGCTGACTTGACCACTCCCCACGGATCTGCCTCAGTAAGGGGACCTTGCCACATTTCCCAGCCCAGAAGCCACCAACCATGGACCTGCCACAAAGACCAGCCAGAGCAGGGTCTTCCCATTCCCACACAGGCTCTGCCCAGTTACCAAACAGCCTTTTTCAGAACATGGCTGAAAACCAAAAAGTGCATCTTTTTGGCCTCGCTCCTCAAATGCAACTGGTCACCTAAGCCACCTAAACCATTGGCTTCTTCAGCAAAATATGAGTTTTAAGGCACAGCATTTACTCCCAAAGCTCCAAGCCCAATGCTGCAAACTTTACTCATGTTGCCAGAAAAGCCTTTACTTGTGCAGCTAAGGTATGGCCCTGGGGTTTGCAGGATCAGATCCTTTGTTCAGACATACTTCAAAAATTGTGTGAAAAAACAGTGTATTTGTATTTACCTTCTTCAGTTGCTCCTGTAAAGCAATCTTCAGTTACAGCCGCCCAAAAAGGTCACTCTTCTTACCCTGCAGAGAAAGGAGGTAACACACGTGACTCGGGGTCAGTGTCAGCACCAACACCCAAAGCATTTTCATTGGCACAACATTTGCAAGTACAAACATAAATAAAGCAACAAATGAATCTAATCGTGTTTAATGGTGAATGACTTTCAGAGAGAGTTAATAAAAACAATCAAGTCACAGGACTGCTGCTTATCAGTTCCAGCTAGTGTGAGGTTCTTCAGTTCAGCACAAACAACTTGGTCTTTGGGAGGAGAAAAAGAGAAGCAAAAAACCCCATGGAGATGAGACATCTTTGTTCTCTAACATAAACTTTCTTAATCTTGATGTCTATCAATCTATTTTCAGTTTGAATAATAAATGAGTTCAGTTCTTTGTTTCAGAAATCTGACTATTGTCTGCACAGGTTCTCCTTACTTAAGGCGTTTTAAGACCATTTGTAACCGCTGCTATTTTATCTTCTGGATCCTTTCTTTTTTCTCATCCTTTTCCACAGAGATACAGTCCTAGATGAGATTTTAGAACTAGCTACATCTTCCTAATTCAGAAAGTTGTTTACTGTCTTGGGATATCTTCTCATAAAGCATTACCAAGAGCACGCCAAGCACGCCAAGGTGGTGAGAGCAGTGGGTATTAAAAGGAGGAATAATTAAAGTGTATCTTTATAAAAAGTAGGAGGGAGAAAACAGCACGTGTAGGGTTTTTTTTACCCTGTATATTACTGCATCTTGTGTACTCTCTCTTATGCAAAAGAGTATGTAATCTTTTAAGAAACATGACAATCTGCCACTTTCTGTTCATGTAATTGGGATCAACATATGGTACAAGAGAAAAGAAAAACATTTGTTTATTAATTTAGATCAAGTTACTAACTCAAACCACTAACAGCATTCAGAATTAATTCCACATCAATTGCCCAAATACCTTAACAGAGTAAAATTATAACATAATTCCACTGAAATGTTGATCTTCTGCCGCAGGGGTACAGGGTAATATGTAATATAGACAGAGAGAAATATGTGATAATTTGGTGACACAGATGACTTCATACAAAACGGAAAGTCAGTGACATGTGGATGTGTAAGACAGAGCTACGTGAAACTCCATTTCATAAAATTCACACAGTGATGTGGAGTTTTGGGGGTGTTTGTGAAACTCACCAAATGGTAAGTTGTGCTATTTACATCACTAGGTGAAGCTTTTTACTGAAGCAGTAAAATACCAACCTCTGGGAAAAAAATCAGAATCTTCACTAAGTTCTTTCAAAAGAATATGAACTCATTCACCATTTATTTTGGAAGGAAAAATGTTTTCACAATGAGAATGAAGCATTACTTCTTTACCATTGAAACCTGATTATTTTTAGCTGGGAGAAAAAAGGTTACCATGATATGAAATGAATATTGGTTTTATCTGTTGCTCACTGGCACTTTAGTTCTTTTTTTTTTTTTTTTTTTTTTTTTTTTTTTTTTTTTTTTTTTTTTTTAATGTTTTGAGTGAGAAGCTCTTCACAGTTCTTGTAATGTGGTACCAGAACATCAGGGGCCAAAATTTGTATATGTTTGCTGTATAGGAAGCCCTGTGTGCCTTGCTGAGGTACACATATTCCTGATTCTGCACTGTGAAGGACATAACACTACTCCATCATAATAGGTCAGGGCTCACCTTCCTGAGAGTATGTAAAACAATACATCTTTTATGTAAAATACATGACCTCCGACATGTGATGTGCTCTTAGATTAGCAACAATAAAGGCTTTTATCCTGCTTTGCTGCAGGGGTTATCTTGGGTTTGACACTTTAAACCTCTTTTCGTATTTATCTGTTTTATAAATTTTCTGGGTATTTGGCAGTCACATCCTTATTTTGGCAGTATTTTGGCAAGCAGACTTCATTTCTACCCTGAGTCTTCATGATAGCAAATGAACCATCTTAAAATGTACTTTTTAAGGAAGCTGCTGAAAATTACACGTTTGCATAAAATGTACATTTGGTATCTCTTTGGGCAGTGCTGAAAAAGGCAGGTATCACTTTCTAAACACACTGGTCTTGCATGAACCAAACATACTCCAAGGAAATCCAGCCCAACAATCAGCTGGTGGGAGACCAAAAGGGTCTACAGGGGGCTGAGAAGGACTCAGCTCTTCTCACAAATTACTCCCTGATTGAAATCCAGACTGCTTTAATTTTTGGTTATTACACTCCTGTTATATATGTTACCTGGCTTTCAAAAATATGGATAATGTACCATTAAAGTTAAAATGAGCAGCAGAAACAGCTGTTCCCACCTGTGAAAATTTCTCATTAATAGTCTAAAAGTTGAGTATCTCAAAACACAGAAACACAAATACAGATTTTCCTCCTGAAACTGTTTATACGGGTGAGCGAATTGATGTAGGCAACACACATTCCTTCCATCATGCTGTCTTTAAGATAAACACAAAGTACCATCAACACTGTAAGTGTGTGTGTGGAGCAAACAAAAGAAAAAATCCCATCCTACTAAAGCAAGACATTTCACTACACTCATATTTTCCCCTCAAAGGAGATGATTAAAATAGAAAACCAAACCACAAACAAAAATCCACTTTGCAAGCGAGCAGCAGTGGTCCTGCTGCCTGATGAGCAGAGAGAAGGTCTCAAAGCACCCTCAATGCCACCTCCAAGGCTCAACTGATTCCCTACACGAGGAAAAGTTCACAGAAAACTCTGTGCCCTGAACAGATTTTACCAGATACTCAGGTTTGTTCACCGGGTGCCTCAGTTTACCCACTAGCAAGATAAGTAATTGTAACAGAGTTTGAAATCCTTGGATATAAAGATACTTTTTAAAACAATGTTTTGGGCCGGATTTTGGAAAGATAACAATAATCTTAACAAGATCATATCCTGAGCCAGCACCATGACCTCTTCCACCTCTTCCATTCTTGTCCTGGACCAGGTCCTGCCTATTCACCCAGTACCAAGGGACCAGGCAAAGAGCAGGAGCTTTGCCATTACACCTGTTGTTGGGCTGGACCTTGTAACTCCTCTGATCCCACAACATTTATTTGATTTAGTGATCTCCTCCTCCTGGGCAGCAAGGTCATTCCAGGGAGGCTGCAGGATGGAGCCCTAACTCCAAGGGATTGCAAAACCAAATTTAACCAGTAATACAGAGAATACTCAGAAACAGAAGACTATTGCAGACTGAAAGTCTACTTAAAACTTTAACATTTTTACTAATATCTAAATGAGAACAGCCTTGGGTATAGCCAAAAATAGATTAACAAGGACCTTGATCCCACACAAACTGGCTCTGAGTAATTTTACACAGGAAAGTAGAACACCAGTTGAGCTGCTCCTCTGCTCAGAATTACGCATGTACATTTTTTTTCTCAGTGTCCCAGCCCTCAGAAGTCTACAATTTATTACAGGAAACCTAAAGCAGCAAAGGATTCTCCCCCTTCCCTACCTAGAAAGCACACTTTTTAAAAAAAAATATAAAAGAAAGATAAAACAGACACATGCACCTGATAGCACAAGAAAAAAATGGGTTTGAAATTAGATTTTGATTTATTTTTCTTATATAAGACCAGCTGAAATGTATTTAATGTGTCTGATTAAAATATTTACTAAAACGCTTCCTGAAAGTTTTAAAATACCAAAACCTGATCACCAAAATAAGCACTTCTGTGCAGTAATTTCTTCTAAATAAAGTGAACCGTAACCACCTAATACAGCTGTTCTTTCCCCTCAAAACTCCCTGAGTCACATTCAACTGCACACTGGCTGAAATATGAAATATGTCCTGGTATTTTTATAATCATTATTTTCTTGCCCTATTCAGAAAAACACACAGTCTGTGATTTTATCAACTTCATATTTGTAAGAGAAAAAACAAAAATGTTTTTTATTTGGTATTTTGCTGGTTCTGAAAATACAGGATGTACACTGATTGTGGAGAAAACATCTGGTACCAGGCAGACTCGTGGGCCAGTCCTGCACACAGGTTACTTTCCTCACCCAGCACACTCAGCTGGGTTACTTCCACTAACACAAATCATGTCTAGAACTCTTTTGAGGCCACTAGTTTTCTCTTCAGTTTTATTGTACCTGTTTCATTTTTAAAGAGCTATCTAGGAACCTGAAAAAAAATATATATTAAACTATATACTTTAAATAATTTGAGAGAGAAATATTTTTTCTGACCACTGTCAAGGTGGCCACTTTTTATTGTGCAGCACATATTAAATCTCAGGAGGCATTTTCTATACCAGGATTCACTACCACCTCCCCAGAAAGTGAAATGCAGGTGAACAGTGAAACTGTGAGAGACTAAGTGCACTTCTTCCACCTCTCTTTGAAGAGGGGGAAATGGATTTGGTACAGGCCAAAACACAGGGATATCAATGCTCACTACCTTGCTGCTTTTCAGTGGAAGGAGGGAGCAAATCATACTGTATTTTCCTTTTCAGTCATTAGCAGCAGGCTGCTCAGAATCTCTGGCTGGTGCTTATTATTTATTCCAAATAGAAATAAAATAAAAATAAGAAATAAATAGCAGCACGAGGACAAAGCTATGCACAGCACATTCTCTCTTTCAAAATAATATTACCTTTCAAGTCCACCGTAACCTTGGAAAAGAATAACTCGGTGCAAGCCAAATCTACAAAACTAATCACGATTCGTTCCTCCCCCGCTTTTTTAACAGCTCTTACAGGGAACACACGGGTGCAGTTCGCAGGCAAGTTGGGAACAGCTCGCTTCCAACACGGGATCTGCACCGCGACCGCTCAGTCCTGCATCCCTCACTGATGGATTGCTTGTTTGCCTCTCGTGTGTGACAGCGCCGGCCCTCACCGAATCCATCCCAGGTGAAGGGAAGGCGCTCCCGGGAGCCACCCAGGCCGCCAGGTGAGGAGAGGCCACCCCCGAGGCTGCTCCCACCTCCCTCGGCCACATCCCACCTCCCCGAGCCAGGGGCCAGCATCTCCTGGAGCCAGAGCCATCAAACGCCGCCGCCTGGCTCCTATCGCCAGATCTTCCCCGATCCTTAAAATAACTCCCCCGTGCCTCCCTGCCGGCCTTAACCATTTTTATGCCTGTGCTACAAAACTCTCCCGGCTGATAACTTGACCTCTCCGGGCGGGCGGCAGGAGGAGGATGAGGATGCTCCGCGCCCGGCGGCGGCACCGCGGAGGATGCGGGTACCGGGGCCGGTCCGGGGCAATACACAAACAACACACACAACACACCCCGGGGGCTCTCGGGCAAGGCTTGGCGCTGTCCCCAGCCCCACTTTGGGCACACACAGACACGGCCAGCGGGGACACATCGCCCTCCCTGTGCCGTGACCCCGCCGCCGCCTCCCCCGTCCCGTCCTGTCCCTTACCTGGCAGGCGAGTGACACTCCTGGTCGTGGTCATGTGAAAAATATTTTCCAGGTATCCTTTAACAGCCTTTAAATATTGAAGCCTAAAAACAATATTTGCTGCTTTACCTTTTGAAGCTTTAACAAAAGCTTTGTTTTAGCATTTACCTCGGTGTGCAATAAGAGTTAATAATCAAATCCGTCCCAACCCCCACAAATGTTAAACAAAAAGATAAAAGAAATGCAAATAGCTATTGTCATGGAAAGTTAAAGTACCTGTCTGTATTTTTAAGTGAAAACTATTATCTCTATCAATCAAAATTTAAGAATACAATAGCACTAATCACACGAGGTGCTTTGACTGAGGTACTTTTCCTCATAAAAAGTTTTTTTTTTTTTTTTTTTTTAAACTGGTGCATAAAAGTAATACACTTACAATTAGACACGGTATTTGTAATTTTGTTATTAAAAAAAACCTCAGCAGTCTTATTGTTAATAAATGCCTCTGAGTCTGTAGGCTGATTCGTACCCAAGAAGACCAAAGTCCCTACATATTTTAATAAGGTTGATGAAATTTTATTCAGATTCTCACACTTTCCAACATGTGGTGGAACAGCACACTCTTCTGTTTGAGAGGAGTTACTCAAACGAAGGAAATAGTTAATTGGGAACCAAAACTACTACTTCTGGCCTCGCCGCACATTTTCCACATTTTCTCCAAGCGCTGTCTGTGCTTCAACCCTCAGCCTCCAAGACGTGCCCTTTGTCGCCTTTTCTTTAATTTTTGATGCCAATTCCTTCCCCGCCGGACCCCGACGCTCTCCCAGCCCAGCACACATTACGCATACACTGTGTACATTGTGCAGGCACAACGCACGGATCCTCTCCAAAGTCATTTTTAAAACTAATTTGTCCAGACGGAATCAGAAACCGAGCTGCGCAGTTAATAAGTGCAGGAGCGAGCGGCAGTAATTACGCCTGTACTAAAAGAAAGAGCCCGAGATTAAAATACCTATAAGTAAATAGTTGAGGCAGGATGCCATTATGCAAACTCCGCTCTCGGGGAGGGATGTCTCCCACACTGAGGAGCAATAGGACTGTCATTTTTTCCCCCTGCAATATCAGGTTTCCTACTCCACAGCTCTGGTACTCTGCATCATGGCTAACATCTCTAGTGTGCTATTAATATCAATGAAGAGACGATTCAATTTCCACATAAGAAAAACCTCCCTATTACAGCGCAGACATTCGAGTGAGGACCCTTGCAAAGGAAACAATAAAGACCAGAGGGTTGCTTTTTTTTTTTTCTTCCTCCCCCCCTCCTCCTCCTTTTTTTTTTTTTTCCCTTGCTGCTTCTTTTGCAGTTCTGCGTTGCTCACTGTTTGAAAGCTTTTAGCTAACAATGGAAGCATTATCTTCAGGACAGTTACAAAACAGGATTTGTTAGTACAAAGAATAATAACACCGAACTCATCCCCCCCCCACCCCCAACTTCCCCGCCCCACAAATACCTGCCTATTGCAATATGGCATTTAATACTTGGTTCAGAAGTATATTCCAGAAACACCTGTATTCTTGATCTAATTCCCTGCAACAAACTCCCGGCAGCAGACCAGTTTTGCTCAAGGAGGTTTGGACAACTACAAACAAACAAACAAACATTCTACGCATTTTAAAAATGGAACAGAAACAAAAGTATCTTACACTACCGAGTGAAAACTTACCCATTAATGAGGAAGAAAAAGGCTTAGAGCTGTACAGTAATTCCCAACCAACTGCAGAAAGTTGAGAGTTTGAAAACACTAAAGCACTTTTGACTATCAAGCCTTTCTGTGCTTCAACACTGGCTGCAGTGTAAGGAAGGACTGAAGGTATGTGGTCTAAACACAACAAAAGCCACTGCCTTACTCTAGATTAAATATGCAGGAAGAGGCCCCTTTGCATAAACACAAACACTCAGCAAATGAGTAACTGGCTCAAATCAGACGCCTGCTGTGCATTCTACCTGTCCTGATCTCTGACAAGCTACACAGCTTGTTTAAGGGGATAGGAGCTGCAAAATCAAATCAAATCATAGCGCTAAACGCTCTGCTCCTCTGATAGTAAATAACAACAGCACCAACAACTCCACGCCAAACGCTCATTTCTAATCTAAGCATTGCTCTGGCACAGAGCTGAATCGTGTGCTGTGCCCACTTTGGCTCAGCCACCCATCTCACCACAGCAGAAGAAACACAACCAAACACCACCTGTAAAATTAATTTTCATTAACTGTACTGAAATCCAATACATTCCTGGCCTGGCCTTTTCTTAACAAGGATTTAAAATTAATAGAGAGACTTTTGGTTGAGTTGACAGATTAAATCTGCATTTGCTTTTACTGTCCCTGTTTTGTTTACTATATAAAAGACATTCCAGACACAGATCTATTTTAGCTGTTATGAATCACCACATAATGCACACCTATTTACCAGTTTATTTGGGGAAGAGGAATAAATTTCTGAAGTGTTCCTTAAAAACATTATTTTCAAAATATTGCTCTCATGAAATGACCCCTCCAAACTATATTTACTTCAAAAAACAACTAAATTAGAGACTGTGATAACCACCAAACACATCTAAACATTTATTATTATAATTGAATATACATAATTACATACTGTGATTTACTCTTCCTCCTAGAGAAATAAATTATTTTTCAGTCTCGTTTATCCTTCCAGTCCAGAAATAGAATGAAGCAGCACGAATTTTAAAGCAATTGGAATTCACCAGTGTCCCTTCCTAACTTAAGGAGTCAAATCACATTGACCTTTTATTGTAAGTCCCAGCTACATGTTGGTTTTGGTAATTTAATTATTTTTTAATAACTTGCAGTATTAAACGATTGCCATTGAAACACAAATAAGATTATACTCCTCTGCCTTACTCTCTGGTGCTCCAGACTACAGCGTAACATGGACGACACGACTGCGTCCGGCCCCGAAATTTCATTCTGAAAGAGCACTTACACACAGGCAGGCACAGGAAAATTCAGCCTTTCAAGATGCAACACACATTTACTGGATTCTCAAGCATGTGTCACAGATTATTTCAAAGGATCCTGGATATAACTCACAGTTTTAATGGGCATCGAGCGTGTTCAGTTCCACAGAGCACTTGTATGGTATGGAGGGAGTTTTTACACCTCCTTGGATAAACTCACCAGGGTTAAAGCACAAAAACATTAGTACCGTGAGCTAGTCAAGCCTAACAGGATAAAAATCCTCCAAGAAAGAATCCCGCGAGAAATTTTAGAGCCCCTGTGTCGTTCACCATTTTTACATTGAAATGACCTTCCAAATAAGGCGTCAGACAATACAGTTCACATAGATGATACCGATCTAACCTTGATGCAAATAAACCATAGAACAAAATTTAATCAGTGTATCACTGTGTAAAAGCCTTTGTCCATCCCAATGGAGCTTCTAATGACTGTTTTGGCAGTTCTGGCTGGTAGTTATGCCTCCCTGCTCATATATATCTCATACTGGTTGAGCAAGCTAATGGAACTGCTGTTAGTGGAATCCAATATTAATACCCTGCATCGTGCAAAACTGGATGCAACTGAATATATTACACAATTACAGGTAGTATCTAATTCCACAGGTATTAGATACTGGTCTCTAAATTAATATTTTAATAGAGAAAGTGATATAAATACTGCATTTCAGGTAAGATATCTATGAACTCTGGATCTGCCAGTCTTCCTGCTGTAAGCCTGCTTTACACTCACACAGCACAGACACAGGACCCTGACAAAAATTGGCAGGCAAGCTTTAGATGCTGAGTGACACATACTGATGCACAGAGTCAAAGATGTCATCTTCATAAAAGCTCCACTAGTTATGAGTTTGAAAGAAAAATGAAACAAAAAAAACCCACCCCAAAATAAAACAAACAACAAAAAAAAAAAGAAGCAGGGGAGAGAGTGGAGCAAGACCTCCAGAAAATAAACAGGGTGTACAGTTTCAAAGGCTACAGACACAGACATTTCATTGTTCAAGCCAATTATCAGTGGAAAATAATAACAACAGATGGATTCAGAGTCACTGACTTTTCATATGCACTTCATCTCTGCACAACAGATGATGAAATGCGAGAGCTATCTCGGAAAGGCAAAACATCTTTCAGTAAAAGAACTCTATACTCCAGATGGGGACCTTCTAAGGCAGCTGATTATCTTCTTATAGTGTTGTAAGATAGACTTACTAAAACATTTCCAGAACTGATCAGATCGGATGAGCACAATGGCAGCATTATGAGGAGTAAGTTGCTCTGGTCTCAGACTTGTGACTGGACTACTCAGAGATTTCAATGGGGTCAGAGCTGCCCCTCCCCATTTTCACATCAAGTACTGGTTCTAAAAAATGGGCCCAAAGCTGCTGCTCCCAGTCAAAAACTGGGCAAAACATGGGGCTCAGCTTCGTGTGGAGAGGGGATGCAGACATGAGGCCACAGAGTCAGTGTCAGCATGAACTGGTCCCCAGTAAATGTCTCACCACCACAAGCAAGGTGAGTCTCCTCACCTTCTGCAAACACACATTTCACACAGGGATACAGGCAGAGGACAAAACATGTTTACAAGTAGGACTGTTCCCACTATAATTGCCAGATGTAGAGGGAACTCATCATCCAGGAACCTACAGCAATGTGAGCTGGGAATAACAATGGAGTCACACACCCACAAGAACTGGTGTGAGGCACAAGAAAGACTTAAATTCTTTCTTACAAAGCCTTTTACAAAAACCCATCTTTTTATGGGAAATAAAAAAATTGCTTTCAAAGGGAAATAACAAACACATGTAAATTTTGGTGGTTCCGGTGATAAGCAGTTCCAACAAATGTCACAAACACCTACCTAGCACAACCTTCTCCCACTCAACCTGAATACCACGAAGTATGTGTTTTTGATCACATGAATCAGGTATGCCACAATCTCAAAACTTAAAATAAAAAATGAGTAGTGGAAAAATTAGCTCATTAATCTTTAAGACAACATTTCTTTAATGGAAGAACACTACATAAGTAGTGCATTAAACTGAACTGGTTGCCATTTCCACAGTTTCGTCTTCAAAACACCGCAAGGAAAATCTAAAAACCGGCATTCTCTGTAAATCAATACTGCACACCGAGGGGGAGCGATACATAACACACACACACACACTCTGAACTTGCACCTACTGCTAATTTATTTCACAAGTTACAAAATATTTCTGAAGTAGGGGGCTGTCTTCACAAACGTGAAGGGAAGAGACAAATTTGCGGGCACAGCGTTTCCCCTCTTTTGTGAACTACTTTGTCAAAAGTAAATTCACAGGGGAACATACGAGCAAAGAGTAAATTTTGCCCAGGGCAAAATTCTGCAACTGCTTTAAGAAGCAAACAAGAACACAAAAGATGTGTAATACAACCATCTGGCTCTACTCATGCTATATCAATAATCCCCAAAATTTATCCCCACCCCCTTAATCAACCCACACTGATGCCACAAAACCAAATGGCATCACTTATGCTTCCTGCCCATCACATTTTGAAATGATATTTAATATGCATACAGTACATATTTGCATGTTAATCAATTTCTTTAAGAAAAAAATATTTTTGCTTCTTTAGCTATTAGTTCTGCTTTTTTCTACTTATTCACACTGGGATCTCTAAAACCACCAAGAAAGTCCTTGTGGTAAAGATACTCTCATATCAACACAGCATCTCAGGTATCAGGATAACGTACTGGTCAAAATTTCAATCTCTTCTTCTCTCTAGTTTTGTGTCACAGTTTGAAAATAGCAGAGGGTGAATAATAACATGCCAGCAAAATTAGCTGTTCAAGAAACACGGGTAAGCGATCCGTTTTGAACTCGAGGCTGGATGCATTTCTAAGCATTACCCTATTTGGGATGCAGGGAAGGAGTGACAAAGGGAAAGCGGGGTATCCTATGTGTGTTTTATTTTGAAGATTTGCACGAATTTTTCAGGCCTCCCCCACCCAGGAGCCAGTCTGCTCATGAAGGAGGAAAATGGGAAACTCCTGGCCACAGATGGAGGACGAGCCTCTGCTGTGCTTTGGCTGAGCGCCGCTCTCCCTTCCCACCCCAGGCCTGCAGTGGAAGACCAGCTCAGGACAGACAGACAGAAAGCCATCCATGCAAAGTGTCCAAAAGGGTGGCTCCACGATTGTTTGGGGGAGGGATTGTTTTCTTGAGGGAAAATCATTCTTGTAACCATCGTGATTCATACCACGAGCGCGCAACGTGAAACCGGTACCAAAAACAACACTACAAAGACGTCGTCTCTCTCTGGCGCTCCACCGACCGATGGCCACGGCCCCGGGGGCTGACTCAGAGCTCTTCTTCTTAATCGACTTTTCTGCAACAACATACCCCGGCCCAAGCCCTGCCTCTCCCCGTGGCTGGCTGGCACACTACTCCCCGTGCCTGGTGCTGCCCCAGGGACAAGGCACGGCGGGGATGGTGCCCCACGGCCCTGCTGTAACACGAACAGATGGCTGTTACACAGAGCAGGAGAAATACAAGCCCTGAGCACTCATGGCATAGGTGGAAACGTTTTGCAGTTATTTTCTTTGGAAATAAGTGTACGTATAGCGGTTATGTCTGCTCCCTCATCCAGACTACCAACCTGAGATCACAAACACTTTGTTAAATTTTTTTTAGATTTTTTTTTTACATCCACTTTTGGATTGCTTCTGCTGTTTGTACGGCTTGACTTGTACAGCCTCTTTGTAAGAGCTGAAAACAGTCCCCCACAAACGCAGGAATGGGCAAATGGTTTAGAGAGCTAATCCACACCTGGGCTACGTGAAAGGGGCTCATATTTTCCAAACAGAAACACAACCCCTTTTATATATGAACCAGATTTGGATCCAAATGCTAAACCCTTCACCACATCCCATGTGGGGCTCTGTGATGGTCACGGGCAGTGGTGGTGGGTGGTGGCCGCGTCGATGGCTGCCATGGGCGAGGAGTCGCCGTTGCCCTTGGACTTGGATGTGAAGGGCAGACCCGTCCTTGGTTACACCATGGTGAATGCAGGGTAATCCCCATCCTGCACACGCCTCTTACAGAAGAATCTGGCCCTGTCTCGTTACTCTTGTTAGAAAAATGAAGGCTGTGACAAAAAATAGCTGAGAACTACATCTTGCCGATGCCAAAATACAATAATAACATGTTCAAAGATTTAATTTAGAAGACTACAAAGTCTAGCTCATACATCATAACACCTTGAAATAACACTTTAAGGTCAAATCCTGTGCATTTTTGGAAACCACCAAAACATAATGAAGTTTTACTTAAACACAGCATTTACATTTATAACGCATTTCAGATTCTTCAAGTAAGCTAGACCACATGCTAGGAAAATGTACTTCCCACAACATACAAATTAAGTCATGTACAGCCTTCCCTCCACAGGCTGAACAGCCACCGGCACAAATGGAAGTCCTGTGTATGGATCAAAGGCAGCATGTGGACCTCAGAACATGATTTTTTATATTTTGTTTTTAATTGGCAAAACATCAAATCCCACTAGCAGTTTATTTTTGTTGCCTTCCTTGCCCCTTTTCTACCTCTCCCACTTATTTCACAACGGAACATTTTTAAACCACCAGAAGTCTTTGTGGCAAAGATGATGTCATACTGACACAAGATCAGGTGTGAGGTATGGTATGAATAAATACTTATCCGCAAACACATTTAATTTTCAATGGTTGGGCATCGAGAGACAAAGAAGTTCTTATGCAGACATATTAGCTGAGGATTTCATTTCGAATGGTCTGCATTTAAAAGAACAGAATAACACATAGTGCAAACCTAGAAGAAAAAGGAAAAAGAAAAAACAAAACCCCTTGTACCTTCCTTCTTGTTTTTGGGAAAGCAATGCACAGCTCTGCTCTTCACAGTAATAAATATATGGTGCTTGATTACTTTGCCTTTTAAGTCACTGATACCATACAGGACAATTGTCCTTTATGCACTGGCAATAAAAACTCTCCCTATGAAAATAAATATGTATTTTAGAGTAATCAAGCAGGAACTAATTTTGTACTTTTTCACAAGTAGCCATTTACTTTGGCAGCAAATGGTAATGTGTAGCAGAGAATGCAGTATATGCTTTAACCCAAGAAAAATTAGACTTGAAAATTAATACACAGTGAAAGACAAATTTAAAGCAGCTTTCTTGTGTTCTGACATAAGAATATAAAAATGACACGAGCAACTAAAGATTAGTTTACATACTTTTCAATCACAGCTGCCGCTCAGTAACCACAGTACCTTTAAAATGACATTCCACCGAAACAGATACAATTTGGCTGCAACAGCAGCAAGACACAGTTAACGTGGAATTAAAAGGGCATTTTTTATTTACACACATCGTACAGCACTGAGCCCCAGCACAATTACAATGGAAAGATTTTTAGCGTGATTAATTTGGAAATAATCTAGTGATAAATAGAGTGCATTGCAAGTGATTCTGCCGAGCAAATTTTTATCACCAGCCTTAGATGTCAAAACAGTTTCAGGGACAGAGAAAGAACGAGTCACATCTTCTTGGTTAATATTTAATTGGGTGCTAAAGATTCCTCCTAAGGACCTCTGAACCATCACTGACAGCCCCACAAGATGTCCCTGTCTGTGAAACAGATACCAACCCTTTCTGTATAAACTAAAATAACATTAAATTTAATCAAACCATTCAATTAATAAATCACTTCAGTGGACATTGCAGCCCAAGCCCTATTTAATTACATAATTTTAAAAATATTTGCACACTGCAACCAGTAAGATTGGCTCCGAGGTTTCATAATACACACTTAACACTCGAGTTGGAGAACAAATTTATTTAATAAATGCAGAGCTAAGTACAGTAATGCCACTCCACTCAAACTGCAAAAATCACTTAGCATCTCCTGTGAGAAAAAGCAAATAAACTTTTTCCCTATTTAAATGCATGTCTCTGCTATCACCAGCTCTGCCAGAAGCCACCTCCTTTCTGCCCTTGTCCCTGCAGTCAGTGGGATGCCCAAGCATGGGAGGGGTGGCAGAGCTGGTGTACCACCATGGCACAGAGCATCTCTCTGCCTCACCCTCCCATGGATTCCCTGGCTTCCCTCCCTCCTTGCCCTCTGCCTCTATCCTTTCCTCGTCACTTTTGCCTCTATTTCTCCCAATATTGCTTGTCTGCCCCTTGTTCTCTGCTGTTTATTGGTATTCCAGCTCCCTCCATTCCCATCTCAAGCTCCTACCGAGTTTCCTACACTTGCTCTCTTCCCTGCTGCCATCTGAGATATCTGAGGTGAAAAAGGCTAGTTGGGAAAAAGCCCACAACAAACAGGACAGAGGGAAGAGTCTGGGGAGGAGAGCAGGGAAAGAAAACAGTTTAGTAAGGCCAAGCAGAACTGCACAATTTCCAACAACAGCAAGAGATGCTCCAGAGCACTAGGATGAAAAATAAAAGCCATGGACCAAGTGTATTACTTGAAGTAGGATTCAGGTTCTGGGATGGGCGTAACGCTTGTATTCGCAGAAAAACTCCCGAGTATCCAAAGAAACTCGTGTTACTGCCATATATAACTAGGTGTGACAACTTGGGAGAGGTTGAAATACATATGGACCAAGTGGTGGCCTTAAATGAAGGGGAAAAAAAGCAAAGCTAAGGGTTTGTCACAGCTTGGAGGCACAGCTGTGTGCACTCATACAGACTTTGCATTCATTCACATAGAGCACAGCTTTCAGGTCCTGTGGTTCCAGCATGATTTTTGGACGAAAGTTGAGACTCAAAAATAAATAAGTCTATATTTGGCCTGCCCTGGATTCGAGACACTCTCAATAGTACTTTGCATAGAAACAATCTGAATTAATACAGACTAAGTTTTCCAGATTATAATATTCTTTACCAAGCCAATGGATGCACCTCTAAAATTCACTGCCCTGACAAATAGTAGAGCTCTTGAAAGTCTGCTTGTATTAGTTTTATGGATCTATTCTACTGCTTAAATCAGGTCTCATTAAAATTACCATTCACACAAGTTCTCCCACTGGGAAATCTACATGCCAGAGCTACTCCAGTTCCGCAGGCAGTGCTCGGAGGGGGTTGCATATTGCAAAATAACTGCGGGCACGGCGGGGGGAGGACAGGGAGAAGAACAAGAGGACTTCAGGACAGCAAACAAGTCACTCCTTCTCTGATTTTAACCGCTGCAACTTTTGCTCAGGTGGTGCAATTGCATCCACTAAAAGAAATGCTATTGCCAGAAATGAAACCGGGATGGGGTGGTGTAAAAAGTGCCCCTCAGAAAGCCAGATGCTGCCTCAAACATCCATTTTAGTGTTGGAATGGCAGGCTAAATATGCAAACACTGCACCTGACAACTTACACTAAAGCATATGATCTGCACACTGCCCCTCCAGTTTAATTTTTAATAGTAGCAGTACTTAAATCTCAGCATTAATGTATTAATGTTCAAATGAATACAATTAAATGCATCTCTGTTTTCTTCAGTGCTAACGACCTGGAAGATCTTTCTCCCCTTCATATTTGCAGGGATTATTACAAATACATTCTGTAGCCGTTGTTTTGGCAAAGAAGCAAAAACCTTTGCCTTTTAAATATGAAGTAACAGGAATAATGAATAATATATCTTCTGATTTTTGTTCTGCCATGATATATATATAATGATATATAAAATGTTCATTTATTATTATCACACATCCTAGGGAGCAGACATGCAAAATTACTTTTTTTTTTTTGTCTTATAAGGGTCATTTATCATACGGAACATCCTCCAAATAGGTAGTCCTAAAATCTCAATTTACAAAGACATTTTTTAAAGCTGAATTCTTCAAACAGGGCTACTCTCCTGATGGTTAAAATAAAAACTTTATGATATTAACATAGCTGGATTTAAGGAGGTAGAAATGCTCTGCATTGTGTTTTAGAACATCCAGCCCCAACAAATTAATGTCTGCCTATTATTCTTAGCTAAATCCTGCCACATTTATTAGTAACAAAAGCACTACACGACCCTCTTTAGGCCAAATTCAGAAAAGAAAAGCATTTACTAAAAGAGCATTAATTTTTATCATAGCATCTGTGATCTTTGGGTGGGGAAAGGAAACACCATAAAGAACGAAGTCTGTATATACAAACTATCAGTCAGATTTTAACACTTATGCAGAATAATGCAAAGCTTTATTTCTTTTTGATGTTAGCAGGCTTTTCCTTTTTCTTTTTGCATTCCATTTTTCAATATGTAAAATGACAAAATGCAAAAAAACAACAAAAACACGAAAATGTGCTTGTTAGGGCTGGCCTAGTTTTTTGAAACACGCACAAAAAGAAAACCCACTCATACGATCTTATTTTAATATGTAATAGAAGAATCTGGCAAACATTAGCCAGAATAAGTCTAGCCAGCGAATGCAGACTAACATACCAGTCTGCTGCTGCAAGGCAAAAGGAAAATTTGTTCTTCCAACACAAAAGAGCAGCATCTTCTACCTGAAGAGCATCAGTGCAGGAGCACAAGCAAACATCAGGTCCTTGCTGCTCAACACCAACACCTCACCTCCTTTTTGGCTGGCAATTTCCAAACAGACTCATCTCAGCTGTCCCATCTCCAATCTCTCCTCAAGTCAAGAGTAAATAAATCAGTTTCTACCCCCCCAGAGCAATGTGCTCAGTCCAGCACTGGCCATTGTCATCTTGGGGAAGCAAGACCCAGCAAAACCCCAAGCAGTGGCAGAATGCTCATTTTGCAAAATTTCTTTGTGCCCAAAAATCTGCTCCAAGCCATGCGGCTTTGAAGTGGGACCCAGAGAAAGAGCCAGACATAAAACTACCTCCAGGGGAAAAGAAAAGAAATTAAGAGATAATCAAGAAAGAAAAAGGGAATGGGAGAGCTGGAGTCAGCACAGCTAAAGACTCCAATGAAGAGGGAGGTGGAGGTGGAGGACAACTACAAAGCGCTTAATTATAAACCTAAAAATGTTCGAAAACCAATCTCACGCTAACGATTTGCGTACTTTGGGATTACCTACGGATGAGGAAGGTTCAGCTTAATCAGCTATCTGTGCAAATGGATCCCCAACGTGCCAGAGCTGAACTCAATGGACAATCCCGTTAGAGTGGAAAGAGCACATGAAACGCCCTTGAGAAACGTGGCTAATGCCACAAACACTGAGGAAACAACCGTTAATAAATTCTTCCATTTTCCGGCTTAGAAGGCAAAGGGCAAATGTTGAAAGAAGTAGAAGATGAGAAGGGCATGGCTAGGCTTTAGATGAAGTCCATTTCATGTGTGACATATTCTTGAGGAAGGTCTCACTCCTCAGATTAAAACCAGGATTTTTAACCCACAAAAAAAAAAGCCTCCCAAGAGGGAAACAACCTCATCTCTTCTTTAAGTCACCTAAATTTAAGACGTCTCTCCATCTTCCATGATAGAAGACAACAGAAGAAAAGTCTATAAATACAGAGAATAGAGCCTTCATAAAAAGAAAAATAGTGCAAAAAGTACCTATAAAAAAAAAGTGTGAATTCAGGCATCAGAGGCACTCTGTAAAATACAAGTTAGGTCTTTCCCTTTTTGATCAACGCCATCCCACAGGACAGAAGCTACTCCCACGTCCAACCACATCACACTGGAGATTCATTTGCTCTCTCTCTCTCTCTCTAGCCTGTGTTTACCCAGGAAACACACTGTGGACCACTGTGTATGGAGAAAGTCACTAGCAGATGTAAATCAGGGGTGGAGAATTCCCCAAACCCAGGCTACACACATGAGTTTGACAACTGCTCTAAGAACAAATCTCACCCTCCACCTGTTAGGCACAGCCCACACTGGGCACTGCTGGGATGCAGGGCCAGGAGAAGGTAAGGTCCATGTGGTGGGACCAGACTTGAGGAGCTCTGCACTGCTGTCATTTTCAGCTCCAAGCAGCCACCCAGACTTCAAAGACCCACCAGTGATACTGCAGGGCCCAAAGCTACCAGCATCTTATCCATCCTTACCACTTTAAAACACATTTGCCACCACTGGCAGAGGACTCTGGAGCATCCTTGCTGCCCCCAAGGACCAGGCTGGCTTTCGGGACCACCCTGCACTGACTCCTCTCCTACTTGGGTCTGATCCAGGAGCTCACACAGCACACTTGTACATTTTATTCTCTCTCTCCCCGAAGCTTTGGCAACTGAAATCTATTATGATATCAAAAGGTAGCTGACAACATAAAATGTATCCCGCTGAGTTGATGCCGCACGCTGCTAAATTTACAACAACATAAGTATCATAAAAATTATAAGAACTGCAAATTAACCACTGATTTTTTAGTTCCAGTGACATAAATAACAGTAAAGATCTGGAAAAGTTCCAAACATCTTTACAACTGTTTAATTTGTCAAAATCTATCAAGTGTATTTCAACCACAAACCTGTCCTCTGCAGTGCATTAGTTTTTCACGTACTCATGCTGGCATCAAAGGCAGCAAAAATAAAGCTGCTGTAATTACTGTATTCTGATGCACCTTTCCAGTCACACCTTTATTTTTGCTTTTCTTCCCCTGTACTTCTCTGTTGACACTGACAGTCAGCAATGTTTTAAAAACATTCACACTAAAAAAAGACAAAAAAATCACTACTGCCTTCCACTCCTCCCAGGTTTGCCCGGGATACTCAAGGCAGCTCATCGCTTTGTTTGCCCATTGGAGTGGTTTTCCACTCACGTGTTGCGCGTTCCTCGCAACGCTTGCGTCAGCAAACCCTTTTATTTACTCCTTTATTTGTGCACCAAGCGCTGCAAATGCAAAGCCACCTTTCCGGCAGCTGCAATAGAGCAGGCAAAGATCAACAAAATAAATTTTATAGGCTCTATTTCTTTTCCTAGGGGAGGAGCTCATTTTTATGTAGCTATTTATTTTGTATGGCCAAACAGCAATTATTGTATTTTCTAAGACATAGTTTTTTTTAAAAAGAGTGCATTTCTTTCGCAACCATTGCAAGACTAACCAAAGTCCAAATGTGTTGAATTGCTGATACACAAAGTTAGGGTCTTTTTTGAAAAAAAAAAAAAAAAAAAAAAAAAAAAAAAAAAAAAAAAAAAAAAAAAAAAAAAAAAAAAAAATTTCTATTATTTCACTACTCAGGGGCTTCTAAGTTCCGAGTGCTCTGCCTGCCAAAAGAGCCTTGACCATGGCACCAATGCAGAGAGGTTGCCTGGGCTGGCCCCAGCACAAGAAGATAGTTTTGCCTCTTGCAGAAAGAACTGGCCAACTTCTCATGTTATATTTGCTGCCCTACACGTGAGTTTGCACCAAGAAAATTCATATACAATTCTAGCTGCTGCAAGGGAGTTGCTTTATAAAAAATAATAAATCAAGCAGGTGCTCAGAACTAACAAGACTTTCCTGTCACATTTTTGCTTTTACAAAGACTTGGGGCTTGGAGAAGGGCTTTTCCCTTTGAGCTGGCTTCATTTTCCTCAACAGCCATTTTGTATCTTTCCTATATGTAAAATATGAAACATTACAGGAACTAATTAAAACTTCTTAAATGGGAGAAACTAATAAATCCCTCCCTCTAATGATACTAAAGTTCATTTGTGAGTGACTGCACAGAACAAACACATGGCTGCAGCTCTACAGGCATGAAAGGCCAATACAGAGGCTATCAGGGTGTGGGTTCATGAAGAACTGGTTACCCAGCTAGTGCCATGTGCTCCCACCAACCTCAAAGGTTCATCTGCCCTCCAGAGCTGACAACCCCATCATCCCAATCAGACACAGCTTGGTGACTCCATCATTTGTGGATCACAAGGGTGACATAGCTCTGACCCCTGGGCTGAGTGGCACAGTATATTTTTTAGAGGGGAGGATCTGCTGGGGTCAGTTATCCACACAAGACAAAATCTCCACCCCGTCTATCCATATGGAAGCAGGAAAGGGAGGTTACGTTTGACACAATAGGGTAAACTCAGCCCCCATTCCCAGTATATTGTACAGTAAATCTCTTTATTCTGTAAGGAGAAAATAGAATTGCTTATGCTTTGTCTTAAAAATGGGATTTATGCTTCAAATACAGAAAACCAACACAGAACATAGTGCAGCTCTAAAAATTAAGCATCCGGATATAAAAGGAAATTTTAAATTAATTTTCCCACTGTGTTGTTTGCAAGAGCAATACACTTAAATGGCCACAACTCATTCAGTGACACCCAGAGGTACCCTGCAAGCGCTATGGAGCAATGCAAGTAATTCAAAGTTCTTTGATTAAATCTCACATAATTGCACATAACTGGAAAAAATCACAGCAAGTTGGCTTCGCATATTGTATTGCATAAATCAGAAGCGATTCCCACAAAATCCCTCCTTTCCAGACTATTTTATCTAAGCAACATATAGCTGTAACAACAATTTTTGAGTGATTTTGGTTCCCATTGTGGTATAATGAGTAATGAAGAAAGCACTTTTTTTATTCTGGTTTGCACTGATGTGTTTCTTCTTTGACTAAACCCTCGGTGACTCAGTTCTGCCGCTTCACAACAAGGAGTTCTCATGTTTCTCTCTACACAGGAAAAAAGAAAATAAGTCTTCAACTATCCTGTTCTCAGCTCAAAAGGGAAGACCTTGGGAGCTCCTATAATTTATGCTGCCTACTGCAGTAAGACCCTAGGCCAGGGTGCCATGCTAACACACACCCAGCAAACAAAGATCATCTGAAGACAAAAGCACCCTGAAACTGAGTTCTCTGCAGAGAAAAGGAGACCTTCAACATGAGCTTGAGGAACATTGCTCGCTTCATGCAGGGGAAAACAGACTTGGCCAGAGTGCCTTCCCTCAAAACTCAAAAGCCTGGCACAACAGCCTTCTGCAATCATCTTTCTCTGGCATTCCCAGAAAGGGTGACCACAAAAACTGCTGCTTGCACTGCAGAGAGAACTGGCCTTTTTCTGTGCTCAGCACGAGCTTTCCAGACTTAAGTTTCTCTTTCCAGTAACGTGCAATGCTAACATTTTGTGTTACATGGGGCCTAATATTTTCAGACCTGGAGACTTAATTACAATCTACTTTAATTGCCACATTGCACTAAAGTATAAATATTAATAATATTAACAAAAAAAAAAAAAAAAAAAAAAAAAAAAGCCCTGATTGAAATGGCAAGCTGAGGACCGAATCAATAAATCAACAGTAATCTTTTTCCTTAATCACAGCTGCTACTCCACCCTTTTTATTGATCTTTTTCCTTTTTTTATCTTTATTTCACTATAAATCTCCTGATTCTTGATTGAATTAGTTCAAAACAATTGCACACCTAGCCAGGATAAGCAACACTTTGGTTTTAAAACCCTTCTCACAGTAGCAGCTGCACAGTGAGTTGTATGATGGTAAGACCAGCCTTTCATTGTGCAGCTTCTCCTCCTCCTGGACCTCACCCCTGAGTCCACAATTCAGGGGAGACTGGTGTTCAGTCAAGGTTTTTTCTGTCTAGAAAAGAGGTAACCCTGCTAGACCTGACCTCCTCCCTCAACCACAATGATGTTTTCATGCACGTATTTAAAGGAACTTTCATGTAACTGTCCTGTAATCTGAAAGCCAGTCAAAAATCCAGACCATGTATATTCTTTAGGCATATCTGTTGATCAAATATTTTACTCCAGTGTTCTTTACAGCATCATTATGGTACTTGCACATGTTCACCCCAAGTATAAATCTTCAGCATATCCTACCTGACTGCAGCAGCTTTCCTGGAAATGGCTTTGTTGTGTTCTAGTAAACTTCACTCGTGTTATTTATTCTCCTTTAAAAAAGAAGTTATACTTCACTGTACTCATTCTTAGCAAAGACAAGTTTCTGCCTATCAAAAAACAAGTTTACTGCAAGGACCCTAGTAATAATGCTGATAATGGGTAGAAATTACACATTTTTAAAAAGGAGAAGACAAAAGACTTCATGTTTTATAATAGTTGTGCTGATATCATAGTTTCACCAAACTGTGCTCTTAGACAAAATTATAACCTTCCCTCCTGAGTGACCTAACCTGTAACTATTTAGGATAGATATAATGGGGCAAACTGTCAACTATAAATCAAGAGATGTACTGGCTTCAAAGCAGATTTTGCAATTAGCTTCTGAAGACTTGTGATGTTCTACCCCCCATATTTTCAGTGAAGGAATAAATACCTCTGAGAGGAAACTAATCAAGCTGGAAAAATCACCAAATAAAACTTTAAAAACTGGCAACAATTTTAATTTAAAAAATAGCCTTCAGGTTGCAAGCTGCAAAGGAGCTAGCATTTAAATAAAGACAATTATCACAAATATTACTGAACAAAGGAAAAGGAAACTGAAACATGCCAAGAAAGATAATCAAGAACTGTGCTTATAGGATGCCAGTCCAACTGATTAAAGATCTTCAGAAAGCAGGATATCCCACCTAGAGCCGTTAAGTCTTATCTGGATCCTTACACACCCACACCCCTGTCAACAGCAGATCTGAGGATGGAGAAGAGGAGCCCATCCTTCTTCCTTATTACTTCTGCCCCTCCTTTTGTCTATGCCCACTGTAGCTGCTTCTTGCAGCCTGTTAAATGTTCGCTACACAACCTTTGCTTAGGTTAAAGCAAGACAGAAGCTACACTTGGTAATTTTCTTCCCCCATGGAAAAGGAAGCAAGGGAAGAGATGCCAGGTTTTTGGAAGCAGCAGGTCTCTAAAGTGGGTGAGGTGTATAAATGATCCACGGCTTGGGAACACCGTGCAGCAAGTAACGCCAAACAAACAGCAGTAGCTGGTTAATGATGATCTGCAATAACGTCAGGGAGACTTGTTCCCATGTAAGTAACCTGCCACGCCAGGGATACAAATTGTCTGGGATTTGATAGCACCTACTGCAGAGAGCAGCGTTATCAATGTGCTCGCGTGCTCAGATAAATGGAGCACTATTTCCCTGCGCTGCCGCTGTCACTTTCTCCGGTCCGTCAGCCCCTTTCTTAAACCGATTGCTATTTTTATTACACTCCTTAAAATATGAAGCAGGAGACTCCTTTTCCTGAAATACACTGGGCTAGATAGATGACGCCTTTTAAATAATATTCTTTTCTTGCTGGCCCTGATCCTTGCAGTGTTGTTGCTTACTTTGGAGGGGGAAACAAAATAAAAGTGGCAAGCCATATCTCTCCATTCCAAAGGGAGTGGTTTCCCAAGAAAAGCATAGTTTTGTTCCCTTGCTATTTCCTTTCAGCACTGCAGACAAGCAGGCAGCAGACCAGCTACTAAAACTGACCCCAGCAGTTACAAACCAACGCTCAATATACCCAGAAAATAGTTTGAGGGCAGCAGGTGGCATTTGGGGGGGACGTTAATGGGATTTGCCACCTCTAAATTCTGGATTTGGTAGGAGAAAAGGAAATTTATCGGCAAACTCTAGACTTTTTAAAGTCTAAAATTAGGTGAGATGCCATTGAAAAGGAAAATAACTTCCAGCTTTGTTTTGAGAACTGGAATTGTGCTTCCTGCTTCCATTGCTGCAGTTCTTCTGGAAAGGAAGTTGCCCGCAAGTAGTGGATAAAATACAGAAAACCTTGTGGATTCAAAAATGCTCTCCTCACCCTTCTGTAAAAATAAAATCGAGAGGCTGGTGGAACACACTGGTTCCACTGTAGTAGATACAATGCCAAAGAGAGGGGGAAAAGCACTCCCTGATACAATAGGTCATTGTACTCCCGGATCTACCACATATGTTACTCCAAGGGCTCTCAGCCTTAAACTTGGAAAGTCTAAGACACTGGAGCCATGATATATAAAGTAAGACCCAAGTTCCAAATATTTGATTTAGCAAAGTAAATATGGTTGTTTTTATTGGGTGCAACAAGCATTTTTCACAGAGTGAAGAATTATGGTAAACATCTGCTAATCATACTCACAAAAGAGGTCATTGTGTTTAAATCCAAGGCCATATTAATAGCTATATTTAATTAATAAAACCCAACAGTAATATTACACAAGTTTCCAACAACGTCTGCTTCCTGACACTCAAGGACCTATTCATTAATGGACCACTTATATTGGTTTTTCTTGATATTGCTGCTAAACTCTTACAAAGCTTTTAGGCCATACAACAGAGGCCTGACTTAGAAGTAAACTGCATCATGTTATACTATATGTCTCTGGAGTATTATACCATGTGGATGTAGTTTGTGAACACATGAGCTAACAAAAATACTGGAATATGTGATATTCCATGAAGGTGGTCTTGCACTTCCAGGTTCCTATGTCTTCTCCCATGCAATGGAATAGGTAAGGGCACCACATCTGTTTCTGAACAAGGAGATAATGTTCTTTGTTGAGTCATTCATTGCCTAGGTGGAAGTCAGAGCTGCACCTGCATTTCATGAGACGTTTTCTGCTTCAAAGCAATAAAAGAACAGAAATCCCAGCTTTTCAAGAAATGTTGGATTTCTTTCCTACTCCCAACCAGCCCCTGGTTAAATCTGGAAGGAATGGTTTCTCAATGTGTTTACAAGTTGCCCAGCCCTGGTGAATTATTGCCCAAAGTGAATCGAGTGTTTTCACAGTTCTAGTCCATTTTGCCTGTTAAGAAACAAGCTGTTGAAATGTTGTTGAGCTCAAACAGAAAAATGAAGCTGGTTTTCGCTTACTCAGGTGTTAAACAGCACAGCTTTTTTCAAATCTCAGGAGGTGTCCTGGATGAAACCGATACGAATGAGAAATGAATCAGATCTTAGAACTTCTAATATTTGATTGTTTAAATTTAAAGAAATTGAGATCTATTGAAAAGTAGGTTTTCTTGCACACCCAGACTTTCTCATCTAACTGCAGTCATTGATGTTTATAGATTTTTTTCTGTGAAAGATAAATCTAGCTTGTTGCATGAAAAATCCTCGAATGCACTGATGTTTATTCACTGAATTTCCATATCCTTTACACTTGAAGTTATTTTCTCTTTTCCACAATGTATGTGAAAACCATGACATTTTCTATCTTCTACACAAGTTCCCCACACCATACTGCACCATCTCCATGTTATTATATATATTGCAGTAATGCCATTTCCAATTCATTACAAAACAGTTTCATGTACCAGATGTCCCAGCTTTGGTAGGACCGAGTTATTTTCTGCCCAACAAGTCCTGAAGGCAAAAATAGTTGTTCCTGTATCTTTGTACACAGCCAGGCCATTTCACCTACTTGTGTCAAACTTCCACCCCATAGGTGCTTTGTCTTACCCTATTTTTAGATAAATTGCAACTGATGACAACTGTGGAAGTCTGTGTTATTTACATGGACACACCACTGGCTACTGAATCCTGGTATAAAGAAAGTTGGAAACCGGATGTTCCGATAACTCAGTTCTCACATGGCCCTCCTATTTTTTATGGCTCCATGTCAAGCCAGGTGGATTCTCTTAACATCTCCTACCCTTAAATCTACAGCCTAAATGCTTTCCAGAAGCCTGGATTTGTTCATGCATAATATAACCCTGGCACAGAAGCAAAAAAAGCAGCAAAAAATCACCCTACTCACAGCTTAGCTCATATCACGGCCTGCAGTCCCCAAAGCCTCTTTTCAAAAGCAGAGAAAGAGAGTCAGAAGCTGTTCAGCAAGGTGTGGAATGATCCTCAGTGCCTTCTCATTATCCTGAGGTCACATGGAGACCTTCTGACAAGCAAAAAATGAACCAGAGGTATTTTGGGAGAGGTGCCTGATATGGGAAGCTGAGAAGGAGGGTGGTTGTAGAAGGGCAGAGCAGAGGGAGGGGAGTGTAAAGGTGAGAGTGAGACATTATCTGTTACCCTCCTGTGCAAACATTCGTGGAGCCAGCAGCTCTGGACACAGCCAGGGAAATACAATCTGGATCAAAACCCCCATGTTCAGTCCCACCCCAAGAATAAACTTCTACCAAGTTCAGAATTTAAGGAAGAACTACACCAGGCTGAACTAAATTTAGAGTTGGATACTCACAGAGGAGCCTCTTGGTCAAACAGAAAGACAAACCAGCAGGTTTGTTTAAACAAACTCATGGCTTTGGATAGTACCTTTCAAGAGCATCAGTAAGTAGTGGGTAATAAATCTTAGTCTAAGTAATTCATTAGCCATTTTGGCATCATGCACAAAGTGCATCACTTTGATCTGATGCATCTCAGTGCACTTTGCTATCAGCTGCAACTGGCTGTGCTTTGTTGAGATGAAGGGCTTTTTAATCCAAATCAGAAAGTGATGCTTCTGCACTGATGCTCTAATTTAGGAGTTATAATTAACAGACTTACTGCTAATCAGATCTCATCATGCCTCCCCTAAGGCCCCAAATGAAGGAAACAACAGAAGAAAGGACCAAAGGTGCCTCAAGACAGTATCTGAGTTTGTGTCTCTGATTTCTTGTGTTCATACCCATGCATTCATATGTGTGAAATTGGTGAGAAACATGATCTTGTGGTTGAAGCAAACACAGAGAAACAGCAGGCCTGAGGTCTGCTTCCATCTCTTTGGGCAAATTACACAGGACTTGATTTTTAAAGCTGGGAATAGTCAATACCCTGCAGAAAAGTCCTTGCTATCCCACTCAGCTGACATTAAATTACACTTGCCTCCTGCACAGATGGCCTCCAACCTTTGTTCAGAACACTATTCCCCCTGCAGAGCTGCACAAAGTGAGCTCTGCTCCCAGCACCTCTGCACAGCTCAGTGTAGTCATCTGCCAAGTCAAGGCACTTGGGTCAAAACATGGGACTACCTAACCCTGCTTCTTCACATCCACACAATGCATAAAGGCAGACATGGTGCCCATAAACACCTAGGACAGTTTGCTCTGGGCCACGTTTGCACAGTAAGAAAAGAAAAGCAAGCTAGAAACCATTTTTACCAGGGTCAAGACAGCCTTGAGCACACACTTCAGCTCCTCCCCAGCAGCCACACTGCCTGTGCCAAGCTCCAGTCCCTGGGCTGGCAGCTGCTGGGGCAGCCACGTCTGAGGGACAGCACATCCAGCCCGAGGCAGCTGAGCCCACACAATTAACATTTCAACATTGGTGCAATTGCTGCATCACAAAACCTCAGCATTCATCATTCTGTCATACCAGTTAACCCAAAGTAAGTTAGCCTGAAACATTCTGTGCAGAATGCCTCCCTGCTGGCTATCAGGGTCCCGCATGCCCACTGAAGGATCATTCAGTTGAGACATTCAGTTCAGTACAGGATTTGCTTCTTCATAACCTCTGTGCTCATTTAATGGAACCCATCAAAGGTCACACTGACTCTTTGGCTTGGAAAACCCATTCCCTGTGTTAAAGTAGGTACAGGCACACTCGGGGTGCTTTCAGAGCAGAGAAACTCACAAATCATGGCCAGCACGCTCCTGCCCATGGTTACAGAAGGATTACCCAAGGTTCCTCCAGCCGTTGGCTCATGCCTGGCGCCCATTTTCTTCATGCCTGTGGTCAGACCAAAGCCGGTGGTGAAGGCAGCAAACTCACCAGCAGCTGAAGGTTTGCCACCAGCTCTCTGGAAAATGTGTAACTGTCAGCATCAGGAGCTGGGCAGGGGCTGCTCAGCCCACCCCTGAAGATACCACTAAGCACCACCCTTGTGCCCACCTGCAGCCTTGCTGCTGCCCCATCCAAACACAGCTGGAGCATGGGGAGAAAAGGGTTCAGCCCAGAATGTGCCCTTTCCTCACCCCTGAAACAGCAGCTGGACCCAGCCAGCCCCAACCCAGAGCTGGATGAGCTGTGCCACACCAGCAGAGTCTCTTCACGGGGCTCCCCACACCAGCACAGCAGCCATCAAACTTGAAACACCACTGAGCTTCCCTTAACCCTGCCCACAGAAATACTATTTTCAAACAAGTGGATGAATCATGCCCCATCCACGGAAGTGTTCAAGCCCAGGTTGGATGGGGCTTGGGGAAACCTGATCTAATTGAAGGTGTCCCTGCCCCTGGTAGGGGGTTGGAACAAATTGAGCTTCCAATTTAAACCATTCTATGGTTTGATAATTCTAATTGTCCACTACATAACCAGCAGGCTTTACAGTCTCAGCATGTGCTGCAACTTTAACATTCCAAACACAGAGTCAGAACTGGTCTAAGAAAATCAAAAGGACAGCACAGGAAAATGCCCAGTGCTCACACTGTAACATCTCTGAATGAGATATCCCTGAACAGGGATTCTTACCAGAGACCTTTCCAGATTTAAGGAGTTTATTCTTTGTGCCAGTTTGTATTTTTATATAAATTCATGCAGCTGCCTTGAAAGGAACTGCAGGTTTCTGCTAAGCAAAACTTTCTTTGTGAACCAGGAGTAAAATACATAAACCCTGTCCTTAAGAATTAAATGTATGTATTTTTATTGCAGCATGAACAGCTTTTTTTTTGTAAAGGGAACAAGAGCTTGTAGAGCCAGGGAAGTGTTTATAAATATAACACTTATCCTTGTACAATATATATGTTTTGCTTTAATAAAAACAGAACCTGATCATTCAGTATCAAAAACCCAGCACAAAATTCATATGTTTTTCCCAAGACAGAAATTCTAACTCATTTTCCATGCTGTACCCTCAAGCTCTTGTTCACTGCAAACAGGACATTGTTTTTTTTTGTTTTTCTTTTTAAACAGCACTAAAGAAAAAAATAGTAGAGGGTGTCACTGCAAACACATCAACATGTACCATAAAAATGAAAACAACCATGATTAACTCAGTTTAACTAAAGCTTCCAAGTTTCTTATCAGTACCTGGGACGTATCTGGAAGTGAGCTTTCCCACCCTAAAAGGAAGTGCCAGGGGTGTTCCCCACTCCCAAGGGTAGGCAAGGTTGGGTGGTTTGTCCTGTTGTGATTTAAATATGATGTGATCCTTATTCAGTGCTATAAAGTCTGCTCTGAGCATGCCAGTACATGTCAGCTTTGCCTTCACTCTGTAAGACAACAGCCGCCTCCATGCAGAGTTCAAAAATATTTGATGATTTAAGCCAGCTTGCTCCACTTAGGTTCGAACACAAAGCAGACTGCAGTGTTCAATATCAGAATCAGCATTTTTCCCCCCACACTTGTGAATACATGTATTTAGATCAAATAGGCTTTTTGGCATCATTTTCACATGCCTACATGCAAGCCTACTGGTACTAGAAATCCTCTCTTCAGTATCATCATCCAAGGATAAAGACACGAGACTTCCCATTCTCCAAGGACTGCCAGTCTCCTTAAACATAAATCTGCTATTGTGCAAAAGGCACAATCTCTTAGGATTTCTATCGCAAAAGAACAAGGAAAATAGCCCAATAACTGAGAAAATGGAGCAGTTTCACAGATTGGCGTGTTAAAGCAATATAAAGCAATTATGTGGTTGGGTGAAGGTAAGGAAGGGAGCAAAGACACAAGAAGTTAAGGAGGGCTAGAAGTAAAGAAAAAGTCTGATTTGGGACTACAGCAGCTTCCTCAGAAATTGCAGACTAAAGAGAGGGCTGCTTGGGACAGTTCAACAGCCACAATGTGATGAAGGCAACTCCACTGTGCTCCAGATCAACTCAGTTATCAGAGATCCACAGAAGCATCCAGCAGTGTTTCTCACCAGGTACCAACTGTGCTGAGGGTGGGGGGGGAAGGAAAGCACTCAGTATTTTGACAAGTACCATAAGTTTGATTTTGACAAAGGCCAAAGATGTGAAAAAACCTCCCATGTTTTTCTCAACAATTAGGCAATTCACAGTATATTAAATTTACAATTATTTTTTTTTTCACAACCAGGAGTGTAATTTTGTCTTGCTAACTAGGTACCAAATAGTAGCACTATCCCACAGGTATAATTTCATTATTCCCCTAAATGCCACATGTAGGAGAGCAGCATACACAGCATGTGCGAGGTGGTGGGTGGTCTTATTTCCAATGAAGTAATATTTAAACCATAATAAGGTGGCTAGTCAAACACGAAGTCCCACCTCTAACTCTGCTTCTAGAACCTCAGAGGTTTAAGCTTTTCAAGGTGATGTGAACCAGAGCTCCCTGCCCGTGGCAGATCTGGGGCAGCCTTGCTGATTTAGAGCTGCTGCTGGGCATCTGGTGCAATGCTTTGGGGATATATCACATTTATTAATTGCTCAGCTATGAGCTACCAGCTCACGGCAGGCACTTTACATGTAAGAAAGTGCTGAGAAACATTAAGGCAGGATTGAACTGGGGATGCAGTTCCCAGCTGGTTTATCATATTAGCAAATATCCTTGTCATTTCCTAAGAGGGGTTGGGAAACCATCCAGGGGAAATGCATTGCCCAGGGCCTGACTTCACAGAGAAAGGCAAAGTGACAGGGAAATATCAGGCTTAAAAAACCCCAAGGTGTTGCCACCCTGCCTGTGGGGCTCTGCTACAGCACTGCTAGTTCTGTAAGCTGGGGCATCATCAGGGAATGAGCCAGGCTGGAGGGAGAGGGAGCAGGTCTGCAGGCATGTGGCAACAAGGAATTTTGAGCAACGAGCTTTAAGGCATCTCTGATGTGTGAAATCACTCTTCCCTCTTCCTTCAGTTGCATGTAAAGGACTGCAATGAGCACGCTGGAGGGAGAAAAGGAAGTCCCAGGAAAGAGGCACTGAAACTTCTGAAAAAAACAATGGCACAGCATTATCCCTGATAAACTCCACAGATCTACTCAAGTAACAGGATGACAGATCTACTCAGAACAAGATGCGCCCAAGTTCACTGGATATATAAGCAACAACATCAAGTTTTTCTTTCCCAGGATTAACTAAAGAGCACGATTTTCTCTCCTGATTTTCACTCTGACTGTACACAAGCAAACCCTCCTGCAGAAATTACTTGTGTTTTAAATGTTATTGCTAATCTGCAGTGCAGCGTGTTTCCCTAGCAGAGTCATTAAAACGTGCACGGGTCAGGATGCTGAGACTGCACTCATGGTTCTTTATAGTTACCGTATTAGTAAAGTATTTACTAAATTGACTACCACCTACTTTAAGTTAAACTTGCTGACAGATAAACTGAGCATAACCTCTGGCATTTTCAGACGTTTTCTTATGAATAGATATATTTTGCACGTTTTTGCATGCTAGGCCCTTTCCAAAATGCTGATTTGATCTCTGACATCAAGGCTTACTCACCTCCTTGAAGGTACAAAAGAAAGGTAACAGTAGCTTGCATGTGGGGGAATGAGACTTTAATATATAGAAAGCACAAAACTTACTCTTTTCAGTTTATTTTAGATTCAAAAGCTATAAAAGAGCACTAAAAATTCAGTACTATTTCTGCATTGGTTAAAAAATGCAGCTGAGAAGAGATTTAAAAAGGGGGAGATATAAAAAGAATATTATTTGCATAGTCATAAATCATTATAAAACAATTATTCTGCAGCAAAAAAGCACTCGTTTCACAAGGGCAATCCAGCTTCAAGAGAGTGCACTATCTGTTAGCATCCTATTCTCAAAACAGACATCTCTGGACAGATTTGTTACAGTTTTGTAGATGCTAATGTGTAAACAGATTGTAAAATTATTTTTGGGCCTGTAATAGGATTTAATGTGTTTAAGAGGTAGTCTTATACCTCTTTAACAAAGAGGCTTACAATATGGTAAGAATGTATCACAAAAAATATAATGCTTTTAAACAGATAAATCCTCTTGGCAAAGGCTGTAATCTTTCAAACTTAATTGGTGAACTCATTAACGAACAACTGCCACTACAAGAAGAAAGACTATTGTCAGCGACTTATCGGGCAATGAGATAACAAACTTAATTATATTGTTTTCAGTGGATTTACATTTGCTTCCTTTAGGACACTAGATTTTTCTAAACATTATTTCCTTGGCTGTATACAAATTTTTTTATCCCCCAAGAGAAAAGCAAACCTATCTACAACAAATAGGCAAAGAACCCCCCCCCAAACCAGAATACATCACAGCTTTGAAGTAAACACAACACAGCCCTAAAAATTCTGTCTTTATTATCTACTTGTAAAAAGTTATAAGCCTGTAAAGTAGTTAATTTATGAGCCATGTTAATCATTTGTTCCCATTTGATCTGAGGTTTAGCAAACACGGTTTCCTGGGATGTAGGAGGATAATTTGCAGGTCCAGCTTGGCTCCGGAGGGGGCACTAACTAATTTGACACCGTAACATGACATTGATGGCAGAAACACACTAATGACTGCACTGCTCGATGCTCCTGTCAGTCTGTCTCTAGTCTGAATGGAGTTTCTTCTTATTGCCAAAAAAAAGTGCAGAGTGGTCCTACTAATTATTCAGACATGCACTATAATGAGAATCTTAGTGCTCCCTCCCAACATACGAACCTCTCACTAAAGCTCCCATTTGTCTGATACGGTGGCTGATTAGAATTTGTTTCTTGAATAGTAAAAACCACGGCTTAAAATAAAGCGGACAGGATAAACAGCCTTTTATTCTGCATAAAACTCAGAAAGTGGCCATTTTGATTTCAGGCTGGTTTTTTTGTCATTTATTTACACCAGAAGAATAGAAAATTGGATTAATTTTTAATAGTACTTCTTAAACAACATATAGATCTTCATTGAGTTTCATTCCATTGAGTTTCTGGATCACTCAGGACATAAATTTTGTGGACAAAGGGAGGCTCCGAAGGTATCTTCTTTCTCCTAGGAGAAAAAAATTTTCTAGAACAGAAACTTGTACTAGACAAATCACAGGCTAAGAAAAAAAGTGTCTCCTTTTCCTAGATTATATTGTTAGAACTGATTCCTCACTATGAACTCTGAAAGTTCATAAGGGCTTTATGTATCTCTGAATGATCTGGATGTAAAAGCATAAAGAGTAAGAAAAGTTGAATGATGCTTTCCAGAATCAACCTTTATTCCTCACTTTGGATCCTGATCCAGCACAGCTGGATGACTTTGACTGCATGCTTTACCATATTTACAATTCTATACTTTTCTAATGCCTCTAGAGCAACACAGAACTGCAATCCTCCAAGAGGCCAATGGACCAACCAGCACATGTCCTATATTAAACACACAGACTGAAGATATGTTACTACCCTGAAAAACAGCCTGAATTTCTAAGGATAACACTTAGCTCTTTCTGAAAAGCAAACCCTTCTAAGAGCGTTTCAAGTGGGCCACCAAAAGCCTAGCGCACGCTACTGAGTCATTTAGAAAAACATTATAAACTCGAAAGTGTTACGCACAAAGGTGAGGGAGATGTGCTCCACCACCACCCCAGGACAGTTTGAAAGCCATTACCAGCTAATGGCTCTCTAGTGGTCTCCAGGAATTCAATCAGTGGTCTCCCTTCACATGCTGTATCTACTCTGGAAAAGCCACAACTCTATTAGGAACATATTAGGCAATTTGAGGTCAAGGGGGATCCCTGGCCCCAGCCAGGGCTCTACAACCCCCACCTGTGCCCTCCTGGCTGCTCACTGCTGACTTGCACTGAGATCTGTATTTAGGAGGAGTTTTACTAGCATAGAATCTGATACCTACAGTTCTCACATTATGGTTCATCACCCCTTTTTGACAGGGTAGGAATAGCAAAGGAGTTGCTGTGCAGCATCAGAGCTCAGAGCTAAGTGCCTGACAGTCCCATGTACTCAGGGTCTCTTTGCAGAGCACCACAGATTCCTCAGCAGCACATGCCATCTTTAGAAACCGTGACGCAGCAGAGCACTGGGCACTTCACCAGTGGCTCCAAATACTCCAGAAATTAACGTTTGAATAACTTCTGCCAATGGCAGCAGCACAAATCTATTGGAGCGGCACAACTTCCGAGATGAAAGCAAAAGTACACGTTTGGAGAGCCAAGGCAATGTAACGTAAATACTGGGTACACGCTGTTACATGTCATTTTGCAGAGCAACATGCGAAGGGCACATGAATCATTAGTGAGAGAACAACCCTGGCACCTACCCCAGAAATACCTCAGTCAGCACTCAGCAGGAAAGAAAAGATCAGAAAAAGAGATCCCAGAATCCTAAATGGAGGCTCAGCTCCTGCAGAAAGATACACTTAACAGTGTTCATCTCTTTGGAAAATAGAGGTGCTGTATCCAAGATACAGCACCGCTAACATTTTCCACATGGCTGGGGATGGATTGGTGAGTGGCCTTCTCCTAAACAACGGCATCTCTATGTGTCAGCTGTCGGAAAAACGAGGACATGACGAATTTTGCCCTCTGTTCTCATAAACCCCCAATATTAATTTGAACAGAGAAGAAAGTCACCAAGTTTATTTCCAACCAGTTTATGCCACGTTCAGCCACATTGTGTGGACACACCACAGCAGCCTCCTTGCCCAGCATGCCAGAGTGTGAAGAACAATCCTTTTATATCCACAGCATGACTTGGCCAACTTTAAAACGCAACAACTAAAAACTCCAACGTCCTTCTGTCAGTTTAACTGCTAATTTGCAATGGATTTGGTTACACTTCCCGTTTAAGGCAAGTTCTCCCTGAGCGCTGGCTAAAAAATCTTGGGCAAGAGGAAGTAGCAACCACCAAAGAAATAAAAAACCAAAATCAACCCAATTAAAAAAAAATAAAAAAAACTTCACCCAGTTTCAGAGATGGAGGCAGGAGCTCTCCTGCTGGCCCCTGGCTCTGCACTGGAGCGTGGCAGCAACCCTGCAATCTTAGTGTGTCCCTTTGCAGATGGCTGGGGTTCACCCTAGGCTAGAGAGAAGCCATAGGGAGGGTAGCAGGCCAATCTGGGCAGCAAGCAAAAACAGTGAGGCAGCTCCCTCCTTTCCCTGCCATCTCTGCCTCTGAGAATGAGGTTGGTGAGGCACAAAGGATGCCATTCTCCACAAGAACATGAAGAGAGAAGAAGCTCACCCTCTGTTGGGATGAGGTGCAGCTCTCACACTTCCTGATCCTGATGATCTGCCAAGGTTTCCACAAGAGACGGCTGGATCAGTACAGTTTTGCTCCCTGGGCCATGGGCAGGGGGTCTCTGGAGCCAGCCTGCCCCACCAACCTACCTTAAAAACCACCACAGGTGCCAAAGAAGACAAAGGGAGGAGGATATAAAGTTTTAGAAGTTTTCTGCATAGCAATCTACTAACTGAGCTTTAAGAAACACATGAGAACAGACTTAGAACTTACTCAGGCCTTTAAAACTGGTGAAGATGTGTGGCTTGCTAAAAGAATCAAATTAATCAGGATACAAGTCCACTCCTGGTTTGGGAAGAGTCCTCTCAGTCCCAACTAGCTCACTCCTCCATGTCCCTCTACTCACTCACAACTGCACTTCAAAGCAGACTTTCTCTCATCAAACTTAGCGGCTGCAGCAAGACAAGGACCAGCATCACTCAGCTCGTGGTCCCTGCAGCATGTGCTGCCTCCACATTAAAGCAGAGAACTAGTTTCACATACCTATAGCAGGGCTTTATTAGAAATGCCATTTAGATAGCTATCACATAGGAAAGAATCACCAAAACTTATTACTTTTCTTCTCCTGTGTACTGTGGTTAGTCGAATAGAAGTGCTCCATTCACCATGGCCAAGCCTAGACACAATCTGGTCCTGGATTCACTGAAAAGACCAGCTTTAGACTAGGAATAAACCACCAGCTAAAAAAAAACAAGGAATGGCTTCATTGCACACTGATCCAAGCTACCAGCAATCATTCCCAACCTTCTGCTCATCTTTCCAGGCCCTGACTGCAGGCTCACGGCCTGAGGAAGGACACAAGCTACAACTACAAGGTGGCCATAGGTGAAAGTGCGGCAGGGTTTGGTTAATGTGAACAAACAAGCCAGAGAGAGGGGAACTGGAGATCACAGGTCCTGTGAAATCCAGCAGAGATACCATGGACAAAAAGAACTTAAGTATGTGAAGTGTGCAGGGGGCAGAAATACTGGCAAAAGCACCAGCCCAGAGGGATGGCCTGCAGCAACAGAGCTCCAGGGGCACCGGGAGGTGTTACCAAGTGAACCCTCTGGCCGTGCATGCCCAGAGACATCTGACACAGCCACAGCAACCTGACAGCACTGGACAGACACAGCACAGGCCTGGGGGGCTGGGGGGAAGGCACTGATGCTGAGCACAAGGCACAGGGGATGGGGTGGGCAAGGGACAACCCCTGACACAGGTGCTGAGCCCACAGAGCTGCCAGGCAGCGCCATGGCGGGGACAGCCCAGGGCACTGCCAGCCCCCACCAACGGTTTCTGCTGTTGCTAACAACCCAAGAGATGGCTTCCATGGTCACCAAGGAAGGAACCCAGGGGGCTCCAAGGGACGATTGTGATGTCACCTGCCCTGACTGCTTAAAGCTGGGCACAGAACCTGACCCCGCCAGCCTGCGCACGGACTCCGGCCGAGCAGCACGCGAGGTGTGGAGTGCCAGGCCTTGGAGCTGGCAGTGAGCTGAGAGTTGGTCACAGCACTCACACATTCACTCCAGAGCCACTCAAGGACATTCCCCGGCCATGCCACCTTCAGGCAGACGGGGCTTGAGGAAGGCGCGCTCACGGCAGCCGAGGTGAGCTGGACAGGGACGCCTCACCCTGGGGAGATGGGAGGGTTCCCCTCCTAAAAGGCACAGGTATCTCTGCCTCCCCTCCCTGGGCCCAGCAGTGACTATTGTGTCTCTTGCCCTTCCCCAGCACGCAAGGCATTGCTGCAGAAGCAGCAAGGGGGAGCAGCTCACCATCCCAAGGTCCCCCCAGGCCACGGCAGCGCAGGGGCAGCAAGGGCACAGCGGGGAAGAACCGCTGTCACATCTGTCTGGACAGATGCAGGAAGCCCAGCTTTGTCATGCCCTGCCTGCACTGCTTCTGCTATGCCTGCATCTTCTCCTGGGCCAACAACAAAACCCAGTGCCCCGTGTGCAAGAAGAAGATGACCTCCATCCTGCACACAGTGAGGGCAGATGATGATTTCCAGGAGCATGCCATCATTCCACCCATGAGAGCACCAGTAGTGCTCCCGGCAAGCACAGCTCCCAGAGGGCCAGATGCTCCCAACCTCCATCGCCCTGGAGCACATCAACAGAGGGTGACAGTGAGACAGGTCCCGAGTTTCCTGGGTGGCTTTGAGCTCCCCAACTGGATGGGCTGTTTCTCTGAGAACCCAGCCATACTACAGACCCTGCACTCATGGTACTGCCAGAGCTTGGAGATGCTGTTTGAAATAATAGTACCCAGGGCCCAGCACACACGTGTCCCTCAGCAGCAGCGTGGCAGGGAGGATTGTCACCTGCCACGCCAGTGGGACACCCGTGGTGCCACAGCCCAGGGGGACACCTCCTCATCTCCCACCCCTGGTCCAGCTAGAGCCAGTCTGGATGAGATGCCATGCACGTCATCTCATGATATTGGATGGGGTCCAAGTATTCACCCCTCTGCTTCCACTACTGTCCCTGTGGAACAAGAGTCCCCGCAGGAACCAGAGTGGCTCTTCCAAGGCCGTCGTAATTTAGTCAGGGGCAGAGATCCTTCTCCTGCAGGACCACAGCGACCACGGAAAAGGAGGGCCAGCAGCCCCAAAGCCTCTCCAGCTCGCAAGAGACCACGTCACTGAGAGTGGACACTGCCTCCAGAAATCACTTTCTGGGTGAAAGCATTCTCTCCTGATATCCAACCCAAACCTCCCTGCTGACAGCTTCACATCATTTCCTTGAGTTCTGCTACTGGTCACAAGAAAGAAGAGATCAGTCACTGCCCCTTTGCTTCTCCTCATAAGAATGTTGAAGATCACAGCGAAGTCTCACCAAGGCTGAAGAAGAGTTATATATAGTTATGTTTATCTACAGATAGATAGATAGGATGATAATAAGACTTATAGATAGTTATCTATAGATACAGATAGATAGATAGATACATACATATATACAGATAGATAGATAGTTACAGTTATATAGTAACGTTTTCAACCAGTTTTCTAAATAAATGTTTTTTTCTTCCAAAAACTGGTAATTGGAGTCTTTTCTAGCTGCATCTAATACATATGGAAGTACAAACAACAGCATTTGCCACCTCTTTTCATCCTTCTTTCACCACTGCACAAAACACACCAAAGATACTTAAACAAACAGACAAAATAACAATATACAAGAGTGTCTCCGCCCCCCACAGAACACCTTTCCTGTCTATTTTCCCCAGAGCTCTGTAGTGCAACAAGCAGCCTCTGCCAAAACCCCTGGGGGCATTAACTAGAATTCCTAAAAGGCAAAATAAAGAGGATCTAAAGCAAGAGTAGTTATCGGCAAAGCAACCTGCTAACTGAGCCTTATGGGTTGGTCTGTACTCGTAATTACACTTCGAGGCTGTCTTTTCCTGGTATCCCTTTTCTGCTATGGTAAGACAAAAGACCTGCATCACTCAGCTCCTGGTCCCTGTGGGGCACCACCATTGCACATGCTCGCTACACATTACAGCACTAACTAGTTGCACGCATTTGTTGCAGGGTTTCACCAGAAATGCCATTTAGGTAGCTATAAGATAGGAAAGAATTACAAAAATTTATCATTTCAGTTTCTCTGTGTACTGAGGCTGGTTATATACAAGAGGTGGTCCTTTCAGCACAGCCTAGGCTGGACACAAATCTGTTCCTGGATTCACTCAAAAAACCCACTTTAGGCTAGGAATAAACTACCGGGTAAAACAAAAACCAAGAATGGCTCCACTACACACTCATCCAAAGTACCAGCAATCATTCCCAACCTCCTGCTCATCTTTCCAGGCCCTGACTGCAGGCTCACGGCCTGAGGAAGGACACAAGCTACAACTACAAGGTGGCCATAGGTGAAAGAGCAGCAGGGTTTGCTTTATTGGAACAAACAAGCCAGATAGAAGGGAACTGGAGATCACAGGTTCTGTGAAATCCAGCAGAGATACCATGGACAAAAAGAACTAAAGCATGTCAAGTGTGCAAGGGCCACAGATACTGGCAAAAGCACCAGCCCAGAGGGATGGCCTGCAGCAACAGAGCTCCAGGGGCACCGGGAGGTGTTACCAAGTGAACCCTCTGGCCGTGCATGCCCAGAGACATCTGACACAGCCACAGCAACCTGACAGCACTGGACAGACACAGCACAGGCCTGGGGGGCTGGGGGGAAGCACTGATGCTGAGCACAAGGCACAGGGGATGGGGTGGGCAAGGGACAACCCCTGACACAGGTGCTGAGCCCACAGAGCTGCCAGGCAGCGCCATGGCGGGGACAGCCCAGGGCACTGCCAGCCCCCACCAACGGTTTCTGCTGTTGCTAACAACCCAAGAGATGGCTTCCATGGTCACCAAGGAAGGAACCCAGGGGGCTCCAAGGGACGATTGTGATGTCACCTGCCCTGACTGCTTAAAGCTGGGCAAAGAACCTGAACCCGCCAGCCTGCGCACGGACTCCGGCCGAGCAGCACGCGAAGTGTGGAGTGCCAGGCCTTGGAGCTGGCAGTGAGCTGAGAGTTGGTCACAGCACTCACACATTCACTCCAGAGCCACTCAAGGACATTCCCCGGCCATGCCACCTTCAGGCAGACGGGGCTTGAGGAAGGCGCGCTCACGGCAGCCGAGGTGAGCTGGACAGGGACGCCTCACCATGGGGAGATGGGAGGGTTCATCCCTTCCTAAAAGGCACAGGTATCTCTCCCTCCCCTCCCTGGGCCCAGCAGTGACTATTGTGTCTCTTGCCCTTCCCCAGCACGCAAGGCACTGCTGCAGAAGCAGCAAGGGGGAGCAGCTCACCATCCCAAGGTCCCCCCAGGCCACGGCAGCGCAGGGGCAGCAAGGGCACAGCGGGGAAGAACCGCTGTCACATCTGTCTGGACAGATGCAGGAAGCCCAGCTTTGTCATGCCCTGCCTGCACTGCTTCTGCTATGCCTGCATCCTCTCCTGGGCCAACAACAAAACCCAGTGCCCCGTGTGCAAGAAGAAGATGACCTCCATCCTGCACACCGTGAGGGCAGATGATGATTTCCAGGAGCATGCCATCATTCCACCCATGAGAGCACCAGTAGTGCTCCCGGCAAGCACAGCTCCCAGAGAGCCAGATGCTCCCAACCTCCATCGCCCTGAAGCACATCAACACAGGGTGACAGGGAGACAGGTCCCGAGTTACGTGGGTGGCTTTGAGCTCCCCAACTGGATGGGCTCTTTCTCTGAGAACCCAGCCATACTACAGACCCTGCACTCATGGTACTGTCAGAGTTTGGAGATGCTGTTTGAAATAATAGTACCCAGGGCCCAGCACACATGTGTCCCTCAGCAGCAGTGTAGCAGGGAGGATTGTCACCTGCCACGCCAGTGGGACACCCGTGGTGCCTCAGTCCAGGGGGACAGCTCCCCATCTCCTACCCCTGGTCCAGCTAGAGCCAGTCTGGATGAGATGCCTTGCACATCATCTTGTGATACTGGATGGGGTCCAAGTATTCACCCCTCTGCTTCCACTACTGTCCTTGTGGAACAAGAGCCCCCACAGGAACCAGAGTGGCTGTTCCAAGGCCGTCGTAATTTAGTCAGGGGCAGAGATCCTTCTCCTGCAGGACCACAGCGACCACGGAAAAGGAGGGCCAGCAGCCCCAAAGCCTCTCCAGCTCGCAAGAGGCCACGTCACTGAGACCAGACACTGCCTCCAGAAATCTGCTTCAGTTCCTGCCAAGGAGCTGAATGATTGGAATCACAGAATATGCTGATCCATCACAATCATTGAGCCCAACTCCTGGCCTGGTGGAGGAGACACCAAGAAGCCCACCTGGTGCCTGACAACATTGTGAAAATGCTTCAGCTCAGACAGGCTCAATACTATGACTTGTTCCAGCCATCAACCACCCTCTGGGTTAAAACCATCACACCTGATATCCAACCCAAACCTCCCTGCTGACAGCTTCACATCATTTCCTTGACTCCTCCTACTGGTCCCAGAAAGATGAGATCAGTACCTGCCCCTTCTCTTCATAGGGATGCAGAAGATCCCAATGAAGCCTCAGCAAGGCTGAATAACAGTTATATATTTTTATGTTCATCTACAGATAGATAGATAGATACAGATAGATAGATAAAATGATAGATAGTTACAGTTACATAGTTACATTTTCACACTGTTTTCAAAATAAATGTTTTTTTCTTCCAAAAACGGGTAATTGGAGTCTTTTCTAGCCACATGTAATGCATATGGAAGTACAAACAACAGCATTTGCCACCTCTTTTCAACCTTCTTTCACCACTGCAAAAAACACACCAAGCATATTTCAACAAAGACACAAAATAGCTATATACAAGAGGGTCTTCCCTCCCTGACAGAACACCATTGCTGTCTGTTTTTCCCAGAGCTCAGTAGTGCAACAAGCAGCCTCTGCTAAAACCCCTGAGGAAACTAAGTAGAACCCCAAAAAGGCAAACTAGGGAGGACCTAATCCAAGAGTACTTATCTGCAAAGCAACCTGCTAACTGAGCTTTACGGGTTGGCCTATACTCACAATTACACTTCAAGGCTGCCTTTCCCCCACATCCCTTTTCTGCTATGGTAAGACAAGACAAAGACCTGCATCACCAAGGTCCTGGTCCATGTAGGGTATCAGTGTTGCATGTGCTCTCTACACATTAAAGCACTAATTAGTTGCACACATTTGTTGCAGAGTTTCACCAGAAATGCCATTTAGGTAGCTATCACATAGGAAAGAATTACCAAAATTTATTATTTTACTTTCTCTGTTTACTGCGGTTGGTCATATACAAGACGTAGGCCTTTCAGCATGGCCTAGGCTGGAAACAAATCTAGTCATGGATTCACTCAAAACACCAGCTCTACTTTAGGAAAAAGCCACCAGCTAAAATAAAATCAGGAATGGCTTCACTGCACACTGATCCAAACTACCAGCAATCATTCCCAACCTCCTGCTCATCTTTCCAGGCCCTGACTGCAGGCTCACGGCCTGAGGAAGGACACAAGCTACAACTACAAGGTGGCCATAGGTGAAAGAGCAGCAGGGTTTGCTTTATTGGAACAAACAAGCCAGATAGAAGGGAACTGGAGATCACGGGTTCTGTGAAATCCAGCAGAGATACCATGGACAAAAAGAACTAAAGCATGTGAGGTGTGCAAGGGCCACAGATACTGGCAAAAGCACCAGCCCAGAGAGATGGCCTGCAGCAACAGAGCTCCAGGGGCACCAGGAGGTGTTACCAAGTGAACCCTCTGGCCGTGCATGCCCAGAGACATCTGACACAGCCACAGCAACCTGACAGCCCTGGACAGACACGGCACAGGCCTGGGGGGCTGGGGGGAAGCACTGATGCTGAGCACAAGGCACAGAGGATGGGGTGGGCAAGGGACAACCCCTGACACAGGTGCTGAGCCCACAGAGCTGCCAGGCAGCGCCATGGCGGGGACAGCCCAGGGCACTGCCAGCCCCCACCAACGGTTTCTGCTGTTGCTAACAACCCAAGAGATGGGTTCTATGGTCACCAAGGAAGGAACCCAAAGGGCTCCAAGGGACAATTGTGATGTCACCTGCCCTGACTGCTTAAAGCTGGGCAAAGAACCTGACCCCGCCAGCCTGCGCACGGACTCCGGCCGAGCAGCACGCGAGGTGTGGAGTGCCAGGCCTTGGAGCTGGCAGTGAGCTGAGAGTTGGTCACAGCACTCAGACATTCACTCCAGAGCCACTCAAGGACATTCCCCGGCCATGCCACCTTCAGGCAGACGGAGCTTGAGGAAGGCGCGCTCACGGCAGCCGAGGTGAGCTGGACAGAGACGCCTCACCATGGGGAGATGGGAGGGTTCATCCCCTCCTAAAAGGCACAGGTATCTCTCCCTCCCCTCCCTGGGCCCAGCAGTGACTATTGTGTCTCTTGCCCTTCCCCAGCACGCAAGGCACTGCTGCAGAAGCAGCAAGGGGGAGCAGCTCACCATCCCGAGGTCCCCCCAGGCCACGGCAGCGCAGGGGCAGCAAGGGCACAGCGGGGAAGAACCGCTGTCACATCTGTCTGGACAGATGCAGGAAGCCCAGCTTTGTCATGCCCTGCCTGCACTGCTTCTGCTATGCCTGCATCCTCTCCTGGGCCAACAACAAAACCCAGTGCCCTGTGTGCAAGAAGAAGATGACCTCCATCCTGCACACCGTGAGGGCAGATGATGATTTCCAGGAGCATGCCATCATTCCACCCATGAGAGCACCAGTAGTGCTCCCGGCAAGCACAACTCCCAGAGAGCCAGATGCTCCCAACTTCCATCGCCCTGAAGCACATCAACAGAGGGTGACAGTGAGACAGGTCCCGAGTTACGTGGGTGGCTTTGAGCTCCCCAACTGGATGGGCTCTTTCTCTGAGAACCCAGCCATACTACAGACCCTGCACTCATGGTACTGTCAGAGCTTGGAGATGCTGTTTGAAATAATAGTACCCAGGGCCCAGCACACACGTGTACCTGAGCAGCAGCGTGGCAGGGAGGACCGTCACCTGTCATGCCAGTGGGACACCCGTGGTGCCACAGCCCAGGGGGACAGCTCGCCATCTCCCACCCCTGGTACAGCTAGAGCCAGTCTGGATGAGATGCCATGCACGTCATCTCGTGATACTGGATGGGGTCCAAGTATTCACCCCTCTGCTTCCACTACTGTCCCTGTGGAACAAGAGCCCCCACAGGAACCAGAGTGGCTGTTTCAAGGCCGTCGTAATTTAGTCAGGGGCAGAGATCCTTCTCCTGCAGGACCACAGCGACCACGGAAAAGGAGGGCCAGCAGCCCCAAAGCCTCTCCAGCTCGCAAGAGGCCACATCACTGAGAGTGGACACTGCCTCCAGAAATCACTTTCTGGGTGAAAGCATTCTCTCCTGATATCCAACCCAAACCTCCCTGCTGACAGCTTCACATCATTTCCTTGAGTTCTGCTACTGGTCACAAGAAAGAAGAGATCAGTCACTGCCCCTTTGCTTCTCCTCATAAGGATGTTGAAGATCACAGCGAAGTCTCACCAAGGCTGAAGAAGATTTATATATAGTTATGTTTATCTACAGATAGATAGATAGGATGATAATAAGACTTATAGATAGTTATCTATAGATACAGATAGATAGATACATACATATATACAGATAGATAGATAGCTACAGTTATATAGTAATGTTTTCACACAGTTTTCAAAATAAATGTTTTTTTCTTCCAAAAACTGGTAATTGGAGTCTTTTCTAGCTGCATGTAATGCATATGGAAGTACAAACAACAGCATTTGCCACCTCTTTTCAACCTTCTTTCACCACTGCACAAAAGACACCAAGCATATTTAAACAAACACACAAAATAACAATATACAAGAGGGTCTCTGCCCCCCACAGAACACCTTTCCTGACTATTTTCCCCAGAGCTCTGTAGTGCAACAAGCAGCCTCTGCCAAAACCCCTGGGGGCATTAACTAGAATTCCTAAAAGGCAAAATAAAGAGGATCTAAAGCAAGAGTAGTTATCAGCAAAGCAACCTGCAAACTGAGCCTTATGGGTTGGTCTCTATTTGTAATTGCACTTCGAGGCTGCCTTTTCCTGGTATCCCTTTTCTGCTATGGTAAGACAAAGACCTGCATCACTCAGCTCCTGGTCCCTGTGGGGCACCACCATCGCACATGCTCCCTACACATTACAGCACTAACTAGTTGCATGCATTTGTTGCAGGGTTTCACCAGAAATGCCATTTAGGTAGCTATAAGATAGGAAAGAATTACAAAAAATTATCATTTCAGTTTCTCTGTGTACTGCGGTTGGTCACATACAAGAGGTGGTCCTTTCAGCACAGCCTAGGCTGGACACAAATCTGTTCCTGGATTCACTCAAAAAACCCACTTTAGGCTAGGAATAAACTACCGGGTAAAATAAAACCAAGAATGGCTCCACTGCACACTGATCCAAACTACCAGCAATCATTCCCAACCTCCTGCTCATCTTTCCAGGCCCTGACTGCAGGCTCACGGCCTGAGGAAGGACACAAGCTACAACTACAAGGTGGCCATAGGTGAAAGAGCAGCAGGGTTTGCTTTATTGGAACAAACAAGCCAGATAGAAGGGAACTGGAGATCACGGGTTCTGTGAAATCCAGCAGAGATACCATGGACAAAAAGAACTAAAGCATGTGAGGTGTGCAAGGGCCACAGATACTGGCAAAAGCACCAGCCCAGAGGGATGGCCTGCAGCAACAGAGCTCCAGGGGCACCAGGAGGTGTTACCAAGTGAACCTTCTGACCGTGCATGCCCAGAGACATCTGACACAGCCAGAGCAACCTGACAGCCCTGGGCAGACACGGCAGAGACCTGGGGGGCTGGGGGGAAGCACTGATGCTGAGCACAAGGCACAGGGGATGGGGTGGGCAAGGGACAACCCCTGACACAGGTGCTGAGCCCACAGAGCTGCCAGGCAGCGCCATGGCAGGGACAGTCCAGGGCACTGCCAGCCCCCACCAACGGTTTCTGCTGTTGCTAACAACCCAAGAGATGGGTTCCATGGTCACCAAGGAAGGAACCCAGGGGGCTCCAAGGGACGATTGTGATGTCACCTGCCCTGACTGCTTAAAGCTGGGCACAGAACCTGACCCCGCCAGCCTGCGCACGGACTCCAGCCGAGCAGTACGCGAGGTGTGGAGTGCCAGGCCTTGGAGCTGGCAGTGAGCTGAGAGTTGGTCACAGCACTCACACATTCACTCCAGAGCCACTCAAGGACATTCCCCGGCCATGCCACCTTCAGGCAGACAGGGCTTGAGGAAGGCGCGCTCACGGCAGCCGAGGTGAGCTGGACAGGGATGTGCTCACGTGGGGATATGGGAGGGTTCCCTTCCTAAAAGGCACAGGTATCTCTCCCTCTCCTCCTTGGGCCCAGCAGTGACTATTGTGTCTCTTGCCCTTCCCCAGCACGCAAGGCACTGCTGCAGAAGCAGCAAGGGGGAGCAGCTCACCATCCCGAGGTCCCCCCAGGCCACGGCAGCGCAGGGGCAGCAAGGGCACAGCGGGGAAGAACCGCTGTCACATCTGTCTGGACAGATGCAGGAAGCCCAGCTTTGTCATGCCCTGCCTGCACTGCTTCTGCTATGCCTGCATCCTCTCCTGGGCCAACAACAAAACCCAGTGCCCCGTGTGCAAGAAGAAGATGACCTCCATCCTGCACACAGTGAGGGCAGATGATGATTTCCAGGAGCATGCCATCATTCCACCCATGAGAGCACCAGTAGTGCTCCCGGCAAGCACAGCTCCCAGAGAGCCAGATGCTCCTAACCTCCATCGCCCTGAAGCACATCAACACAGGGTGACAGGGAGACAGGTCCCGAGTTTCATGGGTGGCTTTGAGCTCCCCAACTGGATGGGCTGTTTCTCTGAGAACCCAGCCATACTACAGACCCTGCACTCATGGTACTGCCAGAGTTTGGAGATGCTGTTTGAAATAATAGTACCCAGGGCCCAGCACACACGTGTCCCTGAGCAGCAGCGTGGCAGGGAGGATTGTCACCTGCCACGCCAGTGGGACACCCGTGGTGCCACAGCCCAGGGGGACAGCTCGCCATCTCCCACCCCTGGTCCAGCTAGAGCCAGTCTGGATGAGATGCCATGCACGTCATCTCATGATATTGGATGGGGTCCAAGTATTCACCCCTCTGCTTCCACTACTGTCCCTGTGGAACAAGAGCCCCCGCAGGAACCAGAGTGGCTCTTCCAAGGCCGTCGTAATTTAGTCAGGGGCAGAGATCCTTCTCCTGCAGGACCACAGCGACCACGGAAAGGGAGAGCCAGCAGCCCCAAAGCCTCTCCAGCTCGCAAGAGGCCACGTCACTGAGAGTGGACACTGCCTCCAGAAATCACTTTCTGGGTGAAAGCATTCTCTCCTGATATCCAACCCAAACCTCCCTGCTGACAGCTTCACATCATTTTCTTGAGTTCTGCTACTGGTCACGAGAAAGAAGAGATCAGTCACTGCCCCTTTGCTTCTCCTCATAAGGATGTTGAAGATCACAGCGAAGTCTCACCAAGGCTGAAGATTTATATATAGTTATGTTTATCTACAGATAGATAGATAGGATGATAATAAGACTTATAGATAGTTATCTATAGATACAGATAGATAGATACATACATATATACAGATAGATAGATAGCTACAGTTATATAGTAATGTTTTCACACAGTTTTCAAAATAAATGTTTTTTTCTTCCAAAAACTGGTAATTGGAGTCTTTTCTAGCTGCATGTAATGCATATGGAAGTACAAACAACAGCATTTGCCACCTCTTTTCAACCTTCTTTCACCACTGCACAAAAGACACCAAGCATATTTAAACAAACACACAAAATAACAATATACAAGAGGGTCTCCCCTCCCTGACAGAACTCCTTTGGTGTGTATTTTCCCCAGAGCTCTGCAGTGCAACAAGCAGTTTTTGCCAAAACCCCTGACAACATTAAGTAGAATTCCAAAAAGGTAAAATAAGGAGGATCTAAAGCAAGAGTAGGCATGTGCAAAGCAACCTGCTAATTGAGCTTTATGGGTTGGTCTCTATTTGTAATTGCACTTCAAGGCTGCCTTTTCCTGATATCCCTTTTCTGCTATGGTAAGAAAAAGACAGCATCACTCAGGTCCTGGTCCCTGTGAGGTACCACTGTTGTACATGCTCTCTACACATTAAAGCATTAACTATTTGCATGCATTTGTTGCAGAGTTTCACCAGAAATTCCATTTAGGTAGCTATCAGATAGGAAAGAATAACCAAAATTTATTATTTTATTCCTCTGTGTACTGCGGTTGGTCACATGGGAGAAGTGCTCCTTCCAGCACAGCCTAGACTGGGCAGGTACCTGTTCACAGACTGACACAAAATACCAGCTTCAGCCTAGAAACAAAAAAACCAAATAAAATCAGTGTATTTTATTGAAAATCAGAGAAGGGACATGCATGGTGTTGGGGGACACAGAGCAGCTTCTGCCATACCTCAAAGCCAACGCTGGCTGAGGTTTGTGAGGCTCCTGCCTTCACATACATCAGTGTATTATTTTAAAAAAGAAAGAGACAGGTTTGTGGTGATGCTGCCCTTGGGCTTCTGGGATTTTGTTTGTTTGTTTTTTTTAATAATTTAGCAAGTTATGCCTCCATGTAACATATGAAGGTGATTTGATGTGGTAATTACCTATTACATTTGACAAGGTAATTAATGTAGCAAAATACCACTGTACAATGTGTAAATGTACTTTGCTGTCATTAAAATATGTGTCTGCTTAGCAAAGCTCTTCTCTTCATATAAAGAAGAAAGGGGTGGAAACCTCTCAATGGTGCGCATTCTGTTATCTGAAGAGTATAGAGACTGACCTTCATCTTGAACTATCCTCCTGCTCAAATAGCAGGACCAGAGAATTCTCAAAACTATTAAAATTGGCAGCATCTCCCAGGAGCAGTAGAGAACTATGTAGATATCTTTAACACCTCAGCTAGAAATGCCTGAGACTTTGATGTCAACGTTTCCTTACAGCTCAAGAATAAAATATCCTTGAAAACTGTTTTCTTTTCAAAAATTCCCCTCTAACGTGTCAGCTGTATCAACCTGCAATGAAGGGTTGCATTGCTCTTGGAAAATGAAAACCAACAGCAGCACTGAGATGCTCAGAAATTTTCAATCATTTTCAATGCTCTGATGACTTTGTCTCTACATGAAGCCATCTGAGCATGCAATGACGTACAGGAGAAGTCAAAGGCGCATTTATGAAGCTAAAGACAACCTAACAGGAACAAAGTAAATATTGTAAATATTATTAGCATTAAGTAGCAAAAAATACTCACAAGTACAGAATATATTCAGATCATGTACTTGGGTCTATAGAAAATAAAAATACATTCTTGACTGAAACGCCCAAAACCAAACAAAAAACCTTCACTGGTTACACCCAAACCTTCTCTGAGTTTTCAAGCAGCAAGAGTAGCACCTGCTTCCAGCCTGGATTTTTAATACTGCTGTTTTCACATTAAAATGTCTTAAATAGTTTATGGTTTTAAATAACCCTGAAGACAATGTACATCTGTTTGCACAGACAGACTAACAAAGAATGAGAAAACAACACAAGCACCCACATATCAAACACAAGTGATTTAGAAGCAAAGGTATCCAATCTGTGATGCCATATTTAAGAGTTTCCTATCCTTATTTTAGGGACAGTATCCTTAGTAACCTTTTAAGAAGAAAAAATATACTCTTTTCTGAAATCATCTTCATTGCCAAAGGAACCCTTGCAAACACAGCAAGGATCTGCTGGCTGAAAGTATTTTTAAGTAGCTCTGCCTCTGCACTAGAGGTATTTCCATGGCAGTAACCACTACATACACCAGGAAAACTCTTCAATCCTCCCAAACAAAAACGAAGGCTTTCATGATGACTACCAAGGAGTACTCAAGCTAATCAAATCTCCTCCCACCCTTAATTCACAGTAATTTAGAAAATATTTTCAGAGGAAGAAGGCCCCCAAAGAAACCCTTAGCAGAGCATTAATTAACCAGATGCAACCCACTTCATCTCATTCCTTTGCTACAGGGGACAAGGCTCACATTGGGATATAGATGGTCCTGAGAGACTGGGTTAAAAATAATCCTCAAGGATGTTTTTCCAGCTGTTTCCTTACCCAATTCACAAGAGAATACTCTAGGATGTGCTTGAATGGCTTGTGACCCAGCTCATGGGTGCAGCTTGTGACAGCAGACAGACCTCCCTGCCCAGCAAAACCATGTCACCAGGGGCTTCATTAATGTGACCAAGCCACATTCAGGGTGCTCCCCCACACCCTCATGCACCTTCCCCAGCCTCCCCACATCCAGGATGGCAGCGAGACAACTGCCAGGAGAAACATGATCCTTTCACACCCAAGCACGAAGCAGCAGATGGGAGAAAAACCTCCCTTTTCTACAGGTTCTTCTATTACTAATAGTTTTGATTTTATTATGTGGAGGTGAGAAACAAAACCAGACATTTGACTGCACTGAGGGAGAAAAAAAAAGAATATGGAAAGAAAAAGAGTGCCACACATTTGAATGATTCAACAGGCTACAAAGTCTTGAACACAGCAGCTGCCAGCCTCTTACTTGGAGAGGAAAAGCCATCCAGGTGCAGCAAAACTGGAGACAGGAGCACAACTAAGGGCTGAGTTTGGATGAGTTAAAAGACCCTTCCCAGCTGGTATTTCTCATGTGAGAGAAAGAAACACCCAATAACTGCAGAACACCTGTAAAATCACCATGCTGGGGAACCTGAGCTCCCCACAACTGCCCAACACAAACACACTGGTCACTTGGAGTAATCTGAAGCCCAAGTTGCTGGAGGTAATATCAGTATCTCTGGTCCAGATTCATTTGCACTGGTGGTGCAAGAACCTCAAGAACATTATGAGTTCATTGGACAGTGGATGCAAAATGGCTTGAAGGTGAAAGTTGGAAAAGAGTCTGTCTTAGCAATATTTAGAAAAAAATTAAACCATGTTCATTTAATAGAGTAAAGAAGAAAATAATACTCTGGAGTGGCTGTAACTTTATCTGAGAGTTCATATGCACTCACAAAAATCTATAAATTAACACTATTTTCTCATTATTGAAATAGTCAACTCTTAATTCTCTTTCTCTCAAAATCTGCTTTGCATACACAAGGAAGCAGTGCTACCATTTTCACTCTCTCCTCTTCTTACATGTTTTTACCCACTGCTTTAGATTAAAAAAACCCACCCTGAAAATGCCACCACACTTGAATCTATCACCAACACTTTAAGGGTCACGTAGGACAATCCCAGAAAGCCACTGAGAAGTTCAGAGAGCTCCACAACACTTCATATTTTATAGAAAGAGCCTCTCATATAATGAACAGAGATGAAAACAAAAGTCATTCCTTACATTTTTTTCATAAGGGTAAAAATGCTTCACACATATAATTAAGTTACACATGGAGAGATGTTTTTCTTCAGTACTTTAATTATTCATCAAGTGTAGCATTGTTTTACTGTATGAAATGTTTGATATACAGAAAAGCTTATTCTTTCAGAAGTATAATTTCAGCCTCTGTTCAATTATATTCTTCCTAGCAGTAGCTAAAGAGAACCTTGCAAATGTTGTTTTCAGGCACTGAGAAAATTCAGTCTTGCACCTCTCCCCTTTGCTCCCCTCCTGAGCCTTAACTATGTTGTTTTCTTACAATTAATTATTTAGGTGGTTCCAGTAACAATATATGATTACTGCTGTACAGTCACAGAGACATGAGCAGAGCAGCAATACAATTCATGGCTGTTTGTTTCATCTAGGACTTGCACTGTGTGAGAAAAGAAATTTTCCTTCAACTTAAAACTTGCCTAAACTTAGCAATTCAGCATTTCAGTGTTATTTTTTTAGGACGTAACCAGCAATAAAAGATTGCTATAAATATGTTCTCCCTATATTCGTGCACTGCGTAAATATACTTTAATGGTGGTAATTGAAATTTGAATAGGATCCCAACACCTGAGGCAGACTGACGCGACATTTAATTTATACAATTAAACATGAGGGTGGGGAAGCACTAAACAAACAATGTTTGTTACTTGTATGTTTCACATGAGACCTGTTTTCTCGGTTTATCTGTCCTGGGTTGGGTTTGGCAGGGTGACATCTGATGGAGCAGAGAATTAGTCCCTGGCAGGGTCTGGCACAAGGGGAACAGAGAGATGCTTGCCATGAGCAGGCACTCCCCACCCAGGCAGGGGGCCAGGATGCCCAGACAGAGCCCAGGAGGAGAAATCATCCCTTCATGAATTCACAGTATGAACCCAACAGCAAAATGACATTTTAGACTGTGGAAGTTTGACCACCAGCTCACCAAGTGCAAGGTGGAGCTTCAATTCCCTCCATCCCCAGGTCAGATCCTATACAAGTCCTGTTCCTAAAGACTCAGAAAGTACATTCCTGCCCACATAAATCATGGAATTAAACGTGGAAGGAGCCAGGTACGTAATAAGTCACCTACACATAAAATATTACTGAACAGGGGAAGCAATTGCAGCATTTATAAGTCCTTTTTTGTACTGCAACACACACCAGCAAAGAACAAAAACAGCCCCAACTTTTCTGGCAGAGGGGGCAGAGAGGGAGACGTTACAGCCCCACATGCTAAAGCTGAGCAGATTCAGTTCCTCTCATCCCACCAGGAACATTCCCTCTTTAAATAAACTATTCCTGGTAATCTGTTTAGTCAATGCTTTGTGTTTCTGTCTGCACGCTGATTCATCAGAGCACACCAAAGGATCTCTGCCATATGATAAATGTAGAACACAGAGTGAATAGTGCCCAACTAGAGTGCTTGTCATTATCAAACTCACAACTACTGCATAAAGGAAATGTGACAAAAAAAACCAAAACAACAACAACAACCACAAAAAAAAAAAAAAAAAATAAAAAAAAATAAAAAAAAAAAAGGAGGAAAAGTCTGTTTTCTACATTGTCATGAGTGGAATTCCACCCTTCATATGTGAGTGCAGAGAACTCAGTCAAAGTAAGACAGACAGAGGGCATGGGTGCATACACACACGTGCACACCAGTGCAAATGCAGATATTAGCAATATGGGATTGTTTTAATGCATATCAAATCACTCAGTGAGGGGTTTTTCTCTTTCTGAATATGCACTCTATGGCCTATCAGCATTACATTGGCTTTTAATATAGCCAGGATGACAAATCAGGTGTCTCCCTGGGTAGTACTGTGACTCTGGAAAAAGCAGGTGCTATTTCCAAGCACGCATATGGGCAACCATTACAATATGAAATATGCACATGGTGATGGGCAAGGTGGAACGGGAGGGGAATATAATAATCTGAGACAAAACAGGGGCAGCGCTCATAGAAACCAGTTCATACCAACAAGACAAGTTGAACAAACTCTGGGCTTGCCTTGTAAGGCACCGTTGAGCAAACCAGCCTTTAGACATGAAAACAGACAGGTTTTATCAATTCCAAAAGCAAAACTTGCATGACCTTATCAGGAAGGAGGATTTTGATGCAGGGCTCCTGCAGGACAAGATACAATCTGCAGATTTGAAGAGATGCTGTGGCCACACAACTATGACTGTGCTGTGTTCCCATGTGATTTACTCTGGTTTATAAGGACTTTCACAGATGTTAAAATTCAGCCATCTCACAAACCTAATCCCACAGTGCTCCACCAAAAGCACTCTCAAAGCCAGAAGGATCTCCTGCCTCCCCAGGAGCACCCCTTCTTGAGGGTTGCACATCACCCATCATTCTCTATCATGGGCTGGAGAACCACACCCTTACAGTAAACAAAACCCAGCAGTTCCCATCCATTTGAAGGACCCTTGCTCCTTCTCCAGAGGACGCTTCCATTATTGAGAAAGTTAATAACATAGCTGACCTCATGGAATTGGCATCATCATTGAGATTCATTGGCAGGCAATAAACTAAAATAAATTAAACAGAATGAAAATGAAATGTATCAAGTCCAGCCATTATTTTAGCACAAAACACCTCTAATCCACCTTTTTAATTCTACCTCCAGTTGTGCCTTAAATATATATCCACAGCACATTATTTTTCTTATGATTATTTTTGTCTTTGCATCTTTTCTGAAAAATGAAGTCTTATCTTGTTTAATCCTTATCATATAAATACATTCAGTTTTATTACCAATAACTACACACTAATCCTGTTTGGATAATTTATCAATGTTTCTGAGCTTCAAAAACATAAAAAGGTATCATCTCATTTTTCACTATTAGCATCATATTTAAAAGACATTTTGTATTTGATTTTAAAAGCCGATTGACCTGCTTACTTAAAAGAAGCTTGAGATTTTTTTCCTTTTACTTTCTTTACCATAAACTAAAGTAACGATATCCATAGGCTAGTTTCGTGTTATTAATTTAAAGTACAGATAAACCCCCCCCCAAAAAAAAAAGAAAGACAGTGCTTTACCTTTAAACACCCATGCTGCAGGACTGAGCCTGTGTCCAGAAACTTTCTTCAGCTACAACAGAGTCAAAAGCTCCCCATGAACACAGAACAACCAAACTTGAGAAATAGCATTGAGTTTATTAAACTGGAAGGTAACTGTTGACACATACTTGCTTTCAAGGGGTCCTTGGCAAGAAAGTGGCAGCAGTTACAACAAATTAACAGCGTACAATAAAAGCGCCATAAACATGCAGCATACATAATAAATCCAATCAAGTCTACAAGTCGCACAGATAAAAATGACAAATAGCCACTGTCTGGAAAATAAAAAAATATACATTTCTCAAACACTGCTGTTCATCATAACAGCATGTTTTTGCCCCTAAATCTAAAATACAAATTAAGTGATTTTAATATGAACAGCATTGTATATTTACTTTCCAGCCTCTCCTCTCCTTCCCCCTCCCTTCTTTTCCAGCTTGCGAAACCAGGGAAACTCCTTCAGCAAAGCTTTCTTTGGGCTGATTTGCTTTTTAAAGATCTGTGCTGTGTTCCCAGTGTTTATACAGATGTGAGCTGAGTGATGCTCAGCAAAACACAACGAGCATCCCTGAACTGACAGAACACAAATACCACCGCACTTACAGCGGCTGTTGCTCCATAATTTACTGGCTGGCTGCATTAATTTCCTGCATCTAATCTGTTTCTAATTCTAGCTGCTGAGTTTGGGATCTGAAATTTGTAGCCAATATGAGGCATTTCAAAGCTTGAGCAGCATGCACTGAATTTCAGCTCAGAAGAAGAGGCCATCCCAAAAGGGAGCAAAGGGAGGTGAATCAGGGTCCGTTCAGCATCTGGATATCTTTACTGCCAGATTTAAGAGCCCTTCTTGCTAGAGAGTAGCAACTTGGCAAGGTGCAGCTAGGAAGCCTCTGCCTGCTTTACCTGCATCAATATTCCAAAAGGAGCTGCCACAGTGGGAAGACTCTCATAGGAAAGGGAAGATTAACAAGCTCTCATGCAAGAATAATTAAAAAACTAAATATATATAGTGCTTCAACTGCACAAACTCCTCCTTGTTAATCAAAGGGGGGAAACAAAAGACTTCCTTAAATATCATGTATATGGTAAGTGTAATAAGAGAAGTAAATTATAACAATTACAAGTCATTAAAGAGAGTAATTAAAAATAACTGTTTAGATAACAATGACTTTCTTGAAATCCTCCTAACAGAGGTTCAGCTTTTTAATCACTTTTCTGCAACAACTCACATAACTTCAGAATAATTGCAGATTTTTAATTTTTATATACTGAAAGAGCATAAAAGTGAAACCCATAAATTATATGCTAACTCCAGCTGTTAAATGTTGGCATTTTGTCTTTAAAAAAAAAAAAAAAAGTTCAAAATCTGTTTCCTTAAACCAAGGAAATGTGGAAAAAGGCCATCCTGCCAGTGGAAACATTCAACAGCAGAAAGCTCACGCTGCGGTTTCTTGCCGAGGCAGCAAACTTCTCTAAAAGGGAAGTTACTGCCAACTCAAATACTGTTTGCTTTCACACCCAAGAACAAACTGTGTGCATGGTGAAGGCTTCCTGAGGGCTCAATGCAGCTGGAGCATGCTGAATAAAGGTAACTAATGTCAAAGCTACTGTAAACTTGTTCTCATTTTTCTATCAGCAAGTTCTCATCAATGAAAACAAGGCTATTATTCCCCCATCCTTCCTTTAAAAAAAAAAACAAAAAACAAAAAACAACAAAACCAAGAGGGAAAGGAACTTTTTATTTTTATTTACCCTCATTTTATTCCTCCAGTTTATGGTTAAGGGCATTTTCTTACTGCTGTTTCTAAGCAGACAAAGCTGTTTGCAAAACTTTCCCCTGCCCTTTCGCACGACAGGTCAAGCTCAACTCCACGAGCACAATAAAGATGAATTTCCAGGGCTGAACACAATATGCAACAAGGTTCCTCTCCCTGAGCAGGAAATGCAGAGGGAGGGTTTCAGTGCAACTTGACAAATTAGAGCCAGAAAGCCTTGCCAAAGCAAACATCATTACTGGGAGGGCTCTGCTCGAGCACAGATGAGAGCTGGACGGGTGTCCTGTCCCGGCCGGCGACGGTCACGCTACCGTTACGCAAAGACGGGCGTGCAGCTCCTCACCCAGTGCTGGGCAACAATTCCTTCCTTGGGGCAAGTCCAGGAACTGCTTCCCCGTCTGCTGCCCGCCCTGTTAGAAGGGCTATCCTTCTCAAAAACATGCTTAGGAGAGATTTTTTTTTTCCCTCCTCAGAGTATGCCTGGAAGTTGAAAGCCCAAACTACTGCATTTAAAGAAAAGGGATTTTTTTCCTCTTGCTCATCAAAGGAACCTAAGAAAGTGAGGCTATTGTGACAGCGTAAGATAATAGCAGTTTCATCGACGGTTCCACTTTGAAATCAATAGTTATATTATTTTGAAATACAATGAAGGAAGGAATTAAGATTCTTGTAACATCTAAGAAAAAACTAAACATTATCAAATCCTGCCTTCCCTCTTCTAGCCAGCTGGCATACCCAGAATCAAACACAGTTAATCATTTAAAGGAAGAATCCTTTTCAAAGTAGAAAATCACACCGTTTATTCCAGAACTCCTACTCAATACTATTTTTTTCTGTGTACTAGTGCCTAACACAACACACTGAAATGGCATAAGGCATAAATGCATCTTTATGAAAGAAACCATGAGATTGAGTGAGCGGCCGAGTCTACATAGGAGTCAACTCTCTTCCTTCAGCTGAGCTCAAGATGGGGCTGAGGTGGAATTACCACCACCCTGACCTTACCCACCTCCATGCACCCACACAGCTGTGCAAAGTTCCCAGTCCCCTGTCTTCTGATCACTTCACCACAAAAAAAAGGCTAAGAAACCAAGGTTATGACACACAACATTAAGCATTAACCCCACCCTACACGCAGACCGAAAAAAGCCAATCTTTCATTTTGAAGACGTAAAGTCAAAAAATTGGTCAGCCCTCCTCTTGACAACCAGAGCTGCAAAATAAAGATGCTTCTCGCCAGGCCCCTGAGTGATGATTGATGCTGCAGCCTCTCCCTCCTCCATCACTCCCTACCTTGTCTGGTCACTGGTGGCAAACCAGGCAGCCACGGACACGCGGGCAGATCTTGCACCTTCTCAGGCCGCAATCCTCCGGTGCCAGGCTGCTGCCAATGTCCTTGCAGCCGCCAGAAAACAGGCCACAAGGTTCAAGTTAACTGCAGAGCGTTACTACACTGAACATCTGGTCATGAATGAACGGATTGCCCACTAACTCTCACAGCGTTGGGCAGCTGATGAAAAATTCAACATTTTCCTTGTTGGCACAGTTGTTTTGGAGAATTCTCTAGAGCTTCCTGAATTATATTAAGAAAATTTCACTGCAGCAATCTATATCTGTGAGAACAGCTGGTGTTGAAAGGGATCTGCTGCACTCGGTGTGCTGGGGGACCTCCTGTTGGATCATGCTACTCTTACAACATTTGTCCTTGAAAACTTAGCTCTGCCGCGAGGTCCTACAGACAGGACTGTTAAACTTAGAAACAAGGGAAAAAAAAAATAAATGTTAAATTAGGAAAGGGCATCTGGGTGAGAGAAACAAGCTCTCCAGGTCAGCCAGAGACACTCAGCATCTCCACTTGCTCACAAGGCTTGGCTAAGCCAGGACAAACTCTATTCTCTAAAACACAATGTTATGATTTCTCACCACTTTCTTCCCCTCTCCCAGCATTGTTTTAGTGCATTAACAGAAATCTCCATTCTGATAAACTCTGGGTCAAACAGCTGAAATGTCTCAATAAATTTTATAACACAGATTTCCCTCCTGTGAAGTCCCTTGTTGAGCTGCTGCACGCCAGTTGCACAGTTTGATAAAAACCAGCTCCACACCATGCACTGAACTTGTCTAAAACTCAAACTTGAGAAATCAGCCAAAAAATCATAGAGGGGAGAAATAAATTCAAGCTAGAGCTAAAAAAAAAAAAAAAAAAAAAAAAAAAAAAAAAGGTGCTTATTTCAGGACAATAAAATTTGAATTTTAAATCTTATAATATTTTAAAGAAATTAACTCCTTGATAGTGTGATAGTATAATAATAAAACATGTATATTTTTTTTCTTAAGGAAGTGGTAAACTTAAGTCATGCTAAATTTAGGCTATTATCTATGCAGCATAAATTTCACTTCTGTGTATAAATGCTAACTTGCATATTTCTCCATGGTAACTAAACTATGATTAAAACAACAGTGAAACCAGCCTTTAAAGCCACCTGTTTAACTAGGAACAACCTAATTTACAAAAATACTTAAACTTAGAAATTTCATGGGAATCTAGATCACGTTTTTCCCAGTAGAAAGCTCACTTTTCCATGATCACATAATTGTAATATACTTGGCTTTGGTTGGTAATCATTTTTTTTCTCTTTCTTTTTTTTTTAACTAGTGTAATTTTTTCCTGCATTGTTCAGCCTAACACAAGTGGTATTTAAGATTATAAAGAATAAGTCTCTAATAACCCTTTCCGAAAAGGAAGTTATTTTGCTCCTTTGAAGGGATTAATTTACCTAGAAAGTATCTTCATGTTTTACAAAAGGAACAAATGAAAGAAATGAGAAAATCCCAAACTGAAATTCCCATTAGATATGGTAAGACACCTTCAAAACTCATTTTTCTGTTGCGATATCCTTGTAATTTACTAATGAAGAAATGGACTGTTTTTATGGGTCAAATTAAAGAAATAATTATAATACGACCCAGAATAGTAAAAGTGTAGGTACAAGCAATATTTTCTTATTTAATTATAAAGCATAAAAATAGATTTGAATATGAATCATTTTTTAACCATAGAATTAAATTTAGTACTTAAATACTGAAAACCCCTTGAAGTAGAAATATCATCATAATAGGTTTGGTTTGGTGTGAAATACATGACTCATATATTCATGACACATATCTAAAAATGCCTCATATTAAAACTTTATTATAATAAAAAATTGATCACCATTTTTGTCTACTGGTTTTCACATGATGTAATACCTAAGGCCAAATCTCTGGATTTTAAGTAATGATGAGGGAAGTAGTTTCACAGCAGCACCTCATAAAATGTTCAGAGTCCATTGAATTTACACTTGCCCATCCAATGTCATATACAAATGTATGACGGATGCTAATTAGGTAACAATGGTTTTAACATAATGCCTACAAAAATCGACATTAAAACCTTTCCCTGCTATTAAATGAGAATACAGCTCCCAAGTCATAGCTAACACAGTGAGAGAAGACCCACAGTGCCTGATCAGACATGAAACAAAGCCTCAGGTCTGCAAAAATTTATGAGCAGGCTGGGCTTTACACCTGGAGATCACATCATGGAGCTCAACTGGACAAACACTGCAAAAGATAAAGCAAGCACAGAGATAGGACTTTCAAGTTCCAGCAAACAAGCTGTAGAAATGAGAGTCCAAGAGCCATGTGTGGTTTGGACTGACTGATCCTCACACCAGCTCAAGCATACTCTCAGGTTTATTACTTTCTCACCAATTTTACACCTGTTAATTTACCTACAGGCTTTAAAAATGATCTAAAAGATCAATTCTCTTTTTTTAAGAGAAAAAGTATTTCAGAACTCAATGTCAAGTCCACCAGATTCCCATTTGTTGCAGGTGCTGTCCAAGATCACAAGAACTGAAGCCCATTCAACCAAGAAAAGCAAAATTGTTTTGTTCTTAGCTCAAGTTTTTTTGTTTTGTAGACCTGTCAAAATTTTGTGAAATGAACAGTTTTGTTGCCTTTATGTAACCAGGGTCTCCTCTTCATTTTGTTGCTGAGGTCTCTCCATAAATTAACAAAAAAACATACTTAAAACTAAATAAACCCACAAGTACTACAGAAGTGATCTGGAATTTAAAGGCAGGAACCACAAATAACACAATGTAAAAAATTGATCAAATTTGCAATTCTGTCTGCAAACCAGTACACTTTTCACAGCCAGATCATTGAACATCAACAGTCACCAGTCCTTCAGAAGGGAAATAATTTCCAGAGAGCAAGAGAAACACCTGTAAGATGGGGTACACAAGTGGAGATGGGACAGGAGAACCAGGGCAGGTGGTGAACATCCTCCAACCCCTCCTATCAATGGAAAGCTACAGAAGCAACCAGAGAGACCAAGACATCCATAAAGTTCTCAGTGCTTCCCTATGCACAAGCCAAATATTTGGGGAATATTTTTAAGTGATGGATGAACAGGGCTGGTTACAAATAATTGTGTTGGTTCTACTCATCTCAAGCCCATTGGGGCCCTACACTAACACTGGACATTTTAGTGCTCTAATCTGTTGTTACAGATCTCTTCCACGCTCAAAAATCAATCACTTGGAAAGCTGATGTGGCTCTGTTACACTAATTAAACTTTGTTTTGCACCAGAGTCCTGCATTTGCAGTGTGTGTACAGTATGTAAATTATACAAATTACAAGAAAAGTTGATTAGCGTAATTCAAATCTCAGCACAGTTACTAAAATTAACAGTGAATACAAATTATACAGAATCATTTTAGTGCTGCTGAGAAGCTCCTCACACAAAGCATGTTACCAAATTCACAGAAGTGGACACCAAAACAAAGAAAAACAACCTTGAGAATATTACAGACAACAGTTCCCAGGGAAATTTGGCTCAAAAAACTAACTCTCATCTAACCTTATTAATTCTTCATGCTATTATTCAGGGTTAAACATTTCTGTGGTGTCTGCCTTGCTCTTTGCAGCCATGACAGCCCCACTTGCAGCATTTTCTTACCATCTCACACTGGGTGAAATAAGAAAGGTAAATGTTCTGTAACAGTGGCAGCAGCCATTTTATATTTTTTTAACAAGACGCATAAAGTTGTTGAAATTTGAGGTTTGTCCTGCAGGTCCGGGACACATCCACCCACTGCAGAGATAACACAGGGCACTATACAAGAGGGATCATTTCTGTTTTCCATTAACATTTCTGTTCTTCTGCTGGAGAGACCAAAATGTCCAGTTCCCTTTGTCCTGCCCAGTACCTCTTCCTATGTTGCTCATCCTTTGACCCCCTGTCCCTTTGAACCCTAGGCATGGGGAGCCTCCAGCTGACTGTGCTTCTGCAACATCCAGGACACCCATGGGAACACAAAAAGCCACCAAAGATCTTACACAACACCGCCTTGACCTCCATGTCTCTAAATCAGTAGTTGACTGCCCATGAACCTGAGCATAACCAAAGTCAAGGAGGCAGAAGTCACACAGGTAATGAAGAAATATTAATTGTATTCTCTTAGACTTCTCCACACTAACCAGTCTGCCTGCCATTGCTCAACAGTGCAAAACAATCCATAACTGGTATTTCAACTTGATTTCTATCACTAAAATGCCAAGCATGAAGTTTTCACAATGAATCTGTGATGTTTGTAGCAATAAGATTTATTTCTATAGGAGAGAACAGCAAGAAGGGCTTAAAAGAGGACAGAGGTTAAAAAAAAAAAAAAGAAAGGCACTTCATTTGAAAGGCAACAACATTCTAATTGTGCTGGGAGCAGGGAAAAATAACCCCAACACAAAGGACAGCAGAAAACAAAAAATCATTTGAAAAATGCTTCTATAAAGTCATTAGATTGAATGTGTCCAAACCGGACTTTTGGTTATCCCAGACTCTGAGACAATAGTATTTTTCCTAGCCTGCTAGCAATGATAAAGGTCTGGATTAAACAGGAAGACAGGAAATTCAAAGTTAGCTTAAACTCTATTCATAAAAGGGGATGGGCTTACCAGTTCAGATAAAATAATGATTTAAAAAGTATTAAGAAAAATCTTAAGTCAAAATCTGATGAGATATTCATTAAAGGGCTATTTTAATATTCTTTTCAAACTTCCTGTGCTTCAGTGAAAACCAGTATCACAGTAAGCTACAAAATCAGGAAAGTGTCTAACCTAGAGCAGCAGCTGACTCTTCAAATAAAACCAGTTTCATGACATTTCAGCAGAATTCCCAGACCACAAGGCACGTATATAAGAATTTCAGATGCTTATCAGAAGCTGTTTCTCTGAACATTTCTCTTGCTCCCTCCCCACCACCTATCAGCCACCTGCCACGTCAAGCAAGACACAAAACATGTCTAAGCAAGACACAAAAAGACAAAGTGAAGTGTAAAGACCCCTAAAAGAAATAAGGGCAAAAGAGGTATTGAAGCTATTATTCCATCTCCCTGACTGAACATCTTGACTTTTGCAAGTTTAGATCAGAGTAACAGCTGAGAGCAACAAAAGACAAGGAAGGATGTGGATGGGGCTCCGAGTGACCTAGTCTAGTGGAATGTTTCACTGCCCATAGCAGGGGTTGGGAAGTGGATGATCTTTATAAGGTCCCTTCCAACCCAAACCACTCCATCATTCCATGCTGTCCTCAGAATTCACCCATCACTATTGATCACTTCACAAATATTAATGTCAATAGCTATCAATAATTAGCAGTGCTGTATTAATATTATTATTATTATATAAATTTAATATATAATATTATATAATATTATATATACTAATATTAATAATTAAGTGCTGTATCCAACATTACAATTTCAGCTGAAGCTATAGACCAAAACCAGTCATGCCTCAAAACACATCTGGTGCAGACAACTGACCATGGGCAGCACATGGCCTGACACAACAGTGTGAGCAGTTGGGAAATGCTCTGGCAAGCACAAGGTCCTGAGCAGGACATGTGGTGGTGGGAGGTCTGCACTGAGAGGTGGCTGGGGAAAAGCAGCCAGAGCCACACGACTGCACAACAAGCCATGAACATGAAAAAAGCCAAGAGACGGCGCTGCGTAAGGACCGGGAAAAGCATTGTAGCAGCGTTCCCATGGGACAGGGGCTGGCCACAGCTCCTTGGCAAACACAGCCAAGCTGCTCAGTGCAAAAGTTCAGAGCTACAGAACATATTATTTCCTCCTTAGTTGCCCTTCCTTAGGCTTTGCCCCTCAGCTCCCCACAGCCAGTACATGATGTTGGGGCCACGCTCAGCAGCTGCACTGTGCACTCCCTTCTGCCTCTGTAGCTTCCACCTGTTCTGGAATGATGTGTGAAGACCAGCCTCTGTGGGGGAATATAGGCAATCCACTCCCCAACTTGACTTTGATGGAGTTATACTGATTTACACTGATATTCAACCTCCATCAAAACAATTAATATTCCAGAACACTTGCTTTTGTTGTTGTCAATTGCCTCAGTAAACCCTCTTCTTTCTAAACCTGAGATCCTTTGACTTAACATGATCTTGAGCTGTTTTCATAGAATTTGAGCTTTTCAAGTTATCCACTCCATTTCAGCATAATTATTTCCTTTAAACATCCGCTTCAATAGCGGCGAGCAATTTTGAACTTTTTATGCTGTTTAAATTCAAACATAAATTTGTACACAACAATAAAACACGTCGCTAATTTGTCATGCTCCTCTGAGCAACTGTGTCATTCACACCAAGAACCACTGACTGTGGTGTTCGGAGCTTTCGTTCCTATTTCACATCACTCAATTGAGCCTTCTGTAGAAAAGCTTTTAACAACCACATCTGGTCTTTAATAAATCACTGCACTTTGTCTTCCTGCCAAAACTCCTCCTTTATCTAACTTACATCTTCATGATGAGATAGGAAATCACACATTATGGTGGTGACAAACAATTGTAATTATGTCATTAGTAGCCATTTAGTCTACAAAGGTTCTCAAAAAGGAAATATAATGCACAATAAGAAATATAGGATAATACATTGATCACAGTTCTAATCCGCTTTTTACTTCCCAAGTGTAAAAAGCTGGCATAATTCATGGGCACAGCAGGCAGTAATAGTATACCACTTTATGAACTATGCAGCTATTTTATTCCCCTATCTACTTAAAAATAAAAAAGCTTTTAATAGCTTGATTTAAACATAAAAGTTATTTATGATGCTTCACTGATTATAATATTTATTTATTTAACTTTCCATGAAAGTGATTCTTTCTGAAATGTAAGCACATATTATGGTATCGAAGATCTCAGAGAAGAACCATTACACTAGCAAAGAAAAAGTGAGGGAGAAACTTTGGTATTGGAAAGAATTCAGAAAACTCATCTCTGTACCCTGTATGGCTTGGAAACCAGCACACCACAAATAGAAACAGCTCTTCAGCCATTTAGGAATTTTATAAAAGCAATTAAAATATAAACAAAGGAAGTTTAAGAGTTCATTCAGAACAAAGGTGTCATTTAAACCAGCGCATATGCTGGAATATTCACACGTAAAGAGCAATTGGAGTCTGACTGCACTGACAGGCTTCAATGGTGCCTTTACCATTTCAGTTCAAATCCAGAGTGGTTTTGGGACAAAGTGCATTAGGTTTCACTTGGTGGATTGTAATTCACATCATAAAGCAAGTTCAGCAAACATCAACTGGATTCCTCTCCAATGAAACTCGACCAGCTCCAGGAACATCCTTTTGAGCCCATGCTCAGCAACAAACTCTCAAACCACAGGACTGGGTCAAATCTGGGACAGTGTAAAACATCTGGAAATCTCACAGGTCTATAGCACCAGCTGCTTCTCTGCACAGAGCCACTGCTTTTGCCCAACATTGCTGAACAATGCAGACATAGCTCCAGAAAGCTGCAAACCACCCAAAAGATTTGTTTCTATTGCCAATTGTTTCACATTCCTGTAACAATCCAATAATGAACTTCGTTTAGGTTTCAAAAATAATCTTCATTTTGAAGATCTGCTTTAGAATTATTACCCCCTTCATCACTAAGTGAGTTTTCTCCCCACAGAACCTAACACAGGTCTGGGTATTTTGCAGAAAGACCTGGATTCCAACACCTTGACATCTTTTGGCCACCAGCTCTCTGCATCCCTGTGGTGTAAAATAAACATAAGGGTCCTTAAGCACCCATAACACACAAAACCACCATATCAGGTGGTTTTGTACTACCCAAAAGAGTGGTTCAATCTCCCTTCCACATTTGTGAAAAACAGCTGCACAAAGGACCCCGAATGACTGCAGGGAACCAACACACAGCACCATCGTATCAGCTCTTCTACACCAGCCTGAGCTACCATGCCCCAAATTACTGCAGGTGCTCTTCTGGAAAGTTTATCTCTCAATCTCTGAACCTTCTTCTGCCTGGTGTATTCCCCACCCCCTCATCCCGCCAAAGGAAAACCATCTCTCAAGATATCCGAACACCCACTCCTGCTTTCATGCTTGGTTTGTTACAGTCTCCACTGTTTCCTGTTAACTGTGACTACAAACCTTCCCCTACAGTCAGCCCGGTGAGCACCACTCACCTCTGTATCTGGCCAAGGTACCTCTAGCAAGGCAAAATTCACACCAGAAGGACCAAGTAAGTCAAAGGTCATTGATAGCATAACCTAGAAAAAGAAAAGTCTCCACCAAAACCATCCCTAATACAGCGAGGCATTAGGCAGCAGAGATGCTATGAATGATTGAAGATGAATATAACTTGGAAATGCCTGTTCCTGTATAGGGTGGGAGAGCTACAGCCGGGCCTGAAAAGAGTCAAATCCAAAGTCCGCCCAAGCTAAATTCCTGTACTTCCAAAAAACCCTGAGTCAGTGCTTTAGGTGAGGCATCACCCTTTTTTTTTTTTTTTTTGTTCACACCAAAAGCTGTCCAGTGCAAACACATTGAGTACTGAAATACTGGGCAGAAGCCCAGGGAGAAAAATATCGCCTTGACCCAACAGAAGAGGAGTATGTGACATTGCACAGTGCTTACCTAGACAAAATCATTACCCTTACTGGGAGAGAAACTTCAAATCATGCAAGTTGTATGTTTCAAGTTGTATGCTTCCAGCCAAGGGCCTGTAGAACTGAGCAGCACTGGCCAGGCACTTGAGGAAACTTTGGACAAGGGCTGTTATGAGGAGCTTTTGTGTGAACTTCTTTGTGTGAACAATGGAGACAAGCCTTCGAGTGAAAATTATACACTAACTCCTGGGAAACTCTTCCACACTGAAAACCACAGAATAAGCCCTTGCCCTTGGGCTTGCTGCCTCGTAGCAGCATGGAACTCAAAGCCAGTCAACTGGGTCACAAGGCTAAAAGCATTTCTACCTTCCCCAGCCAAGAAAACCACTTCCCGGTGGTACCTTTCATCTCAGCCTCGCTGCAGCACTCCCCACCCTCCTCCTGCAAACAAACAACATTAACCCTTGCCTCCTAGAGATCCCACTGTCCCAAGGCTCAGCAGTAAGGAATCGGAAGGCTTAGATGAAAGGATCAAGGCAAGATGGGAGAGAAGGGAAAGAGAAATAAATAAATAAAAAAAGAATAAGAGAGAAATTCACTAGTCTGACATCAGCAGGGCTCATCACTGTCTACCTGGGAGCAGCAGTTAGCTGCAGGGGAGCATCTTATACTTCTGCAACTCGCACTACCAATGGGTAGATCATGAAGGTAGGACACATCTTCCATAGGTCTGCAAGAACAATAGAGAAAGGGGGCACAGGAATTACTCTTTGAAAGCCTTTCACCTAAACCATGAAGGAAAAAAAAAAAAAGGGGTGAATGCCTCAATGCCATTTTGTCCTTTATTTGCTCCTTAAATTCCTTCCTTTTTTGCAAACTTAAATAAAATTAAGAGTACAACAGCAGGTGAGAATCAATCAGACTGCCGGTTCTGCTCTGAACCACCTACAAACACCTTGTCTGGAAAAATATGAACTGAGCAGTCACTCACTACTGGACAAAACAGGAAGATTTCAAGACAACCAGCTTCAGGTTACTACTAAAGTGGTTAGAATCGTGCCTCCACAGGTAGACACAGGCTGGATTTTTATCCTTGACAAGGTTGCAGGGACCTTTTGCTTACATTTAGGCAGTTTCAAGAATTGAAGAGACAGACTTTCATTTGACCTGGCGTGACAGCCTGGCTGACCTGTGCGAAGCTGTAGATGATTTCCAAAAACACCACAGACACCGATTAAAACCACATGCTGCAGCTAATGAAACCCTGACGAAAATTATCCACAGCCCTCAAAAAAAGAAATAATATCTACATTTCCCAGTACCAATAGTTTAATACTATCCCTTTGAAGAACCATTCTTTCCTTGCTTTTACCTTAGGAACCCAAATACAGACCAGACCTAGAGGGGCTGTACTGGGAGAGGGTGTGGAGTGAGGAGCACGGTCAGCTCCATGGTGTTGCTTGGATTGAACTTCAAGCTTCAAATACTTTGTTTTATCTTGTACACTCTTACAGGAAGAAAAGGAGAACCACACTGACCCAGTCTGCTCCCCAAGGCCCTAGAGCTTCTCAAACATAACTAAATAAAAAAAGTCAAGATTTTCATGGACCTACAGGAACTCTGAGTATCTTGTAAGAAAAACCTCTACTGAGGCAAACTCTGGAAGGGCCCGTCCAAACTCTAGGCTTGAACCTCTAGGAACCATCTCTTGTTTTCTGCAGAATCAGCCAGGAGAAACACTGACACCTGTAACACTTGCCAGGCTTCGCTGAAGAATTCAAATGAAGGTCTCGTTCTCACAGAAAAAATCAGTTCTCTGTTTAGCTAGTCCCACCTCGCAACTGAAACTGCCAGTGAACCAGACTGATGGGTCAGATAAACTACATTATGCCCAGGACAGTACCCTCCATGCTTCTTTGAATATCTTATCACCACTGGTTTCCAATTTACTTGCTGATACAGGTGACTGCTCTGACATTTTTCAACCTTGCATGTACAGCTTTATCTTCAAAAGGGAACCGAAACCCAAGGACTTTCAAGGCAGCACTTATTTCTTGTTGTTTTGCAACACACCTTTTTCAAGGCTCCTGGACCATCCAACTTTCCACCTCTTGCCTTGAGAACCACTTTCTGACACACGGATCAAGCCTCCAGGTAGAAAAAATTTCTCTTACCAAGCCTTGTTTTGCAGTTCTCCATAAACACAGTTTTCTGCTTATCAGGAGAAGAGTTTGTGTTGAAAGGAGCCCTTTTTGCAGAAAGAAGCCTGCAATTTTAATTGTGTAACTGTAATCAAGAAATAAAGACAAGACTATCTCAAGGTTTGCCTGTCTAATCCAATATAATAAATCAAGGACATTCGCTCCTCCAATTAATGCATTTAACAAAAGCCTAAATGAACCAGCAGTTAAGTGACCATGGGGATGGTCTATACTAAGCAGATAAATCACCCACTATAATGCATATACCTACTTAAAAACCCTCTCTAGCACATCTTTTATCTTGAAAGCTGGTGACAGATTCTCACCCTGACAGCAATGCCAAAATGCAACCACCCCAAGTTTTTTCAGGGAATTCAGAACCCAGCAAAGGCTAACACTGTCCCCAGAGGTCATGGGGACGTTTTAACCAGAAATGGTCATCACTACTGCAGCTCATAAATACTTGGGCCAGGCAGGTGCCATGCAGATCCAAAGATACCTGGGATTGGAAAATCAAGTATAGTAGAAAGGCAGAAGAAAACACGAGGACCAATCTGCATCAGCCTTGTTTCTCCACGCAATAAAAAACACTCCATCACTAGAGGACCATTCAGCTGGTGACACTTACTCAACAAAAATGGGAAGGAAAAGGGGGCCCAAAAAAGCAGCAGGCCTGAGCTAAGTGCTCAGGATTTTCTTTGTGCATTTGTGGGGAGGGCAGGGGGCACATCACTACCTTCACTGGGATTTGTAGCAGATTGCTCGCAAGGCTGGCTGTGCCACAGCTGGAAACGTCGTTCTCCTCAAAGAGTGGTGCCTATCCCATGGGATGGATCCATGGAGTAGGGAGCCAACAACTCTCACATCACTCGTGTGAGCCACCACTGACCCAACTACCCCACAACAGACCCCCATCCCTGGTGAGGACTCTACAACCCATGTCCCCATCAAATTTATCAGCACTTTAAACTTAATATAATAGTCATCGATGCAGCAAAATAACAGCATTGTCAAGTTATGCCATGTGCTACTTAATGCTTTCAGAAGATCAGCATTAGGGCCACCAATTCTGTGAAAGAATTGGGCAGGTTTCTCAAAATAAAAAGCCATTAGGAACCAAGAGGAAGCATAATTGTTGACTTTTAATATCCAGGCAAAATCCACAGTAAATAACAATAATTTGCTTGAAATATTGTTCCATACAGCGTGTTCACAGAAATCCAGCATACAATTTTCAAGAAACTGCAGGCAAATTAATTGTATACTTTCACCTTCTACGCTCCACTCACAGAAGAAAAGAATAACATTTTGCCACACATTGAGTAACTCATACATGTTTGAAAGGAATCTAATCAATAACATTCATTTAATTTGAGATTAGATTAAATATAGACAAAGGGATCAGAGAAGCTTGTAACACCTGCAGTATTTATCCCAATTTTGAATCCACTTGTGCCAGCAGGTTGTCAACAAGGCAGAGAAGTGGGGAAAATAAAAAAAAAAAAATCAAATCAGTGACCACATTCACAGCCACGCCAACAAAAAGTTAAGATATCTCTACATAAGAACTTCAGAAACTGAAAAACATTTGTCTTTCCCCAACCCATCATTATGGAGGTTACTGCAAAATTTAACACATGTAGATAAGACCAAGAGAGGATTTTTTCCCTCATTTTACTCCTACAAATGAAAGAATAACAGATCATCTTACTTGCTAAGGTTTTTAAAAGCAGGTACATTCTGCGAGCCAAATTTTACAGCATTAACCACACAGCACCTTTATTTGTGTTGCCACACACAGCATCAGTCCATGACATTTGGTATAGACAAATTTTTTTTTCCCTTTCCTGGCCACAACTTTGATACAGTGACTCATTACTGCTGTCAGATCATAAACACTGGGGAAACAGCTCCACAAATAAAAAATATATAATAAAGGAAAATCTCCATGTGAGCACTCCCCATTGGCTTTAGTGCATCATCACACTGGTTAAAGGATTTTGGTTTTCCATAAGGAAAGGTCACTTGCAAGGATTACCTGCATCACCCCACCCTCTTTTTAAATGCTCTCCCCACTGCCTGTGTGCATCCCATCCCTCATGTCACCCCATGATTTAAATTCTGTCCTCAGTTTAGTTCACACTCAAGCATTTAAAAACATTCGGTTTCTGTATTTCTGTTATGAAGAATGATTTACATGCTCTTCTTTTTCACATCCACACCTTCAGCAGAGGAGTGATATACAAAAGATGCGCAATGACTGCATAAGGGTAAGAAAAAGAAAAAACAGATCTTTTTCTGCCTGAATCCCCTGGACCTGGTAGTTCCACCGAGGAGAAGATGATGAGCCCTTCTCTAGTGGAACAGCACTGACTGAGAATGTATTGGTCTCTGTTGGCAGGGTCTGCCATGGGGTTTGTGCATAACCCACTTCATCCATCAAAACACCACTTTACTGTTTCAAGGGCTTTAGTCTGCCTGGGGCACCACGTAAGGGGTAGGAATCAACTCTTCTTTACCTTTTGGTAAATTTCCTTTGTGCAGGTTTGAGCTGACACACCCAGTGAGATGCCAGGACAGAGGAGCAGTGGTGTGCATCCTCCCAGGACCAGTGATTCCTCCTGTGCACTGCTGCCAGACACACAGCAAGAAACAACCCACCTGAGCCCTGGGACAGCAGCCAGATAAATGGAGCAGCAGCACAGACAGGAGCACAGGGGAGTGGTCAAACTCCAGAAATGCTGGAAACATGGATTTGATGGCTAAGGTAAACCAAAGCCCTCACTTATGCTAAGCTGGGTTTAAAAGAAAGACCCTGCCTACGTACTTGGGTTACAATCTCCCCTTCATCCCTCTACAGAGGCAGCCTAGCAAAGCTATTCTGTTCTGCAGCTATTCTGAAGAATGTCTTGTAGATGACTGTCTCTTCATCAGCTTCTCATGTTGAGCAACCAAAGGAGATACTGTGATTCTTATCACATTTCACATAAGACTTCACATAGTCTTAGAGAAGATAAACAGACAAGCTGCATGTTCTGTAACATTTGCTTTAGAGGTTTCAGTGGTGAAATGTTTGAAGCTGTTTCAAAACTAGACTGATGCATTGTCTGAACATTTTCCCAAAATAACCAAGATGCTCAAACATCATTGCTTTTACTGTAGATACAAGGCCATGTACTTCTGCCAAGGGGCTCTGCCCTGGCCACAGAATATGGAATTTTGTCACCACAACCCTTCTCTTGAAGCCACCAAAGACTCTTTTAATACTGAAACATACTTATTCCTTTGTGGGGTGCATTATTCAGGATGCAGCCTCTCAGCTTTCCAACATACAAAGTCCACAGTCAACTGCAAAGCTCCAAAAGGCAATTCCAGTCCAGCTGTGAGGTTGGCTGATGTGTAATACTTAGGAAACTGCTAGAGAAAATAAGGATATTTGAAAAACACACAGAGCTCATGTTACCAGCAATGTTACCTTACGTTACTAAACCACCTAAAGCCATGGCATACCAATATCACAACGTGTCTCAGTCAGTGATTACACAGATCAGAAGGTCAAACGATTTCCCAACTTCACTACTATCCAGTTTGTGCATACAAACAAGCTCAGCCGAAACCACGCTCTGACAAACAAAGTGAAACAAGCCATTTACAGGAGAAGAAGAGTAACACAGTGAAGTTGTTCACTTCATCACTGATCTGCGCTTAACGCCGCTGTTCCGCTGCAGGGTTATTTTCAGACATGTGACAAATAACAATCAAGGCTATTTTTCCTTGTATAGATCGTTCCACGAAAAAACCATTGTCAGTTCTTCATCCAAAAACGCTCTATGCTCTGACACTAAAGAAAGGCTCTTGAAAACCTTTAATAATCGTGTAAACTAATTTTGCTGGGGAATCTGGAAGACTTGGTTCCCGGTCCACTCTATTTTTAAGACCCCCCTTCTCTCAGGTGTTCAGTACCCCCACAAAGAGCCCTGCTCTCACCAGTACCTGGGAGTGGTTCACTTTAAAGTTTTTTGTGGATGCTTTTCCATTCACAACCATTTAGTAATGCAGAAAGACACAGACTGAGTGTCACAGACTGGATCTCAATGTGTTCTGATGCACCTTCTGGGTGGCCACCCCTCAGGCAGTTGTTGCCTTCTCCCCCAAAAATCAGGATTTCCCAAAACTACTGAGTTCATTATTAAGATCACTGAAAACAGCATCATCCCATGATCCCTGTGCTGCGTCAGTCCAGGCAGAACTTGACTGAGCTATGAGGGTGCCTTCCTCTAGAAAGAGATGATTCTGTCCCACACTGATCCCTGGAACCAGCTGCTGCCCTGTATTTCTATCTCTCTTCATATTTGAAACATTAAAAAAAGACCATGTTTCATTTTTTTGCATTTGAAACTTCTTTCTATTATTGTTTAGGCTTCTGGAGAGGCTGGGGGAGAAATTGGACACTGTCCACAAGTGAAAGCAGTACCAGGTAGTTTCATTATTTACTCATCTGACAACCGCATGGAGTCAGCGAGGCTTTGGCTAACACAACCCCTAAAAAACCACACTTTACAGGCATTTTTTATTTTGTTTTTTTGAATGCAGATCACATTTAGTTAAAACTCTTTAAATCAAAGTGGCTGTGAACCATATATGTTTAATTTTCACTCTTTCTCTCAGCTCTGCAAATAAGAATATTCATGTCAGCACTGCTTTCTGAGGCTGATATAGGTATACTCCAAGCTTTCCAAATCCCTTCCTTCTTTTCCTCCTTTTCTTTTTTTTTCCCTTGACCACAACAAAAAATTTCTGGCCTGAAGGACTGTACAGGGCTCCACATTAATAAATACACCAGCAGGAGTGTTTGCAAAGACTCTCCAAATCATACAAAGGCTGTGGAGGAGAAATACAGCTCAGTGCACTGTTCCCACTCCCTGCTTCCAGGCAATTTAAAGTACTTTTTATTTATTTAAAGCACACCTATTAAAAAAAAAAACAAAAAAACTTGCCTCAATTCTCATGACCTTTCCTCCATTTCCACTCATTTTCTACTCAGGTGAGCACCTGCAGATCATGGACATCAGCAGGAAGTCTGCCTCACGAATGAGCAAAAAAAAGGAATTAAAATAAACATACAGGATTTGATTCTGTATACATGAATCATCATGATGAAAACCAAGCTTGTTTAAAGAAAAACTTCCTCCACAAGCACTTATTTTGCCACGCTGAACATACGTAATAAACTTCTTACATTTGTTTGTCCCCATTAAGTGTGAAATTTAATATTTCCATACAGTAACAAGTGTATGTATTTAAATATATATGATACCCAGTACAGCCAACTTAAGCATTAAGAGACCACGCCAACTTGTGCACTTCCCTCCACTGTTACTGTTCCAACCACGGTATTTTAGTGAAAATTTAATTTCCTTTTTTCTCTTAGAAAAAGCAAAAAAAGGAAAAAAAAAAAAAAAAAAAAAAAAAAGAGGAGGCATGTGTTAAAAGCATTATTTTTAAACTCCTCAATTAAGACTTTGAGTCTCCACTGTAGGCGGGTGAGCAGCGCGAGGGATGTCGGGGTGAGGGGGTAACACCCAGCTCCCGTTTGGCTCAGGGCAGGGAGCTCCCCTTGCCTTCCCAGCCCACATCTGCTCCCCCTGCAATCACTGCAGCTCACCAGGGAACTCAACTGACTCGTTTCATCACTTTGCAGGACCCCTTGTATTAACAGGATGCAAATGTTATGCAGGCTCTGAAGTTGGCTAATTTGAGAACAGTATTTCTCATTTCCCCAATTTTCTTCTTTCGCTCATTTGGTTGGGGTTTTTTGTGTTTGGGTTTTTTTTTCAAATGAAAACGTTCACTGGGAAAATATATTTCTTTTCTGCTTTTTATTACGAAAATCTTGCTCTTCCAAAACTATAGTTAAGTGTCTCTAAATAGTGCCAAATGAAGTCTTTTAGGCTCTCACTGATATCATTTAATAAATTATGACGCTTAGGCACAAGCTTCATTGAGAACAGTAAGTCTGATCCAAGCACATAAGTCAAAAGAAAAGTTTTTCTAGGAAGTTTGGTGGTTTCTGGGTCAGGTATTTTGCATGTCAAGCACCAAAGCTGACAAATTTCCGACTCCTTTACTAGGAAATTATCATGGAGAGAAGTTGCTTTCTATATTAAACAACCGAAATAGCTGAATATTTTTAACTGAAATAACTAGAAAAAACATAAGGTATTTTGCAGCAGACCAAGTTTGGAAAATACCAATCCAAGCCATGGATACCCAGCACAAACATAACCATGCAAATAAACCAGTTAGAACCAGCAGCAATCGCCGTGGCCATGTTGAACGAAAAGTAACTTCTTCCAGCCCCTCACCTTTAAAGGGTAAACGTAATTTCTGAAACCACTTCAGCCCTAATATTTCTAAAGTGACAGCAGTTTCACTCACCTTAAATCCAAATTTAAAGACATTTTGTGTTGTTACAGGCACCCTAAGGATGATTTTGCATGGTAGCGAGATGAAAGCATATGCACATATTCTCTTAAGCACAAATGGAACACGAAACATGGCAGAGTAAAGGTTAAGTAGCATTTGACTGATTTTTACCTCATGGGAACTATAATTTACACGCCGCATTCATCCAAGGTAAGAGGGTTCAAATGGCACAAATTAAAAGCCTGCCGTTTCCTACTTCTGTTTTTAACATATCATGTTGATACACGGCCAGTTTTTAAAGTGATAAAAGGTTTCTATCAAAATATCAAACAGCAAGAAGATGCACTATTTTTACACTGTCAGCATTGCTGTGTTTTACTGCATCCTTCCTCGCTCCTTACAGCCACTGTCGATGATTATAAAATACTAACAGTCCAGATGCAGTCCAAAAGGACAAATTAATCTTCCAGACACCCAGCTCTTACAATCAAATCCTGGACAGAAATTTCCAGGAACAGAAATAATTAAATTAATGCGGGTTAAAAAAAACCCAAAACACACACACACATGCACAAAAAAAAGCAACAATAAAAAAAGCAGCACAAAGCACCAACAGCTACTCCAGAGAACTCTGTCTCTATCAAAGATCTTTCTGGAGGCAGGACTAGGATGCTCTTGAAAACATTCCCCAGCATTCTCTTAAGCACCCAGCAAGCATTTACTTGGAAAACCCCACGAGCTTTTATACATCTTATTTTTTTGCAAGCAGCCATCAATGGACTCGGGGCATCACAAAAACCAGCTATAGATACTCTTGCCAAAAAGCATGAATGATTTTTATCAGCAAGGCAGAGAGATGCTCAGCAGAGCTTTGGCAAAACGCCTGCTTCCCATGGCTACTACCCTCAGGACTCTGCAACCCCTCTCTAACATGCACATCAATGTGCCTGCAGTGCCTTCAGGATTCCAAGCACTGTGCTACTACAAATCCTGACTCTGGCCACCTTTCCTTGACAACCAGAGCAGGGACCTGCAAAAAATTGGGAAATACAGCTTTTTCTGGGTCAGTAAGTCAGTGTTTTTCCCATGTCTGATTGGCTGGGGCAATTCCACTTCAGCGTTAGTGTTGACAGAAAATATGTGCTGAGAATTTCAGAGTTCAGGATGTTCTTTAGTCATTTTGGTGATTTGATGTGGCACAGGAAATATTAGTGCATATTCTGTATTTTCAGTCACACTCACTTCACCATTCTTATTAAAAAAAAAAAAAAAAGACAACAGAGTCAGATCACAGAGACTGAAATTATGAGCAATCTGACAAAAGTCAGAGATGGGGGAGGAAGGTGATAAAGACTCAGCCAAATGTTAAACTGAGTTTAACATTTCAGTTCATTAAAATATCAGTTCAGTCTGATATTTTAATTTCTATTCAGCTTTTATTAAACCTGTCTCCAAATTAGGCAGTTGATGAAGAACAAGCCTTGCAGTGATGCTGCCTGTGCTCTCCAGCTCCTCACCCCACGCTGTGGGTCCTGACTAATCTCAGCACTATTGGTCTTAGAGAATTTCGATACCTTGGCTGTGAATTTAATATAGAACTAGATAAAGATAAGCTACCTTTCACCAGCTAGAACGAATCAAGATTTCACTGCTCCTTTCAGCAGGACTGTGAGTTTTGGACTTGATCAAAGTGTGCTTGCAACTAATTATGTACTAAGATCACTGTATCAGCTGCACTGGGCAGTGTTCCCCTCCCCTGTTAATCAACACATCTCTGGCATCCTCATCCCAATGCAGAATAAAGCTTCTCTTCCTCTGGCAAAAGCCCCAAAGTACAGCTGTTGCCACTAGTATATAATTTACACTCCTCTGAATCACCAGAAGGGAACAGAGCAAATCCCAGATGCAGGATCTCCCCCAGCTGATTTCTGCAATACAAATTACTGAAGATGGGCTTCACTTTTTTTTCTGTTGAACTGGCAGAGTGCTCCACATCCTTAAGTGCCTGTGTTTGTTACAGCATGCAAGGCTCCAGATAAAGGAGTTCATCAGAGTCAATATCTGAAAAGATCATGAAGTTTAGTGCACATCCTCTTTCATCTAATAGAATCACAGGGCAGTTTAGGCTGCAAAGGACTTTAAAGAGCATCCAGTTCATCCCCCTGCCACAGGCAGAGACACCTTCCACTATCCCAGGCTGCTCCAAGCCCCATCCAACCCAGCCCTGGACGCTTCCAGGGATGGGGCAGCCACAGCTCCTCTGGGCAGCCTGTGCCAGAGCCTCCCCACCGTCACAGTGTTCAGTTTCTTCCTAACATCAAACCTCAATCTCTCCTTGTTTAGTTTAAAACCCTTTCCTATCACTATCTGTGCAAACAGTTGGTCTCTTTCTTTTCTCTAAGTACCCTTTAAGCACTGAAAAGCCCAATGAGGACTTATCAAACCCTTCTCTTCTTCAAACAGTACTTTCTTGTAAAATCTACTAAAATCCAGTGCAGGACAGAACTGCACTGCAGGTTTCTCCCAGAAAATTGCATTTAAAGAGTATTGAGTTTAAAAAGCAAGATTTCTAATTATGGCCATAAATAAGTGCAGTGGAAACCCCAAGATCACGGTTAATTTCACAAACCACTGGCATCTGCTGGTAGTCTGTGGAGCACCAGCTCCAGCTGGGTGCTCCTGGGTGTGCTGCCATCTTCCCATCCCCAGCCCATCCCCATCCCCAGATTGTTTTTTCTTTTAATCCTGAAACTGTGAAACCCAGTCAAACTTACAGTCCTCCTCAGGGACTCTGCTTCCTCCTGCACTGCTCTTCTACCCCCTGGGTTTTGTGGGTTCTGCCCTGGGGACGAAGCACTGCTCTTTGCAGGATGCCCAGCTCTGGCTGGCTAACAGAAATAATAGAGAATAATTGGAAGAGAAACCCTGGGCACCCACGTATCAAGTCAAGAGAGTGCATTTTAATTTTTTCCCCTCAGTTTCTGCAATGCTGTAGGTTAGCCTAATTGATTCGTGTTCTCACCAAATTAAAGACACAGCGCGCAGACAGCATGCCAGTGAAAAAATATGGCAACAGCAAAAGTTTACAAATTTAATTTGCAATTGTTTTAGCAAAACAGCTCAGTCCACTCCTTCAGTTTTGGAAAGTAATCAGCTCATGCTAGAGGAAGTTACCAGCTCCCAGGCAGGAGCACTATAACACAGACATATTTCATCAGAGAATAGGACCAGTTTTTCAGTTAAGAAGTGGATTTTGCAAGCGAGGCAACACTGCAAGTCACAATTCTGTGGGCTCATGATCCCAGAGAAGGGGAATACCTGTAGAGTAATGCCAGGGAAAAGATCTTGTGTCAAATTTCCTTTTGAAAACAATGTTGATGTAAACCCCAGGGAAGCCCCAAATTGTCACTTTGGTGCTAAAAGGGATCCCCAAAACATCTCTTTTTCCCAGGCTGCCATCAGAAGGCAAAACCAGAGTTTCCACGGCCTCCAGTGAAAGGGTTAAGCCAAGCTTTCAGGCCCCTGGTTCAAACCGCCCAGCAAGCACTCCCTGCCCAAATTACAGCAGCGCACACATCCAACAGATGCTGTTCAGACAGGGGCTTTCCTTGCCCTGAGGTACAGTTCAGTTTGTCCATTCTACTGTGCAATTACAGAATCAATAAAACATCCCTTTGAAACTCCCTGGACTAGTGCCGACACGCAGACAGTAGTCAAGCTGACATTTTTTGCTGTTTCCGTTATTACCACCGTCAAGCCTTCTGAGAAGCAAAACACATCAAAACCCGGGCTCCGCAAAAGCAAAAGGAGGAAAAGCAAATGTAAGAACTGAGGTTTTGTTCCTGGTGTCGGCATCTCATCGCTCCCCAGGCGGTCACAGAGCGCCGGGCACACCTGAAAACAAAACCTGCTCAAAGCTGTGGGGAAACGCGGCACTTCCGAAAAGCGCGTGTGCCCCACCCTCCTCTTCTCCCAACACATGAACATCCCTACATTGCCATTTTCCTGGGCAGATGGAGGTACATCACCTGGCCTAAATGGGGAAGCTCTGATCTGGGGGATGAACTTATCAGAAAAGCAAATACCAAGCGTCCTGTTTGCTCGTGTGTGCTCATGAATGCGGCGCGAGATGTGGACTGTATGTGGAAGTTGGGAGGTGGGGTTGAAATCTCGCCATCCATCTGTTTCTGAGCAGTGCCTGAAACACTGAAATAGAAATGGGAAGCTGCAGAGTGCCAGGAGTGGAACCTGGGAAGAAAAAATGCAGGAGCAGGACAACAAAGAGGAGGATATTGAATTAGCATGCTCGGAATGATTCAAAGGACAATCGGATGACCAAGGACAGGCACAGCAGAGATGTATTCAGTGTCCATGAAAATGCAACCTTTTCTCCTACAAGAATTAGCAAAATCTGCCCAAATAGAGGAGAAAACGTAAAGCTGAAGGTCTTAGAAGTACTTCTTAAAATTACCATCTTCAGATGTTTATTTTCATGCTCCTTACGTAAATCACAAATTATTTTATCATTCATTTTGAGATTTAAATCCCAGTGAATGTGATCAGTATCCCGCATACCTACGTTTCCAGGAAAAAAAATGGAAAATTCCTCTAAAGTACTACTTCTGTACTTGATAAACCATAAAACTTGTTACTGAGGCCAGAGCATTCCCTCCGTTCTCCTCCTCACCAGGCAGGGCATGGGAAGCAGAGTGACAGACTCTCCCAAACAGACCTGCCACGACGACCACTGATAAGGAAAGCCCACCCTCGGGATAATGAGCCGTTCCAATTTCACAGCAGATTCCTGAATCTCCCTTAAACACAGGCATTGCAAACCCTCACACCCAGAAATAATCCATTTGTAAGAGTTTGTCAGTTGAAAAAGGGCAGCACAGGCCAGTTATAGGGATGCTCAGCACCAAGCCCCACTGATGAGGCGTAAAAACCTTCAGCATTTACAAACTTCCTTAAAACTGCTTTAACCCTGATTTGAATCAATCCTTGCCCCCTCAAAGGTTATGTGCTGATCCAACTGTTTGCAAACAGCAATAAAATCACCCATAACACAGTTTTAATTCTGATGGCTGTTCACACACTGATGCCCCAGGCCTCCAGACAGAAGGAATATGCCTGCAAGGCAGTGGTGGGGGAAAGGTGCTGTGCATCCATTTCCCAGGCCTGAAAAAGGCAGATTAAATAACCTCCCAGTGCCCTACAAAGCAGCTGAATAAAAAACCACAATCCAACTCTCCCAAGTTCAAAGGTTAATTTATAAGATTATATTTCCTCCCAGAGGATGCTCACGTGTCTTCTATACCGACATAGGCCAAATAATAACTCATTTGGAGAGCAGCTTATTTTGAAGAGGTTTCACATTTAGTGATGAGCACAAGGAGGAGAGAGGGAGGATGTCTCACGTTCAGATTCTGTCTCAGGATATATCTTTTTGCCAGACCAGTTCTCTTTGTGGTATAAGATCACGGGTGTGTTAACTGTAAAAACTCCTTTTAAAGCGACCGAAGCTGAAGATAATAAGGTTGTGTCATCTGTACAAATACACTGTACTGGAATGAGCATGCTGGTGCACCAGAGGAAGAGCTGGCTGAACACAAAACAGGCAGAGCAACAGAAACCGAGAAGATCCTCGAGCCTGGCTTGTTAGGAGTGACCTAAAATGGCCCATTTTGACTCACTCCTCTCTACCTCCTCCATCAGAGGATTCAAAGGGAAACTGCAATTCAACCTTCGTGGCTGTAGCACGACTGCAACAAAACTATTTTTTGTCATGAAAGAAAAAACAAGTTGCGGGTGCCTGAATGCTGATAGATCACTTTTGCTTTAAGAGAACATCATGTCAATCAAAACTAAATTCCTTATGCTCATCACAGGAGCTTGCAACCAAGCAATACAAAAATCTCATTCGAGTTCAACCAGTAATGTGTTCAAAGGCTTCCCAATCTGCTCTGTCTCTGGCATCAGCAGCAGACAGAGAACAGGCAGAAGAGATTGAAAAAAATAAATTAAAAAATAAAATAAAATATATATAAAAAATCACTTGCGGTGCAATGTAGAAGGGCCTCTAAACCAAAATAAAAATAAGCATTAAAATGTGTGTGTTGGGCTAAAAGGATATACAGCAGGCTGAAACGTGCTATATCTTCCTCACTGGTGAGGAAAGACCTCTATAACTCACCACGAGCTTTGATCACTCGTAAGCTATCAGCTATTTCTTTGCTGCTTGAGTAAATATAAGTCATTCACAGCTGAAACATAATTTCTCTCTCTTTCCCCTGCCACTATATGTTGTGTGCGAATATGTCTTGTATATAGGCACACTAACACAGCGTGCTGTTCAAATACACATCAGAGTTCACCAGATGGTGGGGATTGCCAGACACTCGTCGTTGCCATGAGCTCGGAGCCATGGTGTAACTCATGAATGATGTGTCTAAGCTCTAAGTGGGTTTTGCATAGTTACATTCCCCTCACCGACACAAAACTCGACATAAAACTCTGTTTTCTGATTCTGCCCAACCTGCAACAGTTTAGAATTGTGAGAAGGCATAAGGGAGTGTTTGGTATCATGTTGGGGTTTTTTTTTTCCCTCCTCCCAGAGACACGGCTCTGAAGGAGCTATTTTCATCTAGGGGTTATGATTCACACCCCTACACGCAAAATTATACAGTTTAATAAAGCTGCGGCCACAGTCAGTGCCCATGTTTGGGCACAATCTAAAAAACCCAACCTCAGAAAAACAAAGGTGTTTTACCAAAAATAAGCAAGGTTTTAAGAGGCAATCATCTTAATTATGCATAGGAAAAATATATGAGATTGGAGTTTAAGTTTTGTGTACGGGCCTCAGCACGTACTTGGGCATTAAGATATTTGGGCAATAAATTATGTGAGCATAGTCTGGTAAGGATGTGAATGTTGGGTGAATTGGCAATTTCCTAGTCCTTAATTAATGATGGTGTTGAGAAGGAATGTGGCCTTCCTTCTAAATTAACAATGCTTTTTAATCAGCAAGTGAATCTGCCTGTTTGAAGCAGAAGGTAGCTCTAGGCTTACAAAGAAAGGAACAGAGGCTCCAGAAAAAAACAAGCTGGAAAGCTGGCAATGCACATAGGGTCCTACCAGACCCTCTTTACTGCCTCCAGCAGAACCTGTACCTTATCCAAGGTCTCTAACAGCCAGTGGTGAAATAAAACCAAGGGAAAAGGAGAAAGCTAAGAGCTAGGAAGAGTTTCCATCTGATTTGGAAGGGTGGGAGATGGACAACTTATGTCTGCTGAGCAGAGCCAAGGAGAAACTCTGACCCAACACCAGGCAGATGCCAGGGTATATCTAACTCCAAGGTGAAGGGCTTGTCTCCATTAGACATTTCCACCTACAACAGAACCATGGCATGCAGAGAGGTCATGGATCTCCATCCAACACGAGGACACAGCATTAAACTATCTGGTAACCCAGTAAAGCATTGTGGAAAACAGTCCTTTTACTGTTGCTTTCCTAATTTATTCCAACAAAACATTCTGCCCATCTAATTACTGAATATAATTCACCTTTCTTATTTTTAGCCCCTCACAGACTTTAGTCTGTTGAACAAAATCGGTTTCTGTGCCATCAACGCTCAGGAGAGACAATTAAAGATCAGGGATGTATTCTTACCTGTGTATTAAATTTTAGAATGGCCTAATGGTTTAAAACATTAAGAGGGGAAAAAAAAGTAGGAAAAAGATTGTTGCAAGCAACATTTGTTATTCTAAGGTTTTAGTAAGGATTGGATGCCTCCAAGGGTTGGGGCTTCAGCTCCACTTAAGAACACAAGTTCGCTATCCAAAATTTCTTTGAACTAATAAAATCCCTGGAGGTTATCAGATTGGGCTGAACACGGACTACGGTTTTCAACTCCTCCCCTTTTATCTGTAAATACCATGAGAGGAGCTCTCTAGCACCCCAAGTCAAATAGTTTCCTGTCTTGGCTGGGACCCACTCCGGCAAACACTCGAGGCCATGAAAAGCAGTTGGATGCAGGCTCTGGGCAGGAGAAGGCTGTGTCAGTCAGTCACTGCCGGCTCACCCCGGACCCGTTTCCAGGAGCGTGTTTCAGCACGATGTGGCTGGGTTAGGTACAAACCCTGCACATTTCTGACTCCCAGACAACTTCCTGAGGCCACAGGGAACACTGTCTCCCTTCTCTCAAGGCAGCATCTTCCCCTCTTGGCCCCTTGGGGCAGATATGCCCCTAGCACTGCACATCCCCTGTATTCCAAGGTGCTGGGTCAACCCTCATGGAGACAGAAACTTCCCCCCCATCCTCACCAAACCATCCTCTCCTCCCCAGGAGTATCAGTGAGCACTGAAGAGCCTGAGCCCTCTGGACAGACATTCAGTTCCCCTTGTCCAACAACAGACATCTCATCCCCAGCCACAGCCTATTCAGATGGAGGAAGAAAACAGGGAATCAAAAAGTCCTCTGTCTGGCACAAACGTTCCTGCTGGGAGCTGAGCACACACTGAATAGCCTGTTCATGGTGTCTGTGCTAAAAGTAAGGACCTGGCTTTATTTCTTTGTTGATGTTGATATAACTTAAGAAGATGAAATAGCTGAAACTGGGAAATCTTGGGAATAGAAGGCCCGCACAGGGGGCAGAGGCATCCCACACACCCTGCACCATCCTTACTGTTATTTCTCACTCAAGGAGCAGAGCAGCACTTTATTCTTTCAAATGGACAGAATATATGGTGGTGGGGAAGCAGAAGTGTACAAAGCAATAATGAAAAAACTATGTTGTGCTCCTGACTAGAGAGACTAGCAGTCTGAAGGGTACATAAGTGTGACAGTAAAATAAAAATGCATGTAAGTTCTGTTTGGATAGGAAGTCCAAGTTTAATTCAGGCTAGTTATTACTAGTAGTCTCAACTCCTCCCAAAAAATCATACTCAATTCCATTAAAATGTCTTTTTGCAATTTTTTTCTTTTTGAGGTGAATATTAATGCTTTTTTAAGCTACTTTTTAAACAACTCTCCCCTGGCTACTCAATGCTCCAAGGCCCTGTATCTCATGGCTTCACAGCCCACTGGGAATAGAATCTCTTTCTTGCTAAGAAAGTACTTACAATTTTTACACAATACCAAACCACAGCCCTCCTATCACCTTTAAAAGAGATGATGTTTTCTTCCTTCTGGAGCATCTTAGCCTTTTTTTGTTCAGCTAGACCAGCTATGAGCAGGATCTTCCACATTGACATTTTCAGAGCTACTTAAGATGTTTTGATTGCCCAAATTCAAACAGCTCTTCAAAAAAAAAAAAAAAAAAAGAAAGAAATTCTCTTTGGCAATTTTGCAAATCTCATCCTAAACCTTAACATGTTTCTGCAACACGAGGGCCTCGTTAGCCTCAGAAACCGATGGTTTTCAAAAGCTGTGGATGCGTGGGAGTCCTTGATGCCCCGTGTCAAGTCAGCCATCACCCGCAGCAAGAACCATTTCACAGGACTGCCAGGCAGCATCCCGCACCAAGAACAGCCCCATTTGCCTGCAGGTTCAAATCCACAAGGGAACTAAGGGGAGCCCAACCCCAAAAACAGGCACAGATCGCATCCCTTGAGGCACAAAAGCAGGGGACAGGCTGAGGAAAGCCAGCACAGAGCTGGGGAAGGAGGCAGGCTGGCTCTGGCTCATCTCCCTGGCACAATGGACCTTTGGAGAGCTGGATTCCAGGCTAGGAGCCCTAACAACTTCATCCCTTAATGAAATGGTACTCGCAGAGCAATCCGTGCGGGAGTGTGGGCAGGCAGCAGCCCTGCTCCTCTCCAGCACACTCCACAATGCAGCACATGTCCTGGCCATAAAGTTATCCAGGCAGTTGCTTCCTTGCCTGACTACAACCATGGCCTCTGGATGCAAATTACTGGCTTTTATAGGTTCCTAAAAACATTTCACTGTGTCTGCTGAACAATGTGGGAGTTGTAGAAAGAGCCCCGACGATGGCAATGGTGCAATTAAAAGCTGTAAGTGGAAAAAAAAAAATCCATCAGATTCCTTCTTCCAGACAGAAAAACTGGCAAAAATGTACTTCTTGGAAATAGTTTAAAAGAAAATGTCAAAGTAAATAAATAAATAAAAACCATATTCACCCCTCCCTGTAATCCCTCAAGTTTCCAATAGCTTCCCTGCTCAGTGCCTGTGAAGGAAACTGTATATGCTAGACCACGTCCCTAAGCCCTGTGCTCTATCTCGGAAAGAAAAGAGATAGAGAAACTCTCCCTATCTAATCACCAGCCCCGTCTGGGACTAACAGAAGTTACTATCTCTGCCTGCCTGTCAGGAGCTGCACAAAACCCATTGGTGCTGGGGCTGATACGGGAGCAAGAGGTGTGAGGGCTGTAAAACCGCCCAGCAGCTTCGGGATGAGCACCCAACCCACACCAACATCCCAGAGGAAGAGCCTGATCCCAGTGAGCCAGATCCCTTCTCCTCTGCTGGGATGGCAGGAGGACTTCACATAAAGTCTGCCCTTGGGCGTCCTTGGACCAGCACAATGCTTGTTATTTACTGATGAGGAATTCACCTCCCAAAATGGGGACATTCTGGTTTTTTATCTGCTGCAGTGTTCAAGTCTTGATCTGCTGTGAGGATGGTGAGGGCCTGGCACAGGTTGCCCAGATAAGCTGTGGATAGCCACCTTTGGAAATGTCCATGACCAAGCTGGATGGGCTTTGAGCAACCTGATATAATGGAAGGTGACAAAGAAGGGGGGGGGTTAAAACTTTATGGTCTTTAAGGTCCCTTCCAACCCAAACCATTCAGTAAGTCCATGACTAAAGCTGAAAAAGAATGAGGGGAACCCCTCATCCAAATGCTAAACTCTCCCAAACTTTCTGCACACTCAATTCTCCATTAACATTTATTTGATGCACTAAAACATACAGAGGGAGATGACTTCTGCTATTTCCTCCTTCTCCAAAAAAAATTAATTTACAGCCATATCAGCTGGCAGTGCTGCTAAGATCCAAGTGGGTGGCCTGCATTATCCCTCACTGGCAGCATGGGGTCCCACCCAGCCCATTCCCAGTTTAAATGTGTAGGGCCAACACTGGGTTTTGAACACATCTGGGCAGGAGTTAGTCCCAAGCAGCCTCTGTGCCTAATACAGGAACTTCCTCCGACAGCACATTACCACACGCTCCAAGTACAGGCATGCTGCATGCTGTTTCTCCAAGCATTAGCTGTGGCCTCAAACAATCAAGAAGCTTTCTTTTTTTTTTTTTTTTTTTTTTTTTTTAAACCCCCCCTCCTTTTTTTTTTTTTTTTTGGAGAAATGATCAAACCGGGGGTGGGGACAGAACATCCTGCGTGAAACCGCATCCTGAACAAGCATCACCACGATTCACTGTAAATAAATACTCTCTCCTTGCAGCACTTCCGTCAACTGTCACTGCCTTGGCTCCAATCACCTTTCAAGTCCAAACAGGAAAGCAGAGAAAAGCGAGTGAGATGGCAGATATGAGGTTTAATTTGCTTTTCACTGCAGTTTTCATTGGTGGTGCGCTTCCAATTCGTCGGCATTGCCAGCTGCCTGGAATCACTCCTGGACCCAGTTTTTTCCTGTTAACCTTCATAATTGTATTATTATGGGCAAGCCCACAAACCGTGCTACAAAAAGCTGTAAAAAGTGCAGCTTCCACCCTTTATTAGATAAGCAGTCAGATCCAAACCCAGCTGCTGCAGACAGAGAGGCAAACGCAGATTTACTGAACATGTTTCTTCACCTATGTTTTACATAATGCAAGATGTGCCTGCTACAAAAAAAAAAAAAAAAAAAAAAAAAAAAAAAAGCTGCCAGGGGGGTGCAAAGGGATTACAGAAGGAAATAAGTTTGACCTCAATTTTCTTGAAAACTTACAAAAACATATATATATAAATTTGGGAAGATCACAGATGTGAGGGGATAGCAGTGCCAGGCAGGAGAGCTGAGGCAGGAGCTACCTCAGTTCATGCACGTGAGCTGGCTGAGGGGTGGGACAGCTGCACACCCCACAGGGTTTTGTAGGAGCTCACAATGAGGAGGAAAAAGAAGAAGAGGAGCTGCCTCTCGTGCGCACCCCCTCGTGGGCACAGCCACGGGCACCAAGGATGGAGGGATGGGGAGACTGCACAGATGTGCTTATCCAGGGGATGAAAACTGCAGGAAAACCCTCCTGAACTTCCATCAGACCTGCAGAGTGCAGCCCCCTCACCTTCAGGAGGGGAGCAAACCCCTTCTGTCAGCTGTATCCCTCCTGGGTGTGCCGGGATGGACGGGATCCCCTCCCCGCTGCACACGCACACAACGAGCAATTTAATTAATAAAAGTAAAACTGAAGTATTACATGTAGCAGCAAAGCATTATTAAAAGCCATCATGTCTCAAAAGGTTCCTATGAAGTCATGTTCTTACAATTCACTCCGAAGAATTTAAAGACAAAATTACATGCTTGGTAATACTCCCGGGAGCACGCTTTTCTATGTGGCCCATTGTTTGTGTATGATGCATGGCTTTGAGAAAGTGGTATTGTTAAAGGGATCGTAAATCACAAAGGGGAAGTTTGATTATTTTTTTTTTTCTTTTTTTAACGAAATCTCATTCCAGACAGGGCTTTCCTCTGCTGTGGACTTTTCAGCTTATTTCAGCAAATGAACTGACATCAGACCAACATATAGGCTGTGGGGGTCTCAAGCTGCTCAAATGAACATCACCTTCTTCCTTCCTTCTCCTTCCTTCACCTTTCTTCTCCATAGAAATAAGCATTCCACAGTCAGTATCACAAGGATTAGTATACCTGATTCCAAGGGAACGTTTATTTTTCTAAAGATAACTCTCCAAGATAAAATCTTGAATATTAAAGAGCAGCACTAGAACTTCTGCACTGCCTTTTGCAAAGATTTCTTGGTGTGGTTTGCCACCTTACTTTTCTTCAAATGATCTCTGGCTTTAGTGTGGTTATTTATTTTCAGGTGTATTAGTTCTGAATTTGGGGACCAGTGGGCTCAGTGTACTTCAAAAGCAAACAAAAAATGCCAAAATCACTTTCTACCCACAGACACCCACCCCATCCTTCTCTGTGCACACAAATTAGCCAGTAGCCTCCTCCCAGAGCAACCACAATGAAGTTACTTCTCTGATAAGACTGATGTACTACACCTCTCACTGGAGCTGAAAGCACAGAACAGTCTCCACGACACTGCCCAGCTTCAGCTCAAACTCCACCAACCAACCAAAAAATAACTCAGATGAAAACCAACAAAAATTCAAGGGTGTCACCATAAGCCCATCCCAACATTTAGCCGTAAGTCCCTGCTAAGAACAAACCACACAAAGCAGTTTGCAAGGGAAGAACCAACACATTCCAGACTGAATCAACAGGGATCAGCCAAGCCAGAAAGGCAGGAGTGTCTCCGGGCTCCAGAAGCCCAACCAGGCACCACTGAAGGGTGGTTTTCATACACACACAAGCATTGACCAAAGCATCTGCTGCTTTTAGTGGGTACCCCACAGCACAAAGCAACCAGGCATCTTCCTCCCCAGGGACCAGATCCCAAAATGCAGATCACATTGTTTCACCCTCTGATTAGGTGAAATTGCTCTCTCACACCATCTCTTATGGCCTGCTCCACCTGTCTGTAATTTGTGTTCTGTGTATGTATTTCACGTGTCTATTCACATACAGAGGAAAACCTCAAGCAGCATTCCTTCCTAATATGAAGAAACATTAAACTTTGCAAAGCAAATCTTACATACTGGCTGTTACCTTTATGGATGCATCAGTAATTCCAGAAGTGCAAGATTTCCAGCTACAAACCATCTCTACAAATCACATATCCCTGGGACTCAGTCCAACATCTCTGCATCCTACTGTCCATTATAGCTCCTGTTCTACACACAACAAGCCCTCCTACCCCATTTTTAACTATTTTCCTGGATGTTTTCCTGTTGCAGCACACAGGAAGTACAAAGTATTTGGGGTTTTTTTAAAACTTATTCACCAGACAGTACCAGGTTAATCTAAGTGGCCTTGACTCCTGGCTGGAATAAATCAACACAGCTACAGTAAGTACAGAAGAATTAAGGAACTGTGTCAGTTTATGCCAGCTAAAAATCTGACCCCATTCATCTGATTTGCCTCGAGATAGTCACTACAGTCAGAATGTAAGAATAAATTAGCATGGATTAAACCTAGGAAAGCCTGCTGAAGAAACTTCACTATGTTCAAATACACAGAACTGGAGTTAACTTCACTCGTAATTATGCACTTGTGACCTAAATACCATTAACTAATAGGATCAGGCCACTACTAGTTATCCCTAAAAAAAAAAAAAAAAAAAAAAAAAAAAAAAAAAAAAAAAACACCTTTCTATTTAAGGACCAACTGCTCACAAATTTATGATGGTTGACTCAAGAAACACATGGCACCTTCCTCTGCCAAAACATCTGCCTCCTTCAGGAGAGCTGACTTCATCCAGCACTGGTGGAAGGTCTCTGTCTGCATTATTCTTACAGTATGGAGTATTCAGCTGCCAGCACTACATGAAGAAATATTTATGCTCCACAAAAGGCTTGGACATAGTCTGGAACACGGGCAGAAATGAGAGCGTTAAATCAAGCTAATTATTTTGAGACCTTCCAACTAGAAACATTATTACAATAAAATCCACGTGTTCTTCTAAACTTGCGCACCTTGCAAAGGATTTCTACTCTGTGTGTTCAAAAAGGCCATCATATGGAAACAATTACAGCACACAAGCTTAAACTGACTTCTACCAATGCAAGGACCCTTGACCCATCTTTATGGGCATTTTAAATAATTTATGTGCAACTTGAATGCAATCTGCTCTACTTGACATTTCTGACCCAGAGCATATCGAGGTTTATGTTGGGTTCCTTTAACACTGAGACCCTGTCAAGGGAAGATGTGATCTATGCTTTTAGAACAGGAGCTCTTCTCCACCAGCCACTGAAGCAGGGCTCTACCAATCCCCACAGCTGCCCCTCTGCCAAAACATTCTGGCCAAAAAGAAAAGCTTATTTTGCTCTTCCTTAGGATTTCCTGTAGACAAGCTCTCTCTTTTCCTACCTCTCCTGCAGAATTTTCAGAAAAGAACAAAAAAGAGTTGGTGGAAAGGGGAGAGCTTCACCATGGTCTGAACCAGAGCATGGCCACAGCTCCCATGGAAGAGTTCACTGCAAGGGACACAGCCCTGCTCCTCCTGGAAGGGAACACAGGTTTTGAGGAAAGGATAAAAGAAGCCTTAATACTTGCTCTTTACCTGGGAGAACTGATTAGCCAAAAATACTTGCTAAGAGCTCATGCAAATGAGTGCCTGTGCCATGTCCTCTGCAAGGGAAAAGCCAAGCCCCTGGGGAGAGCTGAGCACAGCTGGGGAGAGCAGTAAATCCCTCCAGGAGCAAGCAGGGAGGGCAGAAAGCAGTGGGGATGATGCTGCCTGCAGGGAGGGGAGGACACAATGCCCAGGGGAAGGGGTCTGAGGCCCTCTGCTCCCATAAATGATGGGCTGAGGCCACCCCACAAGGGGACTCAGCCCCACCTTACCTGCCACGAGCCTCCAAATTCAGATGGATCCTCTCAGAAAGGAGCTGAGGGCTGATCACAGGAATCCTTCAGTGTAATTTTAGCATTTGAGGCCAAGGGAGTGAGGAGGCACTTTGAAACATGGAATGGTTTGGTAGGAAGGGACCTTGAAGACCAGCATGGCCAAGCCCCCCCTGTCACAGGCAGTTCCCCTTCCACTTTGGACTCTGCCCTTATCTTCAGAGGGTTCTTGTTGGAAACCACAAACTAATCCACCCCAAACATGAGCCTGATTTAAATCAAAGGGATTTGAATCACTGATTCTAATCATGGTATATATCAAAAAGCAGGAAACATGGTTTAAATCATTGATTTCAATCTTGTTTTGCATTTGTACTTTTATATTTATTTTCCTAAAGAAGCATCAATTCTAATTGGTTAGCAGCTTAGTAAAATATGGCCTTTTCATTACCTTAATTTTTCTGTCTGCTGAAGATGATAACAGGTTGTTTTCACATTCATTTGCATCCCTAAGTTTTAGGCTATGACTATGTTAGAAATTATGACAGTTTTTATTAGTTGGCAATTTTAGGATTCATATTGATCTTCATTTGGTTGAAAAACAGAACTGAAAGAAAATGAAAATAACTTTTATTTATTAAATGAAGATCTTTTAAAATATGCTGGATACATCATGAGTTTATTCATTTATGCATGTAAAACATTTACTGAACATGATCTGTTGTAAGAAAATGGAATATATTATGATCCCAGCAGTATTAGATCTCAATCTTCCACACCTTTATTTTATTCCTAGGCTGGAAAAGTAGAGCAAGGTCTCCTTCTCTCAGTTTTTACTTAATCATCAAAGGAATTGCTGAAACTAATCATTCAGCCCTATCTCAATGAACACTGAAACCAAACCTGGTCTACAGAAGGTCATGTAAGCTTATCAATATTCACATACTCTAACATAACTGAAAGAGCCAACTTCAGCTAGGTTTTGGAGCTTTTTTTTTAATGTAATCAAGAAAGTTTATTTTTATTTTATATTTAATAATTTATGCACAATAAATTTGTTTCAAATTTCAGTATTATCATCTAAAAATAGTATTTTAAAATACTACAAAAATTAAACACCATAGAATTTAAATAAAAGTAATATTTAAAAACTGTCTATAGCTAAATAATTTTATCTGCCTATTTAATCTGCACTTCTAAATAACTTTAAAATGTCTAAATATTAAAAAGCTCATAACTAGTACAGTCAATAAAATGAAAAAATCCCTACCAAAACAGAAAAAATAATCCCAACCCCTAAGCTCACTTTCCTTTAACTTGAGATATTCAAATTCAGGGAGATATTTTAAAAATATATTTTTTAAAAATAGGAGATATTGGAGGGGGAAAAAAAGTTTGTTTATTATCTTGGGTTCAAAGTTCTTGGTTCTCTGCTACCTGGTGACTCTGTAAATATTTTGGCTTTGCTGCATGAGATGTAACACCCTCAGCTCTGAGAAAGCCCCACCATCCTCACAGCCACACACAGCCCCCCTAAACCAACTCCTGGCATTACAGTCTACTGCAAAACCCTATTTAAGGAAAAAAAAAAAAAAAAAAAAAAAGGGAAAAAAAAAAAAGACAGCTAGAGGGGGGAAGTGAGGGGGAGGAAGAAAAGAAAAGTCGCTCTATTGAGTACAGCATCTCTACCACACATAATTCAAGGACTATAGCCGGTATGAGTTGGGGGGTAGGGGGGAGAAGGGAGCTTTTTTTATCCTTTTCCTTCAAAGAAAGGCATCAGAAATAAACTGCTATTCATTTAGGTAAATCCTCATCACATTTACTTTCAGCAAACCTAAATAATAATACAAAATAACCCAAAATTCCATGAAGGAACGATATATATATAACATGTGGTAAATAAAAGTTTAACTAATCCCTGGAGAGTTACCACCAGCACTGAATGTGGCATTTCTTTCCTAAAGAATTTATAAATCCAAGCTCACAATAGAAGATTTCAAAAATAATAATTACAATCTGCACAGTAACAACTATTTGAGTGTTTCTTTTGGACTTAAAAACAATTGCATATAAATACTACCTAAACATACATGCCATCTCAATCAGGAGGGACTGAAATGGAAGAACACACAGCTTACAGGCAACTAGTTCTGAAAATAAAAATGTATGCTGTTCTTTAAATACACCTTTAAATACAATTTTGCAAGTTTAGATTTTATGGCAATTTGAGATCCCATTTTGACAGTCTTGTATGCACCACACACCACCTCCCTATAAAAAACACATAGAAAAAGGTATTTGTGCTTTTGGTTAAGGCAAGATTAACACAACAAGCCCTTTTCCAAAAAAAAAAAAAAAAGCAATTTAAAACAGAAAAAAAGGTCTTGTAATAAGAAGGCCATTTTAACTGTTTATGTTATAATTCTAAATGACTGGATGTAGCATAAAGCTATGATTATTTTCCTGTGGTCATAATATATGTGATTTAGAGTATGTTTAGGGAAAACGTTAACTGAGACATGGGGCTGTAAACAAACCCAGAATTTGGGCACAGAAATGCAGCAGCCCCTTGTGTTAACCCACATCCAACCCATGTATGACTTTATTTACTCTTCAGAGTTCACTGCAAAGGAGTGAAGCTGTCTCCAATGCCATACAAATTTGGCTATCAGCTGTCCTATGCAAATTTGACTCTAATTACATATGCATTACTGAGCTATGAAATAAGTCAGTGTGTTGTGGTATGTGAATACACATCCCGCTCTTGTTTTTGAGCATAATAGTTTTCACTGTCTGCAGAGTGTTCATATCCTGTAGACTTGTCTTTTTTTTTTTTTTTTCCATTTTCCTTTCTATCCTGTGGACTTCTCCTCCCCCACTTTTTTTTTTTTACTTTTTTTTTTTTTAATGAGACACCTTCTTTTCTAATAAAAAATTAAATTAAGGTAGAATTCATTTTTTAAACCTGTTCTTAAAACAATATGAATTCCAGCCAGAGAGAGATGAAGCAAAAACCAAAGACTGTTATTTTATTTTGTGTAATGAATTAGCTTTAAAAAAGGTTGAACAATAAACAACTACCCAAAAAAACATTTTTGTGAGCTAATTATGTACTAAGCAAGAAGTAATTTTATCCTTATACCCACATTTTATGTTTTGGGCACTTCTATTTCATGTCCCTTGACACCTTCTCCAATAATCCATCTACTTTATATTGGAAAGCCTCACATGAATAAAACTTTATGGCACTACAGGCATTTAGCCTTCCACTGACATTCCTGGCCTGTTCAATTCTGCAATTCAATCAAAATCAAATCTCAAAATCCTCTTGTCAGCCAGCGCTGCTTTCATATGCCCGAGCCCTGTGTAAGGATAACTGCATCCAATCTTTCCCCCAAGCAGTGCTTATATTGTTTTATTACAGTTCAATGAGTGGAGTTCAAAATTACATGCAGCTGCCTACTACTGTGGTCTGTCTGTGCTACGCATGGACACAAGTATTGCCCACCAGGCTTGAAATCATTCACTTACTGGTCTGGCAAGAGAGACTGCGAGCACTTCACTGTGTGGAGGAACATCCTGCCTGCTAGATCTAAAGAGGGTGATGTTAGCAGATCAGTCCCTTTATAAAGGGATTGCGAAAGCCCTGTGAAATGCAGCTCAAACGTGCTCGATGTTAAGCATGTGGCTACTGCACATAAAAGCAAAGATAAACCTCAACATGCACTACTCATTCGCGGAAAGCTTGCGAGGGAAGATAAAGGACTGGGGAATAAAAGGCATCTCACTGAGTTTTATATGTGTTTTAAATGACAAAGCTTCATTTAGACAATTTTTTTTATCTTTTCCTTTCCCCCCTCCCCAATCTTCACACTGAAGCAAAAGGACGAAACAAAGCTAATTAAATACTATTTAATCAGATGAACAATGCAGCCACTTCAGATCCAATAGCTTAAAAATTCCTGTGCAGCCTGGCTGGAGGGAGAGAGAGCATCAAAACTGGGCAGGATTTCCACCTCACACTCATTGAAGACTGGAGGTAAAGAGTGTCAAGAGAGTGCCTCCTGTGCTTTGACCAGGGCTGGGAAACAGCAACAGCCATGAGCTGCTGGAAAGGGGTTCACCCACAGGCTGCCCAGGCAGGTACCAGCACAGGCTCCCCACATCCAGCAGCAGCATCCTCATGGAATCCCACTGACACTCCTTCAGGTTAACTTTTGGCCCATCACATCAGTGATAAGTGATCATTTTCACTCGGCTTTCCGTCAGCATTTCACAGTTGTACAACAGTGACCAAAATGAAAAAAAAAAAAAAAAAAAGGAAAAAAAGAAAAAAGAATAAAAGCCTTTTATCAAAGGCTATTCATCAAATATTGTACCGTGACTAAATTCTGTAAGAGTAAGTGAGCAAACAGAGGCAACACATCGTTAGACATCCTGCCGAGAAAAAGCTCTTTCTGAGATGAACCCCATTACCTTCCAGCACACAGGTCTGAGAACCAAGCTAACCACACAACAAACCACCAACCTGTGACAGCAGCACTAAACTGCTCGTCCACGAATCAAGGCTTCATTTCTTTTTCAAAAAAAATAGAGGAGGAAAAAAAAAGCCCACTCAGCTGCTGTGCAACTGCTCACATGTTGGTTATGTGGAACCAAACCCAGCTGTGAGGCTGGCCAGCTTTTGGGCTTTTCATTGCCTTCATTCAAGAGTGGGATGGATGACTGTATGTGCATCATACGTGTGCTTGTTAATCTGTTTGTACAAAGCCTGGACAGGGAAATCTGGAAATGTGACAGCAGTGACCGATCCTGGAGCCACCGACTGTGACACTCCAGGACAGAGGCATAGCCCCCAGCTCAGGCACTGGGATACAGCCCACACAATGCAGCTGCAACATCCCACCCTGATAAGGGTTTGTGGCCAGGCAGTCACATCTCCTTCACGTCTAGTTATGGCACAATGACAGATTTGGGAGTATTTGCACCAAATCTCAGAGTGCCAGGATCACAGCCATTTCAGTCATCTCCTTCCCATCTGAAACCACCTTCCTGTACAAGACTAAAGCTTCTCCACTAGAGATGGACTGGGTTATGGAGCACCAAAGCCCTGGAGGAGTTCCTGCACAGCTCCCCACAGCAGCCCTGTCCCCACACGCCTCACATACTCGGGGCCAACACGGAAAACCCTCAGAGGAAATACAACTTCCCTTTGTTCAAGCTACTGAGGGCAATGAGGGTGAGGGGAAGGAGTAACAAACCCTCCATCAGCCTGCAGACCAGGCTTTGGGAGCTCCCCACATGGCTGAAACTTTCAGTTTTGGGGCATTCTGTAGCCTGAGTCACAACTCCCCTGGGTGCTGCACATGTACCATGACAGCACATCTCCACCACCCCCAGGACAGGGGGAGCACCTGGGCCCCTCCAGGGACCAAACTCAGCCAGCAAAGTGCTAACAAAACATCAGCACCAGAACCCTGCTCAGAAACAGAGGATATGGTCCCTGTCAATACGCGATGACACGCCAACATCGCGGAATCCAAAATCGGAGGCAAACCACTTGGGCGTGCGCTGGGGCAAAGGAGGGGAAAAACCGTCTCGCTCCACATGCACACTTGTAGGAAGTGACAAAGCATCACGTCTGCCTGCCACCCGAAACATATTTAGCAGCCTATAGATAGCAACCCAACGAGACGGCTCCGGCGCAGGCGCCCCGGGTGACTCTGCACCTGCGGCTCTGCCGTGAATCCAAAGGGATCCGAGGAAAACCAGGAGCTGCAGCTCCCACTCGCCTCCTTTATCGCCACCATCGCAGTATTTACTGTAACACATGTGACTTAGTGAAGCCCCAGATTAATTAAATGAACTTCTCCATTAATCAATCAATCAATCCAGCACAGAGCAGTTGAAATATTGAATTACTTAAGAGCAGCATCTTTATATAGGACTTTTAAAGGTCTGCTCTGGAGGACCTTATCCCCTGTAATTAAATTCGGCCTCACATGCAGAGGAGCATAAGAAACCCAGAGGAGGCCCTGGGGCTGCGAGAGCAGGAGCGTGGGCACATTCCTGGGTGGGAGGGAAACACCAGCTCCTGCCTTGGGAAACTGCCCCATCCCAGGGGGTCAGTGAGCTTCTCCCAAAACAAACATTCCTCTGAACCTCCCTTGGAAACACCTCCCCAGACACTGACTGTGAGGGCTCTTCCTTGTTCAATCAGGATCACTAATCAATTCAATAAGAAAACCAAAATCAGGATTGCCCAATCCTAAGGAACAGCTCACTTCCAGCTGGCAGAGATGAAACAGGGAGAAGGAGGAAAGCAGAGCCATGTGCTGGTACTCTGGGAACACCTGAATGCATACATAATAGTTGCAAAACCTGTAAAGTCAGTAAAGGTTATCTAATTTTATATATGGTGAAATTTAGGCAGAGAGAGTTGAAACACGTTGTTCCGAGATGTGCAGAGCACCGGTGAGAATGTCAGTAATAAGAACACCAATCTCCTGTCATCCTGAAAGCCAGGCACACAAACTGCTAATACGATCAATTTTGCCATCTGTGGGTCCACTTGAACCACTATATTTGGACATCAAAATAGGAGGAATGAATTCTTCACTTCTTTCCACCTTCATTTCAGTCTGGATGAGACTGGTGTAGCTATGGTTAAAAGTGGGGGGAAAGGACAACAGAGGAAAAAAAAAAACCTAGTCCACGCATATAATCATTCCAATTACTGAAAAATCCCCATCATCGGAAACTTCTCTCATAGCATGCGAATTGCTGCTTCCCTTAGGCAACAAAAAATTAAGTTTCACAAGGCTCCCCCTCAAAAAACAGACCTATAACATCTAGGCAAAAAATAACTAATCCTGGTATGTCTTCCCCACCCCCAGCAAATATAAATATTTTAGCTATTTTAGCTGCAGGAGTCTGATTTAAGTGGTTATAACTTCTTTTGTGCTTGTTCTTCTGCCTCCAGCCCTTCCCACCACCACCACCACCAGTTATCCTGCCCTGAGCAGGGATCTTGGTGCAGCCCATGGACTGCCCTGACTGCTTCTCCCAAACACAAAGAGAACAGAGTAACTGCCTTGAGATCTTGGGATAAAATGCAGGACCCAGCATCAAATAAAAACGCAGCAATATGAATACATACTTCACTGCTCAACAGTCACTATTTTTTTTGGCAAAGACAATACAAAAAAAATAGAAAAGGCTTATTACAAGCCCTAAATGTAGGATGGCACAGCATGTTAACATATTGCTGTACATCCTTTATAGAATTGCCTCCAAAGCTATATTAAAATAACGTTAAGGTTGCAAAAACTAAGCAACAAAGTTGGCAACATCAACATGCAATCCTGATTTACACCTTTAGAATGAGTATTACAATCAAGTCTTCACTTACACAATCTTATTTTTTTTTTCTGTGGGACTCCCATCTAATGCACAGTTATTAAACATTGCTTTTTTTTCCCTATAAAACCTCTACTCCCAGTGGCACACACTACTTATTTAGCCCACACTATGCAAACCCAAAATGAATACAGAGTCACCAAACTCCTCTTGACCATGTCTCTAGTTCTCTCATTAGAGTAGCAGGATGTTAAGAAAAAGCCTTCTCACCTTCCCTGGCAAAGATGTTTGATGGCATCACAACCACCTCAAGGCTGGGAGACCAAGACAAAAAAAAGGAAGGCTCTTGGTGGCTGCTGGTTTGAACCACCCAACAACTTGAGGCACCAATCTGAGCCCACCCTGACTCATGGTCTGTCTGGATTCTGACAGCCCCATGTGCTGCAGACTGGCCTCAACTGTGGTTGCCAAGCCCAGATCACTTCTGTAAATTGGGCCCAGGTGTCTCTTGGTGGGCACGCAGAAATGAGGAACAGGGAAGCATGTGGCAAGTTTGGAGCAACTGGGTTTGGATGACGTGCCAAAGCCTAAGCAAGGTTCTTTGGGAAGAAAAAGAATGAAACAAAATAAACACCCCAAACTACATGAACATGTCGAGACTTTCACAGGTCTAACAGCCCAGAGGCTTGACTAAGGCCTGTGCCACATTAACTTCGTTCTTTCCCAAATCTCATGTGCCAGACTATACCATCTTGAAGGTTGTTTTCGCACACACCTGTTTTCAATGTATATAATTTCTTTAGAATTTTTTTTAACTCTGTCTTAAAGAAGTGAGAATTGACAGAGAAGCAAGAAGCAGATACAACCAGAAAGCAGAGTGGCCAACGAGAGGCACACCACCAGCCATAACCACCAGAACTAACAGCATAACCAGATATTGCTGGGTGGCACTGGGAGCTGCTGGTGGCAGGGCAGGGTGGAAGCATCAAACCCCTCCTTCTGAGGATCACTCCAACAGCCATAACTGTGAGGTCCCCACAGGGAAGCACTCCAATATCCTCCAACTTGAATTGCCTTGACAACTCCAGTGACTCCAAAGCAGTGTGAGAAACCAGGAGCTCCCACTGCTTCTCAGGGTACCCACTTCCCCCTGACACCCTGAGGCCATGGAACCCTACATGGAACCACACGAGGAGGATGCTGAGGCACTGTGGGACTCATCCTCCCCCACGGCACCTGGGCAGGACCCTCAATGCTCAGCAAAGTGTGGCTGCCCTGGCTTCCCCTCACCAATGACAGCCCCTGCACAGAGACACTGCAGCTCTGTTAAAAATACACACACACACGCGCACACACACATACACATGCACCCATACGTTAAAAAAGAACAATTCTTTATATGGCAATGAGCTGTGCTGTCATTCCTGTCCATTATGCACCCGTTTGGGCTTGCTTGGGCAGCTGAAGAGACTTGGTGAGATCAGTGGGTGCTCTCAGAAGACCTGCCACACTCCCAGCAGCTTAATTTCTGGCCTTCTATATGTTCAAGGAAGTCACAGGTGCTGCTCAGAAGTGGCATATCTCAGTTTTGTTCAATACTTAGATGATATTATATGTTGGGGAAGGGGCTGCTCTAATACACAGAAACTGCCAAGTATCACATTTTCCCCCTGATCTATGGCATTCTCCATCCTCCCCAGTAATTTGCACTTTCTTCTCTTTCAAAGACTCCCATAAAAGCCATTTACAGTCAATACAATCTTATTAGCACCTGGTGTATGTTCACTTCTCAAAGTATGTGTTTACTTTGACTTCCCCCTCACAGAAACAACAGGCGAGTGTTGCCATTTTACATCACGGACTCTGCGAGTCCAGGGAGTTTCTGAACACAGATTATTAAAACAAAAATGAAATTTAAATAAATCAGCAAAAAAAAAAAAAAAAAATCAGCTGAGAAAAGCTTGCACTGCAGTTGCTCTGACTAAAGAGAAGAGTGAAAGCCAAAAGGAAGGAGTTAACCTTTGTGGGAACAGCATCAAACAGTCGCTGCTGCTTCAGTTATCGCTGCACCGGGGCTTGCTGCAGCAAACTGCATCCCTTGGTAAAGCCAGAGCATCACCTACACACTCACAATTCTCCAAGGGTCACAGCTAAAGCACTGCCCTTCCAGTGTGGGGAACAACCAACATCAGGTACACAAGAAAATCTGGTGGATTGAACAGGAAACTACCGAGAACTATTTCTGAAATGTAAATGAGACTCTGCTACTTTCATTTCATTCTTGCCGTGGCACTGTGCTGAGATGAAGTTTCCATCTGTGATTTTCAGGACAGGATATCAGCCATTTCAGATGGCATCCATCGGAAGCCAGAGAGACACATTACTCACAATTTTTTGTTTTATAAAAATATTTAAACTCAATTTGGTCTTTGCCCGGACCGATCTTATGGGCGATTAATTCAGTGCTTTGGGCAACAACCTCGCAGCGAATATCCAGCTTTACCCCCACCATCCCTGTTTTTAAATTACTGGTTTTTAGAAAAACTTGTATAAAGTTACAATTTGAAACGGACTTTATATTTTAAAAGACAATTTTGATAAGGCCATGCTAAATACTGATCTTTTATTCCTACTTTGACTTCAACGAGTTAAACAGTTTGTGGTATCAAATCTTAAGGTTCTGAACACAAGAAAACACTTTCCCACCTCTCACTGAAATTCAAGGACTCTTGGACTACCTGTGAAATTTAGTGTCCATATGCAAGAGACAGCACATCCAACAAAATTATTTCAAACACTTGTTGTTTCTTTTTTCACATTTTCACCATCAGTCACACAAATTTATCAGCAAAAATTGCTGAAGTCAATGATGATGCAATTAAGGCTTTGATTACACGATGACAGCAAATCGATTTTAAAGCAGATTATATCAACAGTTGGGCAAAAGGAGAGGCAGACATTATGGAAATCAGACCTTTTAATATCTTTAAGATTCCATAACCCCAGAGAGCATCTTTAATTCACCCTCTTTTATTCCAGATGGTCTCATAAAAAAACCCCTAAGTTATCACATTCTGGTAGCCCATGCTAACACACTTCCTATGACATGATGCTAATACGTGTTAAAAACCAACATTAAAAAAAATAAATAAATAAAAAAATTCCAAATTGCAACTATTTCCCCACGAAGGTGACATTTGCAACCACGTACATTTTTTAAAGACCCCCAGGATACAACACATCACTTACTTCCAGCGGGCAGGCATGGCAGTGCCTGGTGAAGGCACGCTGAGTTACACATAAGTATTTAAGAGCAGGATTTGGCTTCAGACTCCGCATGAAGGCAGGAATAGGGAACTATTGTGCTGCCTGTTTTCTCACAGCAGATCCCAACTAGCTTTGGCTATGGATCCAGCACTGCCAGCCAATTTCAAGGATAAAAAAAAAAAAGAGCCTCCGACCCTTTCCTTTCTCTCCCTTTTTGTAATCTCTTGCAGGCACAGCGGCTCCAGCAAGCAGCTCCCCTACCAGCCCAATATTTACACTAAACCACTAAAGGACTTTCTATTATAATGCTATCTCATTGATACAAGATTACTCCTGAACCACATCAAACCCCCTAACACTGTGAAAGGCACAAAACGCCGTCTCAAGAAAGAGGCACAGAGTGGATTATTTTAGTCTCGTTATTTCAACGGCACTTTTTAGATTTATGTAAAAAGTAATGCAGTGCTACAGTAAGTGTTTCTCCCCTGGGGGCAACTGAGTGTCTATATGGATTAAATGTACACGCGTAAACACTTGTGATAGTTAATTATATTCCTGAAAGTACCCGATTCTCCCCATCTCTTAATCTTACAAAATAAAAACACTTCAAAAAAAAAAAAATTCAGATAATCATCAATTTTATCTACTGTCTTTGAAACTCTACAGAGATTTTTCACCTGAGAATCAAAAAGTGTTAAAACTCCTGGCTCTTTTAACTCTCTTTTACAAAAGCTGCATGGATGTAAAAACCCCAACAGAACACAGCACTCGCCGTCTCCTCTGGTTGCATAGAACGTGAAAGAGTAACCAGACATTTTTATTCAAATGAAATTATACAAATTTTTTTATCTTTTTTTTTTTTTTCCAGCATGCAAAAAAACCCCACCCTATAGTGAACACAAGCTTAAAGCAATCTTTTCCAATGGACCATTTTACTTATTCTACAATTTCTTACCCAAATTACACAGGTATAATTATTTTGACACTGTAATGAAAAGAAAATGGGATTTGGGCACTGTGGGTTTATCTAATAACACTATTTCTTGCCAGACTTCACAGCACTGACAATCACAAAGAGCCCTGTCCATTCCAATAGGAAATATTTGATTTTACTGTAGGAACATTATTTATTTTCACCAAGTTGCTATTATCAGAAAGGATATGATAGCTGAATAATAAAAATGAAATCAAGAAATTCTGGTGTTTCAAGGCTTTATTTTTTTCTGCTCTCACTTTTGACATTTTCTTCCCCTGGAGAGACAAGATAAAGTGCTGTCATAAATGGGTGACTTTTCTTGTCAAATGACAGATTTGATTCTCCATGGCAACCACAAATCAAGGTGCTAGTCTGAATTAAAGCTTCTCTTAAAAGGCGTCTTTATGTTTATAAAATGAATTTAAATTAAATGGGTATTAGGTACAGTTTTTTACCTCCATTTATTTATTGACTAAGGAGCTCTGTGCTGTGTGGAGCATATTTGCATTTTAAGGAAAGACAACATATTGTACTGGCAGATGCACAAACAAAGCAAGTTACAAGGTCATGCTACATATACTAGTTTACAGTACTATGAATGGTATACAGATGGACAGCAAGCAGTTAAGAGGTACTTAAATACTGGAAAAAGCACAAAAATTACCTAGAGAGTAACAGATGAAGGAAATCTCTCTTCATTTCATAACACTGCTTTCTTCCACACACAGTTAATAGAGAGTCATGTAATTGTCACAAACAGAATGCCAAAAGGGAAAAAAAAGAGTAAAAAATCAGATGCTTCCTCCTGTGCCCTTATGCAATCTTACTATAGAGCATGATATGCTCTTACAAATGGTTGTTACCATGACTTTCAAATACCCGAATTTATCCCAGATTTCTAACTTCAACTGCTCTAAAAATTCACTTTCTTGAGGTCACAACACATCTGAATTTCTTTATTCAGAAGATGAGTCAGTGGAGCCTCCTAGTTCCACAATTAACCTCCCTTATTACCTCTTTTTTTTAAAAAAAACTGAAACCCAGGGAACCTAAATTGCACTGTAATACTCTCCTCATTCCAATTCCCCAAAGAAATGGGAAAATCTTTGCACAGATATTAGACTTAAATTTCAACATATAGGTAAAGTCAAATATGTATTTTTACACACAAGTAAATACTTTCAAAAATGCAGAGAGCATTATTAAAAAAATAAAAAAAAAAAAATACTGCAGGTTTGTCAGCCAATTCTCTCGGTTACCCGAGTCAAGTGGCTCCATATTCACTGCCCTTGTAAGCTCTGCCAAATTTGATTTTAAGCTTCCTGAAGTTAAAGAAGGTTTATACAGTATTAACACGAGATCTTCTCACACATTTCTCAAGTTATTACACAGCCTTTTATCCAAAATCACAATTTTAAGCGGCGCAGGAAGGCTTCAGTTCAGCTTCAGAGGCAGAGATGGACAGAGGATGTCTTCATCCCGCCGCCGGGCTTTCTGCTCCGCTTCACCGCTGATTCTTCCACAGAAGGTGCAGTAAAAGGGACCCAGAAAAACTTAGAAAATCTCTTTACACCCCGTGTCTGTGCAGGATTTGGCCCCTGCATGCAGCAGCCTGGGGATAGCCCCCACCTTGCTGCTGTGGAGCAGCTCAGATGCAGTTTTTGTGGCACTGAGCCTGGATCCATTCCCCAAATTATTGGCACCTGTGTGTAACCCAGAAATGTCCCAAACTGGTATTGAAAGCTTTTCAACCCAAATATTCCATCTTAGGAATTTTGGGGGGAATAACAGTCAGGCCTCTCTGAATCAGTGCATAAACACTGGCTACATAAAAATCAAAGGACACTTGGCTAATGTACTACTGTATAAGTAACAGCCTCATTAAAATATGACTAATCTGTAGCAGAAATGTGCATTTTATGGGGTAAGCAATTGAATTTCTTACATTTTTATAGTGAGAAGAGAAAAAGAAAACGAGTCTACCTATTTCACTCATACTGTAACCTGATCACAATGTTTATACATGCCCATCACAGTGCTATATAAATTAAGTCCCAAGAAAGGGCTTGAGAAAATAAAATATGGTTAACTTCAAACAACACCTCCAGCTCAACTCCTGAAAATCCTTGGCACTTCTTGCTACGCACTTCTGGACATTCTTGAGGTTAAGAGCCTGTCTCCTCGAGGTCTAAATACTGAACTTTTAGGGAAAATTCCCCGAATTAGCACCATGCACAGGGATAACTGCACATGGAACATGTTCTCCAGGCTGGTTACACAAGCTGGATGCTGTGTGGTAGGTACTGGGGTATTGTCTGCTAATTAAGGAGATGGAGAGTGACATCCACACCTTGAGCTTAGGTCTTGTCTGCATCAGCAGCATCAAGGTGAAGCAAACCTGGTTAAGGTTGCTGGTCTGCCGTGTCTCTGAAGAAAACTGGGTGGTTTTCTGAGCCCTTAGAGCCAGCTGGTAGCATGGGTTTGCTGAATCAGCTCTGAGCCCTGCAGCTGCTAAAATTGTTGTTCAAATTGTATTTCAGAAATGGGCAGCCACAGAACTTTGTGCCACAGTGGTGTCTGGGACATGCTGCAGCAAACCCAGCAGCAGTTCTTTACTTCAGCTCCAAAACTAAATATGGCACAGGCAGAAAAATCCTGGAAGTGCACAAATCTGGGGTTCTTAACCTTTTTCAGGGGTCATGGCAGTGCTGGGGCTGCACCAAACCACTCAAAAATGGTGATGTTTTCCAGTGTGGTGTAACTCCAGCTACAAACATGGATTTGTTACAGCAGTGATGCAAAAGAAGCCAACTTGGTATAAGTGCTGTAGATATTTTTTCTTCTTTCTCTTCAAGGTCTCAGCCATTTGGTTAGTGGAAATACAGGGCTTTGGTTAGCCAACACCTAAACTTTAAAGTGGGGTGAGCTGATGATGTTAAGCCTTCTCCGTGCACTCCGTGGGCATTTCTGAGGTGGCTTTTGGCAATTACATGAAATCATCTCCTTAATTGTTGTGAAGCAGCACAGCTCACCTTTTGTATTCTTTCTAATACACGGCATTTAATTTTATTGAGCGTGAGCTCAGAGCTGGTGATAGACATAAATTTTACTACTTTAATAGTATATGTTATCTGACATTTCCTAACACTGAGCTTCGGGGCTTGAGACTGACCAGTCTTGACAGAGATGGATACTTAGCATAAGAGTTATAAAGGGAACAGCAGAGGCTTCAGTGATATTTTAAGCAGGGAAACTATGCAACATACTTTAAAAAGTGAAAAGACAACCAGGAAAATCTTTGGTTGGTAATCATAGTCAGGAAATGCCAGCAAATGTTTTGAGATGCAAGCTGAAAATGGGAAAGATGTTTAAAGCCAGCTTTGCTACCTTTAGCAGTGAACTATAAAGCTAATCACATATATTTTTGGGGTCCTTAACGTGGACCAGATGGAACTACACTGCACATAAATAAAAAACATTCTCTGGCTTGTGGGCTGGTTTGAATTTTATTTCATTGGATAAATGTGGAAGACAAAGTCACCAAGTAGGTTTTAGTCTGAGTAAACCGTGAAGCAATTAACAGAGTTCCAAAATGCATTTTCATCCATCAGAATCCCTACCGCCTTCTAGTTTTCACATGGAAATTATTTCAAATCAACTTGAGACCTCACCACATCCACACCAACTAGGTTAGAACAAGTTCAGGTGCAGCACCTGGGTCCATCTTGGGGGGCTCCACCTACCTCCTACTGGATCCTAAAAAAAAAAAAAAGGCATTCTTCTCATCAGTTATTTTGTTAGAAATAATACCAATTAATTTGGGGAAATTTGATAACAAGCTGTGGAAATACTTGATGCAAACCTGCAAGGTAAATAAACTGAGAAGAATAATCTCGAATCTCTTTTTAAGTTATGAAATTATTTACTTGTTCTGATCTGAGCAAACATAAAAGAATACCTCTCCCAGGCTCCAGGCATTGTTACCATTAATTAACTAACAATTCCATAAACAATAAAAGTATTACAAAAACAGCAGCACATCCACACCTACACATTAGCACCAGTCAGCAAAAACCCCAACAAAAAACTACAAACAACACTTCCTACTCCTTAATTCCCAAAGGAAACTCCACCCCAGCTGCTGCAATCAAAAATACAGACTTAACAAAGTGCCTGCAAGGTTAAGTGGCAATTTTAGGTGTTACTTGGAACAGAAGTAAAACAATTTCAGACACAAGGGTGAGTGTAAGCTGAGAACTCCTCGAATACAGACTTCTCCCTAAATGACAATTTCTTTCAGAGAATGTGTTCTCAGCTTCAGGATGCTGAAAGGTGAATGAGTCTAGATGAAAAAAAGAAAAGAAAAAAATCCAACTAGAGCATGCACCACTGACTGACCCCAGAAGCAGCAGAGCTTCCTTGCAGCAGCACAGATGTTTTTGGGAGAGGGCTGTATGACCACCGCTCCATCACACGTTGGAAGTGGAGGGACAGCAGGAAAAAGCAATTCCAGCCTTCTTCCTCCCTGCCTCTTCTCCCTTCTGCAAGTCCACACTTGCCTCTTCCCACTGGTTTCTCAACTGTTCTCAGATTTCTGTGGGTCACCACGGCCCTGTGCTGGCACTCACACGACGCCTGCGAAATCCGGGGAGTCATGCAAATGCACCTGAATATGCAACATCTTCTTTTCTGATTCATTATAAACAGGTAGGAGCCATTTTAACCAGGATGGTGAACATCTCCATTCTTCACTTTGGAAAAGTATTCTTTTGAAAAATATCATCCTGATTTCTTGATGCTCCTCAGCTCTCCCACTGATGGTCCCTAAGCACATGCAGACCAGCACTGCAGGCAGTCACTGCTGTTGCCCTGAAGTCAGGCAGGCACTGAAAGGGGACAGTGCCAGCAACCTGCAGAAATGCAGGCTGAGATGAATTATGCAAATATATCATGCATCTGGAAAATGGTGTTTTAAAGTACAGATTCATTGTTCAGCTGACAGCAACCAGGCTCCTACCTGGTAGTTCTCCTCCTGAGTATCTTTCTTCTGTCAAGTTAATACTCTTTGCCACCAAAAAACACTGTGGAAAATTTCAACTGTCCCCTGGGAATTACTGTACATTGTTACAATAGGAGAACCAATTCAGTCTTTAAAACTGTGTAATAAAAAGATTTTCATCCTGTTTTAAGTCCAAGTTTCAATACAAACTGAGCTTTGAACTCTCCAAGATTTCCTTCCAAGAGCAAGTGATCCAGGAGAGGATCTCCTCCAACATATACGCAATAACAAAGTAAAAAGTACAGACTATGACAGAGGGGGACAATTTATGAAACACAAGTGTGGGGAAACAATTATTTACCTTCACAAAAAGCAGTTTCTTCTTGGGTTTTTCCCCATAAATGTAACTTTCTCCCAACAGCAACTTCTTAAAAGATGTTTGTCAACTTCTGTCATTCACAGATACACAACAAAGATAAATGTATCTCTCTCTAATGAGATGCACAGCCAAGGACGGTTGTCAACATCATAGCACCGCTGTTGTGACATGTATTTCATTTTATTCAATACATAACGGGGAAGCTGCTAAACCCAGCAGTCCAAGCAACGTCCAAATAAGCATTAATAATGCGGTGAATAACTGATCATCACTAGATGGTTTTCAGCAAGATAAAGGGTTTTCCCTCCCCCTTTTTAAAAATATCCTGGGAGTTGGAAAACAAAGAGGCAGAAGTTAAGACTGTTGCCTGCTGCCTCCCACGATGGGCACACATCTGCAAGTGCCAACCTGCTGGTGGCTGAGCCTGAGTCCTGGTGCTCCACGGATTTCAGCACTGCACCAGGAGATTGCAGCAGCACAGCAGGTGGAGCGGGGGGCTCAGGGAGAAGCAATTAACGTGGCCTGTGCTTCCCATTTTTCAAGGTAGATGGCAAATTCAGTTTCACAGACATGTACAAATTCCTGTAAAAAACCCACTGCATAATACAAGGACATCTGTGTTTACCAAAGTAATCATTATTGTTTAATGCGTATTTTTTTAGGCCATTTAACAAATAACTTTAGCTCTGATGAACATGGTGATTTTCATGATAGACTTAAAAGGAAAAAAAAAAGTTCACAAGAAATGTGAAGCTGCTAACATGTGCTAAGTATTAGGACAAGAACCACAGATTAAGGGCACTGCTTTGACCTCACGTATTCTCACCCCCTGCACGCTCAGCCAGCACGGTCCAACAGGGAATTGTGGTTTGCTGCCTTGCATCAGAACCTGAAGTCATCCCTGTGTGCTGCCTCCTGCCCCAAACTTTGTGGACACACACACAGCCAGGGAGGGCAGTGCACCAGGAGCAACCACAGGACTGAAACTCCATTGTTCTGGGACAGACCCCACAGCTCCCCAGGGCTCAGTGCAGGGGACAGACAGATCCACAAACCAACCCCAGCACCCTCAGAGCAGTGGGGAGATTCCCATCCCTAACCCTGCTTTACAACTGAGCACCATCACCTCCGCCCCACCGCAATGGGGTCGAGCCCAGAGGGAACAACATTCCCGACCCTCGGGGGCTCCAAGGGGAGCTGGAGGCAGGCAGGGCTGGCAGGCAGGGCTGGGGGAGCTCAGGGGAGGAGTGAGCCCAGCTGAGACCCCGCTACATGTTCAGTGATTATAAGATTAGTGTGTTTTTATTTAAAGTATTATCCGTTAACATCCCGTATTACAAAAGTAGCACAACAGTATCGACAGACTGTCAATATTAATAGGAGTGTCTAATGTTTTATCAATACTAATTTAATTTCTGTTATCTGCAGGCTGCAGGGCCTTTCTGAAGAAACAGAGGAACAGAGAAAGAGAAAGCCAGAGGAGTGACATAACAGGAAAACGAGCCATTCCTTCAGCTTCTCGATCATTCAATAGCACCCTGCTGCTAACACAGTTATCCTCGCTGCCTCTCTTGAGTAAAAACACCAAGAACAAAACCCACTGAGGTGTTTTTCTTCCAATATCACCAGAAACTCCACAACTCTCTTTTTCTTTTTGGCCAGAAACCATCTTTGCAGAACAGTATTTTTCCTAACTACGTACACCCAAAACCTGTAAAATAAATGTGTCAGACAACGGCAATTATAGGTTGGATGAACAACTCATCCTTACAACATGGAGTTGATTCACAAAGGAGAATTTCTACACCAGTGAATGACCCAGTCTCATACAGGCTTTAAAGGGCCACATGGAAGATGAGTCTTTTTCATTTTATAGGCAAAATATGTATTTTTAGGATAAAATTTCTTGAAGACTTGTATTTTAATGAGGTTCAAATAAGTGTCCTTAACAGTTCAGGGCAAGAAGACGTGTTGGCAAGTCTGCCTGAGGTGGTAGGTGCTGTAAGGGGTAAGAATCCCTGTTCCTTCCAGGGAGATGCTCAGCAAGACCCCAGATCACAGCCCCACCCCTGCACTTCCCATCACTACTAACGCACTTTAAAAGAGAGAGGAAGACAGGTCCACAATGACAAAATGTCAAACTGAACAAAGTAATTGAGCTAATCATGTAAACATTCATTATTACTAATATTAAAGTACTCTGTTTTGCATTTTCTTTTTGTGACAGAATGAGCAGCATCTAAGGACTCTGAATTATCATCTAAGAACTGAGTAAAAGACAAAACTGTCTAAAATGAAGACACAGTATCAAATAAGAATTTTTCTCTTGCTTTAGCACATGAATGATCCCAACTGTACTCACTACAAAGCATTAAGTGGGAATGCAGGGGGAAATATTCTTCTCCTTAAATATATTTCAAATAGGTGATTTATGGTTTTCAAACTGTGAAGGAGAGAAGTGGAAAAGAAGGTATTGGGGTAGGAAATTGGCTTACCTCGTGATACCCCATGATGTGTGACCAGTTCCCACAAATGGGTGAATCCTCCTTCCCTCATTAATGAGGCTGCAGATTTCCTGGTCCCCCCTGACCACCTGGAGCTCCCCCACCACCAGCCATACTCTGAGGATTTTACATCACTGTGACAAATTTCAAAGAGTAATGATACCCAAAACTCCCCTGAGAATATGCCCAGAGGGTGCTGAGCCTGGGGCAGCTACTCCAAGATGCCAGAGATGAGTTTGGTGGGTGACAGACCTCCCCACCACGGTCCCTGATGCTGGGCCACAACACCACGGACGGTGGCACTTTCCAAATCCCACATCAGAATAAGATGAATCAATGTTTAAAATGGAGATGGGGGGGAAGAAAACCAACTTCTGTTGCAATCAAAATGCTCATTTCCCTCCCCTAGACTTTGACCTTCCAACAAGTTCTCCTTGCCAGATTTACTGAGATTTCCACACAAAATTCTGCCTTCAAACAGATCTTTGCTGCATGTCCCCTGCAGTCCCATGGATTAACGTCAGCCAGAGGTTGTGTCTGCCAGACTGTTTCCCAACACCACAGAAAAGAAGGAGGAAGGCAGAAAAAAAGGAGGAAGGCAGAAAACAAGAGAAAACAATCTGTGGCCTCTGAAAACCAGGGGACTGAGCTACTCAACAAATCACTTCCAGACAGTCAGGGATGGAGTCAGAACAGTATCTTTGAAAGAAAAAAGAACCAGTGAGGAAGGAACAAGCAAGCAGTGTGAGGGGGGGGAAACTGTGCCATAGGGAAACTAATCCAAGAGGAATCCCCTCAGTTGGAAAAAGCTGAGTAAAAATCAGGAGTGATTGGACAAGGATTAGGGTAAGAGAGAGAATTTCCTACTAGGAAATGTGATTTGAGCACCTCATGCACTGCCCAGCCAAGGACTTCAGAGGAGGTAACAGGAAGAAGTTACAAGGCACAGTGATGTAAGTTAGCCTGAGACTAAGAAAGCAAACTGAAGATGAGCCTGGGTCTGAGCTTCTGGGGCAGCTTGAGGAACCTGCAGAAGAGAGGTTTGCCGTTGTGCTCTAAGGCTCCAAACCCTCTCTTTTGGAGTTACACACGCAGTAGCAAAAGCATCAGCAGAGCCATTGGCTCCCATCTCCTATTCAAGAACAGGATCTGCCATACAGGAATCCTCCTTGCCAGCTATGTCTCTTACCTCACTCAGCTCTGTCTGCTCGCTGCCTCCCTCGTCTACAACCACCATTTCTGCAGCACTTCTCCCTCCTCCGCCTCCTCCCAAACCTCCAGCCCTCTCTTCTCCCTGCACAGGAGGCAGCTCCAAAGGGAGCAGCAGCAGCCACAGCTCATAACTCGCCTAACGAGTGCCAGCCAGAAGTGATTTGTAGGCATCAAGTAGATTATTGTTTTTTGAGAGAGTGGAAAAGAAAAAGAGGGGCACCAGCTTAAGGTGTTGTTGATGAATGAAGATGAAAAGAAGGTTTTAGGGTGAGAAGTGTTTGTCTAGTGTGACCTAAACCGTTCAAACCTCATTTGATAGATGATGGACATTTATTCCCTGCTATGTGTCACTTCAAAGTCTGAGGTTTATATTAAACAAGAAGTCTTCTCCTTCTAAGTTGTTTGTCAGTTTTTCCCCGGAGTTTATCACACAGCACAATACTTGGAAACATAATCACATTTAGTTTTTTTTTAATAAAGTCATCTGGTCACTAGTAGTACATATTAGAAAATGCATTTTATTGTTTTTCATTACGTAATTGTGTGCTTCATTGCTTTTCATCTGTTTTCCCTTGCCGTGGGAGGAGGCATGGCCCAGGAACACCATTTTTCTGGGGATGCTGTTCCACGGGCAGAATGAAACCAAACCCACCCGTGCTCCCCAGCACCACTGCCCTTCCCTCCTCTCCGCTCCCCACAGGTAAGAAACAGGTTCCCAGTAAAACTGAGGTATTTTCTGCTCTGGGGGAAGGCAAATCTGGCTTTTCCACCCCACAAGGCCCTACCTGGAGAAGCCAGCAGCAGCAAATACTTAGAAGTAAGCAAGGACATGAGGCCCAGACACAGCTTTAATCACAGAGAAGAGATTTTTGAGGTCTTGCATTCAAGTCACCCATGATACTTTCCCTCATGCCCAGACAGAGATGTCTTTTCTCTGGATCTGGGTTTGCAACCTTATGATAGTTGATGTTTGGGGAAAAAAATCATCTGTATCACGAAATAACTTTTCCCCAGACAGTTAATGGCATTAATAATTTTAAACATGGGTTCCCCCACTAAAAGACATGATCATTCCATTAAAAATGTTTACATTCCTATGCATTAAAAACAAACATATTATGCTAATAAATTATGGAAGAACTGTATTTGATGGGATATGTTCCTGCTTAGTATTCACACAAAGTACTGCAGCATTAAACCACAGGGCAAATTCACTCATTTACAACATCTATTCCTTTAAGTGTGCCCCAAAAGCTGTTTTCTCAGCCCTTGCTCACTAAGATTGCTTTCAATATTGGTTTTTGAGGAGTTCATTTAACTTAGATTCTCTATTAAGAAGAAAACACCATGGATTTACTGAAACCATATTTCTCCACCAAAGTGTTGATTCACACAGGAGCAAAAAGCATTTCATGCTAGTCCTGGCCCCAAGCAAGGACATCACCTCTTCTCTTTGTCCTATCTAGAAATAAAATGGCCACTGCCTTTCATTTGAGATGCTCTGGTCTACCACACCCCAAACACACAGGCCTTGCATTAGTGCCCTTCCTCTCCTCATCAGCAGCAAATTTCCACTGCAGCCCTGCACAGCCCTTTAAGACCCCACAATTTGTGCACCCAAGCTCAAAGTCAGAAGTTTGAGTTATACTGCATCAAGTTGCTCCATCTCACTACACTTTTCGAGCTTAAAAAAATTATCAGATTCTATTGAATTTCTCTCTACACAGCTGCATCTCTAATGAACCCCCATAAAAGTTAAAACTTATATTCGGTAATCATATGCAATTGAAACATCATAAAATGAGAAGTCAAGGAACTGTATGTGGGCTGCAATGACTTGTCTTATTGTATTCATTCCCTTAATAAATATATCTTAAAAATAACCTCACAGTCACACACTTGCAATATAATATAAAAATAACACTGGATTCAAATTATTAAACAGGTAATTTAATAGAACAAGAATTGAAATGTAGGACAGCGTGCAACTTTATGCTATAGGAATAAGATGATTTTAGCCAACATAACTATTTTTCTTTTTTGCATTATTTCTGCATTTATAATACTACAACATCCGTATAACCTTGACACTGTAGTCACCTTAGTAACAAACAAGTGTAACATTCACTTATAATTGAAATCCCAATAGGGTGTTTGATTCAAGTAAAACAAAAATCAGAGGCCCCTATTCTGCTGCTTTTTTCTTAGTCACATAGACATGGGCTAAAAGGATTTAAAAATAGATATATTTGTACACTATTACATCTACAAAGCAGAACCATTTAATTTTAATTTAACGCTAAATGGAAACAAATATAACACCTTTAAAAGACACGATGCTAAAAAGAGAAGCAAATTATTTAAGTTCTGGACCAGCACAGCTTGGAGAATTCACACCAAGTAAAGGCCAGATTTAAACCAGTCTTACAGGCAAGAGAAGGAGCTGTTCTGGGGACATTGGACCAGCAGAACTGGCATGTGGAGGACACCCTTCACTGTGCCACCACAGCCCAGAACTGATGGGGATGAGTATCCCTACCATGTCAAGCTTCTGCTTTACATAGCTGGTTTCATTTAAATTGGGCTGTTTTGCATGAAAGAAAAAAGGCAAAGGTCCCAGCAGTGCCCAGAAAGGCACATTAATGTGCTTGGTCATTGCTTAGCAATGGGCAAGACCAGGCACTTCAGAGAAAGGTGCAAGAAACATCTGAACTGAGAGTTTTCACCTCTGGAAACAGCACTTTCTGCCTAACCCTTTGTTAGCTTTGTCCTAAAACATGAGAATTTAAACTCCTTCTAACTTGTAAGATTAAATAAAACTGCTCCTACTCAAATTACCTGCATATGCTTGCAATTACCTATCAATTTAAATTCTCTTACTGTTTCACACCTAGTCCTTCATTACTAGGATTTGCAGTTCTAGTGAATAATTATCTGGTTCTGCTTGAAGGGAAAAACCCAGCCTCAACCATCTGAAGCCATCTATCCCTCTGCTCATGTTGGCCTGCTCTTTTCACAGCTCCAAGGCAGGAACCTTGTGCTCCAGCCCATCACCTCTGGAGCACCAGCCCAGCCACACATCCCTCTTGTCAAGGGCTGCTGCCATCTGCCAGGGCTCCATCCCGCCCGTCACGCTTTTATGAAGTCCCTGATGAGCCTGATTCAATTAAGGTTGCCTGAAAAGCCACTCCACAGCAAATGAGAGGTGACAGGGAGCTGAGGGAGGAGCAGGGGGACACTGCAGGACTGTTACTGCACATGGCAAAGGGGGTTGAGCTGCCTGTGTCCAAGAGATACAGGGAAGAGAGAGAGAGAATCTCGAGAATTGAGACTCTTCGAAAGCTCTTCCCACCCTGCCACTGGAATGGCAAACTGGAGGCAAACCCATGAGTTTTACTGGGTTCTTCTGTCATCAAGTGCTTTGCCTACACATCATCCAGAGCATACCTGGGAGAGAATCACCTTGCTGGGGGCTGGGGGATGCCCACGGGCCCCAGCAGAAGATTGTGCCCAAAACAGCTGCAGGAGTGGGCTCCTTCTGCCGGTGGAAACAAGGACTCGGCTAAATGTGGAGAGCTACAAGTTTCTGCAACAACATGCAAGTCTCCAACATGTGGCCCGTAACGTAGCTGTTGCCATGGTAAAAAATTCATGTTTAGTGAAAAGTGTTAAATCTTGTATCATAAGTTAAATCAGCTGCCAAGACACATTTTCACAAGTAGGGGAATTTTTGTCTTTTCAGAATGGAATGTTTTTCAGTTGACATTGATTTTTCCCTAAAATAAGTCCCCCAGAAAGGAAGCCAATCACACGTGAGGCAGTCCAAGAGCTGAATTACTCTACTCCTTCTCTGAATCATCAACAAGTGTTGTGTGCTAGTGCATGTGTGTGTACAAATGCAATGTAGCTTCATAAATTCCATCATCTTATACAAATCGGCAGTTATACAATTTATCCAGAATATTAAACTAATGATCCCAACAGAAACACCAATAGTTCATGTTTCGGGTGATCAGACTTCAACAAGTAACTTTTCTAACCAGGAACCATCTCAAAATTTATGTTCAACTTGCCCCAGACTTTTCACAAATATAAGACTGAGCCTGACTATACAGCTGTTTATGTAGGTCAAGGACAGAAATAGTAAGAGTACATTTATTTGTTTTCATGTTTCTTGCTCAGTATTTCAAAAGAGAACAACTGGCTTTTATGCAATTTCAGAAAGAGAGTCAAGGTAGAATTGCTGCAGAATTAGCAAAAAAAAACCCCAACAACAAAAAGCCAAACAAACAAACAAAAAAATCCTCAAAAACTAACACCCCAAAAAATACCCCAATCACAAAAACTTGTTACTTTTATTCATTTGAAAACTACTGCAAGGAAATCTGGCTGTTACCAGTTCAAGTTCCTTGTCCTGAACTATTCAAATTTGGCTCCTTCTAGCATCTATTGGTTAACCTCCCATATTAACAGCAAAATGCATTTCCAGTGGGAGGTTTTCCCACTGACACAGCCCCAGAACAGCTCCTGGAGAGGGGTCACTGCCCTGGCTGGACAATGCAGACCTCTTGGACAATGGTGGGTTTTCCTTTCCCACATCTCTCTTCAACAACCACAAGCTGGATTTCACCTTCATTGTGTCTTCTGCAGTGAGAGGACTTTGCCCAACAGATTCCTTTCTTTTTTACCTGCTTCCAAGTAGCAACAGCCAGCAGCCAGTCACATCCTTGTTTCTAAGTTAAGAAACACTTCTGATTCCTCCTCCTCTCTCTAATTATTGCTCCGCGATCGATTTGCCGTGCGCCAAACTCGCACCTTAGCTCCTCACCTCTAGTCAGTAAAACTCAAACTCTCCTCCCATCTTCTCCACAAAAGACATTTTCTAGCAAGCAAGCTCCTGCTTATGCTCTCTTGCCTCCCTCTCTCTTTCTCTCTCTCTCTCTCTCTCTCCTGAAACCAGCTCTTCGGAAAGGCTGGAGCATATTTAGCCCTCCCAGCTCTCTGCCTGTCTCTTTCTTTTATTTTACATGGTTCAGTGTTCACATTCTGCTCTCATTCTGCCTTCTCTCCTTCTTTCTCTGCCCCAGTGCTACAAAAAGACATCTTCTGTGACACCTTAAAAGAAAAAAGGTCCCTGAATTAACGTGACTTGCACTGCGTGGTATTTTCAGACCGCCCATTTGCTAATGTTGCAAACACAATTAGGAAGTCAGGGAAAGGGCTTACAGGAGCAGATGAAAGCTGCAGAGATAAAATGGAAAGCTTTTACCTGCCAGGATCTCAGGTTAGGGTTCTAGGCTGCCCTCGGATCTAACAAAGCTATAAAAGAGCCATATCAGGAAGATGCACAGTTGCAATGCTGTAAATACCAAGCCTGGATTTCTCCATCCTCCTAAAGACATGGATTTTTGCTTCCACAATTTGCAGGCTGGTAGCCATAGGTGGTTTAAATTCTCGGTATTAAAAAAAGCTCGGAGCATTACTTGACAATTAAAAACAGCTTTTACACATGCACAAAAACGCTTCTCATGCTTTAAAAAAATAATATGCATATCCATATTACCATCATAATAAGTGCCACAGAGTGACATGATATGATTGAGTATAATGGTTCCTTTGGAGCCATTATGGTCGATCAGTAAATAATACACTTTTGAAATTGTCTAACTACATATTTACACTTGTCAACTCTCATACACTTCAGTGGCAGAATTTAAAAGAAACACTGTAAAAAAACTGTAAGAACATTAAACCACAGAAACATTATGCTGAAGTAGTATTAAGGTTTGACTTAAACCCACAAAAACATGGAAATTTCAGGTTAAGGCCAAATCTCCCAAAATGACACTGTCTTTAGCTCCCAAGCTGTGCCCAGGTGCCTGCAGTGATCCAGGAAAAGCAAGGATGAGGCAGGAGACCATGGGGTCATGGTGGTCCATGTGAGAATTGAGCCATTGTGGAGGGCTCTGACCACCAATTTCATGAGAAATCTCATGGGTGAGAACCAGCCCGCCAGCAGCAATTCAGCTGCTCAGCAGAATAGCATTTCATGATATTTTATATAAACAAAGCTCGGGCCTTTCTCTGTTTATTTAGATGAAATTTCCAATTAAGTTGAGAAAAATTAGTCTTCATTTGTTTCAGAAGAGGCCCCATTGAGACACTGGGAGTTTTCCCTAGCTGAAACACATGGAGAAAAACTTCAGGCTTCGACCCTAAAAAGGCATTGTCAAAAAAATATGTTAAACAAACATGACAGTGGATCATTAATATCCCAAAGATTCCCTCCATGTGGGGAAAAAACAAGACTGGGAAGGAGGATGTTTTTTCAACAGTAAAATAATGGGCTTGGCGATGTCTTTTTTAATTGATAATTTTGTGTCTCTTGTTCAGCTGTAGCCACTTTTGCTCCGAGCAGTGGTGGCAGCAACTTTATTGGTTCCAGTAGAGCTCTGCTGAAAACAATAAGCATCAAGCTCCCCAGTGCCATCTGTCTTTCTGTGAGGGTCACATCCTGCTGCCCTGGAATCAAGGGGATATTGAATGCCTGGGAGATGTCAAGAGCAGCCCCAGGCCCACGGCACCTCCACTGCAACAAAAGGACCCCAAACACTTCAGATGCTCTGCACTGAAATCCTGAACCAGACTTTGAAAAGCAATGATGGATATTTTCCTAGAGCAAAGGTCTTCCTTTCATATATATCTATATCTGTATCTATCTCCTTGCTCAGACTTATCTATTACCTGGCTTGTGAGAACAAAATCCATAAAGGCTTGGCAGGGCAGGCTCTTAAAGTTGTTTGAAGACACAAGCACCACACCCCTGTCAAGAGGGAATTACAGCTTGGTTTTATAGTCAACTCTCCCCTCGACTGGCTGATGACAGAGCAGCCTCCCTCTACGCTCAGCATCTGGGGTTTTACAGCCGCTGTATATAAATGGGATTTTCATGACAAACAACTCTATATTCAGTTTCCTTGTACATCCGAATGTGAGAATGATCTCTTAAGGCTCTGCTGGGAAGAAGTATTAATGAAGACAAAGAGCATTTCAGGCTGGTCCCCCCCTGGAGCATTATGATGATGACAGTATAAAGACTTCGTCCTATACAAGTACTTTAAGTCCTCCTCCTCAGGCAGAAAACCAGGACCCCCTGTGTGCCTGCCCCTCACAGCCCCCTCCTCAGCATCCCAGCACCCAACCCCACCTGGCAAGGACAGAATCTGCCATCAGCTCATAGAGCTTCCTCTGGTCTCTCATTTCACAAGGCCTCCCTGGAGATATTTGCTTTTGTCTAAATATTATAAACCAGGGCAAGACGAAGACTTAATAAACCCTGTTGCCTTTTCACTTTGCGCAGCGTCTGTCTCCTCTCACCCAACCTCGTGGCTCATGCAAATGTCAGAGCCAGAACAGTTTTTACATCTCCTCGGGTCACCCCACAGTGATACCAGCAAAGGTAAACAAACTACTGAAGTCTGGGTATTTTTATTTCAGCTGGCATGCAAATCAGGGGATGAAAGCTGGGAATAAACTGGCAATATGAGGGCAGCTTATTTAAGTTTCCTCCCCCAGCTCAGTGTTCCCTCAATGTAATACAGCTGACATAGCCCTACACTAAGGGAAAAAAAAAGGAAAAACCCAAAGAGATATAAATATTTTCTCCAAAGTCAAAGACTCTTCCTTCAAGGTGTTTGGTCAACTCTTACAGAAAGAGAGAAGCATTTCCCTACCAAAGGCAGAAATTTTCACCTGTAGGAAATTCAGAGGAGACCTGACACCACCTCAAGTGCTCAGGATGAGCACAGGGTTCATTGTGGGACACCCCAGTGAGGAGCCCAGATACCATGAGGGCTTGGGATGGGCACAAGCTCCACATGGGAGCAGAAGAACCTGGGATACAGAAGGTGCTCACTTCCTGCTGTACCATGTACGCCTCTTCTCAAACAACAGCCAGACCAAGAGCCTCCTTCTGGGACTCAAATCAGAAAATGACTGGTCCTATGTAGAGCTGAAAGCCCCTGGAAAGATGGGTTTTTAAGAGAAGGAGCTCCAGCTGCCACCTAATTGTCTGACCAGTGGGTGCCCCAAACCCACAAGCTCCTCACACCATTATCTCCTGGGAGAAAGATGTTACGTGCTCCCACTCTTCCCTCTCTGCCTCCTTGTTTAAAGCTTTCTGGCTGCTGGTGAGGAAATGATTCTGCCTTGCTCTAACCTCCTGTCCATCACCTTTCTGTCTGTGAGGACTGGTGAGAAAATGTTTCCACTGCTCTTACACTTCCACATCATCCATTTCTGAGGCCCTTATAGGAAAAAAAAAAGCTGTCTCCCATCTCCTGCTGGTGATAGTTTTATCAGATAATAGCACAAAGCAGTTATGATCCTGTAAAGCTGTTACCGATACCCAGAGGTATCTGAATTGCAGCAGAGAGACAGATCTTGCCTGCTGCATCCACCCACCAATGGGCAAAGCCTGAACAGCATCTAAGGGACCTGTTTACTAAAGAGAATATCACTACTTTAACCTGCCATGAGCAGTTGTTTGGCTTCTCTGATGTTCTGCATGCACATTGTATTTTTCTATTCTTTATTTTAAGTTAAAACCTGCTGAAATTTGATAGCTCCAGACACAACAGTGCCAAGGAAAAGGAGCCTCTGGTCCCTAAGAGGGACTTCTTTCCATGCTGGCTTGACACATAAAATCTGCTTCTTCAATTATGTCTTCCCTCTTACCTAGACATGATGGTGTGAAAACATAATAAAAGCTCTCAGAAAAGAAGTTCAAGGAAGCTGATAAAGTATTTTTCAGATCTCATAAATATTTTAATACCAAGATAGCCACTTGCACAGCCCAGCTGTGCCCCAGTGCCATGTTGGTGACTGCAGGCACTCATGCCTTCCCAAAGCACCTCAATCTCCAACAGATTAAAAACTGCCCTGAGCAATAAAAACAAAGCTGCTGCCACACAAAACTCCAGCTACAAGCCCCACTTTGCTCTGGTAGCACTCTGCATCCAAAGAGGTACAGGTGCTACACAAGAGTTTGTGGTACACACACCTGCAAACTCACAACTTCACACGCCCCACAACAGCTCTGCTGTGCCACTCCTGGTTGAAAATATCCCTTCAAGCATCTCAAGTATCAACAAGGTGATTTTAATCTTGCATTCACAACCTCTAGCGAGCCAGGGTGAAGCCTTGCAGATAAAAGCTCTGCTCAGGACTTTAAGTTCACCACCTTCCCAGAGCAAAATCTTTTCCTGTTATGTGATCTATTGGAAGAGTAGGTGTTATTTGTATGATAAAACAGATTACTTGAAAAACTGTCCCAATAAATCATTATAGACGTAGAAAAGTCAGGATTTGCTCTATTGCCACAAGAAAAATGCTCTATTTGTTTTTCTAAATATAAAGCAATGAAAAAATGCCACAAATTTGGTCAGGATAGAATTCTGCACTAAAGCCTCCAGTTTAGGTGTGAGAAGATTTTTTTACTGAGAAGGCGTGAAATTCCCCATTCTCCTGGTGATGAGAAATGCCCCCTGATCCTCCAGCTCCTCCAGGACATAGCCAAAGTCGAAATAATTTTCAAAACTAATATGTACACTGAGTAACATGGTTAACATCATCCAATGAATTTAGATCCACCTACACGGTATAAATATATCTAGATAAACTGTCACCTTCAGCAGAATTCATTAAAATAATGTTGTATCTTCCTTGTTAAATGTAATTTTTTTAATTGAAATTTAATCTTACTGCATTATTTGGTAGATTTTTAATTGACATTTGTAGTAATTAATTGGTAAGCATTACAGCTTTGTCTGAAGAATTTAAAACTAAATTTGACATCGAGATTGGCCAGCCACTGCTGTGAGGTGCCTGCTGGGAGCATTTCATCATCCTCCCAGCCCCTCCTGCTGATCAGAGGTGGGAGATGATGGTCTCTTTCTTACAGTCATGAATTACATTACTAATGTATTCCATTACCACCACGCAAATGTCATGTTAATTCCTGATCATCATCAAGTCATACAATGGTTTCCACGCTGGCACCCAGCCAATTAGCGGTGTGGAAAAATATTCCGCCAATTATATAACTTGAATTAGGTTAAGGACTCAAGAGAAAGCAAAATAAATGCTTTGAAAATACTTCTGAGATAAAATGTAAGTTGACACTGTCTTCATGTGCTATAGCCGATGTTATACAATCTGATAGGCAGCTGCCAACATTCATAACTGTTTATTAAATCTAGCCTCTCTTTATGGTGGCAGCTAAGATCTGTATTTTTACCAATATTAGGTTCATTGTGTTATGAAAAAAGACCAAAATACTTAGGAGCATTCACACCAGCTTATAAAACTTACATTATGTACTTTATTAAATTGTTAAAATTACTTCTTCTCTCCTCCCCCTGCCACAGAGAAAGTTCCACGGACAGAAAAGTTTCAGAAAAACAAAGTCTTGCTGGAGCCACTGATGCCACAAGGAGCAAGGGAGATCCTGCAAGGACAGAAGTGACATCCCTGGGCTGGTGCCACCTCTCCCTCTGAGAAGCTCTGCCAGGGGATGCCAGGCTGGGCTCCTGGAGCTCCTGCCACCTCACTGACACACATCTGGGTTAGCACATCTGGGGGAACCCACTCCTGCTCCACAGACAAACCCCTCTGGCTCTTGCTCCCTGGGTATCACAAGAAGCATCACAGGGCAAATCCAGCCCTTTTTGCAACCAGGAGCCAGAGGGGAGGACTGAGGGAGGAGAGGGGCACTGTTATGTGGAAAGGTCCCCCCCAAATCCATGTGGGAAGGGCAGGGACACAGCAGGTCCCTGATGCGCCGTCTGCTCGGTGTTCAGCACTGCCAGCAGCACCACCAGGCTTTTAGTACCACCCCATTATTTTGATTTGTTCCATTCTTAACTCAATTTATCCTACAAGCATGGTTATCTCCAATTTAAAAACGTACACAGCACTAGCTCCTCGACTTTAAAAATTTATAACTTACGAGCAATTTGTTAAAACCTTTTACTGTATCTTTCTCCCTCTTATTTTCTGAGGTGCTGCAATGAGGCAATTCACTGTTCTGGCTGCTTACCCCAGATGACCTTTGCCTGCCATAAAATGGTATACAACTAAATGCTCTGCTTTAAATAAAAAAAAACCCTTGCCTCTTCGAAAGGCCCTACGTATTCAGTCAACACAATCAGCAGAAACCACATTTGGTTACTCAATAAGCTGGAAACCTTTAAGGCGGTGAATGAATTCCTGACATCACCAGGGACACTCGAGCGGGGAACAAGAGAGACCGCCGAGAAGTGGCTCTTGCTGCAGCCGGAGAAAGGATCACTCCTTTAAGCTGAACTCTCAAGGAAAACGAGAACAAAAACTGAATTAGCTCGACACGTACCCTCTGCAGTCAGCACATTGCTAGGCAACTTACCATCTCTTGATAGAATTATGGTGGAGGGCTGGTCGTACATCAGGGTTAAGATGAACACAAGCACCAGTTTGGGCCAACTGCTCCTTTCCAGTGGGAATGCTCAATGCTTGGTCATTTCGTGTTATTATTCTGCAATATTTCCTAAGCACCTAGAGAGTCTAATGCATTCAGAAGGTATTTTAAAGCTATTATGTGACATGAAAATTTTAAGATAACTGAAAGTAAGTGAGTTTTAGGAGGAATAGCATGAGTCTTTTTCTTTGTTCAAGCCAGCATTTGGAGGGAGTTAACAATCCTTCTTCTCATTGCTTTTATTTTTTAATAGTGAAGGTATCCAGAGGGCATGTTACTCGAACACTTTGTCTTTACTCCAGATGCTGGTTGGCCACAGCTCCACACCTCCATAACTCAACCTGGTATTTCAAGTGGCTGCTTTGAAACACTCTGGTCCTCTGGTTTGCCACCCTGAGACCAGGCACAAAGTGGCATTACAAGCAGTGCCACAGGGCTGTCACAGCACCCAGGGATGCCACACTTCACCCATGCCAGCCTTAATCTTTAACAGTACCTGGATATTGAGATTCTGACCCCAGGCATTATTTACATTTACTAAAGAGGCATTAAGCAAATGCACAGAGTGCCTTAAATCGAGGCATGTACCTTGCATATAACCCCACGTTTCCCATGCATACTTTATAGGCACAAAGAAATAATTAATTACCTAACCACCGTGATTAAAATCAATTGATTCGTATGCGACAGAGCAGTGAGAAATTTTTGCATGACTGGAGAAGTCTGGAATTGGTCCCCATTTGGGGATCTCGGGTCGTATCAGTGAGGTTGGTAATTCAGACATGAAAGAAATGGTAAGAATCCCTCTCCTCTATGAACACTTTGAGCTGCCATATGGGTTTATTCAACTGTTTACTATACCAGTCGGTAAAAACTGAACAGCTATTATAATCTTTGCTAAATGACATGGTAATTATGCTACCTCTGGAAAAAAAAATAAAAAATGGAAACTTAAAAAAAAAAATCACAATTCACTGATGTATGAATTTCTCGGGTTTTATAATCTTTGAATTGAAATGCACTTTCCAGCACACAGAGGGATATTAAATATATAATAGAAACCTGAATTTATTTAAAAAAACAATTTGTGCTCCCAATTCCTACACAATTTAATTATGCAGATTTCCTGGGTTTGAAGGATTTCTTACACAGACTTTCCAGTTTTGCTGCAGAATGAGATGATTCTTGTTTTCCCTAAGTAAACTGCCCCTCCTCTCACCCCAGTTATTTAGAGAGGCAATTTAGAGAGGCAATCAGGAGGAGGCAGGTAAGAGGAGAAGGCATGGAAAGCTCCCCATGCCAGGTTCCTGGGGGATGGGGACAGCTGGAAGAGGCACAACCTTTGTGCCTTGCATGGCACAAAAGGGACCAAGGGGCTTCTCAGGGTGGGTAACCCCACCAGGAAAGGCAACTGGCCGTTAACAGAGGAGGGGTCTCACTCCAGTATCCTCTTGAGCTTGATCAAAGCAGGCTGTTCAGGGCTTTGTCCCCACGTCCCCCAGGCTGGGCAGCAGCACCAGGGTGAAGCTCTCCTGTGTACCAGTGACACCATTTTGTCACTGGGATGCAAATGCTGGAGCTAATTATCTGTTGGCAATGGCTCCTCTGAGAGTCCATCCTGTGACACATGATGGCAAGGAGACCTCTCCATATCCATATTTAATCATGACACGAATTGCCCACATAAGCTTGGTTTAGATCCTCTCTGTCTATCTGCAAGGCTTCAGTTCTGGGCAGTAGCTTTGCCTGCATGACTGAACTCCAGTTTCACCACCAAAGACCTCACAGTTCATAGGATTGAGGGGGATGAAAAGAAGAAAGAAAGGAAAGGAGTGTTTTTTCTGTATAGGTAATATTTGATATTTCTGCTATTTCATGACAATGAAGGTTTGCTTTGGGTTTTTTTAAGAATAGTGGTGACTTGCTTTTAAACACAGACAATACAACCCCCCACCACCATATTAAAAAGGGGAGAAAAAAATGAGGGAAAGATAATTTGTAAGAAAGAATAACTGAGAGTTATTGCAAACTCAGACTTGACAACTCACCAGTTTTACTTGCAGGCATCACACATATCCATTCATGACTCAGGGCAAATACAGGAAAGGACTGGAACCCTTCTCATGGCAAATGTGTCTGGAAGCTGGAGTCACTCACAAAAAATGTTCTCAGGAGACTGAAAGACAAAAACATGTTTTAAAACTTCACTCAGTTAGAATCATATCAAAGCCTATCGTTTTCCTTTGAAAGTAAAAGGTGGTTATAAATGCTGGAGCTGGGGGGAGCATTACAGAAGCATGTCTATGTATCAAACTATCACACAGCAGACTTTATTTGGCTTTAAATAAAACCAAAACTTACAATATTAAGAAAGGTTTTTAGAGACAAATGCTTATTTTACATTTGCAACGTGCTCCTCCGACAGGAGAGCTTATGTTCCTTTTAAATACCAAAATGTGTCACCATCCAAATCCACATTCTGCCTGAAAACACTGCACTGAGCACAAAATCCAGATACTTTAACCTACTTTGCATTATCAAAATATAACACTCTCTGAATTTCTGAACTATTTACTCTCTGTCTTCACTCACTGCATCCTGATAAAACCTTAATAAAACGTACAATCTCTTGTTAGCATTAATCTTTCCTATGAGATAAGGAAAAACACATAGAAAAACTATTTGATGTTCAGGGTGGAAAGGCAAAATTTGCAAACATCAGTTAAGAAATACCAATTAGTATGTTTTTTTCCCCAGCTATTAGTAACACAGATTGAGCTTAAGCTTAGCTCAGAGGAAGCTACTGTACAAATGAAACACCCATTTTACTAATAAGGTTTTTTTTAAATAAGATGTATAATATCTTCACTGATAAAGTATCTGCACTGAGTAACAACTCATACTCAGAAATACAACCAGAGGTGTTCCCAGGGCTGTTCTGCATCACACCTATGAAACCACATGGGATTTAAACAGAAGCTCTGGTGCCTGCCCAAACTGGGGAAGGGCACACTCTGCCCTAATGGATGCACCAACACCTGGGAGAGCCTCTGCTCCCCAGGACCTCTCCACGACAGGGACCTGCAGCACAAACCTCAGGGGACAAAGCAAACTATGCAATGGAGAAAAACATCTTGAAAAACTCGAAGGAGAAAAAGCAGGAAAGCAAAAATCACCTGTGGTGCTTCTGAACCCTTCATTCCTCAGTCCTCACCCTCAACAGCATCCCCAAGGCAGTGGCTGTTCCCAGCCTTCCGACATCCACCAGCGCTCTGACAGAGGCAAGTACTGCCATCCCCAAATTAATTTCATGGAGTTAATTATTTTGGCAGTCCACTGCAGCCTTCCTGAGGAATATCTGGAAGCTTCTGTCTTAGCAACAACTGCATGAAATTTTGTAAGACAAAATCCAGGTACTTCTCTGGCCCTGGGGCTTTCTCCCATTCTTTGCTGAATGCACAACAGCTCAAAGATCACAAGGGTTCAGAAATCTAAATATAGGGATTGTGTGACCCTATTACAAAACTGTGCTACACAATAAAAATAGACCCAAAAGGGGTTTTTTAACAGCATTTATGCTAAAAATTACTTCTTTCTCAGAGACTCTGAAATACCTGCAAACCAAAAGTGACCTGCATCTTGCATTGGTTGTATTTTATTCATGAGGGGCAGAGCACTTGAGAGAAGCAATGGAGCAGTGTCAGAGACACACATCCGAGCCTTGCTTTATTGCTGTGCTTGATGACAGATATGCAGATGGGTTTGTAGCTGAGCAGAAAGCTGCATCTGCATATGTTGGGACAAGATTTCTCCAGCTGACCTGCCGCACCACAGCATTCAACTAATCTTTATCCATGATGCATCTGTAGGGCAGGAAAGTATCATTAGCTCTCTTTAGAAGTTGAGGAATCGAGGCTCATTTTAGCTAATGCTTGCTCAAAAAAGTTAATGTTTGAGACTTCTGAAGCAAAATTACTGTCTAAATAATATATATGGTCTGCAGAAGATGAGGGCTACAGTGTACAGAAGGACTGTCCTCACCTGCAGATCACTCCTCATATCCTTCCTCAACATAAGAAATAACTTGGCACCACTGCACCAACAAGCAGATTTGGAAGCTGAGAGAGCTCCTACCCGAGGAATAAGAAGCAGTACAAGGAGGAGGCAAAGACATTCGATCCAGCTTGGCCTGAACTCTGACAGCACACCTGGAAAAACGGATGCTTCTTACGCCATCAAAAACTGACCTCACTCCACAAAACATTTCTTCAGCCAGGTTTCCCAAGGGAACAAAGCCTACATGATCACCATGTACCTTCTGCACCCAGCCCCACCTGCATCTTTTGAATCCCTTGGATTAATGGGAGCAGAGAGCTCCCAAAGACACGAGTTCTCACGGCATTAACTCTGGGGCTTGCCCCACTGGTGGCCTCCAAACCCACTGGATCAGCTCACTCTGAGAGCCAGCTGGCTCTGGGCACAGCAGCAGCTCCAGGCTGAGCCCAGCACAGCACAGGGGCACACAGGCAGCTCAGGCACTTCCATGGACCTCAGTGCTGGAGAACCTGGAGAAACAACCCATAGTGCTGGGGGGGAGGGTGGAGGAGCGAGAGGAACAGATTATAGATCGGTTCTGATAAACTCGAGCCTTTAATGATCTACCCACACACTCCAGTTCGATCTGGCATTGACAAATTGAAGCTTTTAATGATGTGCCCACACATTTGAGTTGGCCACTCCTCCTCTACAACTTTCACAAAAATAGCACACTGGGTTAAAGATATAGAAGCTCGTAATACTGCTGCAACATGAGCAAAACCCTTGATGCATTTTTGGGCAAACCTTCTTCCTCAAAAGATTTTTTGACAGGGTCTCCAATATAGCCCTCTAACACAGACCTGCAGGAGCACTGCCCTCCTCCCATACAGGATTCTTCGAAGGCTACAGCTCGATAAGGGGCAATGAGATGCAGCAGCTTTAGCATAACTGAAGTACAAAGTCAATCAAACCTTGAAACAGGAATCTGGGCTTCATTAATTCCAGCAATCACAACGTTTTTATTATCACTGTATTAATCAGAATAGGAAACCTATTAATCTGCCCCCAACAAAAATTAATCTTCGTAATATTGAGCAGATTTGAAAGACAAGTTTTAATATTTCACTATTTAAACCTCAAAGGCAGAGGCACACAGCTCAGACTATCAGGCAGATCACTGTGGACTTCACCTCATCAGCATGAGGTCCCTCACCTTTCCCTCCCTGTGCATCTCCACTCTGGGGTCCAGCTGCTCCTGGGGCTTTTGAAGAAACCCAGAGCATCGTTTCCTGCATTATACTGCAAAACTGGCTGCAGCACCCGATGCACTGAAGAGCTGTCAAAGGAACAGCATCACAGCCAGCAGTGCCAGGGTGGCACAGGCTGGAAATGCCACCCATGCCAAGGGCTGCCTGGGTGCGAGGGAGCTCTGCAAAGGGCAGGACACACCTGAGAGGCAGCAGAGCATGCACAGGGGAATGAGAAGAGGTGCAGTGGGAGAAAACAGCAAGCTGCTGCAAAACAAGCAAGTATCTGAAATTCCCATGCTCCACTGGAGCGAGTCAGGGACTGCTACACAGATCTGGCCAGGTGACCTACATCAACTCCCCCAAAACTGCAAAATATCCTCCCAGCACCACACAGGGCATCAGAACAGAGCCCAGTTTAAAGGAGAAAGCAGGTGGCAGAGGAAAAGTCCTTATACAATGATGGTGAGGAATGGGAAAAGTCAGAAAGGGGCTGGGGAAATAAAGACAAACGATAAATGTGACTGAAAGAGGAGGAAAACCATCCAAAGCATCTCCAGATACCCATGCCCTGCCAGGGGAGGGTGACACAGATGAGCACATGGCTGCAGTTCCTTTTGCTGCTCTTCCATCATCATCCTGCTGTGGCAATCGCTGATGGACAGGTTATTTTGCTACTTGGCCAATTCTTCCTTAAAGCACCTTTCACCAACACACGAATACATCCACACATGCATGGACACACACCTCGGGACTGTATCTGGCACAACCCAGGCCTGATCAAAGGCAGAACTTCAATCATCTCACGCACGACTCATGTCAGGCTGTTTACTGACTGCACTGCAACTACAGAACCCTGTTTTAGCTAATGATTTCTCAAAGCCATGTTGCACAAAAGAAAACAGGTTCAACTTGTACATCAGTGCCTAAGAGACTGCTCCAAACCAGACAACTGTATGAAAAGTTGTGCCCATGTATACATATATACAAAACTGTTTTTAAGTGACTGTTTTAAATTAGAATAAATCTGTGTTCCACCAATTAAGCTTTGAATGCACGGCTGATATTGCTCGCTATTTTAAACAAGCGGCATAATAAACGCAAAAATTCAAATATTTTAGAGAAAATACTTGGAGAGTTGAGACATTAATTTTGCCATATACAATCTGTTTCACAGGGATTTAAAAAGCTTTATTGCCACCCTGGGTACATTGGAATAAAGATGAAACACCATCCTTTCCTATTTACATATTAAAAAATACGTGCCTTCTTGGTACAGATTACCAGGCTTGCTGATACATGACTCTGTTAAAAACAATACAGCCTGTCTAGAAAATCCAAAGCACCAAACTAGATATGTCCTTGCACTCTAACAGGTTCCAAATGGAAATAAAACGTACTGCTGGCTTGTTTATCTTCCCCTCTGGCAAGTGTCCTGGGGGAGTGAGGCGAGAGGAGCTCCCCAGGCTCTGCCTAACCATGGAGCTGTTTATCAGCCACCAGAACCAACAGCAAAATAAAGGGAGTAAGATCAGACAGGAAAGCCTTGGGATGTCAGGATGTCTACATCCAGGTGTAAAACAAAAAAAAAAAGAAGAAAAACAAAACAAAAAAGAAACAAGAAAGGAAAAAAAAACACCTGCCAAAAAACAATCAAACAAAATATATCCCTCCCAAAAACTGCTAACATCCTTCTTCTTATTTCTACCTAATATATTTTGATTGCAGCTTGAGATGATCAGGTAAAATGTTTCAATACAGACAATTTTTTCTCCAAAATAAGTAACCTTTTCCCTTTTTCCTCCTTTTTTCCTCCTTTTTTTTTCTCCCCTTTAAATAAACTACATTGGAAACACATGTCCAAAGCATCCCTAAAAAGACCACAAAGTCTGCTTTGCAAGGGGAACCTCATTGCACCGAGTGGTAACATTTGTTCTCCCCTTTCAGCTGGGATCCACCTCAACTTTTTGATGTTGGTTGGAGCTTTTATTTGCAAATAGAGCAGAGCTGCCTGGGATGGAGGGCTCCTCTGGAGCATGCCATGTGGCCTGCACAGATGTTCCTTTTATTCCCGTGTCCCACAAGGCTCCGAGGCTCGCCGGTGTTAAACAGATTACGCAAGTAGAACACTTGATTTTGCATGTCCCCCTTTTTTTCCAACAGTTGTCTAATTTACTCAACTCATTCTTCCCCCTCCTCGTTCCTCACAATCCCTATAGAAAAACACAGAAAAACGCAGCTGAAGCGATGAAGTTTCTCCTCCAGGAGGAGAATATACAGGAATGCTCAGCATCCACAAACAAGGCAGAAATGCAGAAGAACAAAACTTACTGGGACAGTGAAGTAAGCAGTTCATTAGTCAGGTTGTGTTAAAAAACTTCATTATACCCCAGCAGCACCAGTTGTTACTAGTATCATAATCTCTCACCCTTATTTATATGTTCAAATTAGAAGTGAACTTTCCAAAAAAAAAAAAAAAAAAAAAAAAAAAAAAAATTTAAAAAAAAATCCAACACCAATTATGGATGCTAAGCATTTGAAAATCCTTGAAAATCTGGCCTTCAATGCGGTCACAAAGAAGGGGCTTAATTTCCCGGCTGTCAGGCATCCCAATCAACAACTGAAGTCAATGGGATCTACACAGCACCTTATTAAAAAAAAAAAAAAAAAAAACCAAAAAAAAAAAAACAACAGAGGCTAAGAGGCCCATTAAGGAACTGCAGCTACAGGGAGAGAACCTCGCTGCTGAACCCAGCAGCAATACACAGCTTTGGGCACCAGCTACTTTGCTCTCATGCTTAATTTGATTAATCATTTTGGTATTATCCCCAATTAGAAAAGTGTCTAACAGGAAAAAAAAAAAATAATAAAAAAAAATGGTTTAAGCCTAAGGAACGGCAGCTACTGAACATGCAACGACTTGGGACTTCTGGCATTTACCAAGGATACAAAATTGAAACTAAAAATTGCGGACAAATACAAAGGCATTGGTGTTTCATCCAGACTGCGGATTATGAATTTTTTTTTTTTTTTTAATAAACTGAAACCGAATTCCAGATGTTGAAAGTTGGGAAGTAAAAACTGCTTTAGCTGTAAAAACACAGAAAGGTGAGACAAAAAATTCTGCTGAAATATAATGAATCTTAGGGATGAAAGCGAAGCCCGTGCACCCCCTCACCAGGAGAGGGCTGGGACAGGGATTTTTGCACTCTGTGTGCCAAGCCAGGTAGTGGCACAGGGGTTTGCCCTGAGTTTCCTTTTAATAATGGACAGAGTAGAGCAGGAATCCCCAGGAAGTCCTGCAGCAGAAAGGAGGACAAACCTCCCCTGCAATTCTGCTCTGTGGTGGCTGTGAATGGAGCCCACGGGAGCTGGGAGCACCCAGATCTGGCTCCTGGCAGCTCCACCTGTGCAGGGGGCACTTGTGCATGCCATGGACACAAATCAGTGCATCCCAAAAAGACACACAAACCCACCTTTTCTTCCACCAGAGTCCAAATCACCCCTGGCACAGCAGAGCCACATCTGAGGCTCCGCAGTCCCTTCGGCATCCAAGTACAATCCAAATTTGGACCCGCATGACTTGTTCCCGGTTTATTTTATGGGCTTGATCACCACCAACACTCAGGGATTTTGAAAGCAGAATTCAAGGCAGTAATTTGAGATCACTGGTTTTGCCTCTGTTTGTTTCCATCACAGCATCCGCAACGCTACAGATGAAAGCAGAGCATTCAGAGGATCCCACAGCATCTCACCAACTCCTTCCCAGAAGTGACTGAGTCTCACCCTAAAATTCAGGAACAGCGGCAAATGTTTGGATTCTGATAAGAAGGGGAATATTCATCAGCATACTTCACTAGTGATGCAGTCACAACTTGCAAACTTAGTCACAGAAATATGACTGAACTTGTCTGCTACCACACAACAAAGTACCGTCTAGTGGTTAAAATCGGAGGACATGATTCAGGAATGCAAGCCTTTTCAAAGAGGAGCTAAAACACATGATTAAGTGCTGTTGAAGTCAATAGGCTGATTCAGAGACCAACTTCTGGAGCGATGGATAATACTCCCCACATTGCCATATGGCTCTCAGTCAAACTTCCTAGAAGCATTTGCTAATACCAGGTTCCACCACAGCTTTTGGGAGGCCTGTTTTTCTTTTGCCCTTTTTTTTCCCCTCCCTTTCTTTTTTTAAACCTATGTCTGGGATAATTTTCACCCACTCTGAAGATCCTCCAGGTTCTCACTGACTGAGAGAGAGTGTGAAGCCATGATTACTGCAGGGTGGTGCAGATTCATGCAACAACTAATACTCTCAAATGCAAAGTTATCTATATATATAAATGAAAGCAAGAACATACTATATAAATATATGCTACATAAAATAATAAATGCAAATCTGTTATAATCCAAAGGCACTTTTGGTGGTGTTTAGTGAAAGGCAAGCTTGTTATAGTGATGAAATCCAGCACAAGCATCTTGGCCAGCCGAGGGATCTTTGCAAACAATCCCAACCCCACCTCAGAACTCCTGAACCCGCTTCCTTTACGACTTGCAAATATTTCACTTCTCCTGCCAGCTCCCCGCTCACTGCTGCACTAAAATGCTCTGTGGAAGATTTGCTATTCTGCTAATCTATGTTGTGCACAGACAGCAGCCCCTTGTCACAGCTTCCTGCAGGGTGGTGACACCAGCATGGCCACCACATCCAGCCCCTCAGGCAGCACTGCCACGCCAAGCAAACCCCATCCAGAGGGTCACCCAATTTCCTGGGAACACCATCCAACAGCACCTCCTGCTCCCCAGCCTTCCCCAGTCCTGCCAACACAAACACACAGCAAACCAATCCTTTTAGCAGGATAAATGGCTACCCAGCAGTGCTCAAGCAACATTTACAGCAACTCGGTTACAGTTTGTATTTGTATTTATGGGATGGGAAATAAAGGGGAAGACCACTGGCAGAGCCACCCACTGACTTTTATACCCTCGACTGAAATAATCCACTAATTTTGCACATTTCCTAATCCTTGAAAAGGTTGAAAACTTACTCTTTACCTTTAGTCACGGAAAATAAGAAAGGAAACAAAAGCCCAAGGAATTCTTGCTGGCTTTTTGAAACCCTTCACAGATAAGGCGTAACATCATTTTTAAGCAGTTTGAAAACACCCTATTACTGCCTACAATTAAATAAATGTAATCACAGCCTAAGCTGGCCCTCCCGGCCATCTGTCTTTAAGGCAATGGGAAAAGAAGAGGCGCTACAACGTGCAGTACTTTTTCTGGCTTTTAAAGTGTTTCTCCTTATTCAATATCTAAATTAAATCAAATGGAGTATACTAAGTAAGCCCATAAGACACAGCGCATGATGCAAGAGTCTTAAAATCCTTATCTACTGAGCACTCCAGCTTAAAGGCTGATGTTTTATGTTCCCCTGCAGCGCACGGGGATCCTGCTGGCTTGGCCAGACTAGGAAAATAAGCTTCGAATGACCAAATGCAACTGCAACTCGAAAAGTAGGAACCAAACCAGACACAACAAACCACAGAGCAGCCGCCCCAGCCCGGCCTGGGCTCACCCAGCACTGCTATTCCCTCCCAGCCATGACCGACTTCACCTTCCCAGGGCTGCTGATAAGATGCTCGGAGGCCAAACCCGTGAGTGGGGCCATTAATCACGGGATTTCCAGCCGGGATGCTCAGGGTGAGGAAGGCAGGAAGCCGCCGTGCGCCGGCGGAGGCGCAGATGCGCGGAGTTGTGCAAATCTGCTGAATTCCAAAGTTATGAATTCCCCGAGTTTGAGCGATTCTGAAAACGCCCGTGAGCCAAAATCCACAGTCCTGTCTGAATGCTCTCTCTGCAGGTCCTGGGGCAGGGAACCCACACCACCAGGTACCCACAGACCCCATTCTGGGTCATTTTCTGCCCGTGAGCATCCTGCAGACAGCTGACAGGACACTCATTCCCTGATGCTGTTTCATCTTTATTCCAGTGTACCCAGGGTGGCAATAATGCTTTTTAAATCCCTGTGAAACAGATTGTATACAGCGAACCTAATGTCTAAATTAATGCCTCAACTCTCCAAGTATTTTCTCTGAAATATTTTATTTTTTTGTGTTTATTATGCTGCTTGTTTAAAATAGCGAGCGGTATCGGCTGTGCATTCAAAGCTTAATTGGTGGGACACAGATTTATTCTAATTTAAAACAGCCGCTTAAAAATAGTTTTGTATACATGGGCACAACTTTTCCTGACCTCATTGATCCTGGGAAAGAAATGTGTGTTCCTCCAGGCTCATGCATCTGAATCTACTTCCCCTGGCAGAAGCAGGGAGCACCAAGTACTGCAGGGCCTATAAATACGAGCTTACAGTAACATGCAAATAAAACCACAGTTCAAGTTGAACTCCACCATCTATTCTCCAAGTTTGTATATGTTTCTCTCCTGAATGTATGTAATCAAAGCATAACTACACATGAAATATCATTTTACATGTCCAATAAAAGGGACATTTACCAGAAGTAAGAGTTAAGCAGCTCAAATATTAAAATGGGAATAAAACTATTGCTGATATCAATGGTATAAATTAATACTAGTAGTTAATTAAGCCCAGCTGTATTCTCAGACTTTTATTCTAAGACTGAGTCTTTTTCACTAAATTTGTGTTACTAAATAATGTAATTTATTGAAGTCAGCTCTATCAAATCAATCACTTTAGGTTTTATAGTTAACTCATCTGCCCTACATTTGGCACAACTGCCCACAGAAACAAACCGCACATTGTACCTTATTTCCTCCATAGAAAAGCTCTGTAAAGCTCTGTAACTTCCACCACATCTACTAAGTATATTTGGAGGTCAAACTTCAGATCTCTTCCTTTGGGCTTTTTTTTTTCCCCTTGTTACATTTCAACTTGTAAGAACCAGAAAACAGTTTCAAAAACAACAAGAAAATCAAGAACAACACCACAAAAAAAAAAAAAAAAAAAAAAAAAAAAAAAAAAAAAAAAAAAAAAAAAACCACAACACTTTCTGACCAGAAAAAAAATACAAAAATCACATTTCCTCTGGACCAGACATCACAGCTTGAAAAGGAAGAAAGGGAGAGAAAAAGTGAGCAAGCCAGTTCATGCTGCAGAGCAGCTGCTGGGCTGGAGCTGTGACGACAGCACTGGGACATCCTCAAATCCACCCAGCATTCCAACAATGCAAAGCAAAGCACTGCCACCAGTGCAGCCAATCCAGGGGCACCCTCCCAACCCTATGGACAGAATGCATCTATTTGTGATGAAGAGGTAAACTGAATTTAAAATCGTGGTGGTTGTTTTTTACATCTTCTAAAATCAACAGGAACTCGGCGCACAGCTCTCCAGCAGCACTTGGAAAAACTGAGTTCACAGCACCGAGGGCACGGGGTGGGAAGCTTGGCCTTAGCCAGCATCCTTTGGCATGAAAAGATTGCCTGACATCAGCAGAAAGGATCAAACCACGCTCTGAGAAGTTCCTTAGAGACGCAATATAAAAAAACCCAAGTAATATTAAAATAATAGTGACTGATTCACACTAATAAGGGCTAAGGAGGACAGAGAGGGAGGGAAAAAAAAAAAAGAAAAGACACACCAGCCTACAGCAGTAATGAAAAAAATAAATAATTTCAAGGTTTAAACCAACAGATTTAAAAAAAATTAAAACAATTTCATAAAACAACACCACTACAAGCCCATCTGAAGCAGCAAGAAGCCATTTTTACCATTTTAATCAAATACAAAGCTGATACACCAACTTAAAGGATCAAGACAAAATAAGATATGTGGGACGGCAATCTGAATGCCAAGTTTTACCCATGTGAGTTCAGTTATAAATGCTCGGAAAATGTGATTCCCTAACTTAGAAATAGCAGCTGTAGCATTCAAAGGTACTCCAGTAATTACTGGAATGCTTGCTGAAAAACTAGACAGAAGCTAACATCTTACTTACATTAAACACACATTCACCACAAATTAAAAAAGCCACAGAAGAGGGAAAAAAAAAGAACAAAAAATAACAAAACCAGAAAACAATCAGGCGAGCAGATGTTCAAAAAAAAAAAGAAAGGGGAAAAATGACAAGAGAGGGCCAGATGCTCATTTCTGGTGGTTGTCACAGTGCAATGAAGGTACCCCACACCACCAGCCTGCCCGAGTCACCGGAGCTCCACAGCCAAAGGGACTCAGGTTGTCACCTCTACATCTGTAAGGGGTAATTTCATCCCAGATACTGCAATAACACACTGCCTTAAAATCTCTGAAATGCTGCCTAGTCATCTGAGACAGGAGTAAAACAAGCAGCAACGCCAAGTGGAGTTGTCTGCTACTGCCTGAGGGACTCCTGGGTTTAGCAGCCGGGCTGGCATAAGGATTGTATTATCGAGGAGTGCCCTGCACTGCTTTATTAAGTGCCAGTGAAGTGTCTATTGCATTCATTGCCTGGGAAATACGGTGAGAAACGTCAACCACCAACCACCAAACTACAAATTAAGCTACTTGACCAATCTCTGCTCATTATCAGCCGCTGGTCCCTGGAAATAAACCGTTCTGGAAGCAAGGGGCTGGTGACGTGAGCGGAGACGGGGGAGAGAACCTCTCTGCAGCAAACAGAAAACCCCAGGACACACTGGTAGGAGCAGAGAGTCCACACCCAGGCTCTGGAAGGAGGTACCCGAAGAGAAGTTATCTGCAAAATGTGCATCACACTCTCCTGGCTCTCTTCACACCTCCCCCTTCGCATCCCCACTCCCATGCACCTTCGCGTCTATTCCCACACTTCTCTCGCTACCCACATCCTGAACATATTTATGTTGTAAACATCCATTTGGAAGCACTCGGTGAGCCTGTGGCACACAGAAGGATGCTGCTCTGAGCTTCAGGAGGCAGCCGGCTCGCCATGACCCCTCTCTCCCTTCTCCCAGCTGCACAGGAGGGGAAAGAATTACTTGGCCCTCACACTTATCTTTTATCCACTCAGGATCCAGATTATTGCCTAATAAAACTTCACGGCAAAGCTATTAAAAATTAAAGGGATATCTCCCTTCCTACATAATGATTTGTCACAAGCCAGACCTAAATCAGGATTGATGGGGTTCATGGTGCCTTCCTTCTTCTTTTCTTTTTTTTTTAATTTGGCAGAATTTCCTGATTTTTTTTTTTCAGACCTTCTCACTCCTTACTGACACAAAATTTCTCCTTCAGTGCCCCAGACCTTACTTCTTCATCAAGATGAAGTAAGAGGCGAAAGGCAGCTGAGCCAGCAGAAATGTTCCCACTGTCCTTCAGGAAACACAGAGAAGAGTCCAAGTAGTTGGTATGATTCAGAGCTAGTGGTAGAAAAAGGACAAACCAGATTACAGCAACAGAGGACTCCATCCAAAACCTGCATCCAAAGAGACTCCTGCTACCATATGGTGGAAATGTGACTTTTTGCAAATATCCTCCGCAGAAGCCAATTCCTCTCCTCCACCCAAGCCACATCCAGTAGCTCTAGTAGAGCGAGCTGTTACTTACACGTATTAGTCAGGATAGGCATCAGCCATGATACCAATTTTAATCCATCTAGATAATGAGGAATCTGCCATCTAGTTAATGTGCTCAGGCCCTCCAGAGAAATTAAAATCCACCTCTTTAGGCTCCTCTCTGGCTGAGCACTGCCCATCCCAGAGCACTTTGGTGGCTGCTTTTCCCAGTCAGCGTGTCCGTGCTCCCTCCGCAGCATCGGCGCTGCTCGGCACCACCAATACAAAGGAGAAGCACCTGAAGCAGAACTGCACTGAAAAGACAGAACTTGGAAAGAATGCGTTAGCAACTTCAATCCAAATATAAAATGCATTTAAAGGTCATAATTTGCATAACTACATCTCATGTTTTTTGTTGTGCGGGGTAGTTTGGGGTTTTTTTTCCTTTTTTTTAAAATTGCTCTATCCTGGAAGGTGCTGAGTGCTGCTGCTTCTCATTTAAAGTTTTGACAACTCTTAGGGCTGTTCAGTGCTTGGCAGGAGCAACTCTGCAAGGCATCCTAGGACCACTCTAACAGGTACATAGCATTAATAGAAAAAACCTTTTCAAAACATAGACTAATGGAAGGAAACACATGACACCGTTATCGTGTGAGGACATGGCTGGGCTGACACAGGAGTTTCACTTTCTTGTGTTGCAGTCTTGATAGTGGAGTCAGAAAAGCAACAAGAGGCAACCAGTCGTAACAGGAAAAGCTCAAAGTGCCACAAAACGCCCCAGCAACCTTTGTAGTTTTTTTTTTTTCAATCTTTTTGTTCACTTGGATCAACAGCTGCTCCAATCTGCATCCAACCAGGAGGTTACACTGATCCCCTAAACCTTCATCTCCAAACCCAGACCCAGTCCCATGAGAAGTGTCATATTTTCATAGAAAAGATTGTAACTGGAAGAGTAGCAGGTATGAGGAATGCCCTCTTCAACCGAAATGAAAATCGGAGATGCTGGAACATTCAGCTCTTGCTTCCTGCACGAAATTAATTATAACGGCCAATCTGTGCTGCTGCTTAGTCTGCAGGGGAAAAGATGAAATAGCTAAATTGATATCGCAGCAAAGGAAGGGCTCATCACAGCAATGTCTGAGGCTGAAGTGGAATTCTGCCTTTGCCTGAGCTACAGAAAGGAACTCTAGAGATGGCTGAAAACTGTGGCTACAAGCCTGCAGCTCCCCCAGCTTGTATAAATGTGCTTGCAGAGATCAATGTGCTCAGCGTTGGGTTCAGAGGCTGAATGCAGCTCTATCACCATTAGCACCTGACTGATGACTGACACAAACCACACACCACCTACAAAGGCATTGCACAGACCCAAACGTGTGGGAAATGCAGGCTTCCCCAAAACCCTCTGTAACATCTCAGATGTTTTCCCACATTTGAAAAAAAACCCCAAAAAGCAAAACAAGATCAAGGTTGCAGTATCTGTGTTAAATGGGTTCTTTCATTTCCACGGCGTCTGCTTACATTCCTTTTGATAGTTAAGAAATACTCTGTTTATTCTGGATTAGGCACAAGATCTTTCTCCCAAAAGCGAGTTCCTCCCAGTGCAAGACTCAGCGTCCAATCATTAACCCAGCTTTGCTATGTTCACCACTAAACCATGTCCCTAAGCACTACATCCATACATTTTCTGAACACTTCCAGGGATGGTGACTCTACCACCTCTCCAGGCAGACTGTTCAGTGCTTGACCACCCTTTCAGGGCAGAAACTTTTCATTAAATCTGAACTACGCTTCCCCGGCACAACCTGAGGCTGTTTGCTCTTGTCCTGATAACATTTCTTTTATAACCATCAACCCTAAAACATACACCTGGTATGTAAAGGCTGCTGCCTTTCCAGCACTGACCCCCACAGCCTCCCCACCCTACTGGCTCTGAGAGAAGGAGGGTGTAGCTCCCCACTTCTGGTCCTGCTTACCAGGGATCTTCGCAGGCCCCAGGACAAGATATGACTCCATCCAGTGAAACATCCATTAAGTGAGAATCAGAGCAGGGACAGTCCAAACTCTCCAGAGCATTCTGGCAGGAGCAGATCCACTCACAGCCTCAGGCGTAGTGAGGAAAACCCACAGGTTCCCATTGCTGCAAGGCGTGTTTTGCTGCGCGCTCTTGTTTGTTTGTTTTGAAATATTCTGGCAGTGGAAACAGAGTCACTGTTTTGTTTTTCTCCCCCACATATGCTATATAATTTTGTCTCTAGCACTCGCTTCTTGCTTACTCAGTTCCCTATAGTCTGCCTCTCTCAGAGGAATGCTAGCTGTCTTTGTCCCCAAACTGTATCCTGATCCAACTGCTTTGTGTCATCCCACCAGCCCTGCTCAGGGAGCGACGATCAAAATATTTGTGCTAGGATGCAATGCAGAGGGATGGGCATGTAAGTTATTTCAGAACAAAGCTGACCCATGAGGCTGAAGGGTGTGCAGAAGTGTTTTGGCTACTGAACTCAGGAAACACGACATGAAAAGAGGGAGTAGCGCTACAAACAATACCAAGGCTTTGTTTGTGCCAGATACACTGCTAAGAAAATACCACATTTCAGCTACACAACAAGGCCAGTCCCCCTGCAAATGACTGCACAATATGATCACGCTTCCAGCAACATTTAAATATGGCCAATAAATTAATACAGGACATCCCAACTGGCCACGGGTCGCAGACATCAACAAGTAGGTCAAACTAATTCTGGAAGGCTGTGAGAGGCACATAAAATAGTGTGTGGCGGAGATGAAGCAATCCCCAATTCGACTCATCCAAAAGCACTGACACAAGCCCAGGTGCCTAAGGGATGCAGGACAAAGCCATTCCCAGTCTACGCAACTCGCCTGCCATCTCTGCAAGTTACAATTAACTTCCCAGACAAAACGCAAATACATTAAAAAAATACCCAAGCCAATTAAGACACAAGTGTTTAAAGACATGAGTAGTAATTACAAATGCATTATTCATACCTAATTTACAAGATGAACTTCTTTCAGTAAAATATTAAACTGTTTACATGCATTCAGGAAGACAATTTCCCAACCCTGCGCGTCCTGCTCTGGAGCGGTGACTATTGCTATGCAACAACTCCACAGACTTACAGTGTACACCATGGAGTAATCAGAAAATGTTTGACCTCAGATATCTACTTGACCCCACAGAAATGCAGACTCGCTCGCTATAAAATCCTAAACAATGGGGCAGACAAGGTCAGAGGGTCAAAGCAAGTATTAACAGGTCATTGTGCAACCCACTTGGGAGCAATTACTTCTGGTCACGGCTAAGTGGACACTTGATTGAATACCACTAAGACAGCTCACATCCCACAGATAACAATCCTCACAGCGATTAAGAATTAAAGCCCCCATGATTCAGCCTTTATTACTCAAATGAACCTAACTATTCCATAAAAAACTCTTGGTATATGCATGATGCAAGGTCTAAATTGAAATGCCACCTCATTAAACAATAATATCTAATTTTATCTAAATGAATTTTCATGAAAGTACGCCACACAGCTCAGGAATTTTTAAAATGAATTATCACAAGTGATACATAATTTCACCAAAACTGCTGCAGGAAAAAAAAAAAAATTAGCTTCAGGGATGATAGGGAAACATCTATGCTGAATGAAAATTGCACTTCTTTCTGCAAGCAGAAAGGGTAAAAGGGGGCTTCAGGGCTTCTGCCAGACAATAGAGGCAGATTTTAATCAAATCAACACCTCTCTGCTATGTCAGGTATGCTCACCCTACCCCAGCCAACAGTAGCACTGAAACACATGTTGAGAATTACTGTACACACAGGCCACCTCCAGAAATGGGGATGTCACCTGCACACAGCCCCTAAAATCGGGGTTTATTATCATAAACTGTTAAAAGAGCCACTCTTGACTGACTGTTAACTGGCCCCTATTACCTCAGCTGAAAACAGCTTGCACATCCCCTCCTGAGGGTGAAAACCCTGTTCCGACACCTGAGAACCATTTAAGAGCTCCTAATTATTTTACAAAAATGAACAGCACAGATAAGACGACTGCTTTAAAAGTGTTTCCATCAGGAATCATTGAAAGAAAAAGGGAAAAAGGTAAGTGTAATTCATTTTTTAGCCTATTTATTTATGGATTCCATGAGCAGAGGTGGTAGGACCCACTGACAGATTAGTAAAAAGCAAAAAAAGCAATGCCATGACCCAAAGGTGCTCACAGCCTCATTTCTAAAGCTTCACAGGTGACTTTTTCCAAAGCTTGGCTATCCCTCAGACCTCCCTTGTTCGGCTAATTCTTGGAATATACTCAGAATGTACTCATAAAGCCCCTGTCTTCTTGCTGTGGCTATGCCTTCCATAGGAGATAAGAGGTCCAAACACCCCCCCCCCCCAAAAAAAAAAAAAAAATACAAAACACTAAAAAATAGACACATCTTCCAAATTAACAAGCCCAACATAAACCTGTGGAGAGGAACAGGTTGCACAGATGCTGGTGGTTGACCAGAGCACATGGAAGGCTGGGTAAGGCCATCAGGGAAGCGATGCTAACACAAATTTGGGCCCTCCTGGGGATGAGCTCCTTTGCCCCTTCCCTGCTCCGCCCCAGCAGCAAAGCCAGCGCCTGGGGATATTTAAGAGCACTGCATATGCAGACACTCGGATGTGCAAAATTATGCATGCATGTTTGGAGGCCATTTTAGAGCCCGGCTCATGAGTCATACAGAAAGTAGATCAGCAGAAAAAGAAAAGTTTAAAGATGCATCTTTTTGTATTCTTGCTACTGCAGCATGGCTTTGCTCTTTCCCCCTTCCTTTTCTTTAATATTGAAGCTCTCTGGGTCTTTGTCCTGTAGCTGTTGGAAAATTCCCGAGTTAAACCAGGAGTCTTTTACATTAATGTTAATACTGTGATAGTCAGCTGATAACATTTCAGATATGCAAAAAATCCAAGCCTGTCAGGCTGGTGTTCACCACTGCTGATTATTGCACAGGAGCTCACAAGGCATGAAAAGCTGCGTGGTTGCTTCTCCCTTGTCCTGCTGCCAGCGAGGTGTAATAATGCTATTAGGAAAAGCAAACCAGGGTGAACTCTGCTCCAACGGTGAAGCCTGAACTGAGAAATCAATTCCTGCATCAGTCGTGGCCCTACAACAGAGTAATGCTGTCACAAAGTTCATCAAGCCCTCAAGATCCTCGCCCTGGTTTACCATATTGTACATGTTTCATTGCCACTGAATATTCATATTGTGGCAGTTTCTGGAGACCAACTAAAGCTGTCACTGTGGGGAAAAAACAGCCCTGGAGTTCAGCCACCAGCTGGATTTTCCATCAGGAGGTTCATGCTTGGTTTTCCTCTTTTCCAGAGACTTTCTGCCCAGTTGCACACCCCTTGTACCTCTGCTTGTCCAGCTCTAGGATAAAGGTCTTGTATTCTCCTATCCCACAGGGGACAATGTGTGCCAGACCCCAGTGCCCTGTTCCACTGGCAGACAGTGCTGCTGGGTGCTCTAAGAGCACATTGCAGATGAGAGTCCAAAAATAAGATGTATTCTCAAAGACAGGTCCCTTCATACCCAACAGGGTTGTAACTGGGAAACAAAAAGTGCTGCCAGCATACAGGGACTATTTGAGCTTTGTGGCACTGATGCACTGAAGAGGTACTGATGACTCTGGGATACAGGAAGGTGGTTAAAATGGGACAAAACTGAGGAGAGCTGGGAAAAACTTTGTCTCTGCAAGGCAGAACAAAGCCATGAAGTGATGCAAAAGCAGTCTGATGTCAAGAGTGGTGCTTTGCAGCCCCAAACCCAGTCGTTCTCATGATGGAGAAAGCTTTGGAAATAAAGATACACATTTAAAAAAAATATAAGGCAAGAAGATACAAAAACTCACTGTGAGCACAGTTGAGTCAGAGAAGGGCAGAACTGTGAGACATAAAGCAGGGAACACCAACTGGTCTCACCACCTCGGAGTCATGGGGGAATCACTCACCAGGGCTCCCTCGACCATGCTGTGCAGTGTAGTCCCTTCCTATTTCCTAATTCTCTCCAAACCACTTAAGCATACCACACATAAAACACAAAGCTGAGAGTTATTACAGTCAGCCAGGCCAAAATCTGTGGGGTGGTTCAATGACTCTGACGTGCTTCTGATGAGGAAGGCGAATGAATTGGAGAAGTCACACCTAAGAGAGCAAGGACAGCCTCAAAGTACCAGACCATTGCACAGGTGATGGTACCTGGTATGAATCTGGACACAAAGATGATTTTCAGGGCTCTACTTTTTTTTTTTTTTTTTTTCTGTTTGCCATTGTTTTGTTTGTATGTTCAGGAATTTCTTCTTGAATTACTAAGTACTAGAGTATTCCTTGATCTTTTTCTGTATGCTGCACTATAGGCTGCCTCCTGTCCACCCCATCCTCTCCCTTCCACCATCTCTTGGTCAGGAATTCAGCACCTAGGAAAAAGTGAAACAATCAGCAAAATAACCCTGATTAAAGTTTGGAAACACATTCCCTATATGGAGTTACTTCTTGGGTAGGGGAGAACACCACACTGCCTGCATGCTTCAGCTACACAATAATAAATATCATGTACCGAAACTGGTCTGAACAGTCACTGGTCTGAACCCTGTGCTGAGGACTGCACCCAAGCTGGACTCTGTAAGCACAGCACTGCTGTCAGGTAACTCACATGTGAGTTTTTCAGAGAAAAGCTGACACTTTTGTAGAAAAACCCAAGTGATTTTTTAACCTCCTGAGTAGCAGATCAACAACTGCAAACCACGACATTCATCTGCCAGTGCAGACTTGGAAGTCAAGCACCTGGGCACAGAGGGGTGACATATGGGTGAAGTCCAAATTCACCAGGGGTGAGCAATGACACATCTGTTTGCCTCCTCTTGTTTAGCAACTGGAAAAATCATTGCAAAGGAGGCCATATCCCGAATCCATGGCTGGAGGTGAAGGATCTGCACAGGATTCCTGCAGGGGAAGGAAATCAAGAAGGAAATGGCTGGGACAGATAAAATCCCCAGTCCTCTCTCTTGTCAAACAGGAGATTTCTGCTTCAGGAACAGATGGGAAGAGAATCCACTCCATAGCTATGCCAGAGGAGGTAGAGGAGCCTGAAATAAAGTCCTTTTGACTTCAGCTCTGTGTCTCTGACAGCCTGACTCAGTCATGGGCAGAGCAGATAACAGGCGACCATTCATCAGCTCAGCCAACACACAAAGGCAAGAATTTCCCTTCTTAAAGAGATTTAATGATAGAGCTTTAGAAACTGGTTAAAGGAGAGAGACTGAGAGTGAACACACTGGGGATGAGATCCAGTGGGTTGCTATTAATATTTCCTTGAAGCAGACATTCTATTTTGCAGCATTGGAAAGACACAATTTGAAGAGGTAGGCACGTTCTTCAAGCAAAACAATGCCCAGCTGCAGAATTAAGAGCTGAGTTCAGATAAAAGTTTTTCCACCAATCTAGTCAAATGGACTATTGACTTTTTTCCTTTTTTTTTTTTTTTTTTTTAATCCCAAACAGAAAAAGCTGACCATGAATGCTTGTCTGCCTTGGTATACTGAAAAAAAAAATATATATACAACTAACCAGCTGGCTGGGGATGTCAGCCAATTCTCTGTCCAGGAAAGATTTTTTTTTTTTCTTTTTCACATCTTCCTTTGAAAATTGAAAATTAAACCATACTCCATAAGGACAGTCAGTCAGAGAGGAAGCCTGCAAGTGCTACGACACTCATCACCCAGAGCTGCATCCTCTTGTGCCAGTGGATCCTTCCAAAACACACCCCACCTCTGCCATCCTGCCCGCAAAGGGCTGCAGATGCTGTGCCTTTTCTAGGGTGAAGCAGTTGGGAGCAGAGAAAAGCAGCTTTCAGCTCTGCAGCTTTTTTCCTGTTCAGCTCCCTGCAACACTTGCCTTCCTTTTTGGTACAGAATACTTCAGTTGCCTGGAGCTATTCTAGTTTATACTGGGCATTCATAGCAGAAGCCCAACATCTCTTGCTATTTTTGCTCATGGCTACCTAGGCAAGCAGCTCCTGTGCTACAGAGAAGCACCTTCTTAATGAAGCAACTATGAGATCAATGTTGTATGACTTCCAAGAGAAAAACAGTTTACAATTAGCTGAAGGTCTGGTATTTGACAGTTTTTTATGGCTCTTTTACAACTGTTTGCAAATTTTTTCTTCCTTTAAATTATTCTGAAAAGTGTTAGGGGAAAGCCAAAAGTTATTTTGTGCAAGCATGTGTCTACTTGCATGAATCCAAAACTCTTTTTAATTTAAAACCACCATTACAAACGCCTGTATTTACATGATAGTTGTTTATGTAATGCTCTAAAGAAAATCTAAATGGAGCACAGAAGCCAATGCTAATGCAGAAGATGGTGGGAGTTAATGAAGATGCTCCTGGGGCAGTCCAGAAGATGGCAAGACTTACGGCCTGTGCCATAAGGATTCAACAAAAAGACTGCATCTCTCAAAAAAACCCTTTCTGATACAACCTCCATGTCTGCATAACTTGTGATTTTTAGGCTCCTCATCTGGATTCCTGTGATGTTCAGGACCTCTGTTCATGTATTAGCCCAGCATAAAAAAAGAGTCAGATTTATGAGGACACCACCCCCAAATTCAATCTTTCTCTTGAGATTTGGAACATTTCAATAACTGAAAGCAAACGCAGAAATTAAACTTGGAAGTCTCTCTTCAAGCAGACCTTTTCTGACTCCACTTTTCTCTTCCTTTCATTCATGGCATGTGAACCTTTTAGTCCTCCTGAATCCACGTCACAAGTCTGGAACAATCTGACTTCCAAAGCGGGGCAGCAGCCCAGGTCTTGGCTCCCAACAGCAGGACACAGCCCCCCACCTTCACCTCAAAGTATCACCTACTCCAAGTGAAAGCACAAGAGAAAGCATTCACAAGCATGATAAAAAAGGATGTTCTAGCCTGAGGCCTGTCAGCATGGCACATGCCTAAAGAGAAAAATGAATCTGCATGATAGAGCCTTGAAATGCAGGTGCCTGGATGGCAACGAGGATTTCCAAAAGAGGCTCATGTATGGTAAAAGAAAAGAAAAAAGGGATGCTCATTTGCAAGAGAAGGCAGGACAAAAACCAAAGCTACACCTGTAAGAAACAAGTTTCTTTGCCAGGTGCAGTAAGAAGGTTGTACCTTCACTTGAGACTCCAGCCAAAAAGATAAAAGCCATTTCCACCCTCACCCAAATCACCAAGGAGACCAAACCTCCTTCAGCTTTTAACTGCACTGAAGTCAGAACCGAGGGAGGATTGAAGAGAACCCTCTCCCAAGCCCCAGATCACTATCTCTGTTCCACAGCGTCCTCCCCGCTGCCCATGCTCCCTCTGCTCCCTGTCCCTCTCTCCCTGTCCCAAGGGATGCAGCAGCCCCCAGCCAGACGACCACAAACTGCTGGGGCACCATCCTGGTGGACAAGACCCTTGATGGATGCCAACTTCCCCTTGTAATCGTGCCCATGGTTTGGCAACACCGTGCCCACAATCCAGACTGACGGCGTGCAAGATCCTACATCTTCCAGGGGAAGCCGAGCTCCAGCTCAGAAAGTGCCTCCAGCAATGGGGAACTCTACCAAGTTATGTACTCTTATGCAAGTTTGGGGTTTTTTAAACACCTGAAGAAAGAAAGAAGGGAGAGAAATCAATCCAGTAATCCTTGTTGATTGTACTCACAGTAATTATCCTTGTGTTATGCCAACAGTATCTTCAGTCTTGAGATTGGAGATAGCTCGACTGCCTCGCGGATGAAACAAAACCATAGGTTTAAAGCCACTAGAAAAAGGACAGTAGGCGTGGAAGATGTTTTGGGGATGCAGGACAAGCAGAGCAGCTGGATGCTGGTGCTGTCTGTAAAACCACTCTGCTCCTACCTGGGGCAGAGAGCCCAAACTCTGCTCAAACAATGCCTTCCATGAAAGCAGAGCAGTGAAGGTGCAAGGACACAGCAGACCAGAGCAGGGGCCACCAGTCCAAGACAAGACGAAGATGACAGCATGCCAGAATGATCAGCCAAGGCTCTCACAGACCTGAACAAAACGAGGTGTTTTATGCAGGTTCAACACCTTTTCTGTGGGGACCTGCTGTGTCCCCCAGGGCAGCCAGTCCCTCAGAACCCAAGCAGGTGCCAGGCAAATGGGACCTGTCTGTGCCTGGCATTACATGTGCCACCAGTGGGGCACAGACACAGCCCCTCTGTGTGCCCAGCCCCTCTGCTCCTGCTTCTTCCAAGCTGAGCAAAAAGGGAAGAACAACAAAATTCTCATCATCCCCACTTACCTCTCTGTGCAGCCAGGTGCTGGTAGAGTTACTACACTTGTAAAATCTATTTTTTTTCCTCCTAGGTGAAAGCTTTACATTCACATCAGTAAAGAAATGCCCAAGGTCTAGAGGGCTTGATCCAAGAGCTATCATCCTTCAGTCATTACAGGAAGAAAGTCCAACTTCCTAAATATTTGAATATATATTTTACAATATAAGTACATTGTGTGGGATGAGAGAGAACAGTCACCACATCACAGTTTGCTCAGCTGGATCCTGCCCAGCTGTGGGATCACCAGTGAGCAACAGATAAATTTCAGTCCTGTTCTGACATTGGTTCCTCCTGTTGCTTTTGGCGTGTTGCTTAACACCCAGCATGTCCAAGTTTCCTTGCTTTATATATACATACATAGATCTATGTATACATACATACTGTAGAAACCATATTTATTCAACCTCCTACAATGTTCAAGAAAGCACTGAATTATGCTAAAGCAGTTGAAAGTGAGGAGCTCTATCAGAGACCGAGATCAGGAGCCTTGAGAGAACAAGCACAGTGATTTCACATCAGCCTGCAGAGCTCTGGAGTGAGCAGCCATCGCCAGCCTTTGAAAATCAGGACCCTTTTGAGAGAGCTTAAAGATGGGTGAAAAAGTACTCAAGATCTTTGGAGAGAAAAAAAAAAAAAAATATATATATATATATATATGATCAGAAGACACCACAGCCAACCCAAAGCACTTATGGGCAAACCACTGATTTGCAATTCCAAACCACTTTTCTGCCAGAATCCTGCACTTACTATCTTATCTGATCTTCTCTGAGGGAATCCCCCAAACCATCAGAAAGGACCTCTCAAGCTGTGCTCTGAGCACTTCTTAGCACTGAAGGTCTGTGTAAAATGCTGACAAACTAACAGCACTTTTGTGCACTGTCGTCTTTTTTTGTAGTTTGTTTTTTTTTTCCTTCTGGTATGATTATCCTTATCAGGCAACCAGGCTCTGCTCTCTTTGCCAAATAAAGGTTGCCATACCCCACACAGACACAGTTTTACTGGCCACATGTTAATATTAACATAAAATAAATTTTAAAGTGGACGTGATCTGTATGAACACCATAACAAAAAAATGCTGCTTTAATGACGTTCAATAAATGTTTTTAAGTCAGCAACCACAGGCAATTCTGCTTGGTGGCTCAAAACCAGGCATGTTCTGCTACAATGGTAAAAAGTACTGCTAAGAAACACCTCAGACCCACTGCATCACACCAACAGAGAGGTCATGCTGAAGCAGACTGCAGACATTGATCCTTTTTATTAGCAAAACGCCCTACATTAGATGACCTCAGCATTTCACAAGCATTATATTTAAATTCTCCAGCAGTCTCTTAACATGGCAACCTTTTCCCACTCCTACTTTGTAGATGGTAACACAAAAACTGGAGGACATGGTGTAGCAACAGTCATGAAATAACAAAGTCTCTCAACTTTCTGACAGCAAATTTAAATTTGCAGGCTTCACATTAATGCCCTTTGTCCAAAAATCTTTTCGCTGAAATCAGTAGGAAAGTAAGAAATCTCCCTCCCTCTCCTCTTGTTTTTCTGTCTTCTTGGAGGGAAAAATAATATTAAGAAAATACCTTCAATTTGGAATCAAAATCCTTTCAGCAAACAATTTTTGAGGAACACTGCATGGAAACACACCTGTTTTAAGTGGGGATGTCAAAAGCCCAAAAAAAAAAAAGTGTAACAGAATAATGATGCTTTTTTTGAACAATCAGTATCAGTCTGTTCCTGGCATTAATTTTGGAAATGGTATAGCTAATATGACAGCTATGATTTGGAGCCTTCAAAAGGCATAAGCTATTGGCATTTTAAATACATTACACACAAACACGCACGCACCCCTACACCCACACCAACTCTGCAGATTTGTTCTGCTCCTGTCTGCTGGCTCTTCTGCGTGTACTCCAAAACAGATTGTTTCCTTCCCTCATCCCAGTTTTTTTCCTAAGGGGGCTTTACATCAGGCACCCAAATAAAAAGGGTTCAAAGAGACCTGCACTACCACAGCACAGAGCAGAAGGGATCCTCTGCGACTCAATGGACACAATCAAGCCTTTCAATTAAACTATTACCCAAAAAGCTGTAGGTGGCTTATTACCAAAGACAGCATTTATTTTAAAAAATGGAGAGTACCATTAGAAACACCTAATATAACTCTTATTAACTTATTTGAATCTAGTAGTGAGCACATTGGGTTTGTAAGTGTCTGCTAACATAGCATTCTGTTTGCCTAATTAAGTTTTCAGTAGGGGAAGCTATAGCTCTCACATTAATATAGGGAACTGAAAAAAAAAATCACATATAAACCAATGCTGAGCTTGATTTACCTTTATTGTGTAAGGATTTGCTACGGGCTCTTCAACAACTGCTAACTAATTTTCCATCAAAAAGCACAATTGCAGTACAAATTCCCACTCCAGCGCAAGCGATGGGGATGACAGACTCGCCCCAAATTATAAACCCTCCACGCAATCCCTACCAGCATTTCCAGGCCCTCTGGTTTGTCCTCATCACTTTTTCCCTTTGCTAGTCCACGTTCTGAACCTTGAGCTTATTCCCCCAGCCGTGCTGCTAAGCAGGAACGCTCTGGCTGGGGAGCATCAAGCGGAGGAAAATTACCATTAGCCAAAAAAAAAAAAATTAATCTTAAGAGGCTTAAAAGAAATCTCAGGGAATCAACTCCGATCTCCATGACAAATAATTAGCAAAATAAAGATAAAATACTGAAGCATCTCAGCTTTCCGCTACATTCCAAAGCGGCTTATTTTCTCCCTAAATTTTACTCTTGCTGCATTTAAAATGCTCGCTTGCAACTTCCAAAAAAAAAGAAGAGGGGGGGAGAAAAATAAAAAATCCAAAAAAGCAAACAAAGACAGAGTGTTTTGCCCAAAAAGACAAGATTTCTGCCTGGCCAGTCCCTGTACCCAGCCCTGCTCCAAGCAGGGCCCCCAACCCACGCCCCACGGGAACTGCTCATGGGGCGAGCGCTGCTGGAACAGGCCCATATTACAGCATTAAAATCATTTACAAAATGGTTAAAAATCAGAATGTTTTTCCTCCGTGAAAAATAACACACTTAATGCTTTTCATCTGGCACATAAAATTTACAATACCTCCCGGAACATTTTCTTTGGTTAAAATCAACACTATTGGTACTTTTTTTAGCCTACAAGCATATTACAGCCCCAGTTTTTTATGGGTTTTTTTTTTTTTTGGTTGTTGTTTTCACCCATTGTAATAAACTTTTCAGAACCAGAAAATGATCAACAATAAAAAGCATTCCCATGTCAAACAATTTTTAACTACTGCTTTTAAAACAATAATAAAAAAGGCGGAGTTGGGGATGGGAGGGAGTGAGGAAGGATTGCCTTCAAACCTGACTCGTACAGTAACTATCTCGCTGCAATTAATACAAAGCGAATTGTCTGCGCGGCCAAAACTTGAGCGCTCTCCCCAGGATTGTTTCCACGCCGCTTGCAGCAGGCAGCCGCAGCAGATGTTGGCTGTTAAAGGGCGCAGACGACACAGTTCATGACTCCTCGGAGGCGGCTGCGCCACATCTGCAGCCGATGAAGGCGAGCGCAGGAGAGAGCGGCAGACACAGCGAGGAGACGCGGCCCGGGCCAAGCCAAGCCAAGCCGAGCCGAGCCGAGCCAGCCCTTTTCCGTGCCGGGGCTAAAAATAGAGGAGGTGTTTTGTTCGCTCCGGGCCGGGCAGCGCCGCTGGAGCGGAGCATCATCCCGGGTTCGCGGGGAGCGGCAGGCGCTGCCTCCGAGCGCCGCTCCGCACGCCCGCTCCTCATTAACTGGGCGGCGATCCAAGTTCATCTGGGCCCCAGAGAAAGGCAGTGCTTGTGTTTAGACCGCACAATACTGACATAACATTAACAGATTTACATATGCAAAACTGTGAAGCAACAGGCATTCCCCCTCAATTGACCCACAGCTTGTAGTGGCTGCCGAGTTATTCCCTGCTTAGGCTCCGTAACCAAGTGGGCGTCATGCGACTACCATCTGGGTACCACTTATTTAAAGCTGGCAGTCTCTCTGTAATAGGCAAGCTGGCAATAAGCAGGAAGGGAATAAATTGCATCATTTAGTTAACATCCACTTGCTTTGCGGCTGTTAAAAACCCATGACTGAATAATAATTTGGTTATTTCTTTTGCCAGACAATGCTGTCAGCCAAAAAGCGGTACTACGCATGCTGCAAAAACGTCAGCTTGCAAAATTTCCACTTTAAAAATAAATTAAAAGAAATTTTGCGGTATAATGCGAGCTAAGAAGTTTTTCTAATGCTAGCAACTCCAAAGCGATCGGGCTCTAAAAATAAACATGCACTACTGTAGTCACCAGATTCTGCTTTTCCCTAAAATCTTCTTTGTTTTTACCAGCCACCCACCCCAATCCATTAAATTCGCCAAACATCACCAACCTGGCCCGTTAGAAGCAGAGGAACAGGGATTTGCTCACAGGAATGCTCATTAGATCCCAACACTTCTCCATTTCATTCTACCCACTGCCCTTCTCATCCTTTGCCTTATAATTCGTAGATTTTATCATTTCCTTCTGTCTGACAACTGCTTTCACACAAATCGGTATCAAAGAAAGTGGTTGAAACCGGAGACCACTGAAATACAGCTAGAACGTAGCCTTTGTTAAAAAAACAAAAAAGGAGGAAACAAAGAGCTTTTGAAGTAGGTTTCTCTTTGGGGCTCTTTAGTTTGCAGAAAATTAAGTTACCAATAGTAATCAATTTTTTTTTTTGTCCCAATTTGCTCGAAATACGGCCTATGCAAGCGTATCTCGACATCCATCTCTCCTCAGGACTAAAGGAAAAGCCCATGCTGAGTGCACTTTTACACTGCAGAGATAACAAGGCTTCATATTATACAGTGGGAAAAGTCAGAAGAAACGTTTCCATTGGGATTAACAGCGAGGACGAGCCCAGAGCACAGTCCACAGGCAAGAGCATCTCAGCATCCCCACCTCCCACAAAACCAGGCTCGCTCCTCCCTTGTTACATTTTGAAGGGGTATCAGAGACTCTGAAGTGCAGAAACAAGACAACCAACAGTAAGTGGAAAGCTGAGTTCATTAGGAACTCGTTTCCAGTGTCAGTGATGGAGAAGAGGACAGCAGAACAGAGCCAGGCTGACACACACCTCTCAGGTCCCTGTAGCAATGCCTCCAGCACCCACACTGGGTATGGCACAGAAACACCACACAGCTGGGCATGGAGACACCAAGGCAGATGGAAGACAACTGTCCTCTCCTTCCCATCATTACCTTGTCTCCATGCAGGGCTGGGACACAAGGGCAGAGCCCAACAGGTAGAGGTGCCAATGTCCACATCGTGCCATGCTGCTGATGGCAGGTACATCCAAGAGCACGTGTGGATTCAGTACAGGTGACCCCTTTGACAATCCAGAAACCAAACAGCACAGTCCTGGTGCAATAGGACCTTCAGTACTGACCCTCAAAATCCTTCCTGAGCTAACACACAGAGCAATTGTTCACTTAAAAAAAAAATTGGTTTCGAAAAGGAGTTTTTAACTGACTTCCACAGCACTGTGCAGCTCCTGCTGCTCTACCTGGGATGCTCAGCCAGCCTGAGGCAGGCAGGGAAACACAGGACTCAGGGCCACCCACAGGGTCCCACAAGGTGGGACCACCACTCTGGAATACAGCAGACCTAAGGGCCATTGTAACAGCTTGCAGGCTTTACAAACAGGAACGAAAGTAAGATGGAAGAAAAAGATTTTAGTTGGCACCAACCTGACAAGACAGTGTCCAATGAAGGGTGAGAGTGAAAAAGGGAACAGAAACCGAGGGCAGAGAGAAAAATCTGTCAGAGGAAGTGTGATGCCAGAAACTGTTCCAGGACCCCATGGCTGGATGCCAACTCAAAGCCTCCAAAAAAATAAGGCTACAGAGCCCCGAAAAGCTTCCCGATTAAAAAATCTGTGCAGGCTGAGGTTTGTCAAGTCATACTTGTGCTTGCTGTGCCTGCTCCACCGCTCTCACCCAGAGGTCTCAGCTTGGAATACTTCTCTGGAGAGGAGCAACAAGGCCTCCAGTAACTTTGGCAAGGAGAGACGTGCATCCCCTAAAGCATTTGTGTAACTCAGAGAGCGTTGGAAAAGCTCTGCAGTACTAAACCTCAGCATTGTTAATTGTATATACCATACCCAAGATCATCAACCCAGTAACATTGTCACCCATGTGGTACATTACTGTATGGTCAATCTCCCTAATTATTCTTGAGTTATTTTTTCCAGTAGATCTACAAAATTATCAGCATAAATCTCAAAACATTTACCAGTCAACAAACTCAGCACAACAGACATAAGCTTGGCCCTGACAAATAAAAAGACTAAGGAAAATGTATTTATTTGTAGCAAATGTCCTTTCCTATAACCATCAAATAGATTACAACTGCATTTCTTTTCTCGCACTGCACCCTGGGATCCAGGCGTTTAACTAGCACACACTACAGTGCTGGATTAATCATAAATAGAATATATTTTTAAGTGCATTAATTATGTAACAGATGCTTCCAGGATTCCAATGGAGGTAATTTTTAAAATCCCAGTGTACAGTTTTATGAATCTGTGCAGTTTCAAGGTTGTTTTTAATTTGCACTCAATACTACACTTATTTAAAACCAAGAGGTAATCAACCACTGCCTTATCTTTTTTTTTTTTTTCAGGCTTGAAGACATATCCTACACTGTTGCCGTCGGACACCCCAGTTGGTGACAGTGTTTCCTCCCATTTCTTTGCCATGATGATGGGTCTGAATAATGAGCTGTGTGAATGCAAGAATTCTTCATTTGCCTTCTATTAATTTCTCCTCCTCAGACTCATTTCTGCCATTCAGAAGTCTCAGTCTCCTCCTGCACATTCCCACTCATGTAGCAGATGTGATTCAGTGCACACAGCACACATGGAGGCCCTAACAGGGACAGTGGGGCACAGACAGGATGCTCAGGGTTTCCAAACAGCCCTTTATTTATTGATGGGGTACCATGAATGGTTGGGCTCAATGATCTTAGAGGTCTTTTCCAGCTTTTATGATCCTAACTCTATGAAGTAACTCTCATTGCTTGGAAAAATGAAATTAAATTGAGCTCACTTAGAAACAGAGTTCTGCCATACTAGAGAAAAATGGGGTTTACCTTACTTACCTTGGTAATAACAAAAATGGCATATCCAGCTCCTGGCTATGGCACTATGGTGACAGGGACAGGGGTGGGACGACAGAGATCTCAGCAGCCTTTGGATGGCTGCACTGGAGCAGCCTGGGGCACAAGCACCACAGCCTCCATGTGTTGGATGAGAAGTTTGCTTTCCTTTCCATCTTTGCGCATCTCACAACTCTTGGATCAAGTCACACATCTCACAGAGCTTAATCTCTGCATCTGTCTGCAACGCTTAATTTGTCATGACTTGGAGGGGCACTTTTCCAGGCATTCACTGCATGTGCAGCCTGGGAAGTGGCAGAGCCCATATCCTGATAACACTGGCTTGGACTCTCCCTGCAACAAACCCTCCCTCTGGTCCAGGAGGTGAGGGAAAAGCACAGGAGCATGTAGAGCAATTAGGGTTCCATTCAGCTGTGGTGTGAACACGTAACAATGAACAGTGAATAATCCTAATGCAAGGTGAGGGTTATTTAGGAGCATCCAGTAATTGCACATGCAACCTCAGCACATGGTGAAGAGAGGGGGTGAGGACAGGAAGGGTTCAGGACCACAGCTCTGCTCACCTGCACATCAGCCCTCCCCTGGGATAGCCACACCTCAGGTCGGGCACAAACCAAGCAGGAACAAAAGGTGGGTAACAAGAATTTTATTCCTACCAAGTATTTTATTCAGGCTGCTACTCCTTTCCAAAAATAAAGGTAATAATTAAAAGTGAGGGTTAACACTTTGCTGCCTCACTTCACAGACTGCACATTCCAATTCCTCAATAAGGCAATGCAAAAGCAGGCAGTGAACAGGCTGAAGTCAGCTGGAGGAGGCAGATGACTTTGTGCAACAACAGGGAGGCCCTGGGGCAGGCAGCTGGGTGCTGGGCTGGGTCTCACTTCCCTGGGCACACCACAGCCAGTCTCCACCAGTGCCCAAGGACTCCACTGACAGTGAAAGACATGGGTGTAGCCCTGGCCAGTGGCTACACTCCAGCCTCCCCCAAAATTACCCACTGGCTCTGCTGGGGCATGGAGAATGTTCACCTGCCCTCAGCACCAGACACTGGTGACACAGCAAGGCTTGGGGGCAGTCAGGGACACCCTGCAGTGCTGCTCTGTGGTGCCAACCCCTCCCGAAACACTCTGCTGATCCACCTGCATCGGAGCAGAGGGACAGCAAAGGAAGAGAAGCTCTCAGGGGCAAGAAGGTGCCTCCACATGGGGAGGGAGACCAACTCTGAGCACAGAGCAGGGTAGAGGGATCAGGTCCCTGCCAAAGTGCAGCACACCTTCGCCCCCATAATCCCCGTGACACGGGAATGCCGACACCATGCCAGGTTATCACAAGGTGATAAGACTCGTGGGCTGTACCTGCTTAGCATGGCTCAGGCAAGGCTCCCTCAGGGCTCCTCCACTCTCACTTCCTTTTAATGTGCACCTGCACCCATATCAAAAGCAGAATAGGCATAAATTGTATTCAAAGCTTTACTCAAAGCCCCACTGGAAGCCTGAGTTGATGCTGGTGCACACAACACCTGGGCTCACCAGCAGCCCTGCTGGTGACACTGCCTGTGGCTGTCCCTGCACTGGAGCCACCACAGCCACCCATGCTCCCCATGCCACACACCCAGCACAGCATCCAGTGAACACAGGGCAGGGGATAGACCCTTTCTGTGGTGAACCTGTTCCTGAGCTCTGGCCACCTCTTTCCTTATCAGCTCGGCTGTCTAACTCCACAGGCAGACAGCAGGCTGGGCACAGCTCTATCTGAGTTTTATGTGCAGCTGCATTTGCTTATCGCACAGATAAGTTATTATAAAAACAAGAATAAACAACAGCAGCCAGTAACCTGGGTATCTCAGTGCCCTCATCACAAATTCCTAGCCTCTGGACCAGCTCATCCACAGCTCACAGGGAAGAAGAAAACCCAAAGAACGATGCCAGGACATGCACAGTAAAAACTTCAGTATGTGGCACTAAGGGAGCAGCATCAAACTAAAAATTAAAGAAAAATCTCACACTTGGCAGGGTGGTCCCATCAGCAAGCACTACTGGGAGCATGCCCCAGGGCAGCTGGGCAAGGAAGGATCCTCTGCCCAGACTGAGAAGAGCACATCCAGACACAAAGCCTCTGGCAGAGGTCTCACATTACAGCAAACATAATCAAGTGGCCAAAAGGGCGGCCCTGACCCTTTTAGACCCTCCTCTGACCTCCAGAATCCAATGAGGATGTTCAACTGGCAGAAAACATTTATTTCCTGCTTAAGCTAGTTTTCTGCCAGTCCAGCTTCCTGTGCTGTCTCACCCTCTGGTCAGCTGAAGCTTCAATAGGAAGCACACCCAGGGACAAGCTGAGATACCTGAATCTACTTAGACTGCAAAGTGAACCAAGCCCTCACTCTACACAGCACCAAGAACACTAATAGTCAAACAGAAAGTAGCTTTCATCGGAGAAAAAACAAAGGAGGCAAAGACTTTCCAGGGAAACAATTCTCACTTGATGCATGACATGAAGTTGTGAGCGCACCTGAGTCACGGCACACGTGTGGACCATTGTGATGTGCTCACAGAGCAATGTGTCCTCCTCCTCAGTGTGCTGAGAGCATCCACCAGGCAGAGGTTGAAACATGCGGAGGTGATTCAACGCCGAGGAGCAGGAACACTAAGACATGCTGCTCTGAACACAGGGGCTGTACCTGACACCACTTTTATTCACTCAGGAAAGTTTTCTGCCCTGTATGACCTTCCCCTGCCAATTTAGCCAACTGTTAAGCAGAATCTCCATCCTACCCTGGATGGCTCACTACAATCTGACAAGTAGATAAAAGTACTTCCAATAAGGGAAGTTTTTTTTTTTTCTTTCAGACCTATGGGAAATATAAGTTGAAAACCTGAATATTACTTGTTACCTGACAAAGCATTGTACTTTCTTTGGGCTTATGGCATCAAGCAGGGAAAAAAAATAAAAACAAAACTCCCCAAAGAAATGGAAGGGGGAAAAAAAATCTTCCTACCAGAATGTAAATATTTGTGCTTAGCAAGAACGAAGTATTTCCATAAAACTTTCAACAAAGGATAACTGCAGGCCAAATTTTACCCATAGATACAGGCACATAACTCCAACTAAAGTTACTCAGAGCTGCCCAAGTTTCTGAAAGGCCAACTCAAGCAAACAGTGTTCATGTCCAGAAGGACTGTGAGCTCAGCAGCTGAGGCCACATTCCCAGCTCTTTTGAGTGAGGCAGACAAGATCTGCTTCAAATCAGCAAAGAACTTCAGAGATGAGTCAAACCTGCAGGATTTGCTGCAATACTCGCTGCAAAAGAGGATGTGAGAACTGGCAAGTACGCTGTGTTTACTCACTGTGCCATCTAATTCTGGAAACTCGAGCTGAGATTCAGCATTCGAGCACGACTCCAAGGGGTGGTGGGAAGATCCTGGCCCTGTTACAAAGCCACTCGTTGGGCTGAACTGGTGCTATCTGCTCAAACAGGGCCATGGGCTGACCCAGACAGAGGTTCTGCAGCTGGCAAGAGAAGCCTCCTCAGGGCAGAGGCTGCAGCACAAGCTGCCTCCAGCCCAGGGACGAGCCTCCGCAGGCACCGGCGCACACGAGGAACAGAGATGCTCTAAAAATCACGCACTGCTTCAGTTAATGACACAGATTTACTCTGGGTGTTAGCCTGTTTTGCTAAAAAAAGCCAACCAGATTTTTTTTTCTTTTTTCCTGGTGCAAACTGTCCTTTATAGAGACTATTAATATCCCTCTTCCTTCAGTTTAAGCTCTACTTCTCTTCCTTGTTCTCCCACTGACTTAAAAGATAAGTTGCAAAACGAGATCTAATTTATCTCTATCTTTTTGTCCTCATCCCTTCCCTCCTGTTACTGCCTGGACAGACACATTGTTCTGTAGGGAATCACTGCATGGAGCACAGAGTATATATTTGCTGCAATACTCACATTTTTAGGCAGAAAATGAAATATTTTACCTAGTTTGTACTAAACAAAACCCCTTTGGTTCTGGCCTCATGTAAATAATTCTGCACAAAGTAATAACTTAGATAAAAAGCCTTATATAAGCAGCCACCTCAAACAGCTGCAAATATTCCTCACTATAAGACACCAGTGAAGACAACAGCAGTGGATGGTGGCTGCCAGGAGGTTATGCTGAAACAAATGCATTCTTATTTTTCCCTTTAAATTACAAAAGATTATCATTTTACTCAGCAATGCCCCTTATTAAATTGAAACTCTCCACATCAGAATTAAATACATCCTATCTACTCAAAATGAAGTGTGTTATTTATCAGTAATATTTAATGACAAAAACCTGATAACTTTCTCCGATTATACCACTGATTTCCTCCAGTCATGCATCATTGGCTCTGCTGGTCATTAGCATTATCACAGTGCATAAACTCTGGCTTAGGCAGCAAGTTTGATAACAGAGCCAGACACCTATAGCTACCATTTTTCAGTTTGTTCAGATTTACTAGTTTACCTCTCTATGAGCGTGCCTCTATCTAATGGCATCGATTAAAATCCCTAAAAATCCTAGACAGTAAATTTCTATTTCCATGCAGCATGCTTCTGCACTCAGAATTCCTCAGTAAATATAAAGCACTTGCTGAAAAATCAGATTTCCCCTTCAACTGGCTGAGGACCCTTTTCCTGAAAGACTATACTCCAGCCAATCTGAAAAATAAATAGGAAATAATATTTAGCCTTCTCTGACTGTTTAATGCCAGGAATACGCTGGATAGGCTTAAGATATTTTAGTTTAATTCACAGGCAATGTTCCATTTTAACTTTTAGGAAATAGTATTTTTGAATGCTGCAGATACCGCTTTTATAGAAATGTAGGGAAAAAAATCAGAACAGATATACATGGTACAAAATCAGCTAAAATATACCAAGAGGGGTTTCTCCCATTCTCAGTTAAATCCTGTAAATAAAATGACAGAATAGAAAGGTTTCCTGAGCAAGACCATCATTTCTCACACTACTGCCCTTCAGAAAACTCCAATGGGTTAAGCCAGAGAAAAACTTTAAAATACTTGCACAAACAAAAATTTTGCTGCATACTTCTGACATTCCTCTTTCAAAGCATTTTAGGTATCAAGTAATTTATCACTGAAAAATACATTTTCTCTTTTCCAAACCTACAACTCAGGAGCTTTAAAAACTTTAATATACATTATCTGAACACACATGCACAGTCATATCATTAAAAACTAACAAAAACAATTTATTATGAGCTATTTCAGAGCCACCTTCTCCCAGTACTCATTTAATTCTATGAGAGCAGGATAGGGCCCCTGACAACTTTCTGATTAAAATTAATAACTAAAGCTGTTTAAAGATTATTTCTATTGCAAAACTTACTGAAAAAAATCTCTCTTCTAAAGCTGCTGATGCAGGTACAGGCCAGGATGTTCTGCACAAACATCCAGAGAGATTCTTGTGTGTTACACACATAAATATTCTAAGAATTTATTAACTAGCCAATCTGATTTTCTTTAAACTTTCTTTTATTTTTTTTTTAACTCAGTCCATCCAAGGAAGTTTCCATGATTTCAAGAGGGGTATTTAGGGCCTAGGCCACATAACTGAAGCTAAATCTGCCTGTCTTATGGAAATACAACTATTTATGAAATTCACCCGAGGGGGAGGAATAATTTACAGTACACTGATCAACAGAGTTTGCATGGTACTGTCTGAAGGGGCCCTGCTTGAGAAGGAGAGCTGTTATGAAAGCAGAAAGTATCAATACTAACACAATTGGTGCCACTGGGTTATGCTATTTGCCAGGCAGAATCCATCTCTCGCACAGAAAATTTCAGTTTGGGTGTAGTTTCAGTATCACTAACTGCAGTATTAGAAGTTGGGACCATTATACAAGAAACAGCAGCGATTTGATGAGGTTAATGCCAAATTCTGTGATTTGCTGAGGCAAAAAAACAGATCGAACCCGGGCAGTGAGCTTGGGAGCAGGGGATGCAGAAAGGCTAACACAGCCCCCTGCTCCTCTCATCCAGGGGCTTCAATCTCATCCTTCAAACATGGAACAGTGAAAAAAACTGTGACCATTCTCCTCTGCCTGACTGCTGCTCTACCCTGCACGTGCATCATCCCCAAATCACACTTTTGACCTGACTGAGCATCCTCCAACATCAAAACCCTGGCCAGGCACATCCTCCTCTGGACTGCCAGCCCTTTTCAGCCAAACCTAGCTTCAATGTGCTCCAAATCCAAGGTCTGGAGCCACTCCATGATGCCCCACAGCCCCCTGCACTGCACTGCTTTTAAAGGGATTTCTGCCACAAGAGGAAAAGGAGGATTTACAAGACTGATTTTAATGGAATTTTTCTTTCCAGTGCAAGTATAAAAACGTGGGAACTGGGCTGGACGAGCTGCCTGAGCAGCTAACAGAGATTTGTCATGAGGTTCATGGAAGACAGAGTTCATGACTCACTGTCAGTGAGCTCACTATTACAACATAAAAACCATTATTAAAAATAAAAATGCAAGCACCAAAAGGAACACTTCAAGAAGGTTTTAACTTCTTAATCCCAAAGAGAACATCCTTGAAATGAAGCTCGCAGCAGGCCCACCAGACAAAATCCATAAAAGACAACCTTGTTATCAAAAATCTATGGGAACAGCACATTTTAGTTGAAAACTCCCCTCCCTATGTCTGCTTCCTTGGTATTCCCAAGTTTCTTAGGAAGAGGTGTCTCACTCACGCTCGTCTCCCAGCTTTCCAGCAGCAGAAAAACATACACTTCACATTTACTGTGCGACACCAGGAAGATGCTTCTTAAAACTGACATGAGTTCCTAAAGAAATATCAGTTAATTACTTAATCCTCCTTAATGGAATGATCAACATCCTTTCAGCAAACAAGCCTGTGATGATTTAACGTTTTACTGCACTGGGAGAATTAACCCCACTCCTCTCCCGTCTGCTGTGGCCGCTCGTTTCTTTAGAATCAGTTCCATTTTTCACTTCTGCAGAGCAGCCCCTGCACCCAGGCAAGAAAAAACATCAATAGACAAAATCTGCCTCAGTGTTATTCTGCCAAGGCCTGACCTCCAGACTGACAGAAAGGCAGGTGGCCCAGGCACCCAGGAAATCAAGGTACAAGGCAGCACAGAGCAACAAGCCCCAGCGTGAGCCTGGAACAACTTCATCAGCATCCCAAGAACACCACTTCAAAAGGAACCGGGGAGGGATGTTTGAATCCCAGCTCAGACAGCTCCTGAATCCCTGAGAACCCCCGGCCATCGTTCTGGCAAGAACAAAAGTCATTTCAGGGCTCCACTGCTCGCTGCAACCAGACCCAGGCTCAGACAGAATTCTGCAGGCAAGTGCTGTGCAGGAAAGGGAATTCAGCATCGATTATTGTGATCAGATGTTCAGCGGCTGCTCTGAACACTCCAGCAATCCTCCCCTCACCATTTTATCTTCCTTTATCACAAGCTTTTTAATAGAGACATGACATTCTGCTTACTGCTGGGCTCTCTCTATTTATCTCTCTCTTAACAACACTTTGGCATCATCGGCTCCGCTATCTAAATCAGCAATAGTGCATGTCCGGTCACATAAAACCGGAGAGGGCTTCCCGAGATGCCTCGGGAACTCTGACTACTCTGCTTTACTGATGTGTTAATATGCCCCATCCACTAATTAATGAACAAACAGCTTAGCCAGGGAGCTGGGGGAGGGACACCAACACGAAGGGCTGCGGAGAGCCCAAGGAAAGACACTTGACCCTAATTGTTAGCAACAAGATGACAAGACTGATCGGGAAGTACAGCTAAAACTCAGATCCAACATGAAAGGAAATGTCTGGCGAAGAGGGGAAAACTAACGATGCCATTGGAGGCTGCAGCCAACCTGCCACACTGTGCCACCTTCTGTCGGGCTGTCAGCGCTCAGTGCCCAGCACCTGGCCCAGGCTCCTCAGCACCACGCTCCCATCACATCCCTCTCTCCATGCCCAAATCCTCATCCTCCTCCTGCGACCCTGCAGCTCCAGGGTGTACACTCCAGCCAGAAAAAATTAGGAGTTTGCTCCAACTCATGACGGGGTGATGAGAAAGCGCAGCTCGCGCTGCACCTTCCCAGCAAAACCACCTGCAGGATTCCAGCCAGTGGGTTTTAAGTAGGGTCAAAGTTTGGCTGAAGTTTCAGACAGACAGTTTTACACCTGGGGCAAAACATTTTTCATCTTAAAAACAGCCTGGACCACGTAGCACAACAGATATGTCTGCAGGTGCACCAATAAGAGGGAGCTGTGCCCCGTGTGCGCTTTGGGAAAAACTTCTATATAGAGTTCAAACCCTTGGAAAAAAGGTTTTAAGCTCTTTCTACCTGAAAAATCTATTCAACTGAGAGTCAAAGTGCAGGAAACACTGCAGTACCGTGCTCTGGGACACACACCCAAGAGAAAGTTGACTCACAGGTGGCACATCCAGCGCAGACACACCGCGAACGCTGCGGAGCCCCACTTTTCAGCACCAGTTTTTTAATTCCAGTGCCCAGTTTTTTAATTTAGTGTCTCTGAATTAAACTAACTTAGTGAGGAAACAGCTTCTCCTAATAAAAACACACCAGTGACAAGCACTGTACAGACAACACCATTAGCAGTAAACAATACACAAGAGAATCATCCGAAAAAAACATTCTGGGTATTTATTTGCGTTGCTTCCCGAGACCATTGCAACTGAATGGGAAACTGGAAGGGAAGAAAGCCCACAATTAGTTTCAGAATAGCACCCCCAGAAACACTGCAGCCTATCAGATCTGTGTAAATATTTTACGATATGGGCTCCATTTCAGTAGATCTGTCAAGATATTTACAGGGCTTGACAGTATTTCTGCCTTTAATTAAATTTTCACACACATACTTTAATGTAATTTAAATAGATTATTAGTTGTCAGAATATAGTATAAATTTTGTTTACGATTTAGTTACTTTAAGTACTCACATTGAAGAAACTCATTTAACCCCCTGACTGAGGAGCATTAAGTGTTGAGATGAGACTTCTAAAGAGCTTCTACTGCCCTTTGCACTCTTGCAATAATCTTAAATTACTACAACTTAATTGCAATTTCAAGGCACTAAAATGGAGATGTTTTAAAAACAGCACCAGGAGGGTCAATGAGAGGAGAAAAATTATTTAGTCCTCCTCAGGTACCAGATGCCTCTTGGGGAGAAACTGATTTTGCCCATTCTCTTCTCTTTGCCCATTTTCCATAGAATCCCGTCTTCATTTGCAGAATGACACGGAACAAAAAGTCATCAAGATTATTCTGGAAACTTGCCACATCCAAACAGCCATTAGACATAAGCCTGCTCACTTGCATGCATGGAAGAGACCCGTGCCAGGAGAACAGAAAGACAAAACCCTAGAGCACATTTGCAGAGAAGGCTGCATGCGAACAGAGCCAGCAGCTTCTCTGACTTGGGAGCTCCAGTGCTGGAGTAAGGAAAAAGAGCACGTGCTAAACCACTCCAGAAATCCCAACCAACAAATATCTGATCTCCCTAAAACAGTACAACCGATTCCTCTACAGCACAAAACATATCTTTTTAAAGTAAAACACTACAGAGATCCCACAATTAGGTTTCTCCTCTAACGACTGCACGATTTATTCCATGCTGGTTTTTTTTATTTTTCCCCCCTCCTCTCTCTACACTGGCATCACCTTGTTACCTGCAGGAGCTGCAAATTCCCAGCCCAGCGAGCTGCGGGAATCGAACTGAGCAGCGAGCGCGGGCCGCGAGCGGCACTTCTGCCAGCGCAAAAAAACCAACCACCTCTAGCAACAACCACGAGATCTTCTCCTCTTCTTCTTGCAGCGAGACATTTCACAAGGATCTGGCCAACAGAAAAACAATCAGACTCACGATTTGAGCACCGCTGTGCCTCAGCACGGCCGGCGCTGACGCACGTCCTCGGTGGCGCGACGTTAAGGGCTCCCAGCCTGGCCATACCTTTGGAAGCGCTGGAATAAAGTTTGCTGCTTGCCAGGACCTCTAAGAACGGTCTCAGAGACGCTGCTGATCTCTAGTGCACAGCGTCTCTAAATTCCACCTAGCAAATGCTTCCTGGCTTCTCCTGCATGTCACATCTCTGCTGAAGCGCTCGCCGGGTGTGAAAACACGCTACTATACGTGGAGGGAGGGGGAGAAAAAAGTTTCAATGATACGAGTTAGTGGCACAGACCAAAAGCCAAAGGCAGCAACATCAGCTGAAGCCCCAGTTGATGCCAGCACACTCTGGATCAGGCCCAGGGCAGCCGACTGCACCCCAAGCTCACCCCTGGGGACACAGGGACCATGCCATGCCTATGGGACATGTTCAGAGCAGGGTGTTACTGTGTCCCCACACTGCTGACCACCCCCTGGGCTTCCCCTCCAGCCACCAGCCCCTTCCCACCTGCTTCCCCAGCAGAGGCTCGCCAGGAAAAGCTCTGGAAAGCAACCTGACAGCAAGGCTCATCTGAAGAATAATTAAAACGTGCTTTTAATTCAGCTTACATACGGACAGCAAACAAAACCCTCGTGCACCCAAGCCCTGCAGGGCCTGATCCCTCTCCCCTCACAGTGGGAACCCCTGGGAAAGCTCCCTCCCAGACACCCTGTCCCTGCACACACGATGCTGGATGTGCTGGGAAGGGCAGGAGAGGCCTGAACAAACGCTGCACCTCCAAAAGACACCCAGCTACCTGCAAAAACCCCACCAAGCCTTCTTCAGCCCTGGCTCAGCTGCATAAAAATATTTCAGCTCGGTGCCTTGAAGTTGCAATTAAATTGTAGTAATTTAAGATTATCACAAGAGCAAAGGGCAGCAGCAGCTCTTCAGCAGACTCCTCTCACCACTTAATGCTCCTCAGTCGTGGGGTTAAATGAGCTTCTTTAGTATAAGTACCTTAAAGCAAGTGAATCGTAAACAAAATTTATACTATTTTCTGACAGCATATAATCTATTTAAATTTATTAAAGCTTCTCGGAGAAAATTTAAGATGACAGAGGTATCATTATGCCCCATAAATAACAGGACAGCCTTGCCGAAATAACTGTATTTTAAATACACATCCTACATAGGTGTGTGCATATGTTATTTCATTTGATACACAAATGCATGCTCAACAGATATTTCACAAAAGGAATTGTGTTACCCAGCTCAATCTCTCAATCTAAATGACCACAAGAGGTACGAATACTAAACACTAGACACATTCCATATATTTGCCTTTTTACTACCAGCCTTTTTCCTAATTTTTACAGTGCTATGAAACAGGAGTACTTCAGGACCTACAAACATTTACAGTATATCACTTCAAGGATGATAATGCAAATTTTAGCTCCGAAAAAAGGTGATCCACTCCATGAGAAACACACACTGCAGCGTCTGCTACACGCTAATGTCCGAGGCACAATTCCCTGCTCAACTTCCCCGCTCCTTCTCCCACCAGAGCAAAACCCAGCTGTGTTACAGTTACTGGTGGAACTGATTTAAGCAGAAAATGTTTATAGATGTTAAAAAAAATTACACATTACGCAGAACGGCTTAATAGCATACATGTGCATGTTTAATGCACATACTTTTTATTGTCTAATTAAAATATATGCCATAAAAAATCTACAGGCTTTAGAGTAAGTTGTGCAGGACAGTTATGAAATCTTACCTTACAGAAAGTATAAAGTACTTATTGTGAGATCTGCGCTGCTCATTAAAAAAATGCTTATGCAAAAAGATTTGAAATTTCTTAATTCTTCAGCACAGATGTGCACTTGGTCTGCCTCCTGATTAATATATATTAGGGTAACATCCTCTTACTAGGATTTTTTTAATAGATTTTTCCCTTGTTTTAGAATACTTGGAAGAAATAAAATGGACACATTTCTAAAGTTTACAATCAAGTGTTTGAATACAAACATGAAACTGTCACACAGCAAAACTAGCCTCACTCCCCTGGTTCATTTCAATTAGTACCTAAATCCTAACTGTTTACTGAAGTAAAATCAAGTGTCTATTAATACTCTTTACTGTATTTCCACTGAAAAACTACACAGTAACAGTCTCTCTGATACAGCCATGAAGACACATTACACACAGTCTTGTAAAAATCCCGGGGTATCAAAACCAAGGTCCATCCTGACTGCTTGGCAACATGTTTGAAGGAAAGATATTACAAGTTTTCCAAACTCTAGGAATACAGTCATCCAACATACAGTGCTTAATCACAGCCAAACTCCTCTATAATACACCAACACAGAACTTACACACAGAGAGAGAAAAAAAAAAAACAAATCCACATTTCCTTACAATTCAGCGATCCAGAAATAAAAGCTGAATTCCACAGAACTTTTACATTTTCCTGCATTGCACTACTGTAACGCTTTCTTCTCTGCAGCTCTAGACAGCGTAAACAAAATCAAATCCTAAGTCCCTCTGAAAGTGTAAAAATGCACTTCAAACCATCATCACTTAAAAAAAAAACCCAAACCCCAAACCTTAGCCCATGCACAAAAAACTAACTTTGCAATCAAAATCGTAAGCAACAGAAAGCCTTGTTTGAAATAGTAGTTATTTTTCTCAGAGTTATCCTTTGGTTTCACAACAAAGATCAGCATTTGTAATGGTCCATTTCTGCATAAGTGAACATATAGCCTTGCTGCCTGATCGAATAGTCCAGAGCTTTCAGTGAGGCAGCTCCTGACAACAGCCCAGCAGCAGCTTTGTTTGATCTCTCCTGCCTTCCTTAATCTGGGTTGTCAAGGTTCACTTGTTGGAGGCTGTTTACTTTACTTTTTCCAGAAAAAAAAAAAAAAAAAAAAAAAAAGAAAAAAAGTGATTTTTTTTTTCCTGTCTCTCATACAATGACTAATCCAAAGACTAAGGGGGAAGAATGCTGCCAATGCGAGATGTTAAAGCTACAATACCTTTTTTTGCAATGAGATTTTAGCCGACACCTTTTGAATGGTAACTAGTGGAGAGCTTCCTCCCCCAGTGCCCTGGTCCATTCAATATGGTTGGGGAGATAGTTCAAACAAAATGTGCAGGGGAAAAGCTTCAGAGGAGAAAAGTTGAAAGGAGCAGCCCCGATTTCCCTGTCTTCCCCCAAATGTGGTTGCCGAGGTGCACGGTACCTCCTTGCCCACACTCACTGCCCTGGGAACTTGAGTTATTTCAGGCTCTCTCAAACTTACAAAATGTAAGAGCTTCTCAGCAGCAAGAGAAACTGTAAAAATAATGCTAAACCGAGCAAAACGCCTGTTTTCCAAAATATTAAAGCGAGCCACGGATTAACAGCACGGGCAAAAAAAAGTTTCTTCGATGACACGCTTGCAACTTTGTCTAACGAAGCAGCTGTCACTTGTGACACCAAATCAGGTAAAAAATCCAACTTTAGAAAAACTGTATGGAAAAGAAACACAGTTTAGAGAACTGTTTTAATATTTAGAACCGTCCAGCAGCCCAGAAATCAGCGGGCTGTGCGGTGCAGACGACACATCCATTACTCACTCCGAGACCAGTTACTAAAAATGAAACCTTAAACTTCTGAGCACAGAAGTTGGGCTCCTCCAGCCTCTCCAGAGAAGCGGCTGAGAGAGAGAGAGAGAGGGAGAGAGAGAGAATGAGAGCGCTCGCAAGCGGCGGATGCCTCGGGCAGGGACGGGAAGGGCTGAGCGCTGCAGCCGCTGCCAGGCTCGGGGGCAACCGGAGGGGAAAGGATGGGGGAAAAAAAGGGGGAAAAAAAAAAAAATCTCGCTCGGTTTGGATCACTCAAAGCGAAAAAAAGCACGCAATTAAAATCATTACAGCGAAGTGGCGGCAGAAGGCTCGCTGGGAGCGCGGCGATGCTCTCCTGCTCCCCGGGCATGAAGAGTTGCCGGGCGGTGCGGAGGGGGCTGCGCTGCGCCCCGCGGAGCTCTGCTCTCCCCGCGCAGCTGCCCGCGCTCCGCTCGCTGGGCTGCTTTGGGGTTTGTTTTCTTTTCTTTTTCCTTTTTTCTTTTTTTGGTTTTTTTTTTTTTTTTTTTTTTTTTTTTCAGGAAAGAAAGAAACGCACAACGCGGCGGGGCGGGGGTGGGGAGGAGAGAGGCGCGCACCCCTGCGCTGCCCGGGGGACGCGTCCGCGCAGCGCTGCGCGGCTCGGCAGGTGCGCGGGGCGGCCCTACTTACCGGGCAGCGGCGGCGGCTCCCTCCCCTCCGTCCCGAGGCTCCGCACCGCGGGGCTGCGCGGGAGGGGGACGTGCGCGCACACACGCCAGTCAAGGATGCGCGCGCTCCGCACCCGCGCAGGCAGAAGTTGCGCCGGGCTGAGCTGGGGAGGCGCGGGGTGTTTAATCAAACACTTCGTTTCAAAAAAAAAAAAAAAAAAAAAAAAAGGAATGGGGAGGGGGGGGATGGGCGCAACGCGTCCCAGGGACCCGCGGTGGGGGCGGATGCGCGGCGCGGGGCTGCGCGCCTGCGGAAGGGGCTGCGCGGGCGTGAAGCCGCAACAGGTGCCCGGGGAAGGGGGACGGGCAGGCGGGCGCTGCGCGGGGGGGGCGCGGCCCCACCGCAACTTCTTGCCCCGAGTGCCGAAGTTGGGGCGTGCGCGCCCCTTGCGCGGCGGCGCGGAGAGACCCGGCGGAAAACACGCGGAAAGCACGAGCGGGGACGGGATGATGGGACGGGAGGGGGGCGGGACGCGGCGCATCCCACCGCGGCGGGGAGTGCGCGCAGCGCGGCGCGGGGCGGGGGGGAAGTTTCCAAAGTGGGCGGGGAGGGGGCGCGGGTGGCCCCGCGGGCCCGGGGAGGGGGCTCCGCACCCGCGCATCGCCGCCCCGCATCCCCCCCCACCCCCCGGTACCGCGGGCGGGGAGGGGCGGCCGAGCACGTGGGGCCGGCGGGGGGAAAAGTGCAACAGCCCCCGGAGGAGCGAGCGGGGAAAGTGTCGGGGGGCGCCGGACTCACCCGCAGCACTCGGCCCTGCCGCTGCCCAGCTCGGCGCGGGCGGGGAGCGGCGCGGGGCTGCCTCCGTCCCGTCCCTCCCTCCCGTCCCTCCGGCACGCCGAGCCCGGGCGGCGCGGCGGCGGCGTGCTCCGCCGCTCGGTAAATAACAATAGAGCCCTCCGCCCGGCGCCGCGCCCGCGGGCCCCGCACGCCGCCCTGCCGCGCCCCCGCCCCGCGCCGCCCCGCGCCCCCTCCCCGCCCCGCGCAGCCCCGCACGGGCGGGCCGGGGGCGGCCCGCGACACCCCCGCGGAGGGAGATGTTGTTATTTTTTGCTGTTGTCAGTCTCTGACGTCACATCCACCTGCTGGGTAAACAAGGCTGGGCGCAAGGGAAAAATAATAATAAAAAATAAAATAAAATTATAGAAGCGGGAAGGGGGGGGGGTGAAGCGCGTAAAGGGGTGAAGGGCGAAGAACACCGCGGGCGCGGAGCTGCGCGGAGGACGGGCGGGGGGGCGGGGGGGGCCGGGCCGGGGGAGGCGGGGCGGCCCCACGGGGAAGCGAAAGTGGCGGCGGAGCGGGGCGCGCATCCCTGCGCATCCCTGCGCGCCCCGAGGGACCGCTCAGAGCACGGCCTGGGGCCGCCCCGCCGGCGGGGGCGCAGCGCTGCGCGCCCCGACCAACTTTTCCGCAGCAGCGCGGGGACCCGCGGGACGTCAGGCCGGGGGACGCGGGGGGACCCCGGAGCGCCTTCCGCGGGCACCCGCGGAGCCGCCTTACCTGCGCGGAGCGGCGTGGCGGGCGCCGCCCGCGTTTCCCCCGCGCAGCGCTGGTGGCTGCGGGCGCAAACAGCGCTCAGACAGACACACTGCGCGGGGGCGCAGCGGCGCGCACCGGCCGCCGAGCGGGACTGACCGTCCCGAGGGCCGGGCCGGGCGCGGAGCCGCTCCGCGGGGGGGTGCGCGGGGCCGCAGCGCTCCCGGGCCGCGCCGTCGGGGCTCCCGAGGAGAGAGGGGAGGGCGAGAGAAGGGGCAGAGCCGGGAGCAGGCGGCTGCCCCAGCCCGCGGCTCCGCCACTCGGGCACCGAGAATTTGAACAGCACCTTTAACAGCGCGGTTTGGAAGCTCCGGCGGAGCGGGGGCTCCTTGGCGGCGGCCGGAGCAGGAGAGGGGGGCAGCCCCTGCCCTGCCCTGCCCTGCCCGGGACCCCGGCCCGCTGCCCGCAGCCCCACCGCGGGGACGGGGGTCGCTCGTCGGGCGCCCCCAGGGATGGATGGAGCGCGTCCTGCCCGGCGCCGCGGGCGGGAATCAGCGGGGCGGCCGCCAAGTTACCGAGCCACCGACTCGTTCGGGGAAAAAAAACTCTTTTCCTTGACCCGCCCGGCTTTCTTTGTTTTTTTTTTGTGACTGCCCGCACGCAGGACTGACCCGGGGCTGGGATTGATGGTTTCACACACTGCCCGGAGCGGTAGCGCGGGGCGAACCGCGCCCGCGGGAGCTCCGCACCGAGCCCAGCCTCTCCCCCAGTCCCGTCCCCGGTCCCGTCCCCCGCCCGGCCCCGGCGGCTCCGGCAGCAGCGCCGGGCCCGCGGCGCCACCTCCCGGCAGAACCGCGGGAGCCGCTCCGGCAGCAATTAAAGACCTGGAATTACCCTAATAGCGAGGTACTTATGCCTAATTCATTATATTTTTTTTAAATAATTAAGAGCGGGAAATCGCTGCAAATAAATATTTGCGGAGGTGATGCTCGAGCCGCTGCCGGAGCGGGAGAGCGCTCGGGGCCGGGGACAGGAGAGAGCCGGGAGAGGAGCGTTCAGCATCCCCCTTCTCCAGCCTCCGTACCGCAGGAGACCCCGCGGTTTGTGTGACCGCCGGGACCGCGTTAAAAGTAAACATCATTTTCAAACATCATTTTCAAGCATCATTTTCAAACATCATTTTTTTCAAACATCATTTTTGTTATATGTTTTAGTTCATCTGTTTCTTCAGTAGGAAGAAAAAGGAGCTAAAACGTGTTAAAAGAGCATTTTTGGAATCTCTTCCCCATACTAGTAAAAAAAAAAAAAAAACTACTTGTTTTACATTTCATCCGCAAATAAATGCTTATTGGCTACTTCTTCATCTCCTGTTTTTAACTCCGCACATCCAAACCAGTATATCAACTCTGTAAAACGTGATTAATTCCACAGACAGTACCAGCGGTGGGACTTCTCCCTCCCCCTCTGCCGATGTAGCTGCTAATTGTACTTGAATTGTTTACTGCTGTATTGTTTTACAAGTGCCTGGAGAAAGATGCTTGATATTCCCACCACCGGCAAAACCATCCCAAGAGCAAATGCTTGGCAGATTTTGGCAGGGATGTACACAGGCTACAACTACAGCTTGTTAGCTGAAAAAAAAAAAAAAAAAATTATGAAGGTGATGACGCCTCTGTAATTATAGGTGTTACTTGTTATAAAGTCAGAATGTTTTCCAAGCTATTGTAATGCCACACCTCCAGTGTCCCAGGAGCCAGGCCTTGGAGTCCTTTCTGCCTTAGTCACTGGTTTATGAGGCTTTGCAGAGCACATCACCAGGCTGCACGGCGGGTTCCTGCCCCACTTGGCACTCCTGCGTAGGTGCAAAGCCCGTGTGGGTACTCAGCTGTTATTTTACCTTTTCCATCAGACATGAAAAGATGAGATACACACTGTGTACTGCCCCAAAAAGTTGGCGGACGTAAAGAGAAATGTACATTGGATTTACAGCCTGGTTTTATGATTACCTGACTTTGTTTCAAATAAGCGCAAGCAGAAGCAGCCCTGTGAGTACCCTCATAGTGCAACTTGAGGCAAAATCCCTTCTTGGCAAGATGGTGATTGCTGATTTCCACATTTCTTTGGTTTTGGTGTAGTCAGGGCAAGCCAGATCAGTCTGGCAACAACCAACCTTCAAAAAAGTAGAAAATGCAGCTCTGCCCATCACATGGTACATGTGCAAGGTAAAATAACTGGACCCTTCTTTTGCTCAGAGAACTTCAAGGGCAGGAAAAGTCAACTTGCTTATGAGGGGGAATTTTAAAAGGTGTAAACATCAGGTTAGAGACCAAGCCCAATGTTCTTGGCAATACTTGCCCCAGCTTTAGTGGAAGCAGGATCTGTTCTCCAACTGGGGAAGTCCCACAAAGAGATAATGCAACACAACTATGGTCTCAAATTGGCTTGTCTGACAAAAGGAAAAGGATAAGTTCTCCCACATGAGAGCTATAACCAAACCCAGATATATTTTTAAATTAAATATTGTTGTTGGGGAGGGGGGTTTCCAGCATCCCAAATTCTGATCCCTCAATTGCAAACGCATCTGCATCCTTCATCCGCTTTTGGTCTTATACTTTCCCAGTTCCCCTGGCCACAGCAGAAGCCATGTCCTGGCCTGTGCTGGGAGAACAAGCTGGAGCAGAACGGAGCTTCCGTGTGCCAGGAGGTGCCTGGCAGGACAGGGCTGCCCTGCAGCCACCCTGAGGGCTGGTGCTGGGCTGGCTGTGGCAGGGCAGGCAGCGAGCAGCACAGCCAGCTTAGTGCTGCCTGTAAGAGAGAGAAAGGGCTGTGCTGCCCCACAGCATCACGATCCAGGCAGAGCAGGCTCCAGCCTGGCTCCACACACAGGGCAGCGGGAGTCAGGCACGGAATGAATGACATTTTGCTCTGTTGTGAGTCCAGAGGAGCTCCACTGCAGTCAGAGTTGGTTTGGATCTTCATGGGCGGTGCAGAGACATGAGTCTTGGATTCACCCCAGACTCCTCTGGGTTCCTAGTGGATGGGAAAGGCTCCTCACATCCGTACCCACACTAATCCTCTTTACTCCTGGAGGTGTCCCTCCAGCCACCACTGTACCAGAAGCCACCCAGAGATAACTTTTCTATAGCACATTTCCATTTGTCCTGAGCTGCCAGCCAATACATATTTCCTTTTCCTGTGGGGGCGATGAATAGCCATTGTATTTGCGTTGGACTATTAATCTGCCTGAATTTGGTCGAGATTCCTAAATGAATATTCATGGGAATTAATGTCATTTAATTCCTATTGCTTCCTGAATATAATTACGTGCCGTACGTGAATTGGCAAACGCCACAAGACATCCAATCTTGTTGAAAGTCTATGACCGATTAAACACCACGAGCTGGACACTCGTGCAGTACTGAAGATGCACAAAGCACTGCCAAGATGCAGCTTGACTTCAGGAGAGGAAACCAATAAAAGAGGGAAGATGTACACTGTAGAAAGCAAACACCACCTTGAGGGATAGGAAATATGATTAATAAGGTATTTTAATACAAGCTCTTCCCCAGGTATTTGTCTACACGTAGGGACTACATTAAACATTTATATTATTTTGAAAAAAGCTTTGTTTCTTCCACTTTCTCACCCGCAGAAAAACGTCTTTCAGGGCCTCCTATCCTGGCCTCTTCTGCAAGACAGCATCTCTTGGAAGACCTTCAGCACATCCTACAAATAAGAAGTGCCCAAGTGCAATCCTTCTCCCAGCAGCCCGCCTGCCAAAGCTCACGCTGTTCCCTGAATAATAAAGCATAATCAGCTCTGTATTAAAGCAAAGCCCGTCCCCAGCATCAGTGCTACCAACCCCTGTCGTAACATAACAAGGACTCTTCCCAAAATATTTGGGCTTGCCCTGTCACAGTGAGAGGCGTTCAAGTTCAGCACTCTGTCAACAATGCCAGGTGTCTCCTGAACCTCCGGCGCCCGAGCCAAGAGAGAGAGCTCAGAAGCACAGGAATAATCATTATTCACATTACTAAAATGTAACGGAATGTTTAAACAGATAACGTAACACAATCCCTCACAGCAGAAAAAAAAAAAAAAATACTGTTTATTATTTATCCCTGTCAGATAGAAAATGAACTCAATCTCCTGGAAAGCAAAAGCAAGTCTCCTTTTTTTTTTTTTCCTTCTTTCTGCAACTGACAGGCATGAAAAAAATATTCTATTGTGGCAGCTGCGCCCCTTCAAAGGGGCTGATGTTCGCTGTGGTTCTTGATAAACCAACTGGCAAATTTTGGGGGTGAAAAATAAGTGACTTGAAGCCAAACACATCTAAGAAAAAAAAAAAAGCCTTGTGAAATCAAAAATCCAAGAACAATTTCATGTTGAGTCAATTCGAAGATTTCATTTCAATTTTGATTTTTTTTTGAGAATAAGAAAAAAGACACACACCCCCTTGCTTGAAAATAAAATTAAAGGACATTTTGAACACAAAGTAGCTTCAAAATGAAAAATCAAAGTGTTTCATGTCAGAAGTGTCAAAACTAACAGCTTCAGCATTTGTCAGAGCTTTTTTGAGTTTTTATAAATGACAAGTTTGGCATGTGTGCACAGACCGTTTTGGTGCTGCTGAATCTGCATTTTTGCATGCAAAAAAAATTGGTCGGGTGATATTTTCTGCGGAGAAACCGTTTGCCATTCCCTTTGTGTGGAGACCAGCAGCACTCTCCCCCATGGCTGCACTGTGCAGGAGCCTCACTGACACCTCCAGCTCCTCTTTGGCTTATTAATATTTTACCCTTCAGTTTGCAGGACTCCACAGGCCTGGTCTTTCCCAGAAGCAGCTCCCTGGTTAGCAGGAGGAGGTACAAAGGTTAGGAGAGACCGACTGTGCGTCTCCAGCTTGATGTGCTGCTGTGTGACAGGAGGCCACGGACCTATCCTAAGGTGACATTAGGTAATTTATTAGCTTAGTTCATTACTGCTAAGCTCACTTTCATTGGGTTGCTGCCTTCTCAAAGTGAGGGTTTTCCAAAAATGCCTTATTCCAAAAAGTTGGGAGAGGTTACAGTCAGCTTTGCACCTTATGTGGCAGGAGAGCAGGTGTGGAAAGTGAAGTATGTAGCACCTGAATTAAGATTTTTAATTTTAAATCCTAAATTACATAAAAAATCTTAAGTTACATAAATGCTATTGCTATAAAAATGTACCACCAAGCATTTACAGTATTAGCAACTGAATATATTCTTGCTAGGAAAGCAGCAGCCACCCGGATTTTGCAGGTCTGCTTCCAGCCGAGCTGACTTTGCTGCAGGTTTGGGACAGTGCCTAGTCCCCTGGGAAGGCAGCAAATAAGATCTTCTACAGATAGCAGACACCTACCTGCCTTTTGCTACCCAATTTCTGTAACACTTTCTACATCTCTCTGATGACAGCAACACTTCTTGCTGTATCTTGACAACTTCTAATTAACCCAATCTCAGCATCTCTGAAGCTTTCAGAGAAAACCAGCGTACTTCTCTAGAGCAAGAACCAAATCCAAAACATCATCTCCTCCTCTGACCTCCAGCACAGCCTTTACTCCAGAGGGGATACAAACCCCAGGTGATGTGTAGAGTGACTCTGCTTAAAGCCAGATCAGCTCCTTCTCTGCCTTCCTGGAAGGCAGCATTGGAAGCCAGCAGAGATGGAAACAGATTTCTAACATCTTGTTGGCATTTCTGGGTCTGCTTAAACTCCTGCTGCAGGAGCACAAGCAAAAATCTCCACAAGGACATGCCACACTTTCAGCTTCCAGTGGAAAAAGCAGTCTCACCTCAGGGAATTGGTCTCCTCAGTCCCTGCCCTGCTCTCCCCACAAGTTCAGCATTGCCTGGGAAGGAGATGCAGTAATTGCAGCTTTCCCTGTGAAGGGTTTTCAGTTGATGCTGTCTCCAAAATGTTCTATGCTTAAGTATTATTTCATCTTAACTTTTTCCACTATTATGACTATTTTTTAATCCAAAAGTCCAACATCAACAAAGATTAAAGCTTTTAGGCTAGTTACATATCTATGAAAACAACAGTCTCCTGTGTCTTGGGAGATAAACACTACCAGATGCTCTAGTAAACACCAGAAAGGGGAGAGAAGGGGGGGAAAAGAGAGTGGCCAGGAGAAGGAAAGGGCTGAAAAATAAGTTAGAAATAGCAGAACAGGAAACCAGGAAAGTAAATTCCTGCTGTTTCTGGCTATGTGGCAGTGAAGAGGTTAAACCCCAGTACGCTGCCATCTCTAGACAGAACTACTTGTTATTGCATTGATAAAACCCCGGGTTGTGTTTTCCTTGTCCATTTTGACCCGTATCTGACGTTAGCATTGCAAATGATGTCTGTTGCCATTCAACTACTCAGAGTGAGCGGACAGAAACAAGACAGAGAGCTTAGCAAGGATGATACTAATGGAAGGGGTGGGGAAAAGTCTGATTTACATGTAATTAATTATTATTTATGTAAAAACCATATCGTTGTGGTGGTTCTTGACATCATTTAAAGCCTCTTTTCAAAAGAGGAGTCTCCCCTGTTAGTGCACTAATCTTTTCTGTGCTGCCAATATGAACTGTGACAACTGATGGCAGCCACGCTGGCCCATCACCACCACCACTTGCAGGGTTCTCATCAACTGCCCAAAGGAGAGGAAGACAAGAATCCTGCCTCCTTCTGAACAGGTGACTTTGCATTACCAGGACCATGGAATGCTAGCGAATCGTTCAGTGGGAAATCATCTGACCCGAGGCCAACACCATGCAGAAAAAGACAGTTATGCATTGCTGCGGTGAAGAAGTTTCAGATTAAATAAATGTATTTTCTTCTGAACTTGTAAAATGATTAACTTATTTATTTGATTTCAGTATCTAATCACAAAATAATTACCTAACCCAGCCCCAAGGTATCTTGGCAATGTTGTTCGAGACACACTCCAGCACAGACAAAAGCTCCCGCGGGGAGACATCAATCATCTTCCCCTACAAATGAAACTGGTCCACAAAAATGAGCGGCACGGCTCCACCCCAGCTCTTTCAAAATTCAGCTGTCTCAGCCAGAGCTCCAGTCCAGCTCCCAGACACATCCCTGCCCACTGGTTTGTACAGGAGCTAGGTCAAACCTCAAGTGCATGGATTACATATGGCAGCATGACCCAATTTATTCAGGCTCTGCTGGACAAAATCTATACAGTGGGAAGTTTATTGACAATGTCTCACTGGTTCTCTCTAATTTGCCAAAGAGGCTGCTGGGCAGGAAACTCTGTTAACCTCAATCATGGTGGGGACAGATTAAAGGGAGCTGGACTCAAAAACAGGCAGGTCTCGAGCCACCTTCTTAATAAAGAGAAAAACCCCACAGCACTACTTGGAGAGACTGGATGGGGTGGGAACTTTGGGCAGAGCCTGGGGGCAGAGGCTGGACCAGATGGGATGGACAGTGCTCATTGGAGGGAGGGATGTCACCTGTACTCATGGCATTGCACTCTGTGCACAGCCCACGTGTCCCAGCACATCTCCCCAGCCTCCCTCTCCCCCTCACCCACCGCCGGAGCGTTTCTGCACACAGCTCTGCCTCTGCCCGTGCTGTCAGCTCTCGGGGGACACAGTGACACTGGTGGCTGCTACAGTGACACTGGTGGCAGCTGAGACCTCAGCCCTGTGCTGCCCAGCTTTGTGAGGACACACAGGGTAATTGAGGTTTGCCTGCCACAGGCCAGGTGTACCAAACCAGAAGCACTGCAGGCAGAAACCTGCCTGAAGCTTCCCACCTACCCTTCTGCTTTTAGACAACAGCACAACACATCATGTTCTTCCATTGTCGCTCCCTTGTCAACTGCTGTGAGCACCAAAGCATAGCTAATCCCACCTGAGAAAGGGTGGAAATCTCCCCTTAAGCATATAGTTTTATCCTTAGTGGATAATTTCCAAACAGCACAAAGCAGTATTTCCTTCAACCCCTGCAAAAACATCCCTGTGGTAGGATTTTCATCCTGGGTGAAATGGCTTGTCCAGCCTTGCCCAGTTTGTGAATGGCCTCAGATACCAGGCAGGCACCTGATACCCCAGTTGGAAGAAAGAAAAAAAATTGCCCCAACAGAGAACCATCTTCCTCATTGCATTATTTGTTTTGTCAAAAGCAGCAAAAGCTACTGTCATCAGCTTGAGACCGAGCAAACTCAGCTCATGCGGAGCATGCTTGGCATGAGGAAATGTTTTTGTTTCTTGAAGCAGACTCTGAGAAGGTCAGCTTGTCTTGCCTGCCATTCCATTTCAGGCTTTAAATGTTTTTTTAATTTTGTTTTTGCAATATTTTTGTCTATGTCATCATCAAAACATTCAAATTTTTGCTTGCTTTATATTTATTTTGTTGGGTATTTTTTAAAGTCACCTTTACCATAGGAACAAGTAGGCCAATATCTGTGTATTCCAACCTTCAAACTTGTAAAACTGAATGAGGTCAGTGCAGGGACTGTTTTTCCTAGTGAAATTAGCACAATCATAGGGCAGAAATGTTTTCAGAGCTACTGAAAACTCTTTATCTGGTCAGTCTAGATACCAGATGTTTTCCTACAAATTCATAGCTCTTTTTGGTTCACAACTGCTCTCTGCCATCCTTGCACATCAAACATTTGCAGGGTCAAGACAGTGTTTTGAATCTCAGAAAAAATTCAGGCTTTCAGGAGGGTTATTTTTTCCGCTGTGGGTTTTTTTTTTCAGAGAAAAGATACTGTTTTAATGGGAAACCTCACACCCAAGAACCTTGTGGCTGTTTGTTCCTACCCACGATAATTCTCTGGCCAACACATTACAGCTTCCACCCCGATACTGTCAAGAGTCAGAGGCACATTTCCTTCAACCCTCTGACTTGGTTAATCACATCAAGTAATTTGTTTATGAAGTTCAATTCTACAAAGCCCAACTTGGAAGCAGCTATTCATCCTCCCAGATACAAGCACTTCTGCTGTAATTTCTTTTAAAGTCAGAGCTGATCTTTATCTACAAAAGACTGAAGCAATAAGTATTTGGTGTGTTTAGAAAACATGTCTCTTTCACCACACCTGCAGCCCTGCTGCCAACTTTCAGCCCTGTGGACTCTCCACTGCTCTGGGAGACTCTGGTGCAGTAAACAAAGTAGGTTTCTCTGGATTCCCATGTTCCAGGTACCTCTCCCAAATGCTTCATGTACTTAGGCCCTAAAGGTCTTCACTCAGGTCCTGTTCCCACACCATTTCCAAGGGTTTGATGGGAGTGGAAGGTGATGGTAGCTGTGTTTTCTTCCACTTCTCCTCTAGATTGTCCTATTAATGACTTTACAAGAGGTGCAAAAGAGCCTTCACTGTTGATCAAGAACAGAAACTCCATTTCAGGAGTTACTCCTAAGATTTTTTTTCCCACCATTGATGTAAAAGAAAAATGAAATCCCATCTTTTCAGGCTTCTGCTGAAAAATTGTCACAGCACCCAAATCTGCAGCTGTCTTCCAGAGCTGCTTCTACCTGATGTAAGGTAATATCCCATAAGCCTCTCCCTTGGCATCACTGGTGTTCATGTGGGTCATAGCAATGCCAGTGCTACTGAACAAACAAACTTCAAAGTAAAAATGAGTGCCAGAGTCAGGGAGACATGCCTGGGGGTGAGAGAACTGGGATAATAAACTCTCAGCATCACCCTAGTGCCAACAACACAGTACTTTTTGTGCCTCTCATTTATGCCTTGGAATGGTTTCCTAAGCCACCATTTCATTTTGGAGATGAAAGGAATAGGCAAGGGTTAAATTGGAGCCGCCATCCCCCACCCCAGTCTATTCACTGCAGAAGGAAATCTGTCTCTCTCCCACCCCTCAGCATCCTGTCTCTGCTGCCTTGGAAAACACACAAGTCCCTCACGGCTTCCTGAGGGGCAGAGATCTCAGCCTGCTCCCAGCCCTCCTCCGCCCCGGTGCACCCTGCAGCATCCTGGTTTTCCCATGGCAGAGCACCCTTCCTGGAGGGCTCCAGACACAGCAGCTTCTTCCCTCCCACCTGCCCTGGCCAGAGGAGCTGCTCTAGCAGCAACCTATCTGTCTCCTGGGTTTTACCCCAGCAGCTGCTCAAACTTGGCCTCGGGTACAGCGGGTATCCCACAGCTTTTCCCTCACTAGGGGCTGAATACAATTCCTAAGTGGCTTCTTCTCCCCCTTGTCCCCTTTACCAGGCATTGCCCACTGACTCATTTTCTTTTTTTTCCCTCTAGAGTTGATGGGGACAGCCAAAAGGACCTTCAGACTTCTCCCTCAAGGTCATCCCATCCTCGTCCAGTGTGTTCCCTGCTGGGGGCCAAAGTTTTCCCATCCCTGTGACTCCAAGGAGCCAAGCCATGCTCAGAGCAATCTGAAGGTTGGGAACCCACAGGCAAGTTCCAGTGTTAAACCAAGTCACACAAGCCTCACAAAGCACCCCTCAGAGGTCACACAGGGATCACTGCTTTCTCTACAGAGCCCTTGGCTGCTGCTGAGCACATTAACTGCATGGAAAGATCAGCTCCAGAGCCTAAAGTCCTCCCCAACAGGCCCAGAAAATGGACCAGCTCATTTTCCCCTTCAAATACAGGGGATGGGTGGCAGGAGGAAAAGGAGAAGCCAGCCCTGGGCACCTGAGGAGGCTCAGCATCACCTGGAGCACCCAAAGGTATCCCACCTTTGGGTGGGATCCACACAGCCCAGCACAGCTGGGAGGTGCTCAATACTCCCACAGCAGCATCACCTTGAAGCTGTGTCCATGTCCGTAAGTGCAGTTTGAAGCACAGAATGGCCCTGCTGCCAGTCAGAGCTTCAGTCTCTGCTTCAGTCCAGAGCTGGAGCAGGTTGGTGAGAGCTCTAGGGCTGGATATTACAGAGACATGCCATGAGAATGTTTCCAAAGGGCAGGTACTGCACACTCTGCATCCTCCTGGGGAAGCTGTGCAGCCTAACTGGGGCACTGTGAATTCACACCCTGACTCTCTGTGCTGGAACTTGTCTGTGAAGACGAGCCCCACATGGTTTCTTCCAACACTCCTGGTCCTGGGGAAGGAGCACGGAGAACTACAGCGTTGCCAAATCTAAACATTGAAAATCATGAGTCATAGTTTCCGAAAATTATCCCAGTGGTATTTAAAAAAACAAAAAACAAAACAAAACAAAATTTAATGAATTCCATTTTTCATCTCTCAGATGACACCCAGAGGTTTCTCCACGGTTCTCAGTGCTAAAAACTCAAGGGAAAACAAACACATGACAGAAAGCAGGAGTAGAGATTTTCATGCATTCTCATGATTCCAGAAGCTGGAGTTTTAAAGAAAAAGAAATAAACAACAAAAGGCTTATGATATAAAGATTATAATTTGGCTAGCAGCAGAAATAAAATCTCATGGTTTATGTGACAAACCTCAACTGAACAACTCAAAAACTTGGAAAAAGAAGGTGAAACATTCCAGTATAATTTTGGCTGCCAAAATAACAGAACCAATTGTGCAAAATTTCAACACAAACAAAAAAACAATCAATGAGATTTTTTTCCACTTTCATGGACTCAGAGACAAACAGATGTTGACAAAAAGATGTTGCAAATAGTTCTTGCTGTTGCTCAGCTGAGCCTGAGTTGCAGTGTGAGTGCATCTCTCATTCATTAAGTCATGGCTGTCGCTCACACACAGCAGCCAGTGCAGTGTCTCTGCACCCTTGGTGTTCCTTTGCAAATTTTACCAGCACAACAGGGTTAACTTCATCCTCTTGTACCATGTTAACAGTCAGAATGAATTATTCTCATTTCTTCTGCAAGAACATACCTGTACTGCTCTAAGAGAAAGGGGTACAGACCCTGTTTCAGACATATAAAAATGCCTGTTCCTTAGTAACATCTGCACTTTTTCAGATGATTCTACAATTTGGACGACAAGTATCAAAGGGCCCAGCTGGCTCCTGTGTGCTACTTTCTGTCCTCCTTCAGCAATGAAGCAACCTTTAATTGTATTTACTCTGGATTAGATCTGTAGGACCCAACCTAAATCATACCAAGATCCAAGAGGTTCTCTCCTGGAAAAAGCCTTCCAAAATGGATCCCATGTCCAAATAGCAGATGACGCCATCACTGGTTTCATTTCAAGGCAATCCAGATGTTCAGTAAAGTGATTAGGAAGTGGTGTGTATCAAATATAAGATACTCTACATTGAATTAATGCATTTATTTGCTCTGAATGGTTTTCCAGGTCAGGGCAGCACTTTGCCTGTCACAAGTAAAGTGCTTTGACAGAACACATGGACGTTTCTGCTGCTTAAACTGAGCCAGCAAACAGAATGGCCAGCAACTCCCAAGTCTCAGAAGAGTCCAAAGAAGTACTGTCTCCATGATATACTTATTTCCTGGCCCACTAAATGCATGAGTTCAGGTCCCATTTGTCAGCATCCTTCATAGAAACAGCCATTTGAAAGGAAGCAAATAAACATAACAACATTATAGTGGGGTCATTGAGTTTTCAGCCTATTACTGGCTAGCAGGTGTGCAGAGTATCACTCAAATCAGCTAACATGGCCCTTTGCTCTGAAGAATGAATGCCAAGAACTTGTCTTGTCTTTTTGGGGTGCAGCACCTCTGCCCAGACAGACTTGGTTGTTCCAGTGCTGTCCCCAAGCCTTGTGGCACATGGCTCTGATACATAACCTGGCCTTGGCTCTGTAACTGAGACAAGCTCAGCAAAACCCATCCAGGACTAGCAAGAGCTGCTAAAGCCTTGTCTCAAACTATTGCAGAGTATAAGTGCCTCCTACCTCTCCTGTAGGGACCTACTGGGGAGTTATCGTTCCCTTCAAAGAGGAAGAATGAGGACCAAGAATAGCTGAGAACACGAGTGGATCCTCAGTTTTGTTTCCATATTTAGCAATCCAAGAGAATCAGTAGCCCCCTTCTTCCTCCTTGTCACAGAAGCATTCAGTGGATGTGTTGACTATTACCCCATCTGCCACAGTTTTCTAGGGAGAATTACAGAAACAAAATTCTCAGCAATCACAAAAACACTACATCCAGAGGCATCACATTCTCTGCTAATGGAAAGCAGCCACGTTCATGGGCAGGATCTCCAGTGTCAGGGTCCCTTCTGACTTCAGGCCTATGTCTCCTTCTCACTTGAGTTTCTCCTTACACCTTCTGCTTGTGAACAGAGGAGGACTCACAGGCACATAGGGGGAAAAAATCCAGATAAGAGAATGCAGCTGGGTTGTAATTTGTAGTTTCACAGTCCTTTGTGGATAAGCCCCAACACAATACATCCATTTGCCTGCAAATTCCGAATTGTGTTAAACCCACGGTAGTTCTAATGTAACAATATCTTCATGCTGAGCAACTTGAAGACTGCTGAGAAATACAGCACTTAAGCAGAACAAAAAGCAAATTCCCAGCAGCACCTTCCACCCCCATGTTTTTATTGAGTTTTAGTAGAAAAGAATTCAAAAATAAAGAGGGCCTGCAGACCAGACTAGGCATTGTCTGCATTAATTTGGGGTTTATATTACTTTCAGCTGATACTCAGATGAAAAATTAACCCAGCATTCCTCCATGGTTTAGGATTTTGTGAACAAGTTTTAGAGACACATCTCTGCTCCTTGGACCTGGTGTTCCCAATGATTTCCACTAACACAGGTAAAGAAGGAGCAGATCTGTGTATATATGTTTGTTTGCAAGCCAGTGTCCCAGATGAAAAGGGAACATGCAGAATAGTATCAGCTCTGATCCAAGAGCTCTGGAACAGGTCATGGTAATGTGACTTTTCACCAGCTTTAGTGACAGAAGCATCTGGCCACCAAGATACCATATCTTTTACCATACTAAGAAAAACGCCAGAAACTGATTTAAGTGGCATCACAATTTTTCATTAGTGCCTGAAGCAGGTGGAAGTCACATCTTTCTGCTCATGAGGAGGTGTTGGGCTCCTCAGTGTTAGGTGTTTAAGTTGTTATCTCAAGCTTATCCCCTAAGGCAAAAATAAAGGTTCTCCAGGCTATAAAAATGCTGAGCTTCCAGCTGCACTTATCCCATTATGAAAATTTAATTCTTGAAATATATAACTTCATAGTTGTCATTTCATTAGGTTATATAGGATGCAAACCAGAGAATTGCATTTATAAAGATTCCTCAATGTAACATTTACAGTTCCTAGCTTATTTCTAATGGAACCTAAGTTTTTAGCAGCCACATGTAAATTCAAAATACCTAAGGCCTTCCCTTACACCACAGGTTAAAAACTTGAGCCACTTCTAAGAACCTCCAGGACCAGCCAACTCTTTCCATACAGGGGAATAATTAGCAAAAGCTCCACCTGGGAATGAGCAGAAGGAAATCCACGATTGTGGGAGGATAACAGGGCACCAACACACCCCAGCTGAACAGAGCACATGTTGAGAGCTCCATCCAGACACCTTCAGCAGCAATCCCACCTGTTCCACCATCCTGAAAGGATTCTGCAGCACCACTGCAGTGCTGCCACCTCCCAGGGAAAGGCTGGTGACCTTCTCCAGTAACTTTGCCACCTCCTGGGAAATACCACCACAAAACTCACCAAGTCCCACTGTTAATGACTGCGGCTTAGCACAGCACACAGATCACTCCTGACTCCACCAAAACCGCTTCCCTCTCGGTGTTTCATGAGAGGCCCCTCCCAGCAGCCAGTAAACCCTCCGAGCAGAGCCCAAGGAGAACACCTACCTCCCCACAGCAACACACCAGCTTCCCTCTCTCCTGGGCCTTCATTCCAACCAGCCTTGGTCCATGACTGCCAGAGAGCTGAAACGCATGGGAGCCCCTCCTCGAGGGCCATATTTCCTTTCCAAACCATCTCCTTGTGGAGGGGAGCTTACCTTCCTTGTGGGCTCCTACAGCCTGAGGGAGTTCTGGGAAAACAGCTTGTGCAGATGGAGCAGGTCAGGCCCGTTCCCCCCTCACTGTCTGCTCAAAGGTGTAGGCGTTTTCCTCTCCTGAGCAGAGCTGGAGGTTGCACAAACACAGTGTGAAGCATCTCCCTGCTCTGCTTCCTTGGGTGGGATGGCTGGCAGGGAAAAAAGGGACCTCAGCTCCAGGATTTCTTGTCTGGATACCTTCCACTTAAAGGAGCTGGACCCTCCAGCTTAAAGGAATGATGGGAGTTTTTATGAGACAAGGTGGCAAAATTAGGATTTAAGCAAATCAAACATTAGGTTTGCAAAAATAACAGTAAGAATAACGTTAGTTGTAAGTGATTAGCACGAATTAACATGGGCATCCTCACTGCAGCAAGGTCTACGAGCTGTAGCAGAGAAATATGGGCATTTCTATCAGGCATTGCTTTATATACACCCTGCAAAGGCAAATCATTGGGTGGGAAATGAAAATCAAGAAGGAGAAATATATATGTTTCTGATTATTCTATCCCTAAAGTTGTGTTCTGTCATTATAGCAGATTGCTTAATTGTGCTGCTGATTACTTTTCCTGAATTCCTCCTACAGCTGTAGTTTTTGCAGTGCCGAGGAAACACTAATTAGCAGGAGGAATGTTGCCTTAAATTTTTTTACAAAATATATATACATTTAAAAAAAAAAGATAATTCCTCAGTATTTACCTATTTAGTCCTGGATCTGTTGTTTATTTAACCCTTCTCACTCCATGTTGATCCATCCCTGCTGTACACAGGGCTGGTCTGAAGTGGGGAGGTTGCAGGGAAACAGGTCCCATTTCCAGCTGGAGGCAACTGTAATCCCAGGCAGCAGCAGCCCAACTCAGTCCCCCTCACCCCTCAAAATTCACCTTGTCCAACAATCCAAATGTGCATTCACTGTGGGATGGGTTGGTCTTTGTGTGCATTTGCTATTAGGAATTTTCTCTATACTTTGCAGTATGTAAAATAAGTCGCTGGTATAGGAGTATCTGCACGATGCTGTAATTTTACCACACATTTAGACTCCACATCCTTAATGATCCATCACAGGGATGATTTGATGTTGTTTAACTCTTGTTTCACTGTAGTGTGCATTTGCCCTGTTTGTCCTGTTGTGTATTTTTGCAATATATTCACTCAATAAGGAGAAATGCTTCTTATTTTGTGTAAATTAATGCTGCAACACTAAACTTTTAAGGGTTTTTTGCCCTTCAGAATTAACTGCTGGTTCACACAACCTTCTTCCTCCTTCTCACCATCTTCTCTTCAGCAGATGCAATGGAAAGAGTGAAGTTGCTCACTAAAAGCATGTGTGGAACTCTCACACAAGTTATTTTAAGAGGGGTCGGAGGGGATCCCAGTCTTACACTTCCATAAACCCACCAGTATAGGATTTTGGGATTAACAGAAAAAATTGAGGGGGAGTAAGCAACACATGGCTGCTGTTTGTAGGTTTTACCTCTCTTTGAAGTGACTGATGCATTGACCCCATCTAGCACAGCATTTTTTCTGTTTCTCTTGCACATTTAACCATGGTCTGAGCCAGCACCTCCACTGTGACCCAGGGCCAGCCAGCTCTGCGTAATCAGCAGTTTAAGCCTCCAGCACAGGAGGTTTTCACTGGGGTGCTTGAGGCTACAGCTATTCTGTCAGCTCAGTTTGGGTTTGACTCTCTGGGAACTCACACAGCCCACGCACCCCTGCACAGCCACCCTGCTTCCCAGGAAAGGAAACTTGGGTGGGATGAGAAACCTCTTCAGGCGCCCTCGCTGCCCTGCAGCGTGGCTGACTCATGAGCGATGCCCGCAGGGCTGCCACCTGTCACTGTGAAATTTCGGTGGCTTCAGTGACTTCCCCAGTCAGCCCTGCCCTCGACATGAGAGATGGGTGTTTCAGTTCACCAGCAGCACCAAAAAGTCAAGACAAAGCAAACCAAAAGCAGGTTGGGCTGAGCTGTTTAACAGACCGAAACCCAAGGTGAGAAACAGCTCGACTCAGCAACTGGTCGATGAGAAGTGGTCGGTGAGAAGTGCCCAAAACTCACTGAAATGGGGTTTGACCACCTGAAAGCTGGGAAGGAAATTAATGAGAAATCTGGGTAAAGTCAAGGGTAGCTCATTAAATCCCATTTGTAAAGAAAAACCCAACTTTGGAGCTTAGAGCAAGTGCTCGAGGAACAGCAGCTACACACTGACACAGATCTGTCAGAGCAGCCTTCATGCTTTACGTGCACTCACAAAGTCCACAGGCTTCTTCCCACATGTTTTCCCACCACTATACTGCTCCTGAATCTCAAATGACTTGAACAAATAGTGCTGCCCACTAGGACAAGGACTTCAGGATGCATCATAGCGACTGAAGCTGGCTGTGCTGCTGGGATGGGCTGTAGACAGAATCCCTGGCATGTGCTGGGCTCCCTCCACACTCTTCAAAGGGCCAGACAGCACGTGCGTGGCCAACCCCGTGGTGCTGGAGGCACTGGGCTTGCTTTGAGCCTGCAGTGAAAAGAGCTTGTGCATGCTTAGCAGGCGAGGTCAGCGTCTCTGGACATCTGGCAGCTCCCAACAGGCTGCCAGACATTGGGAAATCTGAGACAAATACAAAAAAAAAAAGCCTCCAAATCTGCCTGTAAACAATGCTCAGGTGGGAAGCCAGCATGTACAGTAACTCTGCAGCCTGCTCTGCTTTAGCTGTAACTGGAATATAATGAGTTCTGGGGTTTGTGGAATCAAAATTGGGACCTTCAGTCCTGAACCCACTCCAAAACCAAGTTCACTAAGGTATTTAGGTACAAGAATTCATTGAAGAACTCAATCCCATTCATTTCACTGGACCTATGCTCACAGGGAGCAGTCCCTACCCAAAAGAACTTGCATGATGTTGCAGATGAGGGGCAGCAAAGTCAGGTAGTATAAATTGTTAAAAACCAACAGCAGACACTGAAGACTACTAACCCAGCCTCTCCTCCAGGAGAAAAGCAATTTTATCTGCCTGTTCCTGGTAAGTAAAGAAAGAGGTTTCATGGTTACTGTAAGTATTAGACTTGAATAATGTTTGTCTATATTAATTTGAAGTGCATGGCAGGGAATAAGGTAATTTTTCCATCCTTCTGATTATATGTAAAAATTTTATATGAGCTTTTTGTGGATTTGATTGCAGCAACTTGGGATGTTTCCCAATCTGTTCTTCTCCCAGGACAGCTTTTCTGGATCAGTTGCTAACGAGCTCTGGTGGAACACATATAAAATATATAAAATATTTGTTGCTTTAACATTTCAAACAATCTAGAGAGGAGGTCACACTCTCCTGGCCCATGTGCAGTGCCTTTGCTGTCTCAAAGGCCCTGTGTTAGTATCTGCTGCAGCCAAGCAGTGAGGAGTGGGATGGTCCCACAGCAGGGTGTTTGGCTCACAGTGACACACATGCAAACCAAAATCCATGCTCTCCTGCTCCAGCATTCTCCTGGTGACACTTTTCAGTTTGTTTAAAGTAAGGACATGTTGGCTAAGAATGTCCTCACCCACCCTCTAAATGGCAGCACACATAAATCACTGTTACTTAAAGTTTGTATTTCTTTATTAAAGACATGCTGCAAAGTGCTTGAAAATAATGTTGGCTGCTGTGAACTGTGGTGCCCAATCAATGAGAGACATGACAGTCAATTACCCGTCCACTTACTGATTATCCCCAGCAATCAGCCTGGATCAATACCTTCAATCTCAATTGATAGCAGATATCAAATCTGAAATAGGATGTTTCAGTGCTTTAGAAGGGCTGTTGGAGGGAGGGTGTGCAGTGGCCATGGCGTTTATTTAATCATTCATTTCACTTCCACCTGCTCCAATCAGCCAGGGGACAGGCTCTCCAAGTGGCTCACGCCCATCCTTTTGGCAAGAGTGCCTGGCCAGTGTCAACAAGGGGGGCACCTGGACTACAGCTTACTGCCCTGGGGCATCTTCAATGCAGAGAGAGCCTGCGGCAGAGAATAGGGAAAAGGTTTAGGCCAATGCAGTAGGACAAAGCAGGAAAATAAGGAGAGAAACTTGGACGCTGAAGCAAGGATCTGTGGCAGCAACAGGTAAGCAGGGCACCTGGAGATGGGCTGCAGTGCAGCCACCACAGCCTCGCTGTTATCCCAGGTGGCATCTCCATCCATTGCCATCCCTCGTGTGACAGTCACCATTCAAGCAGTGACATTCTCTCTGTACACTCTGGCAGAGCACTCAGCTTCACAGGAAGGATGGTGGAGAAGAGCAGGAGGTTTCGCCTGTCTTTGTTACAGGAGACTTAGCAAAGCTTCCAAATATTTGAAGAAGAGCTGTGCCAGGAGCTCTTTCAGAGTTTCCTTCAAAGATGCCAGTTCGAACAGGCTTTTGTAATTGAGAAGGGTCATTTGCATTTGTAATGATTTAAACACAAACCCATACACACCGGTGTGGGTGAGGCAGCAGGGCTGATTGGGATGGAACTGGTCTGGGGCAGGGAAGAGCTTCCCTGCACTCCTGCCCTCCCATTCAAAAGCCTAGTGGGCTTTGATTTTGGTGTCCCTCAGGCATCCCTGTGACTGCATGACACCGGCACCTAAAGGAGCCTGGACCCTCTCACCATGTCAGACCTGTCCTTTTGGTGGCCCTTCAACACCTGTCCTCTGCACAGCAGTATAAGCTCCTCCATGGGATCACCACAGCAGCCAAAAGTCCCCATGCCAATCTCTGGATCAGTGCTTCCAGGTTCATACACACAGCTCGACTGTGAAGTCAGAGGTCTCTTGCCTGCACCAATTGCTCCCCACAGGTGAATCCCAACCCCGTGATTTGTCACTGTGGTGCTGCCAGCTCCTGTAGGCTTCACTGCGTGGAACAGATTCCTTAAAACACCATTTCTAGGGTCAGACAGACAAGGTGCTTGGCTTTCCCTTAAAAATACTTGGGGAGGTAGTAAAAATAGGAAGGGTACCTGCTTCATCCTTGGAATCATGGAGAAAAAGGTGGGAAACGAACTCAAGAGCTCAGGATATAACCAGCAAAAAACATGCTCCCTTAAAAATGGTTTACTTTTGGGGTTGGCTGTTAATGTTTCAATGTCCAAATGGGGCAGAGGCAGGAAAGCAGCTGAAAGATAACGGAGATAAAGCATTATCTCTAGGATCACAGTATGGCCAGGAGCCAAGGCATTCCCCTTTTTTTAATGCACAGTCCTTGTCATAAGATTGAATATCCATTTGGGGGCAGAATTCCTCTACTTTACTCTGCACACTCCCCTCTGAAAGCGTTGTAATGCTTTACTTATTGGCATCTTATTTTGATGAATAGGCTGCAATTGGTGCAGAAATCTCCTGAATGGCTTTAGGAGACTCAGGCATGTGATCGTTGGCCCATTTGTACTAAGTACCATCACTCAAAGTCTGTATTACTCACAGGATGCTTAAGCCAGCGTATTTTCCTAACAGGCACAGTCCTCTGAGGCTACGGCTAATCGTGCTGGGAAGTTCTTTGAAGTAGCATAAAGGGTAATTATTCCCCAAAGTCTCATTTAAAAAAAATATGCCACCCTTAAAAACTAAGTTTTGTGCTTTTGGAGAAAAAGAGCCCAACCCCAAGTACAGTAGTGCCAGGAGTGGCTGCCTGCTGGGCTCAGAGCGGCACGGGAAGGAGACATGTCCTGTTTGCTCCTTGTCTGGACTGAAACACAGATATTGAGGATAAAAATAGGGAAGAAAAAAGGGACCTCGGAGAAATGTGGGTCAAGTACGAGAGGCTGCCTTTTTTTTTTTTTTTTTTTTTTTTTTTTTTTAATGTAGTGGGCAGGGATAACACAGATCGTGGTGCCTGGGAAAACCAGACCTCAATCAGCAGTGGCAGTGCTGAACTCTATGAGCTCAGGTGGATTTCTGCAAGCTGTTACACTCCTGAAAGGGTTTCTCTGCTGACAAGCTGGCCTCAATACCAGACTACTCCTTACCAAAGCTCTTTTCCTCTCGGGAGTGCAGGAAAATGCCGGTCCCTGGGGTGGTTTTGCACATGAGCAAGGAAAAAAATCCCACTGCTGGTCCCAGTTTACCAATCCCTCCTCGTGCTGTGGGGCAGGAAAGAGGAAACTCCACCGCCAACCCACTCTCCCTTTTTTTCAGAATTGCTTCTGACCTGGTCAGCACCATAGGGAAGCCATGGAGATGGAGCCCACTCTTATTTCTGAGTGCAGAAATGCATTTGATGAGCTGTGTTCACTTTCCAAGAGCAAGACCTGGACAAGGCCAGGTCTGAGCATCAAAATAGCTCTTTCCTAGGTGAGGAGCAAAGAGGGAAAGGCAGATATTCCATTTAGCTCAAGAGAGGGGACAAGCCACTCATGGCATATAGAGGCTCTCTCCATTCTGTAGCATTTCTAATTACAATTAATTAGAAATTGTACCATGCTCCATCCCATACTTTCTGCCCGGCTTTGAGCAAAATGGTTGGAAAAACATTTTTTCAAAAGTGTTTCATTTATGGCGCCAGAGATGTCACCTGACACCACCAGCGTTGTCTGGCCCTTTGCGAGGATGCTGCTTTGTCCCACTGTGGACATAAAGTGCTTTTTCTTTGTCCTTCCAGGAGTCCAGAGTCCCAGGAAGAAATCCCATCCCTAAGGAGAAACATCAGGGCAGCACAGCCAGCCCCACTCCAGCTGCAAACCTGCTCAGCCATAACAGCTTCTCCCTGTTCCTACAGCTTGTTTGGAACTTTTTGTATGCTCAAAGAAAGGGAGAAGTCCAGAAAAAAGTTATACTGTGACTATTTTCAGCATGCAGTTGTGTTCAGAAACCCCCCAGAAATGAAAGAACTTTCTAAATTTGCCAGCAACAGTTAAAGAAAATCTGTTTCCTTACTGCTGTTCATAATTTAACCACCCTCCCCTCTTATTTGCACTGTTTATACATGAATTCCTACAGCATTATGTGCTTTGTATAAGCAGGAAAAGTCCAGTCCAGACACGGCTCCATGACAGCTCCTCCTGACTAATGGCAGAATTATCCTTACATAAGTCCTTTCTCTTCCCTGGCATTTTTTTCTCCCTCCAGGAAGGTACTTCCCCTCACACCCTGCTGGGATGGAGCAGCTCAGTTTCATGCCTGGTGTCGCAGTGCCATCTCATGGCAGCTCCAGTGCCAGCCTTTCACAGGACATCCACTTGCTTTCAGCTCTTTGCAGGTGTTTTCTTGTCGAGCTGTTGAGGCCTTAAATTTATAAACTAGCAAAAACAAAACAAAGAAACCACAGGAAAAAAAAAAAAACCAACAAAACAAAAAACCCTGAAAAATTAAATTAGAGTTTTTGGTAATAGTTTTTGGTAATTACTTAAAACTTAAAAACTTTAGAAACTTAAGAGCCTTCCAAGGAAGCTCAAGAATGGAGAACAATCAGCAGAGAGAACTTATTTTCTAAGAAGCAGAAAGATGGAGATGAAGGCAATAAAGATGCTCACATCACTTTTGTAATTAGCTTGACTTCAGAGGGAGAAACATTATCCTGATTGCTTCTGAAAACATGGATAGGAGCTGTCCTGTGCTCCCATGGTCAGACTCCAGGAAAGTCTGACCCCCACCACATAGTCACAGCAAGAGCATGGGAGATCCAAGACAAAGCCAGAAGAGTGGCACTGCTGCTGTTGCTGCTGCTGCTGCTGCTGCAGGGTGAAGATGTAGGGAGTGACTTACAGGCTGGCTGGGAAATACTTAACACAAAAAATCCAAAAAAGTCTCCCCAAAATTATTGCAAAGTTAAAAAAAAAAAAATAAATCCATCAAGCTTTCTATGCAGACCATGCCTGTGCCACAATGCAGGATCATTTCCCAGTTAACCTGGCAGGCCATCCTGTCCTTTCACAGGCAAATATTATTTTGAAAAGTTGCTAAGAGCCAGCAGTGCTAACGCATTTGGGTCAGGATTTTCCTACTCCAAACCCCCTATTTCATGACCAAAGACATGCAGGAAAAATCCCTTCTACCTTTGATGGGATTTACAATATGATCCACCCCATGGCTGTGACAGCTCCAGCAGGGAGGCAGGGGTGCCAGGATGGGTGCTTCCCTGGTGGGAGGCCGTGGATTACCCAGGGAGGGCACATCGTGGCACAGGATTACATGCACCATCCATCACTTGCTGACTGGGTTGTTTTCTCTTTGCACACTTGTATGGAAATGTAACTACAAAACATTCCTCTGAGCTGTTCACTGATGTGCAAATATAGCTTTAAATGACTTCTCTAGGAAAGAATCTTCACTATTTTATACAAATTGTCTTGCATGTTTATTACACAGAATCATGATCCAAAAAGAAGGGGATCCATCCCATGCCTGTTCATAACTCTGTTACACATTATGAGCTGAACATACTCCAGGCCCCCTCGTATGATGAATGATACCTACTTCACTTCCAGCCTGCTCCCATGTGCTTATTTATTTATGGAGCCTCAGTGCTGATGGATATGCTCCCAGTTCCTCCACGAGACAAAGCACAACACAGGCACTGGGCTTGCAATGGGCAGTTTGGAGAGGGAGCGGTAAAAGCTGAAACTCTGCTCCTGGCCTCACCATTGTGTAAGAACACCCCAGGACTGCTCCAGAACTGCTGCACTTCCCACTGACACTGTTCCCAACAGCTGGGAAACAGTAGTTTCTCCACCACATTTAAAGCCCTTTTTCCTGCCCCTTGATTAGAAGCAGGGCACCAGGCTGGACTCAAGAGCTATGCAGGTGCATGGATGCCCACCCGCCCTCTCCAGGAATGCTGTGCCTGGGAGGTACCCACGGGATGTCTCCTGCTGTATTTAGCTTGGCTGGCTCAGCCAGCCCATTCCACTGTCTGCACAGCCTCGGGGAGAGTGGAAGGAAACAATGTACTGCCCAGCCAAGCAAAACATGGGGAGGTCAAAAGCTGCCACATGGTTTCTGGGAGATGACACAAACTCCTGAGGCAGGTCCACTTGTCTCCTGGCACAGGAGCATCCTGCAGAGCCCTGCACTAACACCACAGCTCCCAAGCCTGGCTCCTGCACACACCACCTCCCTCCCAGGGATGAGATTTTGTAACCTGGGTGGGAGGAAGCTCCTGGGGTAGGCAGTCCTCATTCCCCTGTGCAGAGTGCAGCCCCCATTCCCCTGTACTGGGGTACATACAGCTTCAGAAATAATCCAGTGTTCATTACCTTGTCAAATTAAGAAATTGAGAGCTGTCAAAGTGTAGCAAAGATTGGAGGTGTCTTTTATAGCAAATCCTGGAATCTCCCACTGTTTGTCTAATCTAATTTCCTCATCCTTGTCCTAAGAGAATCACTACAAGACAGGGAGAAGTAGAGAGGTGAAGACAGGAACAATTTCCAACTGAAGGCACCTCCCCCTTCCATGTGTGTGTGCAGATGAGAAGGTTTGTATAAGCTGTGTGGGATCAATAATTTCCCTCTCTCAGGTTTATGTTTTAAGACAACTCTTAGATTTCATCCTCTCTGCTTAATCTGCTACAGAAAGAATATAAAAATAAAAAAAAATTATTTTGTCTGGCAGCAAACACTCCTTTCTTCCAGCACTGGCTTTTGAGAAGGCAATGCCAGAGAGAGCAACATGTGGCACATCTCAGGCCCTTTCAGCTGAGATAAAGCCCTAGAGGAACCAGCTGCTGTGACAGCAGAGGGTGACCAAGCTGTCCAACAACACCAGCAAACCCAAATAAATTAATAGTCAACACTGTCTCTGCTGGAGAAGGAAAGGTTAAAACCTTGCCAGCAACTGGTTGGGGACAGGCATTGAGGCAAAGCTGCCATTCCTTGCCTGCTAATTGTTATGTTTTCCAAAGATTTCATCACAACTAAGTTGTGTTCAACAAACTGCTATTTAATTACTAGAGTAAAATCCTGTTAATTAGCCAGCCCCAGAAGACATCCCTTCATCCCCGTTAAGTGAAATTCCCAACTAATCCCTCCAGCAGCCATTGTGTTGCAGTCTGGAGAGCCCCAGAGAGGAATTAGTGATGGCCACAAATGTAGGGGGGAGCATCAGAGCTCAGCCCCCACCTGCTGCCAGGGGCTGTCTTCAACCCCAGGAAGGTGCAGACCAGCACAAGTGTAACACTCAGAAATAAAAATTTCATTCCTCTTACCAATCCATGGCTCTCCTTCCTGGCTCCAGTTGCCCAGGTGGCTTCAACCACAGCCTGGCCAATATCTCCTCTTCCCCTGTGCTCCCCTGGGCTGCATCCCCTTCCTTCCTGTGTGCAGTGCCCCTTCAGCTCCACACCACCCTCCACCTGCCACCATGCAGCATCCAAACTTGCCCCTGGAGGATTGCAGTGAGCACTTTTACGAGGTGCCACAAACACTTGTAAACACAACCAGAACTCTCCTCTTCGTTCTCATCTCACCTGGCGTCCCAGGTCTATCAAGGATATGAAGTTTCCACAAAATTCAGGAAACAGCCTGGATAAAAGTGACACGTGCTCCAGCTGTGGAAAAAGCTTCAGCCTTTCTGGATAGTGCCCGAGGGCACCATTTCAGTGTGGGAGGGATCAGTCAGGGCCTGCTCCCACCCCAAGAGGGAAGCAGGTTTCTTTCATTCAGCTAGTCTAGAGTTTCTTTGCAGTCTGTCACCATGGAAGTTAAATGTTTTAATTTTACATTGAAATGCCAGCAGAAATTAATTTTGATAGGAAGTTGTAGGCACTTGTCTGATATCCATTTAAACAATTTAGAAGGTTTTGAAGTACTAGGGGGCTCATTTAATCAAGTTCAATAAAGCAAATCTCCAGGTGAAAATAATGAATATTTAAAAGAGTATAAAAATTAACTGTTCAACATCATTTGGTATAAATACATCCCTACAGATATAGGGATGAAAGGACAGTTCAAAAATTCTATTAACTCTTAAAATCAATGGTTGCAAAATTCCAATATGCAATTTGTCATGTTCCTGTGAACTTGCACTGCTCAGTTTGATCCAAGCCCAGTGGTGGATTGTGGCAAAAGAGACACTGAATTTTAGTTGAGATGATATCCATCAACCCTTATTCTAAGTAATACTAATTAAGGCAGAATTAGAGCATATGGAAAAAAATAAAATCCCTGATTTTATAGACTAGGAACTTAGGAGAATGAAAAAATTACAAAAATTTGAAATATGGACCTTGACAGTAAGCCCGTAGCTACCCTACCCTACAGCTACAATGAAGTCTCTAAGTCTTTACCCAATGTTGAAGCAGAGAGGTCTTTAATATAAAGACGCACACAAGGCAACAACATAAAAATATTTTCCTGCAGTTGGGATGAATAAAGTAATACCTTAAACTGGAAAGTTCCAGTGACATCACCAGATCAGCCCCTTCTGCCAGCTCCAACTCTACCGGAATCAACATCCATCCTGAAAACAAACCTGGGGGAGAAATAAGAGGCTGTGGCTTGTTTCCAAAAGTAAAAGGAAGCAGAGGGAGAGGTGCATGATTAATTCTCCATTAGTATTCCACTTACATTTCCTCCAAAGACAGGGAAATTTTTCAAGTGAGAAATCTTGCTCATCAAGCAGTTGAAAACATTTCTCCTCACTGTGTTCTAACCCTCACTTCTCTGAAATCACTTTTCCTCTCCATCACACAGGCCTGGAGGCTGTCCAGGTACATCCCTGCAAGTATCCACTGGTACTTCACACTTCTTCACTGAAAAGAAACATTAATCTAAGAACAGAACAGACAGCTTTTAAGAGAGTAAGTTTTAATGTAAAATATACAGGTTTGAAAAAGCAGGACCAGTAAGTAACATTTCATCTCAGAAAGTAATTACAGAAGGAAGACGCTTGGATTTTAGAAAATGTGTTTAATTAATAATGCTCATTAACTACACAGTTTTAATCCATAAATAAAAGTTAAAGTTGTAAGTACAAGATAAAGTTATAAAAAAACCCTCAAATGTGTGATACTTATTTTTAAATTTATTTGATTTTTATGGCTGACTCTTAATATACTAAAGATGTGGAATTAAGTGCAACTTGAAGAGCTGCCAGACAAAAACCTCCAAAGGATGAAGGAGTGCTCAGCAGAGGGTATGTTCATTTCTACCTTGCAGCTTCTTTTAAAAGGAACCACATCAATCTTTGGTAGTATATTAAAACATCTCAAATAGTTAACATAGACAAACATTTAAAGGTCAACATTGTTTATATTCCTATTCAAGCTGCAACACAAATTTCTTTTCTGTAGTTTTTGTTTATTTTAAAAAGGACACTTAGGAAGTTTTGAGGGCTTGAAACTACAGACAATGGGATCTCTTCCTTTGCACTGAAGTCAGCAGCAATTCTGAGACTGACCTTGTGGGTGCAGACATGGGCCTGATGTACTTAAGGAAGGCTGGATCCAGTTTGTACAATTCATTACAAATTATTCACGACACCTTTTCATGGATGTACAGAAAGCTACCATAAAAGACCATACAATATAAAACCATAAATACCCTATCACCCTTAAATCAGAGCTGTTGAGTTTGCAGGGTTTCCTACTGAGAAATTTCTGATTCTAACCTGAATAAGGGCTCTTCTGAAATCAATACAATTAAAAGACATTAACATCATCCTACACAGTGTTAGTCCCAATATAAATGAATTCTCGTTAATTGCTCATTTAAGGTACCCTTTCCCATCTACATTTACAGTATGTGCTGTTGTCAGTGCAAGACCAGATTACACTGAACATTAGAATGCAGTGCAATTTCTTTCTCTCTTGGGACAAAACCAGTGAGTAAATTTTAACATGATAGGAATGTTTCAAAGTGAAAATTGAAAACACATTTCCCCATGTCTGGATTCCACTATGTACAGCACATCTTGGAAAAGCAGCATAGCATCTCTGCATGTTTGCTTTTCACTAAGTACAGCACAGAATAAAAAGCCAACTATCTTAAAGAAATGGGAACAAACATAATCAGGTTGAACAAACAAGTAGCCAAAATAATTTTTTAAAGAAACAACTAAGAACTAAAAGAACCAACTCAACATGAAGCAAGGAATCACGTATTTAGTGGTCAAGGCAACTGTTTGGGTTTTTTTTTTTTTCAGTTTCAGTAGCAATGAACCAGTTTGAAATGTCAGAAACTCAAAAGGGCCAACCACATGTAGCACTTCTGCAGGGCTTCCACCATCCTCCTCCTTGTCCACACCAGCTCAAAACACCAAATAACAGCAAATGATCTTGGCATACAATGCACTCAATGCTTTCCAGATCAGCCTTCAAAAGCATGATGCTCTCTGTGGGCTAGGGAAGAGAGAAGGAAAAAATGGAATAGAAGAACATGTAAACTCTGTCAAGGAGTTGAAAAGATTAAAAAAGAGAAGATAAAAATGTATAAATCAGTCAAGGGAGAACACAATGTGCCAACAAGGGATCTTTCAGAATACACTGCTTGATAATACATTTATAGGGAGCCTAAAATATGAGATCTCTTAAAATCCTGATTGCAAATGGTTCCTCTAAATTAATACTTAAATTGGACAGTATGTAGAGTTATTAATAATAACTCTGAGAGTTATTAAGAGACTTATTTAATTTGTTTTGTGAATCAGACACATTATCATGAAACAAAACAGATTGCACAATGAAATTAAAAATATCTTTTGAATGACAGCTAACTTCTACATTGAAGGGACACAATTTTAATGCAATGACAGATGCTACATTCCTAAGTGATTAATGATGAATCAGGCAGGATATTCCCAAAGAAATACCTTAGCAGCATCTTGTTTTTCTAATGAAAGTAGAAATGAACAGTACAAAATACTTACATTTATAAAAGACCGCTTTAAAAGACGTGTGTGGGAGAAGTTTGTGAATCTTTTCTAAAACTTTTGCTTCATTTGCTGAAGAGGAATTCATGTTCCAGACTTGCACAATATCTTCACGGTCACGAACACTGACACTAACCCCTACTACTTCATCATCTGCACAGAGGGGAAGAAACATTAAGGAATACTTTAAAAGTGAGACATGTCTAATTTGCTACTTATGTATTATGAAACAGTGCCCAAAAGCTGGAAAAAAAAATAAAGATGTGAAAAAAAGAGCAATCTCCAGTGAGGAAAATACCAATGTCCAAACCAGACAAAGTAGTTACCAGAAAGAAACTCTGTTTTTAGAAGTTATTGGAAATACTGCCTCATGGTATTTTTATGAAGTGCCATGGGATTATTCATCTTTCCTATTAGCACTCTTAGACTTGATTAGAAGGGAATAACAAGACTCCCTCCAGTAACGTCAGCAATATGAACTCCTAAAGACAATTTACCTACAGCAATGTCTACAAGCAGAAATGGAAGGATGAGGGTGAAACAACTAAAACCCCAGGAACAGTACCTGGTGGAGATCAGACAGCAGCTTTTCCAGACTTTACTCTCTTTTTTCTTTACATTTTGTCAAGGCAGCAACAGGAAAAAAAAAAAAAAAGAAATTAAAAAAGTCCCAGTCAGGCTGCTGCTGCTTCCAGTGCTGGTAACTCAGTGCTACACTGAAGAAGCCCTTTTTGGTGTGAGGTTCTCAGAATGCAGCTTTGTGGAGAGCTCAAAGGCCATGCCACAGCTGGGAGCAGGGGTTGATCCAGCTGTGAGCTCCATGGCACAGCTGCTCTGTGCATCCCAAGGAAAGGATCACTAACAATACACAAATGTGGTGTCAGAAGCACACGGCCAAGGGCAAGAACCACCTCTGTGGACAGCAGAATATCATATATTTGCTTAAAGGTGACCCAAAGACAACTCTATCAATGTATAAAGGGTATGAGAGACCATTTGAAAGGTTATTTCTGAATCACTCTTGAAAAAAACTTGAGTAAACGTAAGAAATGCCTTTTTTTTTCATGGAATAATAGCTAGTGAAGACAATTCCTACGAGCAAATTCACTGTCACTGTAACAGCCACTTTTATCAGATATTCATGCTTAGAAGAGAAGCAAATATTCTTCAAAAAGAAATGATGGAGAAATGTCTCAATCATTACCTGCTGCACAGCAATCTGTAAATTGCTCTCCAATAGTTGCTAGCAGTAGTTCTTTCCAAACTGCAGCCTAAGGAGGCAGAAAAATGTTACATTCACATTATTATTTCTCAAATTAAAAGTTAGGTTTGCTAGCTCAGTTTTGAGTGTCTTTTCTTTCTGAGGTTGCCTAGACAGAAAGGAGTATTTATTGTAAGTGCATGCTGTGTTATGTAATTAATTGTTGGGTCTGTACAAGATGGTTCATCATAGCCAAGGAGATGCTGTGCCCATGTGTGATGAAGAATGAAGCCAAAAAAATGAGAAACAGGCATAAAGGTGTTATTTATGCTATTTACAAGGCACTGAAAGCTGACTGAAGTTCACCTTCAAGCAAACCTTTCAGAAGTGACCGAGGCCATGCGGTGCATAGTTTGAGAGATCAAAAGTACCTTCATGTCAAAAAGGGGCTGTCATTCAGCCTCTAAAACACAAGGCCTCTGGGGTCCCTAAATTCACTGCCCAGTAATTCAGGCTCTCCAAACCACTTGTCACTTCTGACAATCTTCACACCTTGGATTATAGGAGGAAAAAGACAATTTCAATTTCAGTCTTTTGTGACCACTTGGGACTGCGGGGGAGGAAAGCTGCAACTCACAGCCAAGGAAAAAGCCCACAGGCAAAAATCAATTAACTTTCAGGCTGAAAGTTTGAGTACCATCTTTCAGCATTTAATGCCTTCTGCAAGGCTGTCACATTTTTCTGACACTTCACTTTTTCTGTTTAAAGGCCTGATCCAGAGCACACTTACACACATAAACACCATGTGTGAAGAGGTCAAATCTCCTTTCTGTGGCAGTTCACAGAAGTTACTCACGTGCATTTGATTAGAGAGGCAAAGAGAAACACAGTTATTTCATTAGAGATCAAGGATATGCCTGAATAGACTTCATCTTCCACACTTTTAAATGAAAAAAATATATATATTATTAAGCATAGATTATCAAGAAAAGGTCATTCTATTTTTCTTTGTATGCCTACAAGCAAATAGTCTCGAGAACAAAGGTGATTATAAATTACCATGTTTCCAAACTGAAACACTGTAGGTTTCATTTGGTTTATAATGCATTGCCAAATGTTATCTAAAGCAAGAGATATGGGATTATTGGGAAAGAAACTTCTGCTCATTGCCTTTAAAAGGTTATGGAAGTTAAAGTAGTGTTTGGTTGTTGTGTTGGGTGATGTAAGAAGTAAAAACCTTTACAATAGCTTTATCAAACAGAGTTTAAAGAAACTCCCTTACTAAACAAGTTCTGAGTAAAGAGTCAGTGTAACATACCGTACTTTCTTTAGGGACCTTCATTTTCCATATACCTCCTTTGGCATTGCTTTCTTCTTCCCTGTTATGGGAAATAGATCAGTGAAAATAAACATTCAAATTCACATCTAGATAACCCTATGTTTGTGGTTTAACTCAGAAAAATCCCATCTGAAATGCAATTACTAACTCCAGGGAGCATGACTCTGACTTCTGACATCAGAGATAATTCTTTCATTGTTCATATGAAGTGTATCTCTCAACACCTAATCCTTTTCCCAAGTTTTGTGTGTTGGAAAACACTTGTATTTTCCCTGACTACAGACTATCTTTGAAGTGGCTGCACACTGTATGGGAACAAGCCACAAAACAATTTTACATTTTACTATGGTAACCTTTAATTTTGGAAAACCTCTGGCATATTTTCACAGAAGCAGCTTTTTACTCTTCCATTTATTCAATTTAATAAAAGAACATGAGCACACTTCATTTCAGTTTTGTGACATCTAGAAATTAATTGCCCTTATTAAAAAACGAGCTGCCTTGGGTCAGGGCAAATATAACCATTAAACTGCCTTGTAATGGCAAAGGCACAATGCACTAACCTATGAGCTTCTCAAGTTTATTCTGTCACAATTCCCTTTCTAACACTTTAAATTAGGGCTTCTAGTTTCCTGTTAAAACTCTGTAAAGGCCAAATTAAAGGAACAACCTAAAAATTCATCTTTGGAATATCTAAACCCAGTGTGACACCTATAGAGATTCCTCAAGATCAATGGTCTCCCCCCAATTCTGACAGATGCTGGGGAAAAGAGGAGGAAACTTTGGGAGGACATCTTCAAAAATCTGCATCCTCAGTTCTTACTTCAGGATTTCTCTTTCTTTCTAAAAGGAAAAGAATATAGAATGCTGAAATTGGCCAGTGTACTGTAATGGCAATCTGACAAAAGCTTCTTGGCAGTAATTATTGAAAAGTTAGCAAATTACTGATGATGAGATCAATCTCTTGCAATCCCCTTCCTAAAATGCAAAATTACTTTGATAGGCTTAAAAAGTGTTTAATTTTCAGAAATGACTTTTGCATTTTACGCCTCTAGAAGTCACTTAACAAACGAAAACTAAAAATAGGGAAAACAAACCCAAAAAAATCAAACCCCCAAATGCTCTCATTCCTCCTTACAAAGATATGAAGGCCTGCACACAATGGCTCAACTGATTTATACAGATATCAATGTTTTTTCATACCCACTTTAGCTATCCTGACCAGTCACAGTATTTTCAGAACAGTAACACAGACCTTCAGATGCATTTCACTTTAGAAAATTAACATCTCCAGTAGATTAGGACAGAAATCTCCTGTAGTAAGTCACCACAAGTTAGACAACTATGATTAAGTTAAAGAACCCTAATGCAATCAAAATCTTTGTAAATGATGCCAAAAAGATCAAAACTCTCCAGAGAGTGCTGAGGTTCTCTGAGATAAGACAGAACTGCAACAGGAAGAAGGGATGCAGTTTGATTTCAGAAAGGAAAACATCAATTTATACTTTATTCTATTACTATCCTACAATCAAGTAGGCATTTGCTGCAATGAATCACCTCATAATGTCTCAAATTAGTTTTAAACCAAAGTGCATGGGCATGTATAGGCAGATGGAGCATGTACTTCACCTGTACTTTTGCACAGGTGAAAAGGAGTGAAGGACCATCAGTTGTTTGCATCACTATTTCACCAGCTTCAGTGGAAAGGAAGTAATGTGCAAGCTAAAAAAATTAAAATAGAAGTAACTTATTCTGTGTATTCCTGAATTGAGATTCAGAGTCATATTCTAATTCCTTAGCTTCTATTTCATAATCTATTTTTGTACATTTACATCCAGAGCTGGACAATGAAATTACAGTCTGTGTTTTTAATAAAGACTCTTTGGTACAAGTCACTTTTAAAGTGAACAAGAACTTTGGGGTATTTCTTTCATTAGTCTCTTGAGTTCAGGTGTTTGCAGCCAACAGAAACAAGACCCTCCTGTCCCACACCTTTCACTCCTTCAAGTTATTCCACTGCCCATTCCCAGAAATGTCTGATGACAACACACGTACCAAAGCGGGCGCCTTTCTCCCCGCATTAAATGGTAGCTGCATCTCAGAGGCAAGTTTGTCACAGGAGGAATGTTGTTGTAGACACTCCAGAAATCCTTGAAAAGGAAAAATATTAGTGGCATTAACACCAGAGAGTGTTTCATGCAGATTTATTTCCTTGCTAATTTTCTCTGAACCAATTACACATCCTTCTCCTGGGGAATGGGCACCCTCTATGTTATAATAAAATGCCTTGAAAAGAATTTCTAACAGAATCATTTCTACTTTTATTTTCTTTTTAGATGCCAATCCTGCATACATGAAGGTGGAAAAAAGGGAAGCAGTCCAAATGTGGATTATTCTTTTGCATATAGAGGGAAAAAAATCATCAAAACCAGAGTTACACTGACTATATCAGAACAAACCAGTACTTAAAACTTCCTTAGCATATTAAAAAGCTATATTTATATCAAATATCCACCTTGGTTAATTTAAGTCTAGACTAAGCATCATTATGATTATCCTGAGTTATAAAAACACCACAAACAATAATTCTGGTGAAGTGAATGTCTAACCAGCAACACAACTAGTTTGTCTGAGTGAAAGGTTTCAACCAGATGTAAAGAACATGAGATGCATTTGTTAATACAGGAGTGGGGGACAAAATTCAAAGATTCAAGTTACCAGGAACCATTGGATTACTTCCCAGTGTTTCTGCTGGTAAAAGCAGAAGCTGTCAGGCAGGTTTGGGGTGGACAAAAAGGCACCCAAAAGCAGTAGTGAGCAAAAGGGAGGGATGATTGAAAAGAACCCAATCTCTTCTCTCTTTATCCAGCAGCTGGGAATAGAAAGGATATTTAAAGACTTAAGTTGCATCAACTCAAGTGATGCAATATTAATCATTAGTGCAACTCATTAAGTATTATCTAGACATAATATGTAAGTATTATCTAATACATTAAGTAATATCTAATACTTAATCACTAGCTCAACTTTAGAAACAAGGATTACAACATTGAGTGATAAAGTTTTGTGGCCCTTGGCAATGCTGCCTAACAGCCATTACCTTTACCCAGCCACAAGAAGAAACCGAAGACTACTAAAAATGTAAAAACTTGGTATGAAACACCAGTTTCAACTATGATCTTACTCCTAAATGGTTGTGTACCCAAACACAGAAGAAGGATTGCAGAGGTACACTGGCAGATGGTGTGGAAACATTTGAGAGCTCTTTTTGTTCTGAACTAGGGGATGTCGTTTGGAAGGTTTTGTGTTTGGAAATCTCATGCAATGTACAAAGTCGTGCAGACCTTCATGAGAAAGCCTTTTTAAAAACTTCAGTAGATTGCTACAGGTGTGCTTCTTAAAGAGAAGAATCTGGCATTACCCTAAAATTTCAGAGACTTAGTGAACTAGTCAGCTTAGCACTAAGGTGAGAAAAATACCAATTTCCTACACACTTCATGCTAACTGTGGTATTAAAACAGAAATACAATTTTACTTGCAAGAGCTACCCACTACTAGGCAATGGCAGATGACACAGACATGCAGAATTTCTCCCTGCTGCAAGTATCACACGATTTAAGAGTCCTTTAATTCAGTTTGCTAGAACCTTTTTTTAGATATGTACTCAGGGAGAGAAACCCCACCAAAAAAATAAATGAAATAAAAGCGCCACATGCTGCAATTTTTAGTCTTTGCACAATTAGTTTCTGTATTAAAAAAGGGAGAAAAGGCTGGAAAGATATTTTAAATACATCAAGTATAATAATTCAATGTACTAATGGAAACTCGGGAAGGTTTCAGAATCCATGATGCCCAATCCAATACGCCTCCTCCTTTCCCCATCCAGAAAGCCAAATGAAATTCAAACACTGACTCAGTAATACAAACACACAACACCAGCAACACTCACGTTTCACACCTCAGGTAAGGAAAGCTACAGGTGTGACTCATCCTAGGAGGAAAAACGAAACTTGAGGTGTGAAGTTACATTAATAACATGTGGCAGCTCCTGTAGCCGAGCCAGACGCCTCACCTGCACTGTTTGTACTGTATAAATCTTCTTCAAATTTAATGCACATTCAGCCGCTGTTGCACCAGGAAGTGACCTTGAAGACAAAGCACTGATTAATTAAGATATTTATTTTATCAAGGAGGGGGAGAAAGGAGATTGAGAGGGAATGTGAATCATACAAGTGTGAAGTTGAAATGTTCACTGACATGTCAAAGAGGAAGTCCAACCCCAAATTATCCTGCATCATTTAAACCTAGGAGCTAAAGTTCTTTTATACTTGTGAATAAATTAATATTTGCCCAGGTAATTCGTAAAACTAAACAGAAGTATGAGGCGTTTTAGCCCAGCAGCATAGTGCTGCTCTCAGAGCTACCACACACCATCAAAACCTCTGCTGTTCACAGCTGATGGGCTACCAGAAGGGCACCGCATGATCCTACCCCGAAATTATTTTCAATTGCATTTAATACACCCCAGCCCCCGTTTTTAGCATTTTTAAGGCGTTCTCAGTGCTTCACATTTTGAAAAAGAATCTCATCCGCACTGCCTGTGCTGGCCGGGCCCTCAGCGCGGGCCGCTAGGTGGCGCAGGCGCACAGCCGGCGGGCAGGCGGGGCGCGGGCACGGCACAGGGGAGCGCGGGCACGGCACGGGGCGCGGGCACGGCACAGGGGAGCGCGGGCACGGCACAGGGGGGCGCGGGCACGGCACAGGGGAGCGCGGGCACGGCACAGGGGGGCGCGGGCACGGCACAGGGGAGCGCGGGCACGGGGGAGCTGGGGCACGGCACAGGGGAGCGCGGGCACGGCACAGGGGGGCGCGGGCACGGCCGCACCTTCCCCCTCAGCCCCTCACCGCCCTCACCGGGCCCGGCCACACACCTCCCGGGCCCCTCGCTACCCCTGAAGGGCGGGAGAACAAGTCCCACAGGTCAGGCAGGCCATGGCAGCCAGGGAACCTCCATGACTCCAGGCAGTTCTTCCACCATGGGCAGTGATGCCCTCAAGCCACACCACCATGGCCTTTAAAGCCAAGACATCCTTGGGTTGGTTCCACTGCCAGGCACCCTGGTACACCAGGCGTGGTGCAGCTTATGTAGCTCACCCTCACCCTGATCATCACCAGCTCCACCCAGAGCTGCCTCCTTCTCTCAAGGGCCTTCAGGAGAAGCCATAAGAGGAGTGGTTGAGGTCATTTGTGCTGTTCAGCCTGGAGGAGACTGAGGGGAGACCTCCTTGCAGTCTACAAGTTCCTCATGAGGGGAAGCAGAGGGGTGGGCACTGATCTCTGTGGTGACCACTGACCCAAGGGAATGGCTGGAGCTGTGGCAGGGGAGGTTTAGACAAGATATCAGGAAAAGATTCCTCCCCTGAGGGTGGTCAGGCACTGAACAGTCTCCCCAGGGAATGGTCACAGTCCCAGGGCTGCCAAGGAGCACTTGGTCAATGTTCTGAAGCACAGGGCATGATGACCCTTGGGGATGGATGGTCATGTGCAGGGCCGGGAGTTGGACTTGCTCCTCATGGGTCCCTTCCAGCCCAGGATATTTTGTGATTCTTTAGGCACACACAGCACCAGCTGCATCCCATCATCTGAAAGGTCTTTTCCAACCTAAATGGTCCTATTTATAATTTTTTTCATTACTCTTCAGTGCATGAGACATGGGACAGTGCATCCACACCCCCAGACATCCCTGTGTTCCTATCACTGCGCTAACTGCATTGTAACACCCACCTTACAATTCCCAGCACACAATCCCACAGGCACAATTTTGGGGGAATGAGGTCAAAATTGCTGAGGCACATTCAATTTCTTAGAACTAGAAACATTTTTCTTTCCCTTCAGAAGCTGAAGTAGGATTTCTAAAGAAAAACGAACATCAAAGACAAAAGCAACCTCCCATTGTGTCTCAGAAGAGGAAACAAAAATGTGTAAAATTACTAAATCTGGAAACAGAAGCAAGAGAAAAGGTTTAAGGAAACAGAAGAAAACGCAGCTGTTGCTCGGGTACCAGCTGAAGAAAGGATAAAAGCAAACCAGATCTCAGCATCCCTCCCTGATACATCTGATCAGCATGAAATACGTCCAGGGAAACACTGAAGTTACCCTCAGTTGTTACAGATATAATTGAAGCTCTAGGCAAACCCTAGATATTCATGTAAAGGAAGAAATTTAATATGCAAAACTACTGAAACAGCATCACATCTTCAAAAGTCTAATAATAGCTCTAAGGTTTTTTCAAAGCTCCTAGTAAAATAAGCTGCTTTAAAAATACATACAAAACCAGCAGAAAAATACCTCCCAACTTTTTCAGTATAAAACAGGCAAACTAACATCTGCTTTACTGTTTGCCTGTTAATTACCAGAACTAAGAGCACATTACAATGATGGAATTGGCAGGAAACAAACAAGAAGAATCAACAAGAAATCCCCACGGCACAGCTTGTAGTCTAGTGGCCCATGAACTATGAGAACTCCCATGAAAAAAAAACTGATAACTTAAAACCAGCAACAAAAAATCTGTCATGAATGTGATAAAAGGAATTATCATAGTAAGGTTTGGAGGTCTGGGGTTTTTTTCGTGTGTGTGTTTTGGCGTTTTTTATGTACACTGTACACTCAGCATTAAAGAGCAAAAAGAGAAATTTACCATATTTTAGAGAAACAGCCAGTCAGATTGCTTTTGATAGAAAAAAAAAAAAAAAAAAAAAAAAAAGGGGGAATAAGTTTAAACAGACTTAAAACTTATCAAGTGATTTAACTATTTGTCAGTAGAGAGTAGTGAATTCACAGCCAGCTACCCCTTGTTCTTTTTTTGCCAACCATACTAGCACCTCTCAACCAACACTTTGTTCCATGTAGAATGGAACATAAACAGGCAAAACCTGAGATAAATTTTGCCTCTTTTTGTCTCACCCCAGTGCGCAAGAAATTACTTCTCTTCTGGACTATTTCTGCCACTGGTGGCTTCACAGTCACCAAGGCATCTGGCATTACATATGTTGTACAACAGACACTATCATCACTTGATATCCTCGTGCTGATACTGCCACTGAGTTGCTTCAATAGTAAGGTCTGCTCAAATAAAAAATTAAAATGTATTCTCTAGCCATGGCCTCCAAAGGTTACCTAGATCATCATGGTAGCCATTTAGCAAATTTAATGCCATTTAAAAGAGCAGCTAAGACAGGTAGACAGAATATACCACTCCAAGGTTATAAAATGGTTCATTTTGATAGTTGTAAGTAACATTTTCCAGAGAAACTGTGATCAGCTGGCAGAAAGCACCAACCAAGCAGCAAATTACCTATTTTAAAAGTTATGGTTAGTGACCATTTATTCCTAGTAACCTGCCTGGTAAATGCTCCAGGGCCACCAGATTACAGTGTTATTTCAACCTCTCATTCAGCTCTGGAAAGTGTCAGTCATTTATGGATATGAGCATGAACACCCAAATGTTTTTATCTGAAAAACAAACAATTAAACAAAACCAAAATCCTACTAAAAAACCGTAATAGAGAAAATGATGATGCATCAATTTAAAAGTAAAGGATCATTTGCTTCAGAATTTACACCTGCACAATTTGGTTTGATGCATGAGTATAAGGCAGAGACAGTATTTTAATCAGACAGACAGAAGAAAAAAGCCTTGAATTTCCTGCAAAATTCCAGACTGCTGACAAATCTGAACTGTAGTGTTTCTGTTTCACCCAGAAACTCACAGATCCACTCAGGGGTTTTATGCCTTGAAACCCATGAAATTGGGATTTATTTTCCTTTTGAGTACACACTATAAGTTAAATTTAAATTAAGTTAGCAGAAATGACAGATGATTTTCAAGTGAAAGAATCTGTAGAAATCCCTATTTCTATGATTCTCCAGCAAAAACTTGCACTATAAGGTAGGAGTAGTGAGACAGTTGTGTACTTTACTAAAAACCTCAGTACACGTGGTGCTACAAAACAAGACCTGCAAATATTGACCCTCAAAATGAAGCCATTACAGGATTCTTCCCATTCAGATAATTTTACTGCCATCAACAATACAGATAATCCAATATGCCCTACTGACCTGTCAGTTATTGCCATGGTGAACAATTCATTTTCAAGAACACAACAGGCCCTGCCAATCCCCAAGAGCATAGGAACAGGAAGGAGCAGGATCACAGCACCAGCTTGGCACTGACAGATCCTCTGGGGGTGGAAATAGTTGTTCTGTTACCACTTCACCTACAATTGTGCATCTGGGTTTCCCATGGAGAGTCTGCACATAAAATATTTCAATGGTTCTCCTGGTCTGCCTATTTCATGCCCTGTGATGCCACTGTATCTTCAGAACCTTTTTAGGAGAAAATTTAGTGCAGTATCAGGACTAAGTGAGTTGCCTATTCAGGCCACTGTACAGCATCTCGTGGTGAATCACATGGGAATGTAAAAACAGGAATAATCTCCACAAAATGAATCCTAATGCCAGCTTTCTTTGCTACTCCTTCATTATTCCAGCACGAATAAAGAACAAAGGATACAAAGATAAATTCCATTGTTTTATCCATGAATAAACCTCCAGGTGGTTGTGCTTATGTTAATTTCTGATGCTGAACTGTAGCTTTTCTGTTTTTCTGCAAAGAATTAAGTATAGAAGTTGTTTCATATGTGCTCACACTGGCCTTTGTTTCCCAGTGGGAATCTCATCACAGCTTTAGCGGGAGCTTTAAAAGCTGCCAAGCAGTTTTGAAAATACCCCTGTAAGTGCTTAGCCACAACTTCTTTTGGTATAAATAAGCAAAATATTTACTTACAAAGCATAAAGTCAAAAACATGCTGTGGCAACTAAATAAATCTGGTAATCCATTCTGAATACAAAGACTGATTTCAAGCCATCAAAGCCTGTCAAAATGCACTTACTGGATTGAACATTCTTATAATATTAACCATCATTTTTCATTGTAAGCCACCTACTCATAAGCTGTAATAGATGAAATAGATGATCCTAGATAAATAAATTTTGCTATAGGGAAGAAGGGAAATTATTAAGTTTAGTTTCAAATATCTGATGTGTTCAGTTAGGAAGATTAACACATTATTAAAATGGTCCAGGTTATCAAAATGTATCTACTCAGCTTTATATAGAATTCATCTACAACATACAGAGGAGATATTATAAGGATAATATCTTATGTAAGAATATTTTGTCTTTGCTGGAATAGACAAATAACACTGCTTAATTGACAATGTTTATAAGCACATACTTCCCCTCACAGAGATACTGAAGAGTTAAACTATTCTTGCAAGAGAATTAAGATTATCTAAAGGGCATTGTTCAAAGTCAGGCACGAAAACAGGGCAAGCAGGCCATGATCCTGCAAAGTGATGGGAAACTGGGAGGAGACACAGTCAGGACAACTGACCCCAGCTGACCCAAGGGATAGTGCAGACCATCTGACATTGTGCTCAGTATATGAAGTGGAGGAAGGAGGAGGAAGGAACGATGTTTGGAGTGATGTTGTTTGTCTTCCCACGTCACATGGGATGGAGCCCTGCTCTCCTGGAGGTGGCTGAACACCTGCCTGCCCATGGGAAGCAGTGAATTAATTCCTTGTTTTTCTTTGCCTGCGTGTGAGGCTTTTGCTTTCCCTATTAAACTGTCATTATCTCAGCCCACGACTTTTCCAGCTTTTAGCCTTCTAATTCTCTCCCTGATCCTGCTGGTGGGGGAATGAGTGAGCATCTGTGTGGTGCTTGGGTTTTGTCTGGGGTTAAACCCCACTATGTGATACCCAGCCTGAGAGACAGCTGAGATTTGAAAAGTTTATTAAGTAGAATATTTGCATCATGTCCACATGTACATCAGAAACTATAACCATCTTCACAGCTTTGTAGTTACACAAATATCACACCCAGATCCACAGCCCCAAATCCCATTAAGGGATGGTTTCAAGTGCATAAGGTGGCTCGTTATCTTTGATGGCCATGTCACTTGACTTTTCCTTTTGTGCAATTCCGGTGTTGAATGTGCTACACAATATAGTGTAATGCTCATATTTTATTTGTTATATTCAGTGATGCACATTGACACTTCGTTGTAAAAAATAACTGAAAGACTAGACAATGTAGCAAAGCTTAAGAAGGCAACCTTTCCTTTCAGAGCCAGAAGCCACTACAAGCAGAACTAGAGTCCTGAGATAAGCACAAGTGTAAAGAGTCAGCAGCATGAATCAGCTTCCCAAGGTGGCACCAAAAGCTCCTGCGAGCCTTGCTGAAATTCCCCCTGCTCCCTAACATCACTGCAGGCAAAAATCCTACCAATGAGACATGTGGGTATGAACGTGGAAATCTATAGAATGGGGTTGTATAAACAACAGATCTAAACTCGTGTTTTCCAAACTTTTAGCACTTGACCTTGGAGCATTTTTACAGTTAAAAAGGAAATATCATTCATCTTAAGAGAAAAACACCTGCCAGCTTCTCTGCACCTTCTTTGGAACTGCTGACCTGCAAGCATTTCAAGATCATAGATAGGATCTTTTTTGTCAAACTGGTGAATAATATTCTCTCAAAGCTTTCATCATGCTCATTTTCCTAAGGCATTTACAGGATAAGATAGCAAAGAGCACTATCAGATGGTTGCTATTTCAGACACAGATTTCAAGAAAGGCTTACCACTAACAGGAAATGCAGATGCTCTGTGACACGTGTGGGATGATGAACCAGGACCTGGCCACAGGATGCCACCCTCCAGGTGTTCAGCCTGTGCCAAGGCATTCACAGAAATAAGTGCTGATGTAGATAAAACAAAGGCATTTACTTCCAAAGCAGGAGATGGATCCAGTGCTGCTATGATAAAAGCAAGGCCATGAACCCCAAGGGTAGCACATCACTAGTTGCTACAGAAAGTACCACTTAGCTGATGGATATTTATTTTAACAGCATGACTTAATGAAAAGATATGTTTTAGAGATCTTGAAATTGTATGTCATGGATCTCTCTCACAGTAATTTAATAGAAAGAGATAACTACGTATCCATCTCAACATCTATTTATCCTTAAGCGTCACTTCTTCCTGCTTTTCTCTGTAAGTACAGGGTAAAATGTAGCAGCGGTCAAAAATCAATACCATCTCCTGAGGAAACAGCACTGCTCCACACTAGGTGCTACTGAAATTGGTTAAAAAAGTACCCACAGTTACTTTCTATGGAAAGTCCAACAGATACAAGCCTAAGCCTCCACCAAATCTCTGTGGATGTACCAATAAATGCCCCAGCCACTTCTGTGGGGCTCTGCAGAGAGACGTGAATTTCCACACACAGCAGTAAATTAAGATCATGGTTCCATTTCTTGTGTGCTTTTTAACGCCTTAAATGATCTTCGAGTGTATAAAACATGTCTTGTTTGCTGTCGTTCTTGTTTCCTGTCATTATTCTATCCCTGTTACTGGTAAACAAAACACAGTTTTGTGTATTTATGGTCCCACTTCTTTTTTCTTATATATACACTCTTGGATATATAAGTTTAGAAACAACCCTACTAATTAAATGCATTTACATGTGACCTGAAAAGTAAAAAAAAAAAAGAAATACATCTATAGAATAACTGAATTTTAAGAGTCTAAAGCATTGTGGAAATAAGACAAGAAATAAGACAAGAACTCAAAATGGATTTTAACTGCTGACACTGATTATAAAAAATAGACATGCTTATCTCCACATAACTTATGTAAACAAACAGACCTGGCTGGTGACTTGATTAAACACCAGGTCAAATGATGCCTTTTTTAAAACAAGAAGCAAAAATACAACTTGGATCTCAAACCTGAACACAACTGCGTCATAACTGCAAAAGGAGTAATCAGAAATAACTGGTGGGTTTATTTATTAGATTTGATTTGCTGGACCTGAGTTATCAACAGTTTCTTGTTATTTCTCTGTCATGAGTTGGAAAGTTACCAGAAAAATAACTAAAGAGGAGAATTTTACCAGTAGCATGGGGCAATATGTTCAGTGGCAGAAAAGCTGATAAACTTGCTTTCTGCATTGGGGAGAGAGGAGAAATACACCAAAAATTTAGAAAAGGAAGCTGTAGATTAAACAACAAGATGCCAGAAAATACATGCTAGGAAAACAACATCAAATACTGGTAAGAAACTTTCAGTTTGGACTTTGGCACTTCTTCCCTATGCCTCGCTGTGTGCACCACAGGGGTGAGCTCCCTTGGCAGCCTCTTTCAACGGCATCAGAAGCTCAAACTTCAAGCAAGCAAAGTGTAATAAGAACCTGCAGGTAATAAATAAATTTGAGCTAATCCTTCAAAACGTATCACTTCGGATTTTAAGAACTGATCACCTGCGGGAGCCAAACCTGATATTAAAGAGTTGTAAGAGTCAGCATGTCACCGGGTCCATCTGGGGCAGCAGGGATGCACAAACCACAGGGATGCACAAACCACAGGGATGCACAAACCACAAGGATGCACAAAGCACAGCAGCAAAGCACAACCTTCACCCTTCTATTCCCGGGGCTGGCGAGCGTCACCTCTAAATTTAGAGCTCAAACCTCCACCGACCGTGCTTGGACCAATGTGCGTCTGCTAAACTACCGAACCGAAAGCGTTTCCAAACCAGTTTCACTACGTGGAACCGCTCCCGACGCCCTCGATGGGGACAGGCACCGGGACAGTCCCTCGCACCAGGCACGTTTCCCAGCATTAACTTCCCGGATCCAATCTTCGGGCGAGCGAACCCATAACCCCAGAGATGCGCATCCCTTCCTAGAGGGAGTCGGGGGGTTTCCCCAGCTCCCGCCGCCCCCCGGCCCCACTCACTTGTCCAGCCAGAAGGTCCATGGCGAGTGCAGCGGCAGCCCCGGCGCGCCCCGCTCGGGGGGGCTGAGCGCCATCTCCCCGGGCTGGGGGGGCGAGGGGCGGGACGGGCCGCGGGGAGGGGACAAGGGACGCTGCGAGGAGGGACTCGGATAGGGTGAGCGGGACTCGGGCTTGGGCTAGAGATGGAGAGATGGGGACGGGATGCGACGGGAAGAACAGACAGACAGGAGAGGGGCAGGGTGATGACAAGAGATGGACATGGCCCAGGGACCATTGGAGAGCGTGGGTGGCATCCCAAAGGGGCACAAGGCGCTCGCTCTGTCCCGTTACTGCCTCTCCTGCAGGGCATGGCTGAAGGAATCTCTGATTTTCTTCCTGAGATCTTTACAACAATCCCCGGCCACGAGGTGTGGGGGCACACGGGGTACCCAGTGCCACCACCCTGCACCGCGACGCTGCTGGCAGCCCCTTCTCTGCACACACACAGGTCACACCGCAGAGCTGACAAACTCTCTGGGGCTGCCTTGCTGAGCAAAATAACCTTCCTGTTCAGATTGCCTTGGCTGTGCTGACCAAAACACTAAACTTCTCTAAAACTCCATCTTTAAGGACACAAAAGCCTGCACGTTCACACAGGCTGCTGGCAGCCCCTTCTCTGCACACACACAGGTCACACCGCAGAACCAGTGTGTCTCTGGGGCTGTCTTATTGAGCAAAATAAACCTTGTGGTCAGTTTGCCTTGGCTGTGCTCACCAAAACACTAAACCTCTCTAAAACTCCAACTTTAAGGACACAAAACCCCTGCACGTTGACACGGGCTGCTGGCAGCCCCTTCTCTGCACACACACAGGTCACACCGCAGAGCTGACAAAGTCTCTAGGGCTGGCTTTCTGAGCAAAATAACCCTTGTGGTCAGTTTGCCTTGGCTGTGCTGACCAAAACATTAAACCTCTCTAAAACTCCAGCTTTAAGGACACAAACCCCCTGCACGTTCACACGGGCTGCTGGCAGGCCCTTCTCTGCACACACACAGGTCACACCACAGACCCGCCTGTCCCTGGGGCTGCTTTATTGAGCAAAATAACCCTTGTGCTCAGTTTGGCTTGGCAATGCTGACCAAAACACTAAATCTCTCCAAAACCCCAAGTTTTAAGACAAAACATTTTCTACATTCACACAATGAAGAGATGGCTGCTGTGCAGACTGACCATGGATGGAGACCGTGCAACATTAAACCTTTCCAGACTTAGGGGATAACAATTTCTCTGTTTTTACATCTTCTCTACAGCTCATTTAATTTACATGCCTGGTTTTACAGGGAGGAGTTCCTCACAATCGAATGTGGACATGTGCAAACCCCCTCACATTATTTTTAGAATAGTACTTCTTAAATTAAGATTCTTCCCATTGGGACTGTGCACAGTAGTAAAGTTAAACACCCACATAAGTGATAACAGGATCAAAGACCATGAATCACATAGGGTTCTTTGCAAGCACATTAAGTAGGATGAATAATTTTATATATACTTCATCCTAAAAGAAAAATCAATAAAGACACACTCCTTTAAAGAAATAAAAGTCTAACAGTAAGAAAGGGCAGAGTTCACCCATAAAAAGCAGTCTACACAGGGACAGTGAAGAAACACAAAAAGTTAATGATTATGTTGTACAGATGGAAAATGCAAATTAAATAAGATCAGCAAAACCAGTTGCGCCATCTCTTGCAATTTAATTTATTCCTCTTTAAATAGAAGGCAAGATAATGACCATTTGGGAGAGCTTGGAATCTAAAAATTCATTGGTATGCCCACTCTGAGTATTTTCTCTCTATTTTAATGATGAGCCCACCAAAAATGTTAATTATGAAAAAAAAACTCTCTACAATAAATGACTGTATCTAGGCACAGATTTTCTCAGAAGAGCTGGAGAAGACAGGAGGAGAGGAGGAGAGTGCTAATTTCTTATGACCCAAAAGGGCCACATCTTGCCTCTGTGACTGCCAATGACACTCTCCACTCCTAACACATTTTGGTGTCCTCTGCTGAGGTTGCCAACACAGTATTAAATTTTGGGAATGCAGCAGCATCACTCTGGAAATAAGGCCAACCCCACCAGACTGCATTACAAAAACTAACTTTGAATCCAGCACCTGCCTCTGATGGAACCACACGCTTCAGTGGAAACCTCCAGATTCCATTAAGAGGGAGCTGCTCATCAGTTAAAACATTACAGCTCATGCTGAAAACAAATAGTTCTGTTATAAACAACCTGGGCTGCAAGGAATGCTATAGAAATAAAACCCCCACACCTCTGAGACACAGAGTGAGAGCCAGGAGGCACAGCCTGTATCATTATTCCAAATGAGATATGTAAAGCCTCCACTTATTCCTTATTTACATCAGTAAATACCAGGCTTCACAGTGGCACAAGGAACATTGTGGGAATCTCAACTAACAGTAAATTAATTTGGTTGTGGAGGAAGGGCAATCACAGGATGCATCAAATTAACGCATCCTTTGCCTACAGAGACTTCTAAGAAGTCGTGACACAGAGGAAAAAAAGAGTCTCCTGAGATGAATCTCACAAGGAAAAATGATCACGAGCACAGCATCCTGATTCTGCTCAGCTACCTCATGCTGCCAGCACACCTTGAGTGAAATCATTTCAGAGATTAAAAATCCCAGGAAGTTATTATCGCTTTCAGAGAGGTATTTATAGGACTTGAATTAAAAATGTCTTTTATCGGTGTTTGCTGCATATTTGGAAGGCTTCTTTTTAAGGAAACCCTGGTGATGCCTCCTGTGCTCTTGCACCTTCTCAAGCAGCTTTACCAGAAGCAAACTGTGTTATGGTGCAGCCCAGTGCTACAAGATGGTGCAGAGATGAGTTGCTTAAAGCTCACCACCACAGAAGGGGCTTGTGGCTCTATTATTCCTCACCACTCCTCCCAGCCACATCTTCCTTTCCCTTGCAGGGTTCTGCAGGTAAGCTGCTAATTTTCTGTGAAGGCCTTACAAAGCAAGACTGTGGGGCAGAGAGCAGGATTAGATTAGCTGAGCTCATTTCCAATGGCTAACAGCTGAAATTTTCCCAGGTAACAACTGGGGAGAAAAAAAAACAACAACAAAAAACCAACAAACTGGAGCAGGGCATACTGCTCTGCCCCATATTATGTGCTCCTAGCACTGCTTGTCTGTACCCAGTTTCAGGCACCTGAACCTTCTTGCCACACAAAGGCCCAAGCTGCCCCATGCTGGGGCGAATTAGAGCTGAAGAAGGCACATTATAGCCAGAAGAAACAATAAATACTTCATACCTCTTTCCATGGTTTTATTTAAGATTTAAATCCCTACCCTTATTATCCTTGCTGATCCCAAAATCTTGACAGCAATGGGTACATTACATGTGCTTGAAACATTATTTGCCTGTTCCAGTAGATTTTGCTGTAGTCCCTGCTCCCAGCTGGTGCAGGAAATCCCCCTGCTACAATACAATGGTGTTTTGAGGGGGCAGAATGCCTCTTAAAACCATCAGGACCTTCCTTTCCCCTGCTGACAGTTGTGCACCATCACTGTGGCAACTGCAATGCCTGCATATATAAGAAATATTAGGCAAGCACTAGGCTTATTTTAGCTATATTCTAATAGTGTAGCACCTGGAAAGGAGGAAGGGAACAAGCACCATATGAGCAGTCACAGTGCATTTCCACCCTGGAAGTGTTCCACAGTTGTTTGAGGCGACAGGTACCGCACCTTAAAAAATATCTAAGAGATAACCTGGGTTCGTTCAGTGCTGCTGACAAAGAATGGATGCTGTGAAACCTCAGCTAGACCTCTCTGAAGCTGAAGATCCTCTTTTTCACTCTGAGGCAGAGCTGGTTGGAACATAAACCTTCCTGGACTTGAGGGATGGCTGGAGCACAAGCCTCGGCTGCTGTGCCCAGCTGCTGCTGCTGCTGCCTCACAGTCTGAGCCAACAGCCATGAAATGTAATTTCTCTACCAAATGCTGGTGTCACGATCACTTGCTCTTGAAACACTGCCTGGGACTTCAGAAGCATATTAAGTAACACAGGAGCTGCTTCTGAGAGATTCTCAGGAAGATAAACTGATCAACCGAGAGCCAAAACAGAGGTGAGGATGAAGGGATTTTAGTTGATATTTGCTTCCAGAGGCTTAAATAAATGTTTTTTAAACCCTAAAAGACAATACTAAAGTGTTGAATCCCAATGCTTTTGGCAAAAGCTCCCTCATCTAGGAATGATTTCATATCAGCCAAGCTGTTAAGCAGAGGTTGTCATGGAAACAAGTTTTATTCAAATGATATGGCCAGAGATATACTGTATTTAGTGAGTTCTTCATTTGCTGCATATTGGGAACATGTCAGAACTAAATGATATTGCATAACTTTGTTTTCTTAAAAACAACCTGGCTCACTGCCCCTGGTTTTCTGACAGGCTTGTGTCCAGTCCTGCCTGGGATAGAAGGTTTTCCACACAGTAGCTGCTCCACAGGAGAGGCTTCTCTAGCAGCTGGTGCCTGCAAGTTCCCAGAGAAGTCTTCCTTCAAATACATGAATCTGCCCAAGTCAAACAAGGAACTTTGTCCACATCCTAGGAGTAAATGCATTTTTTTTTAATATAACCAAAAATAAATTTAATAGTTCATGCTCAAGTTACAAACTAAAAACAAGTCAGCTTTGGCTAGGATACTGTGTAGAAACTCTATCCTGAAGAGTGAAAACAAAAATGAAATCCAAAATTGGCTCCAGAATCACTCTCATGGAAACCACTGTGCAGACTTTATGAAGTAGCATCCAAAGGAAGGTGGTTTAACATCTCCCAAGGGACCAAGATTCCTGATTGCCCAATAGCAGCTGAGCATTAAGTAAAAGGCAAACAAAAGTAAAACCTTACCCTTCAAGTTGTTACATAACTGAACTTTCTGTAAAATGCTTCATGGGAAGGAGATGGCACTCATGACGTCCTGTGGAAATGGAACAGGAGCTTGCTAACTTCTGGGGCAGGTGATCCTGGATTTCAACAGGCTTTCTAATTACAGTTAATAAAGGAAAAAATGGGTCCAATAACTCTTTCAGTCTATTAAAAGCAAGGATGGAATTCTGCCAGATATGAGCATGAAGAAGGCAGTACCTACCTCAAGTTAGTGTACAAGTTGGAAAGACATCAGTCTTTGCAGGATCCTTGATGCATTCCAGAATCACAGCTCTCTCTGGTTACCACCACTTGTGAAGGAAGGCTGAGCCTCATCCAAAACCCTTTACAGTTAAATAAGGGCATAGATTGACTTCATCAAGCTTTAGATTAGGTCTTTATTTCTTTACCTAGCCATTTTTGGGGGGCTGAACCAGCTAAACCCAGCATCCAGTCCCTGCATCACGTATTAAGAGACTGGAATTTCTCACCTAGCTTTGAATACTGGGCTTCTGCTTCCATCTTTCCCTGTTCCCCACACTTGGAAAGCACTGAGGCTCTCTGAGGTGCTAAAGAAATGCCCAGAAAAGGTGAAGTCAGGAGCATAAATGGAAGAAACCTGACAGATCTCAAAGTTATATGTTGGAAACAAACTCCAAATATCTTTCTTTTCCTGATTTTCCAGTAAAATATCTGCAGTGTTTCACTTAGATATTGCTTCCCCAAACATGAGGATCCCAAAATAGCACCATCCTCAATGCTATTCTGTGTCATAATGTTATTGGCACCACATCTGGCAGTGGCTTTAATGTGGAACATGAGCTTAAATAGTGATTTTTTTTTTTTTACAGGCTTCCCAGCATACAGCTGAAGGAAATAATGTGCAAGAGTCACATCCTACACACTGCACAAAACATGTTAGCCTGGACTGCAGAGTGAGTCTGGGATGGAAATCCCCTCACTACTATGGAGATTGTAAAAAAAAAAAAAAAAAAGTACATTCTAACAGATAAAACTTATAGGACATAATATTTTTACATGAGCTCGCTGCTCTATGGTTCATTTCATAAGGGTCATTCCACTTTCTGCATCACACCAGCACAACTGGTACTTGTCCAAGCCAGCAAAGCAAAGGCCCCCTCTGGAAATAAACCACTAGAGGGAGACTGACTTCAGCAATGGAACACCCACAGGGAGAAAATCCTGCACATCCATTAAAAAAAAACCAACAAGATTTGGGTCAAAATTGCTCTTTGTGTTTCTTCTTCACACATAAAAGTGGCTGAAATTAAAGGGTCAGGTTTGGCTTCATCGAGGTAAACCGAGGGAGCACCATGTAAAGGGGACCAGGCATGCATTCTTCTACAGATTTTAAGAGAGGTTAGGCCAACTCTATTAAAAAAACAACCAAAAAGCCAAAAAATAACCCAGCCACTGAAAATACTAATAGCTGTATCCTAGCAACATCACGGATTCCATGTGGACTTTGTTCTGGAGTCTACAGTCCTATTTCATCAAAATTATTGACTTTCTCAAAGTCTCTAAACGACCATCAAAAAAACTGTTAGTGCTTAAAAAATACAAACATTTAATTAGTCACATTAATAAGAAAAAACGAAGAGCAGCATTGCGTGCTACTGCTCCCTTTTCATGGAGCTCAATTTAGCTTCCTTTGAAATCAGTGTCAAAATTCCCACTTTATTCATGGGTAGCAGAACCTCTCCTTCGAGGAGAAAAGCTGGAAATGGCCCTACAGAACTTGGCAGATGAGGTTTGTTTCCCAGGCTGAGCTCACACTTTGCACGGATAGAATTTGTACAGCTCTCCTTGATCCTCCCAGTCATCACATCCTTATTGCGAAGGTAAATCAATTGGCATGCCAGTGGTATCCAGAGACTTTCTACAAGGCTTTTGTGCCATGCATATAACCAGTGTCCTTTTTTTCATCTAAGCTTTGTTTTTGTTTAACCCCAAAAAACTTTTTCAAGATCTCAAAAAATGTGGAATCCTGCTGGTCTTCCCAAAAGCCCAGAACATGCTTTTCTCAGGTATGGAGACTTCAGGTTTAACACAGCTCTGGGAGGTTTTTCCTCATCACTCTTGCATCACTGAAGTGAACTTTCTTAGATAAAATGCAAAGGCAAAAGGCCAAATAAATAAAAAATTAAATGACCCAATCCTTCCAAAGAAAAACCCTTTGCACAAAAGCAATGCCTAAGAAAAAACCCAACCCCAAACAAATAAGCTTTTACCCTTATCAACTTGCATGATGATCCAAAGAATCCTGGGGCGTTTTGGCATATAACTCAGGGTTTGGGCAGACTCAGATTTTGGTCACAATTTTTACTCAGATCCAAAGTACATCACAGCTTGTCTGACAGTTTTCATCTGTTATTCCAAGCTCTGCTTCAACAAGTTAGCAAGACCTTTTACCAGAGAGAAAGTACTATTAAAAGAATAGCTTCCTTTTCATCATTCTGCCTTAAAATCTCAGTTGATAGGATAGTCTGGTGAAAAATGTTTCTCACGCTTTACTTTTCCCACAAAGTTGTTTGAGACCCACCAACACTTTAAAACTGCAAAACCTTTTCATGTGCTATATTCCTACAGTGCAAAGTTAAATGGCAAGGGAAGGCCTTTGTTGAAGAACTGATTTAAATACAGAAGGGTCAGTTAGTGACTTTCAGCCCATGAACATGAATCTGGTGATGGCTGGATTTGAATTCCAGGCATGGCACTGAACTGTCTGTGCTGCTCCAGCAGTGGTGGTGGAGAGCCTTGAGCCGACCTGACGGTGTCACAGGAACACTGCCACATCATCATCCCACTCCAACACCCCAGCAAGGGCGTTATCTCAACAGACAACACCCATTTAACTGTGAATTTAGCATTCAAGCAGTGCTCGTGGACTCTCTGGTACAGTTAAATCTCACAGTTTTAGTCACACCAAAGGTTTTACATTGCTCATCCTTTCATTTCCATCAGCTCTGGGGGGAAGGGGCCATAGGCAAGGAGAGGATATCCATGTGCACAGAGTGCTGAAATAAGGGAGGAGTTCTGGCTTCATCTAAGCTGTGCACAGTGTAAACCAACAGGAAAGGTAACATATAAGGACAATGGAGCAGCAAAGAAATCAGATTTCAGATTTTATCTACTCGAATTAAAAGATGGTATCAGAAGGTACTTCCAGCACCTCCAATAACTCTCCCTGATGACTAGATTAATTCCAAAACTGCTCCAACAAGAGCAACTGAATAAAAATTTGAGTTGCATACCAAATTCTGCTCCTAGTCATGCCTTGAAAGAGAGCTGTTTGGCTACTTTATACCATGGAAGAAGGGGAGGAAAAAAGTAAAATATGCAATAAAGATGGAGATGCTTTGACTAGCCAAGCACATTTGAAAGCTCTCTCTAGTAGCATTTAGTAGGAGTAGCAACCTCAGCCTGTTGGCCAGTTGCAGTGGGATTGCTTTTGGTGGTAGACATGCAGACAATGAGTGGAGAACAGCAAGAGCTGCATTCATATGAAGAAAATAAAAACTTGCCTTCATAGTGGCTTTGCAATGAATATTCAGTTGTGCATTACCTCCATTTTTTTTTTTTTTCCCAGTGAATTTTCTAGACCAACATTCACAGTAGATCTACCCAAAAGCAAAGAGAGGATAGCAATGGAAATAATTTGGCTCATGACCAACATAGCCACCTTTTGCTCTGAAGCTGCCCACACTGTCCATGGTGAATTTCCTGTTGGGTGCCAAAGGCCATTTTGCTGCAATGAGGGTGGTGGATTCATCCTGTACAGATGAGACAGTACAGCCTCAGTGCAGGGAATGTGCTTTGCGAGGGTTGAAGTCACACAGAGGGGGGATGTGACAAAAGTGTGAAAAGCCTGGTGTTGCCTGCTTGTCTCACTGCCTGGTTTTACCTCACCCTGTGGAGATGGCTGCAGCATGCACATGTACACATCTCATCAGCAACACACTTATTTCAAGACTTTACAGCCCTTCCTGCTAACGAAGGACTTGGGCCTGAGAGGCACCGCAGCAGCAGAGCTAAGGGCTGGCAGTGCTCCTAAAGGCAATAAGCTGCTTATCTCTGGCCTAAGGAGTTTATAGCACCCATGTATCCCCAAAAGCTCATTAGCTCTTCAGCAAGCAGCTGAGACATTAGATGCACAAGCAGAACAGCAGTGGCTTGAGTTTGCTACAGCACAGATAAAACTTCTGGGCTTGGCTAGTCTGCAGCAGGCTGGTTCAACAGCCTGAAGCAATCCCACTTATGTATAAACTGGAGAAAGCCTGATCTTCTGAAATGCTCCTTAGTGTCTGGCTTTGCTGGTAGGAATGTGTGTAGCTAAAAATCAACCCTGCCAAAAGGCTGCACCCCCCTCCCTGGTACCCACCAAGAGCCAGAACTGGGATCTGGCAGCATCCCCTGCCACGGCAGCAGAGGCAGCCACAGCCTCACATTGCATCTGTTTCTTGCTTGCCCTGCACTCCTCCATCACTCACTGCCTCTGGGACAGAGGGGAGGGAATGCAACCCAAGCAGCTGGCCTGCATCCCCTGGAAGACAACTATGGATACGGGAAGAGGACAGGAAAATCTGTGCCTGGGGAGATTTTACAGGAATGGCTTTTCATAACTATTTCAGCATGCCTATGGGACTGGATAGCAGCTATGAGCTCCTGTAGAAAGCCATCATGTCAGGGATATTTCCTGTCTCACAGCAGCTATTCCCCGTGTCACAGGGGAGGTCTTCCACAAAGGAACTGCTTCTGAAGAACAGTGTGTCACCAACAATTCAGCAGGTTAAGCTTAGCAGAGACAGTGATAGAAGTGAGCAGGAAGGAGCTATTCTTCCCCTCTGCTTTTCCTCCCTCTCCATTGAGCAAAGCCTTTAAAGACCAGGTCCCTTTGCAGAAGGCTACAGAACTTTTAGCAAGTGGCATGCATGGAGGGTTTCACAGCCATGATACCTGTGTCTGGTTATTTCCAGTCAAAATAATCTCCTACTCAATTATGGAGAAGAATAGAGGAGCTCAGCCTGACTCACAATCACATGGGGGAAAAATGAGAGGAGTTGTTCAAGTTCAAAACGTTCATCTTGCTGTGGAGGAGGATTAGTACTGCTGTGGAAGGAGGCTTTCTCTCCCCCTGCAACAGCACAGCACTAAGGGATGGAAAAGACCCGAGTCCACTTCCCTGCTGTGCCAAATATACTCCTCCGTTCTTCCCTCCTCCCTCCCCAAGAGAGCATATGAAGTATTAAACAGCCAGGAATAAGCCCTTGAAAAATGTGATCGCTAGCTGTCAGATACCACTGTCACAGAGATGCAGCTCTGTGACTCTTCCCCTGCAGATCCTCTGCTGCCATCCAGGAAATCAGCATTCAACAGTGACATTAATAGTCCCATCCTCTCTGGTGTCATCTGTACATTTTGCATTACTGCGCTAATAATTATGGGAACAAAACCACATCCGAAATCCTTCATTAGTGTTTTGCTGAGCACATATCTGGGCTTTGCTGGCTTATGCCCTTCCCAGCCTGATGGCAGTGCCCAGTGCCCCACTCCCAGTCTGACATCTGGATCCTCTGCAAGCAAGAGGCAGAGTGGAGGTTTTCCAGCATTATTTAAATCTGCCTTCATTTTGCTGGCAAGTACCATACCTGTGCCCTGGTTACAGAGGGCAAGCATGGCTCCTGTGCAGAGCAGTTATTTTGGGTAGTACTGTAAATTTTGCAGTTTTGCAGATTTTAATCTTCTCACGCTGTTTTCACATTACCCAGTGCCCAAACATTACCTTAATGTGTCATCTTCTGTTCTGTCATCATCACAAAGTATTACCATGATCCTTGTAAACACCCACAAACCTGCCTCATTAGCTCCTGACACTCCCTCCTCCCCTTCCAGGGATGACTGATAGCCACCGTTATGCCGATGCCATTCCCAAGGCTGCAACCTCGTGGTTTGCTCATTCTCCCCCTTCTCTAGAGTTCCTATCAGCTCTCTCTCCCAGTGCACTGTTGGATTTTAAGTTTCCTTGGCAAAAGGACAGCTCTTTGTTTTGCTTGTGTAGCACCCTGGTCCCTGACTCACTCCAGTAGGTGCAAAGATAACAGAAATAATGAGTGTCATCCAGAGAGCTTTCTGGGAATTACAGGAAGCTGGGAAGGAGGACCTTTAATCTTTTTTTGTGCCAGATCCAACTCAAGCCTCTGTTATCCCTTTTTGCTCCAGACTGACCTTTCCATCTCCTTGATTGCAAAGCCTGAAAACTTTTCCTTGCCTGAATTATCTGTGACAGCAAAATTGCTTTGGCTGACTGCTCTCACCTGTCCTGCTTCCCTGTGGCATCTCAGCCATGGTGGAGCTCAAGGATTGTCCTTCAGACATGTCCAGACATTTCCTGCTTCTTTCCTTACATCACACCAGGGACAAAAAAGATTTCTACTACACTATTACAGGGGTACAGGACACTTCTCTTTCCAAAAACATTATGCAGAGCTCCCAGCCACAGGAACACAAATAAAACCACTAATAATAAATAGATAAGGATTCAGGAAGCACACCAGTGACTGATAGAAAGAAGGCAATATGCCACAGTTTTTGCTGTAAGAGTCCCTATTTCAGCTGTCTTTCCTGTTCAAGGCAATGAGAGGAGAACACGAAGAGGCAGCCAATTCAAGTAAAGCACACTGAAAGGTCAGAGGAATCCATCTAGCTTGTGCAGCACCATTTTGTAAGCAGAGAATAGCTCTTCATTAAACTCCTTTTGTGAAAGTGATTGAAGGGAGAAAGGAAAATCGCTTAACACTCTCCTTACGATCTCTGGGAATTACCTGTTCCCCACGACTGCTGTGGTCAGTCTGGCTTTTGTCTGGCTGTGCCCAAATCAATGGACAGCACCGTGTTTCCAGCCCCTGCCAGGGCACTGGAGGCAGGTGCTCTGTGTTTCAGTGTCCAGGTGCACACAGAGCTGTCCCTGCCTGGCTGGGGGCTGGACACCTGGCAGAGCCAAGCAGCACCAAAGATGAAGGCCTTGCCATGTGGATGCTGCTCCTTTTGGCTCTCAGTGGTTGACACTTCCACAGGCACTGCAGTCCCTGCAGCTCCTTGAGCACCTCTGCAACAGCAAAGGGGTTACAAAATACCCTATTTCTATTTTTTAGTCAAATGCTGTAAGTCCGGCACTAATATCCAAGCTGAGACTGAGTCTGGACAAGGAAATTACTTGAAGTTGATGGGTCTGATGCAACAAGACGTGAAGCAGCCTGAATTGGTGTTGGCTTGTCTGTATGGGGTCACCCAGGTGGGGCTCTTCTCCTGGCAGGGTGTAACTAACAGGCAGAGTTATCCTGGTGGGTCTAATGCCAGGTCAGCCCCTTTAGGAGGCGAGAAGTCTGCTCATACAAAGACTATTAACCCCCTGTCTGCCCCTTATTTTCTTCATTCCTTCTGGCTGTCCCTTTAGTGTCACATCTCTCAGTCAGCCAAATTCTAGGCTCACACCTCCTATAGCACTATATAACAGCCTCATCAGGGAAGCAGCCCTGGGAAAATGGATGAAACACCATTCCCTGCCGGCTCTCTTCTCGCTACAGGTGGAAGAAAGATGAGCTAGCAATTTGCTGCTGGCCTGGCAAGATAGCAGTGAATTACGGCAGCTCCTGAGCCAGCTCAGCTGCGCTGGCGAGCGTTCAGGGAGAGGAGAAACCCTTCCCGCAGGAGCGGAGGAGGGAAGCAGGTGTGTTATTCCCTTTTGTTCACTTGATGGCAGAGATCACAGAGCTAACGCGGGCCACAAGGGCTCTTCTGAAAAGCCACATACCCCCAAGGACAATCAATCCTCGTACTCATGTTTGGCAAAGCACATCAGCTCCTGGCAGCCCGCCTTGGCAGAGCCTGTTCCTGCTGCACCGGGGGCCAGCGGCACACGCCGTGTCCCGGCTCCTCCACAAAGCCACCGCTGCCGACAGAGGTGCCAGGGCTGCCGAGGGGACACGGCGAACCCGGCACTCGAGTCACTGCATGAATGTGAGAAACGCCCGGAAAATTGCACAAAGCACTGAACAACCCGTGGGCAATTCTCTGTCACAGTAAAACTTCGGTGCAAATGAGAAGCCTAACAACTGAAAACAGCTCAGATGCACTGGTAGGAAGCAAAAAAACAGCCTCAATTATCTACCACCTATTTTTTTCCCCCCTCTCAGGATTTCTTTGGTTTCCTAACACTGCAGTAAATAACGAGACACAAACCAGATCCAGGAGCAAATAAAGTCCTGTGTGATACAGATTGCCCTTCACACATCCTTAGGCCAAAGTCTGGCTTTGGTTCACCACTGTTAAAATGCCAGGAGTTCAGCACAGCTACTCTGGACGTCTGGTGGCACGATCAGGGGCAGAGCTTGGTCCCAAATACATGCAGAGAAACTTTCTGAATCCAGCCAGAAAGATCTGCTTGAAAGATGCTCCGCACCAACCTTCACTTTTGGGGCTGATGCAAATGATTTAATTGCTACAGTTTCTGGAATAACGCTGAATTTACTGATGGCTTTTAATAGAATGCTCAAAAAGGATTTCAGACGTGTCCTTCACAAGAGGCCATGAAGGAAAGTCAGTAATAGTAGGATAATTGCATTAGCATCTCCAGTGAGCCCAGGGCCGTGCGTTGGTGCGTGCCTTACAAGGCACGCAGAGAGGCCTTGCCCTACATACACAAGGATGGCAAAGTGGGAGACAGAGGACAAGGATCTGTGCCTCACTGGCCTACATTAAACTGCCCATTATAAACCTGCACCAAAGGCACAGGTGCATCAGCAGATGTTCTGTGCTCGTCGGGTCAAATGTGATTTATCCAGCTCACAAAACCTGCCCAGCCCTCTGTGGGTCCAGTGTGGCTGAGCCTGGGAGCTGGTAAGCCCCTGAACAACACAGAAACATGGAGAGCATCCTGTCTGACCTTCTTAAGAACCCTAGTCAGACCGCAAATGACAGGTTCCCCTAGGAACCCACATGTCAGGCTCCTGGCTTGCAGAGGCAGCTTTTCCTTGATGTTCACACTGAAACATTTGCTCTATAACTTCCTGCAAGATTCCCCTGCAAAACCCCCTGCCCAGCAAGGGGTAGCACACCCGGATGCTGCACTGCAACAGGTGCTGTGGACTTGCTTTCGAGCACAAAGTTAAACGGCCATTTAATGTGGCCAAATCTAACAGAAGCACAGTGGTGACTGTGACACGGGTGTATCACTAATATGTGGCTACACTGAACCAATTCACATCGCGGTACGTGTGTATGTGGGCAGATACACACCTATCTCATGCCCAGATACAATGTCTCCATCAGTGAACGGCATCACGTTCCCTGGCTCCTCCGGAAGGGGATGCAGGGGATGCAGGGGATGCAGGGGATGCAGGGGATGCAGGGGATCCCCACCACGGCCGCTGGGGCCGGACACCTCACCGCGCCCCACCGCACCCGCGGCTGCCCCCGAGCCCCATCCCGGCACTGCCCCCGGCGGGAGAAGGGCGGGGGCCGAGGGTCCGCCCAGCCCAGCCCAGCCCCGCTCCCATCCCCGCTGCGGCAGCGGGACCTCCGCGCCGCTCCGCGCCGCTGCGCGCCTGGCTCAGCCCCGCGCTCCGCAGGGGCCGGGCTGCGCGGGGGGCGGAGGCGTGGGCGGAGGGACGGAGGAGCAGCAGCAGGAGGAGGAGGAGGAGGAGGGAAGGGAAGGAAAAAAGAGGGAGAGAGGGAGGGGGATTTACCCCATTGTCCTCGGCGGGAGCTGGGCAGAGCCGCCGCCGCCGCTGTGCGCAGGCTCGCCCGGCCCCTCTCCTCTCCTCTCCTCTCCGGGCGCGGAGGAGCATCTGCCGGCGGTAAGGGGAGAGGCTCCGCCGCGCTCCGCGCCCCCCCCCAGCGCATCCCCGATGCCCCCGGGGCGGCGGCGGCGGCGGGCGCGGAGCTAGCGCGGGCGCGGGAGCCGCATGGCCCGCGGGGAGCGCGGCGGCAGAGCCCCGCCTCGCCGGGGCGGCCGGGGCGGCGGCGGCGGCAGCGCGGCGGCGGCTGCGGGCATGGGGGCGCCGGGCGGCGCGGCCCTCGGCCCCGGCGCGCTGCCGCGGCGCTGAGCCCCCGGCCCTGAGCCCCCGGCCCTGCCCGCGCGGAGGAGGAGGAGAGGAGGAGGAGGAGGAGGAAGGACCCGATGGCGAACAGCAGCGAGCTGGGGAGCAGCAGCAGCCCGCACCTGCCCAGCGCCGGCGGCCTGCTGAGCGCCTCCGGGCTGAAGCTCGCCACGCTGGGGCTGATCCTCTGCGTCAGCCTGGCCGGCAACGTGCTCTTCGCCTGGCTCATCCTCAAGGACCGGCACCTGCACCGCGCGCCCTACTACCTGCTGCTGGACCTCTGCCTGGCCGACGGGCTCCGCTCGCTCGCCTGCTTCCCCTTCGTCATGCTGTCGGTGCGCAGCGGGGCCGCCTGGCCCCACGGGCCCCTCAGCTGCAAGGTGCTGGCCTTCCTGGCCGTGCTCTTCTGCTTCCACGCCGCCTTCCTGCTCTTCTGCGTGGGGGTCACGCGTTACATGGCCATCGCCCACCACCGCTTCTACGCCAAGCGCATGACGGGCTGGACCTGCCTGGCTGTGGTGTGCATGGTGTGGACCCTCTCCATGGCCATGGCCTTTCCCCCCGTCTTTGACGTGGGCACCTACAAGTTCATCCGGGAGGAGGAACAGTGCATCTTCGAGCACCGCTACGTCAAGGCCAACGACACGCTGGGCTTCATGCTCATGCTGGCGGCCGTCATCGCCGCCACCCACCTGGTCTACATCAAGCTGCTCTTCTTCATCCACGGCCACCGCAAGATGAAGCCGGCCCAGCTGGTTCCGGCCATCAGCCAGAACTGGACCTTCCACGGGCCGGGAGCCACCGGCCAAGCGGCTGCGAACTGGACGGCTGGTTTTGGCAGGGGGCCCACGCCGCCCACCCTCGTGGGCATAAGGCAGGCCACCCACAGCCAGATCAAGAGGCTGCTGGTGCTGGAGGAGTTTAAGATGGAGAAAAGGCTCTGCAAGATGTTCTACATGATCACCTTGCTCTTCCTGCTGCTCTGGTCCCCCTACATTGTGGCCTGCTACCTGCGGGTCTTCATTAAGGCCAGCTCCATCCCCCAGGTGTACCTGACCACCTCCGTCTGGATGACGTTTGCCCAGGCAGGGGTCAACCCCATCCTGTGCTTCATCTTCAACAAGGAGCTCAGGGTCTGCCTCCGAGCCCACTTCCCGTGCTGCCAAAGCATCCAGAGCACCCAGGGCACCATCCTTTGCGATCTCAAGAGCTTTGGGATGTAAGGGGGGCTTTTCTCTTTCTAAAAAAGAAAGATGGATATAAATTTCCATGTTTCTGCATATGAGCTCAAGAGAGTGTGACCTGTGGGGGACATACTAAACCACCACCCAGCACCCAAACCTTAGGCTGTAAGAAGCTATTTTATTTATTTTTCTATATTTTGCGTATGCTCTCTTCAGAACATAACAGGTTGCTGTCTATGGGAACAGGTACTTGAGCAGAACACCCCTAAACCTTAGGCAGTAAGAAGCTGGTTTTTTTTCTTTGTGATTGTGTGGTTTTTAAAAAAACAAAACAGGGCTCCGAGTTTCTGGTCTTGCTTCTAACGTTTCTAAACATGATTCCAACAGATATGGATTAAGGCCATGACATTTTTTTTTTGTTTCCCTATTCCTGTCTGTTTTGATAAAGGCTTAACAATTTTACTCATGTAATATTTGATAAGGGCCAAGACAATTTTATACTAAAGTTATTTTTGATGACCTCAAGAGGTGTTGTTTTATTATTATTTGATTTTAAGTGAAGAACACGAAGAGGACATTCCTAATGTGGTCAAAAGTCAGTTTTGGTGGGAGCTGTTGGGTTCATTCATTCTCAAATGGTTTGAGTATTTGAAGCCGTTAGTTATAACTTTTGCTTGACATGCAAACAGTGTAGAACTAATTTCAATTTTTCTTGTTGCACTATTCATTTGGTAATATTTCAGAACTATTTGTGAAACGTGATTTTAAAATACCAACTTTAAAAATAAGCAACTATAGCAGTTTTTAAAACCTAGATTGAAATTCATATTTTACTGCCTTTATAGGAAGTTATCTACAAACCTGGGTAATACTTGTACATTTTGACTGTTTTCTTTAATAAAATATTGAAAACCTTTACTGTATGTAATTGTTTCAGAATGGCAGCATTCTGCTTTGCTGACAAATAACTTGTGTATGTGGAAGGTTGTATGTCTTGTGTCTGAGTAGATTTCACAGCTAAGGTTATTATGGACAAGCACAATCCTTATTTGCTGTTAGATCTCAATTTAGGTGTTTATACCAATAAAAGTGACTAAAGCTATTCCTAAGAAGACTTAAATTCATGATGGGCAACAGGTTTAAATAGCACAATTCTTTGTGTCTGCTGAAACCAAATTTCTGTTGTAGCTAATTGCTCCTCTGTTAATGATAGGAAAGAGTGTGTAATTGTGGATGGCTAATTTTGGTTGGCAAAGCAGTTTTTTAAACGCTGTGGCTTGGTCAATACCATACCCATTTATAAACTATATTCTTAATGGGAAGCTTACATTTATTAAGCATGGCATTTTAACCAGCTTTTGTTCTACAAAAACGTCTCTGAAAGTATTTTAACCAGTAACCTGATGGCAGGACCCTGGCACAACTTCTTAGCTATCTCAGAGGAAGCTGTCTCTGAGGTTAATGATGGTTAGTGATGATCCCTTTCTGATGGATCAGGTAACATTTAACAAACCTGTGCTGGAGCAAGTCTCACACAAAGTGGCAGGGATGCAACCTCAGTTTATGTGAAGAAATCTGAATCTGCTGGGTATTTCTGTAGAGAGTAGTCCAGAACTGGTAGACATCAACTGACAAATGTTGTCCTGTGACTGTGAAGGGAGCACAAGAGACATGGCAGATCAGAAGAGGGCAAAGGTGGCAGCTTCAGATTGAGGCAAGGGCTAAAATGAGGTGGGACTTGTGGTTTGGTTAAATCTTGTTTTCCACCCCCAACTGGGATTTGGACACCAGAAAGGGAGCATTTCCTGCAGTGTATAAGGAGAAAGTTGGAATTTGAATTTTTTGGTACAGAACTGGGCTAAGAAATGTGACCATGGATGGGGTATCTTTAAAACAAAGAGAGACTTAACCATCATTTCTAAATCTTCTAAAGTATTTTGAAAATGTACCTGGGTACAGGAGGAAAGCTTTCACATACTTTGGATCACAGCAGCAGCTGGTTATCAGTGCTAATTATATTTTCAGGCTGGAATATGAGATAATAGCTTGGTGAGTCTTGGACAGCAATGGGATAGAGCTGTGTTACGAAGACTATGGAGTAAGGCATGGATGCTGTTGCTGGGAATTGTGTTCCAAGTATACTTTATATCCCTGATTTACTTTTAGGCCTCTTCTGCAGAGTTCCAACTTTTGGAACTTTTTTCATATCTCATATTTCCCTCAGAAGCTGCCTACATGTAGGGGCCTAGAACTGTGATCTGTAACTCAGATCTTGCCATCTTTTTCCTAATCCTGCTGGTAACCAAGCCAATATTTTCTTTCTCTTTACTCTATTAAAAATGTCTGATATTTTGGCATCCTCTCTCTCTTCCAGGCTATAAGTAGTATGGTTATGATTCTATTTAAACCACAGAGATGGGAAAATAGTTATTTTAAAACCTCCTTAAAAGCTGGAAGGACCAGATTTTCCACTTGTAGAAAAAATGAGCACAAGTTGTAGAGTCAGTCATGTATGCGGGGGATGAAAACTCACCTTTGGGTGACCTGATGGTTTTATTTAGGTTTGGCTTATCAAGCAGTGCTGCTGTATTGAATGCCAGGCTCTGTGCAGAGGCATCCCCAGCTCAGTGATGCCCTCACAAGATGGGTGAGTTGGTTCTTATCTGGTGAAGATAACAGGCGCTTTGCTATCACCCATCAGTGGCAGCCAGACCCAGCCTTGCTACAGCACAAGCATTAAAAAAAAAAAAAAAAAAAAAAAAAAAAAATATATATATATATATATATATATAATCTGTATACCATGCCTTTTGTCTGCCTGCACACAGCTTCCAGGGCTGTCTCAGGACTCCTGATATACTCTGAGGGCAAAATCAGTGCTGTTTGAAGTTCATGTTTGAAGTTAATTTTGTATTTTAGGTACTTGTGATGACGGTCAGATTATGATCCTGGCTGTGGTACTACAAAAGAGAAGGAACTTCAGTTGCTTTAATTCAGGGCTTAGATGGGTGTTGTACAGTAGGGCTTAATTCCAAAAGATGTGAAACTAAATATCAAGGACGTGGCAGAAAATAAAGGAGTATTCAGTGCCAGCACACCAATAAACATCACTTTGCTGGCTGAGAGTGCACCAAGAAAGTAAGGAAAACCAGAAAAGGCTGGAGAAGCACCAGAGGATAAATATTCCTTCTGAAATCTGAGAAAATATAAGAAAGTTTAAAAAAACAAAACAAAGAACTAAAAACACTTCATAAGCACAGCATTCCCATGTTCTCATAGCAACCTTTAGTCTGCGTATGGGGAAAGTGGGTCACAGAGATTAAATGCTTTGACCAAGATCAGAGAAGGGGTGTCGGGGTGGGTGAAAACCTGCTCTGGATTAAAAAAAAAAAAAAAAAAAAAAAAAAAAATTATATTGGGGAGAATGGAATGAGCACAGGGAGAGATGGTTGCTGTTGGGACTGTGAGGTGTGGCTGTAAATCCTCCATCCAACAAAAACCAGAGCATTTTTGGTGTCACTAAGAAGTGCCAATGGCTGAGGCTCAGTGAGAGCTGGGTGTTAATAATTATTCCCACATGAGAAGCTGTTGCTGCTTGTACAAGTCCTGGTCTCTCTTGCAAGAACTCTGACAGTTTGAACCCCTCTCCCCATCCCCAGTAGGCAAAATACAAAGTACTCAGAAGGTTTGGTGGGCTGCACAGCAGTGGAGCTCTCCCAGCTCTTCCATCGACCTATGCTTCACCAGAATGTACATTCAGTCTTCACCCCTCCAGGCAGCTGCATAATAATTTCCCATATTCTGGGCACCACAAGTGCTGAATACCACAGGAAATACCAATATCATCTCCCCCAGAGATTCTTCACAGTCTGGCTCAGAGGTCACAGCATGCTGCTTCTGCATATCTGCGGTGAGGGATTGCAGTTGTGCTGAGAGCTGCTCCAGAAAAATCTTGATTGCTGCTGGCATCTTCACTCACTCACCAGGTATTTAACACATTCCTTACAAGCGTTTCCCGTCAAAATCTTGAAGTCAGCAGAGATTTTTAGTATAGACTTAAATGTCAGGCCAGCTTGAAAAATGACACTGGTCTGAAATCCCAGTTAGCAGCTATGATGATCTCTGATTTACAGCACTCAGTGCCTGCAGTACTCTGGGGAGCTTGTAGCTCTGCTGTTAGATTTGGAAAGAGTTTGCTAGGAAAGGAGCTGAAACATTTGGCCTCAGCCAAATTACATTGTTGGGTAAAGGTCTCATTCAGTGGTCATGTTAGAGGTGGAGGATGAGCAGGGGATGCGTAACCCACAAGCTGTCATTGTTTGCTTTTCCAAAACCAGGTCTGCACAGAGGAGGCAAAGCTGCCTCCCAAAATGGTGTGAAGCCAGTAGCCTCGAGGAAAAGGGCAGGAATTTGGCTCAGTGTGATGGCAACAGTTCCTTCCTGAGGCTCTACCTGGATGTGGTACAGCTACATCTTCAGAAGGCTGCTCTGCCATATGCTGTGGGGCTGCCCTGGGACACATTGTGCAGAGCTCAGAGGAAAGCAAAGCTGGTATTTTCCCTCTCTTCCCAGAAAAGGATGTGGCTGGACCTCTGCCACTCACCCCACATCGTTAAGCACAATCACCTTGCTCTTTGGAGGCACCTGCACTTGCTCAGAATTGCCAACAAACTGCCCTGAGGGAAGTGGCTCCAGACAAGAGTAACAGACACATATTGGCAGAATACAATGCTAAGTATCACTTCATTAGCTCAGGCTGCAGATTGGATCATTCCACACAGTATCAGAATACCCCAGAAACCTTATTAGATAGTTATGCTGCTAATAAAAAAATTATTAGAAACATGGCAGGGGGGCTGTTTTCTAATAGAGGTTTCCTAAAGTCATCATTTTTAGCACAGCTTCCTTTGTAGTTGCTCAAAACACTGCACAGGCTATAATTAACTCTATTGTGATAGGAACCAGGAAGCATTTCCCATGCTATGATGTTCTTATGCTTCAGAATATTAAAAAATATATGACATGTTGAAGAAATGCAGCCATCTGAGAAAGACCTTCCATGACGATGGTCTCCTAAAAGCTGGTGCTGAGTCATGCCGGGTTGGAGCTGTGCCTATGTATATCTTACCCCAAACCTCCTTTTATTCTGGTGACTTCTGATGCCATGTCATTCCTGAAGGAGTTGTGGGGGGTAAATCCTTACTTGTCCAGCAGTTGTAAAACTGGTGACCCAGAGCTGATTTTCCGACTTGACATCTGTGGCACTCTGACTTTCCCTAGAGCTGCTGATGCTGAGCATCTCTGAGCCTATTTTCTCTTGGTACAAGTCATTAACTGCCCCACACCTCGATGCTTTATCCCAAGAATGATTAGTTATTCACCTTTCTAACGCACAGAACCACTGATGGCAGGAGCATTATCACGGGTGAACAATCGCTGACTACACAAGCTTTCATCACTTTAAAGTCAAGCTCAGCCTTTCATGCAAGCTGTTGCATTTCTGTATTTCTATTAATGTTTAATGACCTCAGCACTTGCACTCTGTCTTTGATCTCGAGTCATGCATGGCTGTACTGTGGATGTATTTATTGGAAGACCACTGTCTTCAGTGCACATTTTTCTCATCTGCCGTGACCAGGTTGACAGCACAAAGCACTTTGTGTAGGAGGCTTTCAAGTTCAAAGCTAGTCTTGCAAGGGCACAGGGAAGCTGTGAAGCCACAGCTAATTTTAGGCACTCATCATGGCATTCATAGAGTGGGCAGAATTCAAGAGATTGCCCGGTGGAGACAAAGCCCATCCTAAAGTTTCCAAATGTTATTTACTGGTATGTCATTAAAAAAAAAAAAAAATCCTGTGTTTGTGTGAGCATGATTAACCATTGGAACAAATCACCCAGAGGGGAAAAAAATGGATCTTCCATCTGTGAGACGTGCAGTGTGAGCCTGCGCGCCTGCCCACGGCACACCTGCCCAGAGCCTGCTGCCTCCCAGCCAGGGTCCCTGCACCAGGGTCTGGGGCTCAGCCCCAGCACACAGGCAAGAAAAGGAAATCAGAAACACCAGTAAACAGCACCAGAACCCTCTCTGTCTCAGGGCAATTCACTCCTTCCTTTTGCTAACTGTTTTACAACACCCATTTTATCGTAGCATATAAACAGCAGTGCTCACTTCCCTCAGAAATTTTAGCAGAGGTAGAGCTAAAATGGCTTTGTCATTAAAGAGGGAAACACAGGAAGATTCAGAGGAAGGGCTGAAGTCTGGGTGCCTTCTGACAGCAAGAGAAAGAAGAATGATTTAGTGGGATATTACCTCACTGCATTGAACCACTCAATCTGTCCCCATCTGTCACTGAGCACTTGCAGGAGGGTGCTGGAAAAGAGACTGTTGAGTAGCTTGATAGTCAAGTAAATCAACTGGGTTTTTTCCTTTCTTTTCCCTCTCTCATTAGGCTTTGCACGCTCACACTACACAGGAGGTCCCTCAGTGTGCTCTGCCAAGGGTGAGGGGACAGTCCCCTGGGTGCCACAGGGTGCAGTGGCCCTGGGGCACAGAGACCAGCTCTGGATGCCCACAGGGCTGAGCTGCCCCCAGGAGCCAGTTCCAGCAGAGCCCCAGGAGACATCTGGGTGTGGACAAAGGTGGATGAAGAGGGAATGTGTTCAGCCAAGCTGCAGTGACTACAGGGAGAACATGGGCACCTGGGCCAAAGAACCAGTGGCATCACAGGCATAGGTAAAGCTGGAGCTGATGTGAAAACAAGGAGGGACATGTTTGGGCTGAGCACCACCAAAGGGTGATGAGGGAGGCTGCAGAAACCAGGTCTCACCTGCCAACAGAGCTGCCAGTGGGGACAGAGGGTTTGGCAATGATTTTCCTCCTCAGAAGATCCTAAATACTCAGCAAGACAGACCTTTTCTTATTGTTTGTTCAGTATTTGTCTGAGCCTAAGTGCTGGTGTAAACCAAATCCGAATAGTTGAAGGCTCTGCTGCAACGTGTGGAAGGTTTGTTAGCAACTTTGGAGTGTTTAATGAAAGGGTGGGGAAGGGAGCTGGAATTATGACACCAAGAAATTTTGCTGTTGCATTTGAAGGGGTGGAGGACCTTTCTGTCAAGGTTTCATCCATGTGAGAAAAGAAATTGGGGAGAAAAAAATTAAAAACCTGCTAATTGTACAGGATGTGGTGAAATTTTTGGAAAGAGTGAGAATGTTGGCAGCTGCCTCACTGACACCTTTCCCTGAGCTGACCCTTCTGATCCTATGAAGGAGGTCGGAGGTCTGCTCTGCTGCCTGGGCTCCCCTGTAGCCTGGAGGAGTAAATAAAGGGTGAACCCTGCACCCTCTGGAATTAATATCAGCGTTGCTGGTTTGGAAACTCCTTGCAGCAAGAGGCACATCTGCCTGTTTGCGGTGAAAGAGCCCACAAATCTATGCGTGAAATGACATAAATGCTCTCACATGTGCAAGAGAAAAAGTAAATAAAGAAGATCCAGCCCTGCTTGCTGGGCTGGAACCAGGCCATATTTTTAGTCTGCTTCTGCACTGAGTTACTGCCTTGGGATTTACAAAGCCACATTATGCTTTAAAAGCAGATTTAATCCTTTCCGTGTGTTACGATGCTGTGGCGGAGGCACGGCACCAGAGTTTGGGAGACTTGGTGGGATTCCCAGCTCAGGAAGAGATACACTGCCTAAGCAGAGCTCTCTTAGAGCAGTGCAGAGCTCCACAGGGCCCATCCTTCCTGTGCCATGTGCTGGGATACAGGGCAAGGACAGCATTGTATCCCAGGCTGGCTCAGGCTGCAGCGATGCAGGTACACGCTGAGTACAGCACAGGCACTTGCTTTCTATGGTCTGTGAGATTTGTAAACTTCTGGGGACAGGGACATGCCTGTAACACCCTGATATCTGGTGCCACAGTGCAGTGGAGCATCAGTCTGGGGTGCTCTAGGCACTCCTGGAACACAGTTAATCCACACAGTTTTCCAGATTTTGCAGAGGAGACTTTCTGTCCTTTTGACATTGTGCTTGCCTTCATTTTCTGCCCCACTAAGCTGCTCACACTCAGATTTTTGAGAAACCCCTGCCAGAGGGAAGGTTTACACCTGTCTTCTGTGGTTATATTGCTCTTTCCTCCTCTCCTGCACACTTTGCTGTCACCCTGCATTGTACTCCTTGTCACAAAACAAGCTGCCATCTATCCTCTTCCCTTCAGTGCACCAGGATTACTCAGTTCCAGCCTTTCCCAGCCCTGATGACTGGGCAGAGTGACCCAAAGGCTGCCACCATCCTCCAAGGCAGACATGTCACATGGGGGACCCTGCCCTGCCAGATCATTGGAATGTGTCCTACTGCACTGGGCTGGGTCTGCCTGCACTCGAGCCTCTCCTTGAGAAACCACAGGTGATTTGCTGATGTGCATTAAACTCATCTCCATTCCTGTGCTCAGAATTATTGATCACTCTAACGACTGTACCCCTGCTGGTTTGCCATTTCATATCTATGTAACAGAGAAAGGCACATTGATTTCTCTGTTACCAAAATCCTCTTGCATTTGCACAGTCTATTCTCTTCTTGCAATTTTCTAATTCCTTCTGGAAAACACGTTACACCACATTGTCAAGATCAAATTCCTGAGACATCTTGTTTAAATCAAGGGATTCTTAGCACCTTCTGTTTCTTTTGAATATCCATCTGTGCAGAAACAACAAATCCCAGAGCTCCTGAGGCAGGGGGGAGGCACTGACAAGGACCTCAGATGGGGTTACCCTTGCTGGTATCATCCTTTGCTTTGTTGGATTGTGCTCATGAGGAAAATTAGCAAAGTACCTCCTGACAAGGAATGTTATACGATTTTCAAACACACTAGAGCTTTAGGGTCTACAACAAGACTACTGTTCCCCACACCACTACAAACTAACAATACCAACAATAATCACTTTTCTTACCTTTAAGTGTTCTCTATAGAGCTATGCATTTTCCCCTTTTATCTTCTCAAACACCACAATAACCTTCAGCCAGTTAATCTCCTTTCAGTTTCTAGTTCTGTAAAACCAGTATTTGGTTAGGGTGACCTGCCTCTTCTGTATGGACCCATGCAGAGTTAAATCCCCCCTTGCCATACAACCAGAATAATTTACTTTTGTGTTTCCTCCTCGCTCAAAGATTGATAACACTGTTTTTTGGAAGTGGCAAAATTTCCCAGGGGTGAATTGTGGGCAAGGGGATGCGGATGAAGCTGAGTTTCAGCTGGGATTGCTGGTGCTCAGCAGCAGAGCCTTCCCTGCAGTCCCCCAGGCTCACAGGTGTGTGCTGGCTCAGCCAGCTGTGCACCCTCAAACCCCAAACACCTTGTTTCCCCTCTCCTAATGAGCATGTAATCAAATTAAGGCAGCAGCTCATTATATGTGGTGGTGCCCTTTCCTGCAAGGCCTCTCTGCTAACCTAAAATCTGGTAATAAACATAGAAATGCCTCCAGTGTGGTGGGATATCAACATTATTCTATAGCATATCTGTAATATCAATATTCATATAATATTAAAAATTAATGCACATGTTTCTATTAATAATGAAATTACTGCAATATTAATAAAGTTAAAACACACATTGGCACAGATCTAAGTGCAGTGAATAAAGGGAAGTGTTTAAACCAGCCTCTCTCTTCACAAACTGTGGGTATGAGGAATGAGGGTCTTCCCCTGCACCAAGGAGGTTCCAGGGCTGCAGAAGTTCTGTTTTCTCATCTGATTTCTCCTCCAAGGACCTTTCCCTTTCACTTTCTTCAAGGCAGGTGAGGAGGCTGTTCCTGGCCTGAGGTAATTTCCAGGGTGATTCTGGGGCAAACTGAGCTGCACAGGGGACTGCAGAAAACTTTTTGTGGCAGGGTTGGCTTGAGGCTGGCCACCTTTTCTATGGGTCATCCTGAGTCATTTGCTGTGCAACTCAAAACAAAAGCTGGCCCCAGGGAAAAGCAGAGGGGACTGCATGGCCATTCACATTTGGAAATACTTGTGGTCACTGGTTTGCCTGTTATCAGAGTGAAGCAAAGGTAAAAGGGTGCCCTCCCAGCCCCTTCCACTGCAGACAGAAATTAAAGGGACTTTACAGGTGTGCCTGGAAGAGGAAATCTCCCCTAGGATGGGAGAAAAGATAATTGATTAAGGCAGAGTTTAGGAAATAATGGGGTTGCAAAAGCTTAATCTTCCTTCCAGAATGATTCTCTCAATTCAACTAACCTCCATTGTGAGTGTCAATTAATGGAAATTAAATTACTAAAAGGGGAATCGTAATAATTATTGCTGAGTGAATGTAGTGGGGATGTAGGACAGTGAGGTTTTGCCTTTTATCTCTCCTACATCAGCTGGGAAGGTGTGGAGAAGCCCCTCAAGGACAAGTGTGGGATAATGAATATCTCAAAGCTGCACCATCCAAATACCCTGTCCAGGAGTGTCTGCAGGACACAGGAACTGCCACCTGCTATAGATGGTGTGAACTTTGAACTCGTGTAATTGGGGCTGTTCTCATTACCCAGATAAATGCTTAATCCCACAAGTTAATTGGCACAAATTACAGCTGCAAAGTTGCTCTGCACTTGTCTGATAAACTCTCCTAGGGTTTCAGTTTGGCAGATCTGGGCAGTCCTTAGGTAAACTGCCCACTCATTTACAATGAGATGAACCAGGGTTAAATCTGTTAAACCAGTGGAGTCACTGGTGGATTATGCCAGCAGGAGATGAGGAGAAGGGCTACTGTTTCCTGCTAGGGTTCAATTTTTATGCTCTGATTTTAAAAATGGAGCAAGAGATGGGACACAGGCACATTTGGACTGCTTCTATTTTTCCTTCTTGTTTTTGTGTAAATTGAAGTCCATGGCATGGAGCTTATTTTATGGGGACAGACATGAAAAGCAACCCCCACACTTTGAGTGTATTTCTCCTCTGCAAACCCAGAGTCTGTGGGTCCGCAGGGTGTTTGGGGGGGCCCCCTGTTCAGTGACAATGGCAGAATCAGGCTTGGGGTTTGGTTTTAAATCCAGGTTATGGAATTTCTGCAGTGCTGGCATGTCACTTTGAACTCAATAAATTACTTGGCCTTTCACCAGCCCCTTGGGTTAGTGTTGAGCCCCTCTGAGACTTCAGATCTAATACAGGCACTTTGTACCTGAGCACATTAATGCAAACCAGATGTAAAATTACCCTTTAGTGGCACTTCAGTCCTTTTTTTTTTTTTTTTTTTTTTTTTTTACCCTGTCACCACTTGCACAGCTGCAGTATCACCCTTGCAAAGGGGGAGGCAAAACACAGAGGGTACCCTGGGGATGGGCTGTCTTCAGCCAGGAGGATATGATCTTTCTCAAGGCTTTTATTTCCCTAACATACACAGAATCCATGAGGATCTGGCAGTAACTAATCCAGTTATTCTTATCTGTCTCCTGAGGAAGGTTGTGGAGCCCAGCAGAAAGTGCCTGGTAACTCACAGGGATGATTCTCCTCTAATTTTTACAGGTCTGGCCTTGGTACAGTGTACCAAGGTACTTCTCCAACCTCCCCCCCTCATCCCATCTCCACCAGTAGCAAAGCACTGGTTGTTGAAAGATTAATGACTTCACTTTTCCAGTTCCAGCACATGTTTGCCTGTCTGAGAGCAAGAAACATGTGAATCTCACACAAACTATTGGAATTCCAGCTCTGGGGACCGACAAGTAAATATGAAGTCACACAGTATTTCATAGAAAATCCGCAAGTCTTGTGTTTGCTGGGCTAAAGTTGATCCTTTGAGGCACCAGCCAAGAAAAACCTCTCGTATTATTTACACCAAGATTCCTCCAAATTCTGAAACTGCAGCTTGATTGAGGAGTTCATGCCTTGTAAACCCCAAGTTTCCCAAGAAGCAGCCAGAGGCACATAATCTTTTGCTAAGCTATCCATAAGGAGCTCTGCTAGCTTGGGTGAATCAAGTGTGGGATAACAGATTACACTGAATAAAAATGAAAAACCACAATGACAAAATAATGTTATAATATTAAAATAAATCAAATCATACACTGCCATTATTCTGATACAGAATTTTTGCACAGCAAATTTGATACATATACAAGAAGTCAGGCAGCCTATTACAATAAACTTCAGGGTTCCTTTTTTCTTTAATATAAACTACATCTTAATACATAGTTTGAGATGATCAGGTAGTTTTACACCAATTCAAGTAACAACAACATCTCATCTTAGAATACTAAAATAACAAAATCTTTTAATGCTCTGAACACTGAAATGCTTTGGTTCCACCTGCCACTTTTTAAAAGTGTAAAACTACATCTATTAGTTAAATATTTACCCTAGAGGTGTGCCTAACTTACAAATAAAATTATATTAATAAAGATACAAAATACAATGTAAATACAGTTCTTTTGGCAATTGCCATATGCTTCACACTATGCAGTTATCCAACTCTCAGTTCAGTTCAGGTATTCCAAAGTGTAAAGACGTGGCCAAATTTTTCCAAAACTGGCTATAAACTTGGATTTTTTTTTCATTCTGGGGTTAAACTGGAACCACAAAGCCCACTAATGATTCAGGAGTGGTCAAGCCCCCTGCTCTAAGAGATGTGGTTTGGCTACCCCAAAATGAAAGCATCCTCCACTGCAAATCCCTCCTGAAAACCTTGGCCACAACAGCAGCATCTCATCTCCAGCTGATGTCGGTGAGGCAGGAAAGTGAGGTGAAGGGTTTCCCCTGGCAAGTACCCTTTTTTTTTTTTTCTTTTTTTTTTGGTCACAACAACGAGAGAACGAAAATACTGAATGGCTCTTTCTGGTGCAGAACAGTTCCTGCTAAAAAAAGACATCTTCTTTCCTGAAGGCAGGTAAACACCTGAACCTGCTGTGAGCAGTCCGTAGGCAGGCCAGGCCCGGGAGGCAGGGGCAGCTGTGGTGTGTCCGCCGCCCGGAGAAGGGGACCTGGGGACAAAGCAAGGACATCAGTGACAGGCAGAACCAAGAGACTGGGGGTTGAGGGGATGAAATGGGAGGAATAATAGGGATGTGGGCAATGCTGCCCATTCACAGGCAGAATTCCCCACAAGCTGCAGCACAGAGCGGATGGCAAAGGCAGCCCCGTTGTACACCCATCCAGAGCAGGATGTTAACAGTCATGTTGCTGTGTGTAAATCTACATCTGTGATGACACATATTCTCCATTTACTCCTGTTTCATAAAGGAATTTGTTGTGAAACTGCAGTGCCCATTAACATCACGTTTTGTGGTGCCACTGTGCAGGGTTTTCTGCGTGTCCCCAATCCTGCCTCGTCACAGGGTGGGACCTGGGAACCTCAGTATCCCACGGTAAACAGGCTGGAAGGGACCTCTGGATGTCACCTCGCCTGACCTCCCTTTGAGCAGGATCCTTTTCACCACAGGGCAGAGGTTTCTCATTTCATCCCACCCTCCTCCAGCCGCATTGTGCTGCAGGGAGCACATATGGAGTACATTAGAAAAATTTAATTGTGCCATGACATGCACATGTACTGACACTCTTCAACAACTTGGTCACAAGCTCTGTCTCTTACAGGAGCCAAGCAGGACGGCCCAGTGGGAAATGTCTGGGAGCTGTGGTGCTGCCAGCTGCCAGCGCACACTGAGCATTCCCTGGATGCAGCAAAGGAGGCACAGAGGTACAAAACCACTTCTACCAGCCAGGCAGGCAGCCCTAATTCCCTCACCTCCAGCTTTCTGTGTGGTTGGAACCTATAATTTTAATATTTCAAGATTTTTTTTGTGTCAGTGTACAAATTCTGTCTTAAAGTCCCACACAGTCCTGTGTGCATGGTGCCAACACCAGCCTGGTTCCAGTGGCACCCCACTGGGTGCAGGAGGTGGGCAGAGGACTCACATCCCCTGCAGTGCCCGGGCCAGCACCAGCCTCCTGCCCAGAGCAGCCCCAGGGCAAGGGATGTCGAGGGTTTCCCCATGCCACCTGCTCTTGGAATTCTGGAAACTGAGGATTTTAGATTTTAGTACACAGTAATATATATGGGGCAAGATGGAGACTTTAGGATGGAGGTTAGATGTTCTTTCTTCACCTTTTTCTTCCTTCTTGATGGTTTGTGTTTTTTTCTAATTGTGTGAAAGAGGTCCGCATTGCGAGCCTTGGGTGGTCATTATTGGGTCAAAAATATAAATAATCTAGGTGTCATCTCATTATTGGGCAAATTCTGCTTAAAAGACTTTGGAAAGAGTTACAGACAGAGCCATGTCTCACCTTGCTAGTTAGAGCTCACAACACTAGACTGTACTATAGATAAGAAATAATAAACATCCAAGTCCATATTCAAAATCTACATTTTCTATGTATTAATCCTGACCTTAGCAAGGAAAAAAGGAAGCAAGAACCTTCACAACCCACCACAGCCCCTCTGCTTCGGTGTGAGCAGAGAGTCAACAACCACATGTGCTGGGAACTCCCCATGGGGATCACCCCTTTGGGTGCCCACACACAGCCCTGCAGCAAAACCCAAAAACCCTGAGCTCTCAACTTTCTGACAGCTCAGGGGATTTATTCAAAATATTCCACTTGCTGCAAGGAAATGTTTCTTTCAGCAGGACTCCCAGGATACCAAACATCTGAGCCTGGCCCTGCCTGCAAATCCTGCCTGGCCCTGGCTCAGACCTGGCCTGGAAATTCCAGCTGGGACTGCTAATGGCATCAGTCCATCACTATCTAGCTGGTGAGAAGGAAACTGGAAGGTGAAGCCCCAACTGCCAGGCATCTCCTCCAGTTATCTCCTGGCTCCTCTGGATGTCCCTGAGGTGCCATGGCCATGGTGGTGCCTGCTTTTGACCTCTCCTGCAGGTAAATGAAAGGTTTTGGTGATCAGGGCACCCAGCTGCTCCTTACACAAATATTTACAAGAGAGGAACCACTGAGCAAACCCTCCATCCTTAAAATAACCTCATTTCACATTCTATAGTAAATCAATTTGCTTCGTGTTTCTCAAGAAGATCAATGGGGTGAGGAATCAAAAATCTAACATTAACCTCATAAAGCTTATAAACATCAGTGACTAAGTCTGGGGTGGACAGACATCTTCTCTGATTGTAATTATGCAGGCAATCAGCTTGAAATATATCAGACAGTTTAAATTATTGCCCAATAACAATAAGCTCATAAAACCCTCTAGAAGACAATTTCTCTTATCCTAATTCCTGGTAATGGAAAGAGCCCTTACAAGAAAAACCTGCTACATCACACAGTAAAAATGTCAGTCTGGTCCCCAATATCACAGCAGAAATTTTAAAAGTTTAACTGCAATAAAATAGAGCCTTAAACTTCCTAAAACTGAGAAAATAAACTGTAGATACTGAGCTGAGAAGCCAGGCCTTGGACAGAACCCTGAGAGAGGCAGCTAACTAGCTGCACATTTATGATCTGAATTTATTGCCTTATATCTTCCCCTTGTGATGAGTCTTGGGCTGTGCTCTCCCCTGAGGATGGCTCTGAAGACCACCAGGTTCTCAAGCTCCCTGGTAACATCCCATTCAGTCTTTTGTGTTTTAAATAAGCAGCTTTTTTTCATACTGCATAACAAATGCATAATTACGTAGCCTTAAATAAATGCACTTTTTAAAATAATTGTATTAATAATACAGTGTGTGTGTATATATGTGTACATACATATATATTTGAAATTAATGGGTAGAATAAAAAACAAAGAGAACCTGTGGGGACTTTTCTCAAGTCCAATTGTATGTCAATGCCTTCTCAATACACCAGGTGTCCCAACACCAACTGGTGACATTTTTAGGCTTGTGACAGGATCTTGTCCACTGCCACTGGGCTCGGTGGCACTTGTTGTGTTCCTGCTCTCACCAGTAAGGATTGGCAGGGCTGGGCTTGGGAGCTGCTGACACTGTTTCAGATCACTTAGCAAAACAAAGCAGCAACAACAAACTAATAAGAAAACAATCTGGGAAGCGTGTAGTGCTTTCATCCTCTGATTCCCTTCAGCATAATTCTGACAGTAATGCACTTCCTTACGTAGGCACCTTCCTCGCTGTTCCCATACAGATGCAGATAGCTGGGTATTTAAGAAATGAGAATTTTCCCTGCCTTTCCACCTTGTAAGGGTTTTGTGCCATGTGATGCACAGCTCAGGACATCCCTCCAGCCCCACGGCCCCCCCAGGTGAGGTACTCACTCTGTGACTCAAGGGATGGCACTCGTCTCCCAGGTTTCCCATCGGGGTGCACATCCTGAGGCTGCGGATCCAGAGGCTGACGGCGCAGCACATCCCACTTCCACACTGCTGGTCTCGTTCACAGGCCTGGAGTTCAACACAGCATTAAGGAAATTAAATTAATAATAATAAATGTAGTCCAGAAATAGGGCTGATCAGGGGCTCAGGAGCTGCCTCTGGTACCCCTAAGTTATCATGGCTCATTAAGGCTGAATAATGTTTAAGGCTGATTTGCAATACTTGTGTCTCCCATGGGTTGGAATGTGTGGGCTCCTGGCACATTTTGGAGTTGAGACCAAAAGCCAGGACCACACATGGAGCTGCTCTGGGCCAAACCCAGGACTGTCAGTGATTTACAGTCCCAACTCCTGAGCACTAATAGACCATGGCATGTGCCACTCACTTTCCCAGCTCCCAGATCAGTGCCTGAGAGAGCTCAGTCAGGAGCAAGGACCAACCACACTAAATTTTTCACCAAAAGAGTCACCAAACCAGTCTTATGGAGAAGCTAAAGTAGGAAATCATCCATTAATTTAATGTCTTTTAGGTAACTATTCGTTCTAACTTCATATGATAATACCATAGTTGTGAGTGCCCTTGCAAGACTGCATGATAGTTTTGTTAGAGAAGTCCAAGTGGAAGTAGCTAAAACAGAAGTTTAAATATGGATTCTGTGGTTATCTAGGATTACACATAGCTAAAAGAAGTCTTAAGAAAGGCTTTGCATAAGCGTTCACATCCAAAAAAAAATGCTGCTGTGGTAACATTCCCCCTTCATGGGAGGCAAAAAAATATTTTAGCCACTTACACAATACAGCTTAGATAAGCAAAAACCAAAATGCAAACTAGTGAGTATGTTTTCAAACCCACAAACCATGAAGAGCAATTGCCACATTAAGGTCTGAAAACAAGTTACTGTGCATCTTTCAGTTACTTTTTAATCAAAAACTTGTATAGATTTAATGCCAAAAGCAGTCTCCTTTCTCCAGTGAGAAATGCCATCACTTAAAGGTTCTGATTACACCCCGAATGTAAGCTTGATAAACTCACTGCCCTAGGTGTCTGACAGCAGCAGTGAGAGACTGAAGGCACTGGTCAGCACTACGTAAATGGGAAACTCACAAAAACATACGTAAATGATGATAACAGCCCTGGGGAAGGCACATTCCAGAGTAAACATTCTCTTCAGGGAACAAAATCACTGATCTTACCTTGGGATTTACATGATAAATGACTTCAGGCTGTACTCACTGGGTAAATATTGCACTGACCAGCAGAAGCCAGATCAAAACACATGTGTAAAGATCAGTCAGTAGTTTAGGAAGAAGCTGTTGTATTAGGATCACTATTGAATAGTGTATGTGACCCAAACAGCTAAACACAGAGCTCTGTGCTGCAGGTAAGCCCAAATATTTGCTTGTAAGATTAATATGGCCATAAAACTATGATTCCTGCCTGCCAGGTAGATAATATTCACTTTCTGACCTCTCTCTTAAAAAAAAAAAAAAAAAAAAAAAAAACCCACAACAAAAATAACCACCACCCACTCATGGTATTATTTTGCCCTAGTCACAAATAAAATGCAGGCCCAGTGATTTTGGCTGCCCCCAGCACACCCGTGTCCACTGCTCAGCTGGAGTCACAGGCTCTGCTATTTCTCACCTGTCAGCTCCTAACTCCTTTTTTTTTCCTCAGTTATATATCTCAAACTCCCTTTGTCCCTGTGGGACTGCTCCTGGTGTGAAATACCACTCAGTTAAAAAATCCAGCTGAGCATGTTCTACCAAGCAAAGGTCTTGAATGTCCAGGCTGAACAATTTCATTTTTAAACTCACACACACATATTTACATCTGGCAGAACTTTTAAGGCTCCCTTTCCAAAAATGTATGACGAGTTTTGAAACTATTCAACCCAAGCGTTCCTGCCCACACCTTATCTGCAATGTGTAATTCCTGCTGCTACTCCTAAACTTCCCCAAACACCACAGGAGCACCTCATTTAAACACAGTTTGCTGGAAAATCAGCCCAAGAATATGTCCCCAGTGAAATGCCAGCTGCAAAGGCAACAGGTGTCAGCACAAGAACCACCAGTGAAGTGAGGAAAGTTTGAAAAAAGTCCTTAAATTGCAAAAGAAAAACACCTTGCAGGCTCAGAGGTTGGGGAACACCTACGTCAGCTCTCAGCTGAGATTTGTCTGTTTGTCCAAAGCCAAAAATGAATCAAAGTGGTTTAAGCAGAAATGCTCAGCAATAGTTAATAAAGTAACATTTCCTAGTTCTAAGCTATTTTTACTTTTTGAATCTGCCTTGTCCTTGATCTACTATTCGGTGCCTCACAATTACTTTATTTAATGGATTAATTATGCTTTAAAGGTGTAGCCACAACTCTAATAACAGATAAACTGCCCCTTTGTCACTGGGAATGTTTCTACTTAAAATAAACTTGAAATCCTCAAATATTAAAAAATTCCTTCACATTCTCTGCTCTAAAAAAACAATCAGCCCTGAGAATGATCTGACTTCCAGAAAAATGCTCAAGAGCTGTTTCATGGACTTCAGGGGTCCGGACAGGGAGCCTGGAGAGCCACAGAGAAATCCACTGCTGTGAGTGCAACTTCTGATGGTTACAAAAGACATGTAAGCTCTCAAAGGAATGCAAGTGCTGAGTTATTAATCCAAAGCAAACACTTAAAAAAATCATTTTACTAAAAAGTGATGCAATGCTTTGGGTTTAATAAGGTCTTTAGGAAAAAAAAAAAAAAAAAAAAAAAAAAAAAAAAAAAAAAAAAAAAGAAAAAAAAAAAAAAAAAGTGTTTTTACAACCAGAGTGAATCTTGAGCCTGAAAACAGCAACAAACAGAGAGTTGTTTGCAAGGGGTGGCTATTGAGGGGAAAAAGCAGCACAGTCACAAAGAAGAAAAAAAGAAGGAAAACAGCGTTTTCTGAGGATTGTAATCCTGCCCTGTACACGGAGGGGCTGGAGGAACTTGGGGTGCACAGTGGGCAGTGCAATGCCCTGAGCCAGAGCCTCTCAGAGCAGGTTTGGGGACAGCTGGGGCTGCGTGGGGGGAGATGAGAGAGAGACAGCTCCAGCCCTGGAAAAGCAGCGGGAATCTCTGCAAGCTCCTGGACCAGCCTGGAGACAAACCCCCGAGTTCAGACATCCCTGTCCCCAAAGGAACAGACCCCACGTTGTGGCATCCCCTCACCTCAGAGAGCCACGAGTCCTGCCATTGCCCACAGAGACTGACACATCCTGACATCCCCCACGGCAGAGAGACCCCCAGGCTCTGATACCACTTAATCCACACCGACCCGCAGCCCCGGGCATCCCTCATCCCTAAAGAGATGCCACGTCCTGTATCACTTATCCCAGAGGGACCCTCGAGCCCTGTCACCTCTCATCACCTGGCGCTGCTTTCCCTCCCACGTCCTCGTTATCACTTATCCCAGCTCCGGCCATCCGTCAGCACACTGGACACGGCTCTGTCCTGGCATCTCTGATTGCGGACAGACTCTGAGTCTCGGCTGTGCTCACCCAGAGAGATCAGCCCCGGGCATCCCGCACGGCACAGAGCTCTCCCCTCTCTCCGGGCATCCCGCACGGCACAGAGCTCTCCCCTCTCTCCGGGCATCCCGCACGGCACAGAGCTCTCCCCTCTCTCCGGGCATCCCGCACAGCACAGAGCTCCCCTCTCTCCGGGCATCCCGCACAGCACAGAGCTCCCCTCTCTCCGGGCATCCCGCACAGCACAGAGCTCCCCTCTCTCCGGGCATCCCGCACAGCACAGAGCTCCCCTCTCTCCGGGCATCCCGCACGGCACAGAGCTCTCCCCTCTCTCCGGGCATCCCGCACGGCACAGAGCTCTCCCCTCTCTCCGGGCATCCCGCACAGCACAGAGCTCCCCTCTCTCCGGGCATCCCGCACAGCACAGAGCTCCCCTCTCTCCGGGCATCCCGCACAGCACAGAGCTCCCCTCTCTCCGGGCATCCCGCACAGCACAGAGCTCCCCTCTCTCCTCGCCTTATCCCGGGAGGTTCCCCAAGTCCCGCTATCGCTCCCCGCGAACAAACCCCGATTCCCGTCCCCACTGTCGGAGCGCTCCCTGCCCTCAGCCCCGGTCCTCCCCAGCGCTCCCGGTGCCGGCTCCCGTCGGTGCCGTCGGTGCCGAGCGGCGGCGCTCACCCCGGTGATGACGGCGCCGTGCCCCGCGGGCAGCAGCAGCAGCAGCAGCAGCAGGACCAGCAGCGCCGGCGGGGCTCCGCGCAGGCTCCGCATGGTGCGGTGCCGGGGCCCCGGCGCTCCCCCCGGTGCGGGCGCGGTGCGGCGCAGCGGAGCCGGGCTCGGAGCCGCCCCGCCGTTCGTTATAAAGCCGGGGCTGAGTCACCCCCGCCCGGCAGCGCCGCGGCCGCGGGCGCCGCGCGCACACACCGCGCCCAGGTGCGCGGCCGCGGGGAAAAGGGCGGGGGAGCCGCGCAGGGATGGGGCCAGGCCGGGGATGGCTGAGGGGACATCCCACAGAGTGTTGGGGACGTCCCACAGAGTGTTGGGGACATCCCACAGGGTGTTGGGGACATCCCGCATCAGCTCTGGGGGAGCTGGGCGTAGGAGGTAAAACATCGCACAGCAGTTCTAGGGGAGCATCCCGAGCCTTGGGGAGAACATCCCACAGCGTGTTGGGGACATCCCACAGAGTGTTGGAGATGTCCCACAGCGTGTTGGAGACATCCCGCATCAGGTCTTTGGGAGCTGGGTGTAGGGGGTAAAACATCGCCCAGCAGTTCTAGGGGAGCATTCCAGGCCTTGGAGAGAACATCCCACAGAGTGTTGGGGACATCCCACAGAGTATTGGGAACATCCCACAGGGTGTTGGGGACGTTCCACAGCATGTTGGGGACATCCCGCATCAGCTCTGGGGGAGCTGAGCTTAGGGGGTAACATTGCACACCAATTCTAGGGGAGCTTGGGGGGAAGATCCCACGGTGTGCCTGAAGGTGGGCTGGGGTCTTCCCAGGGCTGGCTGGGGTACACCCTGTGGCAGGTATGAGGATGTCCCACAGCAGGTCTAGGGGTTCATCCCAAGGCTGGATATGGACATCCCACAGCAGATCAGGGGTCAGGGAGGCATCCAGCAGCAGGTTAGGAGGGAAATATCCCTCAACATACTGGGGACAACGTGCAGCAAGTCGAGGACAGGACACAGCAGGTCCCGAGGAGATCCCGCAGCAGGATGGGGGGACTCCACAGCAGGTCAGAGCACATCCCACAGTGGTAGCCCGCAGCCACTGCAGCCAGCATGGAGCAGTGTCCACACTCCCTCTGCTCACTGGCCAGCAGCAGACCCAGACCCAATGTTGCCCCTGCCCCCTCTGTGAACAGAAACCCCCTGTAGCCCCCAGCCCAGCCTGTGCTGATACCTGGCAGAACTGTGGGCATGGCCACGTGGGGAAGTGCAGACTGTGCTCATCTTGTCTGGGGCAGAGCAGCCCCAAATGTACCCCACAGTCTGAGTAAGAACTGGATCAATCCCAGTTCCTGCTGGAAGCCCAGAACTCCTTCAAATTCCTGTTCTCCTGTGTTTCTCTCCTCCTTGCCACAGGCAGTCCCTGCCTCTGCTGAAGCCCTGCTGGCTCCCACAGCACCCAGTGGCACAAGAGGAAAACAGCTCTCATCTTCAGCTGGGCTGACTCCCACCAAAGATCCATGGGAAGACAGTGAGAAGATGGAGCACTGGGAGCAGAGAGCCCCATTCCAGAAGCAATTCCCCACTGGCTCCTTCCAGCACAAATGCCAGGCCATGATCTCATGGTCTCAGTGGGCCCCTGTTCCTACATGCACAGAACTGAAATTCAGTACAAACCAAGGTCTAACCACTAATGGTGGTACCTTTGGGCACCTCCATCCCCTGTGGGAGGAGGACATCACTAAAACACATGCAGTATTTCCTTGCCTTCTTGTCTCACTCTTTTTCTTCTCTATTTTCTTAACTTCTCCAGCTCTTTATGCTTCTTTTTCACCTTTCTTCTCCCTCCTAACTCCCTTTTCCTCTGTTCCTACTGCAGTCTCTCTGGGCCTTTTGTTCTGCTCCTCTCCTCCAGCGCGTCCCATTCTCACAAGCAGGTCCCTTTTCCCCCAGATTTTTCAATCTATATTTTTGTTCCAACAGGAAAGGCTGAGCCTTTGCAGAGCCCACATTTCCCCAAGCCCTCAGCCAGCCTCGTTCCTTGGCTGGGGCTGGAGGGGAGCAGGGACACACCGAGTATCTCACACACTCCTGCTCAGTTCAGCCCCGGTCAGGAGCTGTCGAATCAATTCCTTGGTGGCCTCCCCTCGGGGGTTCAGTCTGTCTGGAGGTGTTTTCATTACAAAACGTGGCCTTTTTTTGGGTGCTTAGGGTTGTTTCATACAAGTGCACTCGAGACAAATAGGGGCTGGGTAAATAGAGCTTTACTCCGAGGATGCTTTAAAAGCAAATTGGGATAAGCCAATTTTGACGTGGGAGGATTAAAAATAACTGGGATGTATCCTTAGCTGTTGTAAACTCATGTTGCTGCCTAAAGCACTGGCAGTTTAAACCAGGTGAAGGGATTAGCTTGTTTTAAATTCTGTTTGTATCCTAGAAACTAAAAATGAATTTAAGCCAGGAATGATTATTTTCACAATCTCCAGGTGCCCAGAACTTTCAAAAACAAATAATCACTTTCAGCTCTAAACCTCCTGATCCTCTAAAAACACTATAGAATTGAGGAAAAATAATAAGGGGGAAAGGGAGAATTTTGTGCAAGTTGGTGTACACTCAGTCAGTTCTTGTAAAACCCATTTGGCATAAAAAGTATCATTTATGAAAAGTTGTCAGTCCTGAGCCTGGAAGGGCAGCATCACACATTACAAGGTATAACATGTAATGAGGATACCACAGACTTACTAGAAGGCATCCTAATCTCAATATTCTTACTACCAACTTGTGCTAACACTGGTTTGTTATCAGAAGAGACGTTTCACATCTGCATGGCCTTTAGGTGATTACAAAATTGTCATGGAATATTAATTAATTCCAATTAAATCATTCCCGTTCTTAAAGGAAAGGCGAAAGTTGTGGAGGTGACTTTCTGAATTTCAGTGTCGTTACAATTGTTTTACTGCAAAAGTAGTAAAAATCTACAATGTGTCACAAATGTAAATCCTCACAGTGCCCATCTCATGAATGCACCAGAGTTTTAGATTTATTTTTTTTTAATTCTTTGCTCCACTTTGAAGAGTACCTCGTACTACTTTTTTTTTTTTTTTTTCATTTAAAAGGTTTTTTGCATAGCTGAACAAATTCATCCTGAAATATGTAACATTTCCCTCTGCATCCTTTCAGTCTTTGGTGGTACAAGACCAAGAGCACCCTGTAGGACACCTGGGGACAGCACAGGGCAGAAACATCTCTCCAGCCTCTCTTACTTTAACACAATTAACACGGAGACCATCCCCAGTCCTCCACATAAATACTTGTCCCCTGACACTCCTGATACTACCCTGCTGTGAAGGACTCTACCCCAGAAGAACCTTTGTCCTTCCATGTGGGAGCATCCAACTGTTGGAACCCTGGGCACTGAGAATTTCAGGCTTTCTGTTCTAACAGGCACTGACCCTCAAGAAAACACTGCATTTGACCTCAGGCCATGGAAGAGGCTTCCAAAATTGAGTGACAGCACTGGGATTATGGGTGTGTAGTTTGAATAGAAGTGTATAATAGCACATGGTGGAAAACTTAGAGTTTAAGATTTTAGTATATAGTAATATATATAAAGCAAAATGGAAGATTAAGGGCATAGGCTAAGTCCTTTTTCACCTTCTTTATTTTGGGTGGTTTCTTGTAATTGGGTAGAAAAATCCGCATTGCAGGCCATGAGTAGTTGGTTATTGGGTTAAAAGTAAAAATAATTTAGGTGTCATTTCATAATTGGACCATTTGGGCTTAAAAGACCTTGGAAAGAGATAGAGATGGAGCCATTTTCTACCTTGTTAGTTAGAACTCACAACTTATGAGACTGTACTATAGATAAGAATTATTAAATGTAGGAGTCCAAACACGAACACCATCTCTGGAGCATTTAATCCCGGCTCTAACAGAAGAAAAGAAGATATAAAATCCAAATCCAGCAGGATGATCCAGTGCAGCCACTGTAGACAAGGCTTTGGTGCAGCTCCAGCTTTGGCTGTGCTTGGGAAGGGTTCAGCTTCCTCCCAGGAGGGAGCCCCAAAAGTCCCATTTTCAGATCACCTTCACAAATCCACTGAGTACCTTCCACCATAAGAATTCTAATATCAGGATTAGGGAACATTACTCTGAATTAATGACAATACTTTAGATTTGACATCATTTATGATAATGATCACACAAAGTCCTGAGTTGCTTTAAGAATCTGGAGTGAAATACCTGCTTTTAGCTTTCAGTGCAGTTGGTGGGTCTCTCTGGTTCTTCTCAAAGCCTCAATTTTACTGAAGACTATGAGTAGGCATTCAAATAATTATTTGGTTTATTCAAGTGATAATGCACTACAGAGTTTATAGAATTTTGAAGACTAAGAATGTGAATACATCAGCTATCTAAAAAGATAATTTTCTCATAAAAGAAATGAGAAAAAGCATGTAATGTGAGACAGGAGAATTATCTTTTTGCCCTAAAAACTCTCTGAATAATGACAGTGTCTAATTTGTTTAATCTGTCACACTGTATATCCAAAAATGGTCTTGATTCAGCAAAATGGTGAAGGTTTGCTGACTCTTGTAGAAGAAGAATGTATTTATTTATATCAGATGTGTATAAATGTATAGTCTAGGTGTAAAGTTCACCCAAGGTATGAAAGACCTTAAATCAGTTGCCTGTAGTGCCTGAAATAACCCAAACAAATCATTCAAGAATAAATTTCTAAGCTGTATCCTAAGTTAGGATGTAGTCCTTATTTCATCCAACATTTCTGCTTTAGCTCAATAATTAATGTTCAGTAGAGTTGATAAACAACCTAAGACTCTTCTCAGTCATTTGTCTTCTCTCTTGGGGTCTGCACACGAGACAGAATAGACCATTTCTGCTGACATTAATTTGCGCCCCCAGCAGTTACTCAACCACCATTTATGGTTTTTTTTGAGTTGCAAATATTTTTGTAAATGACTTCTAAGTTTCCTGCCCCCCTCTCTCTCTGATGTGGCTGGAGTTGGCCAGTGCCTTCTCAAGTTACCAGCAGCTGTCTGGCAGAGAAATGGAAGCTTTCATACCTTCAGCTCTCACTGAGGCTGTAAAAGCCAGCTGGGATCTGAGAGGTGTGAGTGGCTTAGCAAGTCTGGGCACCCCTGGTGTGATGCTTTTTCATAATGTGGGGAAAATGAGAGGCAATTCAGGCTGTGAGACGCAATTCCCACACGTGGAATTGCCTTTGGAGACGTCCACGGGGCTTCTGCTTGCAGGAACTTGTAGCATTGGCTGAGAGGTCAGCACGTTTCTGCCCTGGGATGGGATGCAGGTGAGCAGAGCAGCAGCATCCACGCACCTCATGCTCGTGCCTGGCCTCTTCTGACGTCAAATAAACTAATTCCTAAAAAGTCTAAACACAAATGCTGAGTTTGGGATTAGAAGAGGCACTGTTGTCTGAATTCCAACCAAATCAATCCATAAATTTCATTAGCGAGTCCAAAATATAGAGATAAAATGTGTTTTAAACCAGCATGTATCTCAAGAGATATCAAGCACTCACAACAATGAAGACAACTTCCCTCAGCAAACTACTCCAACTCTTAAAACCTCATTTCCTGTTTGAATTTCACTGATCTGGACCAGCATATGTTATTAAGCCTTCTAATCTCAGGAATTTTCACCTTTCCATGTGTAGTAAGCTGGGAACAAATTCCACAATACCTGTTTCATGACACAGCAACATTTTTGCCACCAAAAGGTGATTCTGGAAGGAAGCTCATCTCCATGACCCTTTCAATAGATCAACAAAGTTTGCAAAGTCTCTGGCATGATTTCAGGAATATTGTCATCCCCTGGGAACAGCCACACTGTACAATTAGTTGTACAATCTTGCAGCCCAAGCCAAAAATCGGTGTATAAACAGAAATATAGTGAATACACTAATAAAAATGAAACAGATTGACAGAGAACTTCAGCATTAAAAAAAGCATCCGCAAGTGATTTTATTTCTGGGGTCAGACAAGAAATAGTTATAATGAGCTGTGTTGTAGCAATCTGTTCCCAGTGCTCCTGGTGTCTCATTACGCTGCTTTTCAGCACTGCTGTTGTCATAGTAGTCCCTGAAGAACCTTATGTAAGGAATAAGATGATGGTTCTGCAGTGTGTTAAAAAAGAGCATTTAACAGATAAGTGCTAATGTTCTAGATTAGGGATTCTCACTCCTTTACTCTGCACTGGCTCATGTAATTGCATGAATCACTTTGATTGCGAAGTACACGCTCCCCCGTCAGCTTAGAGGGATTGAAGTGGAATATTACAGAGTCTGCTCAGGAAACAGTGCTAGAATAAGAAAAAGCTGCAAACATACCACAAAAACTAACAATTTCTAGTTACTCATGAAATTTACTCCTTTGATTTGCACACAGATTTTATTTAGACTTTTGTGCAGACATGACTGCGTTGGCAAAATCCAGGGCAGCACAATTCCGAGTGATTCAGCAGGAACTGTGGATTTATGTGATGGGCAGAGACTCAATGCCTTTCTGTAATTTTCAGATATGTCTTTTAAAAAATGTAGAGTTCCTGCCAAGAAGATACAGAATTTGTTTGGGGAGTTCACTGGACTTTGGGGAAACATTCTTTCGGGCATTTTTCTTCTTGCTGATTGCTTTTGGTGGGAAACAACTTTCCCCACACATCAAAATGGGTCATGAGCTGTGAGCTGTGGGCTGAGGATCCTCTGGTGGAGCCAGGGTCTCTCCCTGCACAATTCATCTAGAGAGTGAGGTCATTTTTCATTGAAATGGGACTTACTGGGCCATAAGGGAAGGAGCTGGGGAGACTTCCATGGCCACAGAAATCTACCAAACACAAGAGTTGGAGAGGAATTATTCAGGAGGGCATTGTTGTAGATCTGCTCCCATCATAGACAGACAATTTATCCTATGCCTCAATGGAAACTAGTGAGACCAAAACCAAGCAGGTTTTGTAGGCTCATATTCAATTAAAAAAACAGCCCATCTTTCCACTCTGTGAGGCCCCTCATGGGTCCTTCTGGTCCCTTCCAGTTCTGCCTCCCCACCTCCCCCGGGCACCACAAAAGTCTCCTCTGTGTCCCTCATCATGGAAACCTGTGGGAGCACTATGAATGCTGCTAATCCCTGCCTTGCCACTGTCTCCAGAGGGACCAAGAAGAGGTCATTTGTTCAGTTTTTATTTACTGTACTGGTGCCACATGGCTTCCTTAGATTGCCTGAAGGGAAAAGGGTTTTTTCCTCCTTAACACACAGTTTCGTTTCTGTTTTGGTTTTGTTGCTTTGCTTTTCCAGTCCTTGGCTGGAATGTGGTGGGGGCCAGGGAGAGGATACAGGGCAGGTTGTGCTCCTGCCCCTATTAACATATTAAGTCTGGAAAGAATTATCCAGCAAGGAGATGCCCAGAGAAAAGAGTCAGTTGTTCTGCAAATTGCAAGAATTCCACCACTAAAATCCTTTCCTCTGCACCTCTGTTTTGTCCCACTGTCTTCCCAAGGCCAGTAGCAGTTGTAGCTGTTCCCCTGTTCATTTGGGGTGTGTATGGTAGCTGTTGTGTGTGTGGCAGGGTGTGGGGTGTCATCTGCAGGGAGGGAAGGAGAGGCAGCTGGGAGCACATCTCTGTCCATCGCACTGGGTGGGTCATTCCCCACTGCTGATGTGGGACTGGCAGCTCTGTGGCTCTGCAGCCTTCCCTGATGCTCTGAGAGTTGGTTCCCCAAGGCACAAACAGGGAGGACACACACTTGGAGGATCTCCCCCACTTACCCATCTGCCTTGGCTTTCAGGCCCCCCATGAGATTTTTTAAATTTTAATTTCTCTCCTATTTTTCTCGTTTCTGAGTTTTTCCTCTCATCTCTGTACTTTGCGCTGCTTCATCTGTCGCTGCCGTGGGAAGTTGGGTATTCCCAGCAGAGCCCATCTGAGGTGCCTCCAGGGCTTGGAGTACCACTGAGTTCCTTTTACTCCTTTTAATCCATATGCAAGATTGCTCAGAAGGGTGAAAATTCCAGTGAAATGGCATGTTAGCAAAAAGCATGCATTAACAACCCTGTGGGGATGGCTGCAAAATGCTTTCCCTCACCAGACCCACCTCCAACACAGAAACTTCACTTACTACTCCCCTAAGGATGAACTTAGAAAATTGCAGCGTCTCTCTAGTGAGTTATATTTCTAAGAATCCCAAAGCACTTAGTAAATTACATTCTTCTGACTTCCTTCAGTTATGACTGGGGTATAACCAAAACTGGGGTGACAACTGGCAAGTGTTTAACTTCACATGCCCTCATTAAAAATGGAATTTGGCTATATGAAGAAAAAGAACCCCACCCCTGGCTTGGTAGTGATGCAGTTTGTGGTTTTCTCTCAGGAGGCAGAAAATAAAGTGCTAATGTGGAGCTTAGATCTGTTTGGGCTATTCTCAGGAAATATCATGGAGTTTTCAGCATCAGAAGAGATCAGCACCTTGGGTTTATCTTTTAGCTGGATACAGCTGACAAACAGCCCTCATGAGTGTGAGCCCTGCACACACAAGGGCACTGCCTGGGGCTGCAGTGAAATCCTGTTCTAAAATCCCATAACTGTGGCTTGGCTGGGTCTGAACAGAGGTGCACAAGCCCCAGGTTGGGTCAGGAGGCAGCAGAGAAGCCCAAGCTTTCGAGGGAAGAGCGTGACCTACAGCGTCATCTCCTGAAAACGACCTGCTACAAAGGACAAATTATCCACCTCATCCTCCCACTTCCCACTCTGTTCTCCTGCCAGCTCGATTTTCAAGAGCCACTAGTGCAAAGGGCAGTTAATTATTCCAGGAATTCAAATTGGTTCCTTTTGTGGCAAAGATCAAACACAAGCAAACCCCCAGCAATGTGGGCTGGCCTTGGCTGCCTGCCTCAGCTGCCAGCCCAGTGATGGGAAGATGCATCTCATCCTCCCAACAGCTCATTATATGGGCAGAAGTTGCCAGAAGACAGATGGGGAGGAATGGAGGCACAGGAGGATGAGGATGGCACAAGGCTGAGAGAAAGGAAGCAGCAAAAGGAGTGTGGTTGAAGTGTGACAGGTGAAAGGTGTGACAGAGGTTGTCCATGCCAGACCACACAGCCCAGCAGGAGCTCTGCTGTCTCAAAACCACTTTGCTGGGTGCTGGTATTGTCTTAACTCTGATTCTGGGGTGACTTTGCAGCATGCCAGGGGTTTGGGGCCATGCACACCCAGGTGGGCTCATCTCTCCCCACCCCAACCTGTCCCATTAGCCAATGTCCCCATGCTGAGGATGTGGACTTGCACCACCTCTTTTGCTGCCCAACTTCCCAAAGGGCATTTTTCCATTCTACCAACTACACCAAAACAGCATGGCCAGCTCAGGCACGTGTGGCAGTGACATTTTCCATTCCCCCCAGAGCCAATATCTCCTGTTGCCTCCCTCCTGTGACCAGGGTGCCACCAAAACAGCTTTGCCTGAGGACAGCACAGTTGTGGGGAATGGCTGAATAAGACCATAACACTTTTTCTTGTTGCCTTGACAATACACTGAAGCTCAAGAGATCCATTTTAACCCTGTGCTGGGGTAATATCAGCTGGTGAAACCCTGCTGGAAACAAGGCAGGCAACTAGACTCACAAACCCAAGTTTTCACACGAGTGTAGGATCATCAGGATAAAAGGGGTTTTGCCTCCGGAGGGGGACTGGATCTTTGCCTGGGAAGAGTCTCCAGTCTCTCTCTCTAAAGGCTGAATTTTCAAGTACTATATAGCAAATCCTTTCTCAGTACTCCACTGTTTTTTGAAAATACAAAAGTAATCCCAAATATCCAAAACACTCATGTTCTTTAGCTAGAGCCTCCTGCAAAATCTGCTGAGTCTGAAGATGACCTGCAGCCAGCATTCATGGGCTTAGGGGGGTTTAACCAACAGGCTGCTGCTCACAGAGGAATAGAATTCCTATTTTCCAGGGCACTGTTTCTTTTACATTGCTATTAATTCCAATCATGGCACATCTAATTTAGGAATTCCTCAGTGACCAATACACTTCAGTGCCATGACAGGAGCATGCAGCAGTGAGAAAACAGTTAAACGTGGCTGCCTAAGCTCAGTCCATTACTTGGTCTTTGGGGAGCAGCACCATTTCCTAAAGTGACTCCTCCCTTCATCACTTCATGTAGGAGCTCCACGAATAAATAAGAAATAGGCTTTCTTATGAGGGTCATCACCCAGCCAGGATTATCCTGCAGTGCTGGAGGTTTAGGAGTCTCTTTTCTGAGAAGCACAGAGCCATCTGCTCAAGGTCCCACAATGTGAGGTTGCATGAACCTGACCTGCAGAGCTCTGACTGCCTTCAGACCTGTTGGAAGCATCGAGAGCGGAACAGGCAGGTACTGCTCCAGCTCTTTCTAAATCCTGCTCTTTCTAAACCCAGTTTCTCAACTTCCTGCAGCAAGATAGAGCAATTACACTCCAGATGATGAAATATTTCCTTCAGTTTACCCTAAATTCCAGCGAGTGATGTAACCAGCCATCCTTTAGTTTTTCATCACCTAACACAGTAAAGAGCGTGAACAAATCAATTCTCAGTGGGTCGCTTTGGTATTTAAATCCCCCAATAAAATCTTTTCTGTTTTACCTATTCAGATGCCTTTCACATCTGCCATCAGGGTGTCCTTACACGCCTCATCCTGCCAAGGTTAATAGTCAGAGCTGGGATGGTTCCAGCTCATTTCATCCTCTTGTCTGAGATGACATTTTAAGCAGCAAGTGCTTTGTGTCTGACTGGCGTAGAGTCAAGTGCCTTACCTCTCATAGCCAGTGCTGATAGTGCTCAGTTAGAAGTCTGCTAAATGGCTGGTTTCTGTAATTACACTAATTGCCTAGGAGAAAAGAGAGAGGAGTGTATCTTTCATTGAAAAAAAAACCACATAAGTGTTAGTCTATGCTGACGTTTTCCTGCTGTTTCCTTCTCCTGTGTGAATGAACACTATTAGCTGAAACTTCCCCGTGTTTACTCCTTGTTCTGCACTTCCTGGTTACAGCTTAGGGTGACATGGCCAGAAATCTGCATGGGTTTTTTAAAAGAGCAGGTACAATTTTCATGGACATGGATTTTACTTTTTCTGAACAGCATAAGCAGGATGCTCTGTTGAAAATAAGGTGAAATGGAGCAATCTTCAACTATGCATGTGAATAGTTGAATAGTCCTGCTTACTTAATATTAAGCACAAACTGAGGGGGAAATAAAGGAAAGTGTGTGGTTTCAATAAATCAGGAACTTAAAGAAATCCCTCTGTACATTATCATCTTTATCAGTATCTTAAACAACTTCCTCTACCAGAAAAACTGCCCAGAATGTGGACGGAAGAGTGAACTTTGCCACAGACAAATCCTAAGTCAAGTTCAACCAGCAGCACCCAGGAATTAACTCCTCATGTCCTAGGACCTGTGGCTTTCCTTGGCCCTGGGAATGGCTATGGTTGTTTATGCTTCTGCCTCTAATCCAACATAAACTGGAGAAGCTCTTGAGGTTTCTATTTGCCAGGACAAATCCATCCTGTCTCTCTCAGTGGCAGGACAGAGCGATCCCCCTGCAGCAGAAACACAGCTCCCCTGGCCTTGGTGTCCCCACTGCAGCTCCCAGCACACTGGGAGTTCCTGACCCTGGCTGGTACCTACCATCCCACTCTCTGCTGCACCCTGACATCTCTCATTTGAACAGCTGGAGCCCCACAGATTTCCCTCAGATCCACAGGCCATCGAGAGACCCCTAAATAGGCAGCAGCAGGGGAAAGCCCTGGGTGCAGTGTGGGCAAGACTTTGAAGCTGACATCACTTGGGTTGGAGGTGTTTTGAACTGCAGAGAGGAAGCTTTATGAAAAGAAAAGGCTTTTATTCTGACAGTCAAGCTTAAGCCTGCCATGACTGTATGTAAAGTGCAAACTCGGAACTTAAAGAGGGAAAAAAATAAAAGGGCTGGATTCAGCGGACGGTCAGGTTTGACTCCAGCTCAACTGTCAGAGGAATAAAGCCTTTGAAAAAGAACAAACCAAATCCTCAGTTCTTTTCCCCAGCACCAGCCCTGACTGTTGAGGCTTCAAAGGCTGGGCTATGCCATGGAGGTCCCACAGGGAGAGCGGGGCTGCCCCCGCAGCTGCTGGAGCCCTTTGCATGCCAGGCCACACCACGGCTCTGTGCTCAACACCCTGGGTGCCCCAGGCTAGTCCAGCTGCCCACGTCAGGCTGCTGCCCACCCACAGCTCCAAAGGAAGGGAGGCTCATTCCCTGGCTCTGGGTTTCTTCATTTTGGGGTTACTTTCATGGCAGCACTGAGTTTGGGTCAGTGCCACCTCTCAGAAGCTTGTTTAGGAAATGAGTAATTACCATCTCTGGTTTGTACCTCCAGCATCTGCTCCTACACCTCCAGATACACACTGGTGCTGCAGGCATGGGGGTGACCTCAGTGTCAGAGCTCCCTGGTGATCCAAAGGTCTGCTCACAAAATATACACGTAGAGACAGCAAACACAAAAGGCAGAGCTGGACGTCAAGGCAGAAACTAAAGCAGCTCATAATCACCGGGGTTGTATTTGCCTTTCCAAAAGACATTACATTTTATGTGATTCATTAAGGTTAGAGCCCTGAGTGTATTCATCAGGGGCTTGTTGGTATGGAAATGAATCATTTTAGGGCACATGGATGAGTTTTGATAGTGGCTCCCGTGAGGCTGTGCAGGCTGGCCCTTGGGTGACATGAAGGTGTTTGTGCTCAGCACAGTCTGGCCAGGAGCAGGGCTCTCTCCAGAGCTGATGAGATAGCCAAGGGCCCTGGAATCCTGACCACAAGCTCAGTTTGCTGGGGCAGGAGGAGGGACAGCAGCCAACTCAGCCTACACACCACTCCATGGCACAGCACCAGCAATGAGCAATCCCGAGGCATTTGTGTGCTCCCACCTTCGCCCTTGTGGTGTTTTAATAGTGACCAAAGCAGTTAAATTAAAGGGAGACCATTGAACCACTGCTACTGCTGCCATAATCTTCCACTCTGGTATTTATTGTCTCCACCCCTGTGGCTAGTGCCTCTCCACTGAGGGTAGCAAGTGGGGTGGTCTCACTGGGTGAGTGGCAGATATCAGGTATTGAGGGTGCTGGGCTTTCTGCAGGGAGAACAGCAGCAGGGATAATTGCTCCTTTGGGACTGTGTCACTTACAGGCAGGAGCAGGGGCTGGGCTGTGGGATGCTGCACATTGGGTATGGTACATGCACATCTCTGCACCTCAAACCCCATACTGCCCCTTCCTGACGTGGTCTTTAGTCATAACTGAGAGTCCTCTGGATATTTAAAAATTTAAAATAAAAATTCGAAATGGATAATTTTAAGATTGCTGTGTGATGAATTCATAGGTTTATTACTCTTATAGTTCTGCATAGCAGCAAAATCTGTGAGTTATTACAGCTTTACAGCATCCTGACCCTTCAAGTGTTTGTATTTCCCGTTGCATCCTTAGCAGGGATAAGAGATAACTGCACTTGTCTGCAAAACGCCCTGGGTAAGACAAGATCATCAGGAAAATGGCAAAAAGTAAGATGCATGTTCCATGTTGCACTGACTTCCCTGTCACTTCTTCTCAGTTTATTAGCAGAAAACATACTTTTCCTGCACTCCTGCCTTCAGATCCAATCTACTGCAGGAGGTGCACGGCCACAGAGGGGGTTTTTTCCCTTTTCTCTCTGCGATGTGATACTGATCACTCTGAAAAAAGCCTCTCCTCTTTGTCAGCTCGTTGGCAGCAGCGATTCTGCTCTGCCCGGTGACGCAGGGACAGAGAAGAATTTCTGCGTGTTCCCAACGTCTCCAGCCTGACCTAATCCATTAGCTGACCGAGCATCCATGGGACTGCGTTTCTTTTGGCATGAAGAAAATCTCTGGCAAGTTCATTCACTGAGACCTCACAGACTTTCCACAAACATATTCCTGACGTAGCAGAAGTCGGGAGACAACGCCAAAGACCTTCACGGCGGTGGCATTAGCTTTGTTCTTCCATGCTGAAATTGAGCTTTCCTACAGATTTCAATATTTTTTTTTTGGCCAAAACCATCCCATCTTGGTTTTTCTGGCACAACCATCTCTCTCCAACACTAAATCTCATTATGAGTTGAAAAGAATGACGGAAACCACGAGGCTGTAAAAGGAGGAAGTGCTAAGGTTGTTGCTTCTGTTTCCAAAGCATGAAGTAAGGTATTGAATAATGAGTTTTTCCTTTCAGTGCTTGAGCTCTGTGGGGATATTGCTACAGCTAATTTCTAGTAATGTATTTAAGAAACTTACAAGCAAGGTCACTTGGCCACATGTCACATATGGGAACCCCGTGAGCCCTGTGGGTAAAGAGAATTAAAACCAAAAAAGCACAAGATCTCTGAGTTCATCAGAAACCCAGACAGAAAAAGCCTGTGGAATAAATGCTGTAATCCCTCATCTCTGGGGATGGAGTGGCTGCCTGACCCAGGGCACTGCTGGCCTTACAGCATTTCCTTGGGGACGTTTTGGGCTGGGTTGCCCAGAGATTGCATGTGGTCTGCCAAAGAAACTGTTTCTCCCAAAGCTCAAAATGGTCATCCACAAACTCCCCATAGGAGGAAATAATAACCACAAACTTTCTCGGCTTGGCACCATAGGGCTGGCCACATTACAAATGAACTTTTCCCATTCATACTTGGATTTCACCACATAAAGAAGAAAGAGGAGAAACGTTGCAAAGAGAGGGAGGCTGGAAAGAAAGAGCAGAGCAAAGTAACAGTCATTATAAACAGTGATTCAGGAGATCCTTCCCAAAAGTAACACAGGCAGCTCACTTAATATCCTACGTCAGAAATGGTGATTCCACGTCTGTATTCAGGAATAAGGATTATTAAGTATTAATAACATTTGCAAATATTAAACAAAGCATTTCGCTGCTGTTGCACAGGTAAGTGAACTAACAGGCTGACATTACATTTCTCAGAGTCACAGAAAGGCTGAGGTTTGAAGGGACCTAAAAGATCATCCAGTTCCAACCCTCATCTTAACTCTAATTATTATGAAGCATTTTAAAAGCACTTTATCAAACTCATGCCATGACACAAACCCTCCTTCAGGAAACTGTGATAGTACTAAAGAAGAAGCTGGCAAAATCAGGAAAACTGTTAAAGGTCTTAGTGCTCTGGAAGAGTCTCATAAGAGGGCCCCATTCCAGCTCCAGCTGCAGTTGGGTGGTGGGCACTGGCTCCTGTACCCCAGCATGGGATAAGATTTGATGAATAACAGCAAAATTAATGTTGCCATTCCCCAGTTCCCTCATTTCAGTCCTGAGCAGGATGAGTGCTGTCAGGGATGTGCAGCAGGGTGGATGTAAACCTCCCTCAGTTTGCACCTGCCAGGAGCAGGATGGGGAGCAGAGCTTGGAAAGAGACAGGAACTCTGAATGTTTTTATTTTGCTGTTTAAATGTTGTTTTTTCCTCCTTTAACTTTACAGCCTTGAGTCCGTTACTCACTCCGTGTCTGAAATTGAAATTATGGGGGAAAAAAAAAAAATCTTCTGTGCATTTACTTGTATTCATTATCTGTCAGGAGGTATAGAAGGAATAAATTGGGAAGGAAATTTTAAAACCATTCTTCTGACATGAGTCACAGGAGTAAGCTATCAGAAACCATGTCAAAGGCACTGCAGTTGGCAATAAACATATAGCATCTTTATGATTCTTCCTTTCATAAAATCCAAACCATAAACAACAGAAACAAGCAGAGGCAGGGAATATAATTTCATTAGAGGAAACGTGACATAAATTTAATAATAAATATTAGCTGTTATCTAGGAAAATATGAAAAGCCATTTTCAAAATCATTAGCTCTAATCACAAATGAATTTTGCAGCTTCTTTTCCATTTTGTACCTCTGTAATGAACTCTGATAAATTCAAGGGACTACATGTTAAATAAAGAGATAGAAGGGTCTAATTTGCTGCTTCATTAAACCGGCTTATTTCTGGAACGTCTTGCGTGTTGCTCTGAATTTCCCATCTCTGAAAGGTGGAGACAATGAACTATCTGTCTCTAATGTAGTGTGGCACACAATTAGGGATTCAAAAGGATGTGAATCTCTTTCCATCAGAGATACACGCAGCGATTATTATTTTATTACCAAATACTGTCAGCGTTACGGATTTCCAACAGCTACCCTGACACCTGATGTGCATGTTAAATTTGCACAAAGCCTTGCAAGAAACAGTCAGAAGGAGCATATTTATGCCACGTTATTCCTTTTTACATAGGTCTCCAGTAAGCCTGGAATGGTTAAATATTCCTGGAGTAAGGATTTGCAGCAGGGCAGGATATTTAGAGGATGACCTGCCTGCTTTGTATGTATTTTTAACGTGGTGATACAGCACAAGCTCAAATTTACAAACTCTGCTCACAAATCTAAAGAGCATTTAAGAGCTTATCTGAACTTATCTCTGCCCAGTGAACTTACACCTGTGGATCTGAGACACTGGCCAGCTTGGGGATGAATTCCACTAAAGTTCTCTCAGCCTCAGCTGAAATTTTTTTTCAAAACACATATTAACACAATATTTCTATAGCCTCCACTTGACTCTAGCCAAGTAGATTTGCTGGAGGAAGATATTTGAAGCAGTCCTGGAAACATAAAAAGACTTTTAAAAGGCTTTGACCTCATAGAGAAACACAGACGTCTCCTTAGATGCAGTATCAGCTTGGGATTTACCTCCAAAACCAGAATATATGTAGCTGTACACAGGACAAACTGAAGGAAATTATTTAGGCATTTAGGGTCATGTTTGCCTTCACATATACACAACCAGGATCACCACCTATGTACCACAGGTCTGCAAAATTTCCAATCCCTGAACAGCTCTGGATTTCATCCTCCTCTTACTGCTTTTCTCAGCACAAGGTGATGGGGCTTGGAGCAACCTGGACTAGTGGAAGGTCCCCCTGCCATGGTAGGGGGGTTGGAACTAGGGGAGCTTTAAAGCCTCTTCCAACCCAAACCATTCTATGTTTCTGTGATTCTCATGAAAAACACAATTCTCATCAACTTGCAGGATCCAAATTGCCATGCCAGGGCAAGGCAAAGCAAGAGCTGTAATACACTTTATAACTATAGGGAGGAAAAAGGAAAGAAAGAAACTCCCCAAAACACTGGACTTGAAAATTCAAACTCCCAAGTCGGAACATTCAAAATCATGGTCCCCACAGCACCCATAACTCACCTCCTTGCACATATGTCACACATGCTACTGGGTATGAGGTTGTATTTATGTCTTGCTCTTTCTCTGCCAGGAACAGAGTTATGGCTACTGAGGGAACTGTAAGTTTGATTCTCCTGACTTGTGTGTATTGAATCTTCAAGAAAGGAAAAAAAACCAACCTGCTTGTTTGGATGGTAGCAAATGTCTCTCTCTTACTTTATTTCCACTTTCTTTTCTGTTCCTCTGCCTCTTCACAGCCAGTTAAAACTGTGCACATTACCCACATGAAGAGGAATAGTTGTTAAAAAGAAGCAGCCTGTGCCTTCTTCAGGAAAAATTCCTGTCTGAAAGTCACTGGAACAGGTTGCCCAGGGCAGTGGTGGAGTCACTGTAAAACGTGTGTAGATGTGACACAGACGGGACACTGATGAGCACTGCTGGGGTAACAGGTGGACTTAGAGGTCTTTTCCAACCTGAAGGATTATCTGATTCTTTGGAAGAGGCAACATCTTCCCACACAGTCCCAGTCCTCACAGGACTGAGCTAGAAAGGCTGCATTAGAAACACTGAAGCTCTCTAAGTTCTCTTTACCAAACTATTTCTTGCAGCAACCTTTTAAAATAAACTCTACCACTTTCTTGTGGGTGACTTGCAACAATGTCTAAGCTATTCTTATCTGGAACTGCTTACAACATCAGTTCAAAGTTTATCAAAATGCAACTGCAGCAACCCAGAACCCCTATTTCAGAGCCATTTACCAGCACTCATTGCACAGTGGCAATTGAGAGGTGAGGAACACTTCATTTTCCTCTTCTGTCTGCAGTCGCAGTAGTTGTTAAATGGTCTTTTTGCTGGAAATAGTATTTGGGGGATTGGCACATACTTTCAAAGTAAATTTCAAACAAAATTTCTCCTGTTTCTCTGCTGAAAGTTATGAAGTAACCCTTGTTGCAGTGGCTCAGAGGTGCTTACAGGGAAAGGGCCTTTGCAAAGGCTGTGGGATGGTTCCCAATGGCTTTGATAACCCCTGGATGAAGTTCTAAATCCCTTTGCCTCTTTGACTTCCCCGCTGCCTCCTTGGCATGCCCAGTTTCCTGCTGGCACACACCACAGGCAGGGGCAGCAGGTACAGCAGTCTGTGTGTCCAGGCACTGGTCACAGCTGGGTGGGACAGAGAAAGAAATAAGTAGCAAAATGAATACTCAGCATTTTGATGTTCAGCAGAGCACTGCTGTGATGGTTCACTCTGCAAAGGGAATGATGCTCCTTATTCCCTTTAGTCATTTATTTAGAATTAACCTGGACCCTGCTGCTAGGTCTCTAAGCTGTGATACTTCCGTGTGGAAACCCTACTGATTAAAAAAATGCTTTTGATTTGATTTCCGGGAACATTCTGTTGTTTTCAACTCCAGTATGGGTTTATTTCAGACATATTTCCGAGGCTTTCAATGAACGAAGATGCAAGGAAATATATTGCATTTGGGAAAACCATACAAATGGTATATGTCTTTTCAAATAAGTTATAATGATATTTCAAGGGCAGTTTAGACCTATTCAAATTGCATATTCTCATTACCATTCTTAGCAACAGACGTAAGTCCTTCAATCTCCATGTAGTTTTGTTACTCTCTCTTCACAATTTTCAATTTCCTTACAACTATTCAGCTGATTTATTATTTCCCTCCTGTATTTTATATGCATTGTAACCCCATACATTTGTTTCACTCTCTCAGCTTCAATACTCAAGGTCGTTAAAACCCCCAAAATATCCTTTGCTTATATCACAACTTTAAATGTGCTCTTTCTTGCCCAGTGGCTTGTTACGTAATTACTAGTGGCAATATCATCCTGTTTTTATATTTTTATGATTAAAGAGATAAAAATGAACTCAACTGAATAAAATGTAGGAAACTACTTGCAATGTCTGTGGCAATTCTGCTGCTGCTCCAGTTGCAGGGGTGACAGAGAGATGCAGAATTAATCTTTCTCGGTGTATTGCTTGAAAGTTAACTGAGAAGAAATAAATTATATAGTATTAACATCTGACCCTTCTGATTAAGTGCTGCCTAAACATGCAACAAATTTAAAATCGATTGCATTGCAGCTAGAGGCAAATTACGTGCCAACCCAGACAGTCCAAATCTGCCTTAAAAATGGAGATGTCCTGCCAGCCATGTCCCAAGATCACACCTCCGTGTCCCTGTGGGTAACACTTGGTTGGACACCATCCCTTTGGTCCTGTGCCTGGCTGGGACCTGCTTACCCTCCACACACCAAGGCAGCCCCACAGGTTCCCAACATGCAAAGACACAACCTTGGCCAGGTTTTGTTTAAAAACACAAATCAATAGTTCAGCCAAACCTCCAAACCTGAGAGTGGAAGCAAGTGAGCACACTGCTGCTCCCTGGGAATACACCATATGTGGGAATTCAGTTTCCCAGCCATGCTGAGGGAGGTCAGGGAAGGTTGAAGAAGGTCGAGGGAAGGTCTGTGTGAGCAGAGCCGGGGGCAGGGGGTAGCAGGACGTTGCTGCAGGGGGCTCAGGCTGGGGGACCCGCCAGGTGCTGAAGGGGCTGCGCTGATGGAGCGCAGGGTGACGGCTGTGCCTGCTGCCATATGGGACTGTCAGCACTGCTCACCGAGCAGCAGCACAGAGCTGCAGGGCTGCAAGGGACCTGCAGAGCCCAGGCAGCCAGTGCCCTGCCCCAGAGCACGATCTGCCCTGGCAGACCCTCCCTGACAGCTGATTCCTAACAGATTGCTCCTGCCTCCTCTCCAGATCTAGATCACCCTGCCTCCACCACCACAGGACTTTCTGACTGCTCATCCACATCCTCCCTGCCACCCGCTCCTGCCAGCCCTTTGCCAGCTCCTTGCCAAGCCTGAGGAGCACCAGTTCCTCTGCAGAGAAATTCTGATGTAGGCACACAGGGAAACAATGATGCAGAACACTGCAGTTGTGGTTTTTATCTCTGTGTTCCTTAGTAACCCATTTTGTGTGCTGGAAAAAACAGCACAATGTCTGAGCCCCTAAATTGCTGAAGGGAGCAGTGCAATGACCATGGACAAGGGGCATTTGAGCCAACCAAGTTCATGGCCAGATTGCCTCAAGGGCTCTTGGAGCTCCTCACTTCAGACAATGTTTTTTCTCCTTCCCAGCCCTTTTGCTCCAGGTGTAAATCCAGTGATGGAAAAAGAGGGGACAGTGCCCTTCCGGAGCTGTCCTCATTGAGGCTGAGATCACTGCCATTTGTTCCACTGCTGGCTGTGACAGTGTGGGCCTTGCCAGCCTCCTGCAGCGTGTTTACTGCGTGGATGAACCCAGGAGCTCAGACAAGACAGGAAAAGATCTGCTTTCATTCCCGCTAACCCGGGCCCTCCCCTTGAATCACAGCCTTGGCTTAAAAACAAAAGGTTTATGTAAACACATATAGCTTGCTTTCAATCTGAAGCTGCAATTCCTTCTTCTCTACTGAAAGGTTATGGGGTTTTTTGGATTTTTTTTTTTCCATGTGACTGCCAGACTTGGAACCTGCCTGGCACAGCCACAGTGGGTGGTTGGATTTGGGATGGGGACAATTAAGTAAAGCTCATTGCTGGTAGAAACCCCCTGTCCTGTGCTCCTGTGGGTCTCAGATCCCTTGGCTCTGGTGTTTCTCTGGGCAGGCAAAGCCCTGCACGCCCAGAGGAGGTTCCTGATGCTGCCCCAGGAGCCGTGGCCGGAGGGGAGCCGGGGGATGAGGCGCAGCTTCTTCAAAGACTTATGAAAACAAATGAAAGGAAGAGAAAACCTCTGCCATTACTCACTGCCGGGGCAGCCCCGCGGGAGTGCTGGTTCACAGGAGCGCAGACAGAGCATCCCCGACAGCGACAGCCGGGGCTGCGGCTCTGAGTCACCGGGGGACCGCTGTGTCACCGGGGGACCGCTGTGTCACCAGGGCTCCCTGTCACCCCCAGCCACCGTGCCCGGGCTGCCCCGGCCATCTGCATCACTGGCAGATGCCTTAACCGTGCTGGCTCCCAGCCCAGCCAGGACTGAGCAGGGAATGAACCTTTGGCCAGCCTGACACTTTCCTCAACAGTCACAGCAAGTTCTCCCAGCAAGTTCTCAGCTTTCCTTCACCCCCAAGCAGAACCTGCTTTATCACTGCTGTGGCTCCTGCTTTACCTCCAGCAGCCCGATGCCACCTTCCACTGCTCCTCACTGTTCCAGGGTCTTCTTACACATTTTATCCATACAAAATAGACTTTGCTTCAGTTTTGCTGGGAGTTGCGGTAAAATACACAGACTTCATTTGCTCGTTCAGTTGGGGTTGGTGGGAAAAGGTGCCCACAGCTACCCCTGGACCAAGCAGATCAAATCCTTCACTCTTCCATGGCTGGTTTTCCTGGGAGAGACTACAGCAACACCCTTGGCAGCTTCACTGCTCAGAGAGCAATGATGGCAGCAGAGCCCCAGGTTCCCTGCCTGTCACCCCTCACCCTCCCCACATGGAGTGGTTTTAAAAGCAGAGTTTAAGTGAAGTAGAGAGTAAGAAAACAAAAGAAAACTACCCCAAATCTGGCACACAAACACACGACCTCCCTCACATCACCCTTCTACAAAAGCAATCAAATTTTGCACCAAGTCGCTCATTCCCATCAGAGAAAAAAGAAGCCCCTGGTGCATCTGCACTCCAGACCCATTCAAGCCGGTGCTGCCATCCTCAGGGATCTGCTAATTCCACATTCCCTAACAAGGGCTGCAGACCCACACTGCTGACTTGCTCTGTGCTATCACAACCATTAAAACACTCATTAGAGAAGTGCTCCGCTTGCTCTTTGGCCTTTGGAGCTCATTTGAGTTGCTGAGTAGCTGGTCAGGTTCTTGGAAGAGTATTCTTAAGAAAATAACATCTGATGATAAATTTACAGCTCCAGCAAGTGCATATTAAGTGCATTTTACTCCAGCTAGTCCCGTGTCACAAGTTGTCAGTACAGACTGGTGGGAAACGAGTATGAAATATTCATGAAGTTGTCAATGGGACCAAGATATCTGGGTAATGATGTTGCTGAGCAGCTCCTTTGGCTCTGGATGCCCAGTGACTGCTCGTTAGAGTGGCTGTGATTTGCTGGTGCCTTTGTGGCAGTGTTTGCTCCTCACCACTGACACACCACCATGCTCCTGGACCAACTCTCCATCTTAATTAGCTCTGCTGCCACTGGAATTAGGCAACATGTTGGAGGAGGCACTTAAATTAACTTCTGACTCTTCCTCAGACAGATGGGACCTCCATAACTGTGCCTGCCTATTACATTTATTTAATCTTTCTTTAAAGGACTGTCACAACATGCTGTACTGTCTGGGTGCGTCAGAGACGTGACCTTGGCTCCAGGGCTGGCTTCTGAAAATGAATGTGTTTCTTAGAAGGTATCTGAGCTCTGCCAGCCAAGCTGATTAGCAATTTGGAACACAGTGTAGAGGTTTCCAGGCAGAGAGGTCTCGCTGGCTTGTGCAGCTCCTGTCTCAAAATAGGACCTGCTTTGGAATTAGCATCACACCCCACTCCTGGTGCTCACTGCTGACCCTGGTGATGGGGTTAGGGTCCATGGTGGTCTGTGCTGTTTGGGTCCCCCCATGGCACAGGTGGACACTCTCTAGTTCACACACAGAGCCCTGCTGATGGGTTTGCATGAATTAGTTCAATAAATACCAACAGGAACTCCTCGTGTGCCTCAGGCTGTGCTAAACTTGCTTGGGAGACCACCAGCCTATGGCTGACCTTTGACACTCCAAAGACAGAGGGTCAGTGCCCTCGGTGGCCCAGTCCATCCAGGGGCTGTTACAGAGAGAGGGGCTGTAGAGCTGCAGGGTACTCATACCACAACTGCATGGGAGAGGGGCTGCAGCACTGCCCTCCTAAAGCTGACTGCACTGTCCTACAGACTGCAGGATAGCTGGGAGGAGCCCAAATGCTACAGGATGGGACATTCTGGAGTATTTCAGCCCAAATTCTGGAAGGGAAAACTTCAAGAGATTTCTACAAACATTAGCAATGACAAAAGGGGCTGGGACGAGGCTGTTTGGTACCTGGAGGTCAGTGTTCTGTGGACCTGACCCTGTCACACCTTCAGTGCCACCAGCCAGGGCTTTTGCCTGCTGCAGGAATGTTCCTCTACCCACCACAGGAACAGCACTTGCTGAGGATCCTCTCACCCAGCTCTCGCTTTAGTGTGAGTCCAGAACCATGAGGAGATGGCACAGCTCCAGTCATACACCTGTATTTGGGTGCAGGAGAAGATCTGAAAACCTGAACTGATGCTTAGTCAAGAGACTTTTCAGAGCCCATCTAGTCGACTTTATGTGAAGCTGTGAGCAGAAAGTGCTCTTAGTTTCCAGGGTTTGGAAAAAAAAAAGTTCACATTGCTTCCTCCCTGGAGGTTTGCTTTCAAGTTTCAGCTTCAAACAAGCCCAGATTTCAAAGTTCCAGCACACACATTGCTCTGCATGCAGACCACGCAGGTTAAGGATTTCCCTGCAGCTTCCCACGGTGCACAGCCCCTGCTGCTCCCTGCCTAATGCACTGCACAGCTTAATTGTGACAGAAATAAACCCACATCACCTGCAGGACCCAAGCTGCACATCACTTTGGAGACGTTTTCCTCATTTCCCTCAAGATGTTCTGTAAGATACCAGCAATGCCATTGTTCTTTTCAGAAGTGATAGCATCTTTCTGGTACCATTGCAGTTTTTCTGAAACTCACAGCAAGGAGCAACAAAAAATGCTTCCACCCTTCCTCATCCTACTGCAGGTTCACTTTAGTGCCAACACTGGTGCTGATTTAATTCCATAACTCTAACTTTTAAAGGCAGGCTTAATCTGCCGTGCTGTGGCCTCTCTGTTGCAAGTCATCTTCCCTTATTCCAAGCAATTTAGTCCCTGATGCAGCAAGGCACTTAAGTCCATGCTTAAGTGTCATCCAATTCAATGCATGGGCCTTAGCTCTTGCAGAGTCAGAGTTAGAGCCCTGTAAAATCCTCTCCTGCTGTGAGGACGGGGCTCTGTGTGACCTGGTGTCCCCTCTGTGGGGCACAGGATGTCTCTGGGTCATGCTCCTGCTGACCTGGAGCTGCCCTGGTTTTGTGGGGAATTAGGGGCAGTGATGTCTCTCTCCCAGCTGCAGCTGCTCTGGAATGAGTCTGTCAAACCAGAGTGGGTTTGGAGGCCACGCTCCCAGCCCTTGCTCGGTGTTTTTTACAATGAACATTATTCACATGGAAATAGCCACGGTTTGGCAGTCATTCCCTAACCCATGCTAGGATCTCCTGTTGTTTCTGTGCTGATCCCTGAGTGTCGCCCCTCTCTGTGATCAGAGTCACTGCCCACAGTCCCACAGGCCCCACCACTCTCCTTCCATGGCTCCAGGAACACTGTTGGCATTCCTGTGCAAGCTGCCTGCTCTCCAAGGGGAAGGAGCAGCCATCCCCTGCACAATAGTGCACAAATAAGGACATGATTAAACCATACTGGATGCTGAGAGGCAAACTACTGCACTATGATGTTCAAAAAGCCAGAATAATGTGATGGTTATAAAGACAGACAGCTCAGGCAAAGCTTGCCTAGAGCACAGAATGATTGTCAGGATGGGCAAAAATGTAGAAAATCATGTGAGTGTGTAAGCTGCCAAAGCCAATTAATCCAAAGAACATTTTGCAACCATTAGGCTTCTATTACTGTGCATGCATTGTAATTACTATGGCTCTGCACAGATATGATTGCAGATCGTTAATGATACCAAGGTTCCATTTGAACTTTAATTATTTTCATTTAATTTGTTTGTGTTTAATCCTTGTAGGACCTAAAGTTGGAAAAAGTGACTTATTTTTTAATTTGTCATTTTGAGTGCTGCTGTACCCAGATTGTCCTAGCAACCAAGAAGAGGAGTCTGGAAGGGCTGCTCAGAAGGAAGAGATGCTGTGGTGTTTCCCTCTCTTGTGCTACTTTACAGGCAACTCATGTTGTTAATATCAGAGCCTGGAAAATAGCAGGAACATGGTGATCAAGGAAACTTCTGCTGATAAAAAAGTACAGAGAGCACTTTTCTAGGCAGCTTTGACTGAATCATTGTCCTCCATGTCAGGGTTGAAGCAGCCAGAGAAATAAAGGTGATCCCAAACCTTAGAGTCAGGACTGGATCCACATTTTGTTGTTGGCTTAAATCAGTGTTGCAACATCCTGGATTCTGTCAGAAATATCATGTAGGATAAAACTGAGATTTCAGTTTGGTTTTTGGGCTTATCCTCTGCCCAAAGACAAACAACGTGAGCTTATCTCACTTTTGGCTCTTGGTTGGTAACCCCTCCTCCCTGTTCAAGACCACAAAGCCTATTTTATCAAAGTAAGAACATGAGAACATGATATTTCTCTTCTTGGCGTATGGCTGACCTGAGGAAAATGCAATAATTGTTTGTCACTTTTGCAGAAATCAAATGAGTTATGAGTTATTAAATGAATTAATGCAATCCAGTGAATATCCTTTTATGTCTTCTATCCACGTGGTTAAAACTAATATGAAATGCTGCTAGTAGGAAAAAGATGAGACAGGAAAAAGTAGCTAAATGTCTATCTAAAGAGTTTAGGACACAAACCCCACTGGTTTGCAGTTGAAGCATCTCTAAACTTCTGAAACTGAGTCTCAAGTCTGTAAGTTGCCCATCAGATCTCAATGTCTTTGGAGTTGACATCTCTGTACAGTGCTCACTTTCCTGGACACTAAATGCTGATCATGCCAGTCCTTTGAGGAGAGTTGTATTGGACTAAAAGGACATAAAATAATAGGATGATTGTTGGAGATCAGTCAATCCTCACAAATGATGATAGAATGGTTTGGGCTGGAAGAGACAAAGATAATTTCCTTCCAACTTCCCCACCATGGGCAGGGACACCTCGCACTAGACACATAAAAGAAATACCTTAATTTTGTGATTTTAAAAAATACAATAAAACATAAAAGAATAAATTCAATATATACCAGAATTGCTAGTAGAAGCAGTCATCTCAGGGCATTTGCCCAGCCTGGCCTTTTTGAAGTCTCAAAGCCTTGAAAGAGATGGATGGTTTCAGACAAGTCATTAACTTCCAATCTTATTCCTTTTTGGGAGAGAATGAACTGTAAGTTAGGCTTTATTTTGTATCTTCACCCAGATGTAATTTTAAGTGTCTGAGTTCTATGACTGCACAAGACTCTGGACAATTGGGACAGAAGAACCCCATATAAAGGAGTCTGCCTTGCCTCCCTGCTGACATTTACCAGCCCCAGTGGCTCTGTGAGAGCAGCAAAAAGAAGAGAGGCAAGGGGGCAAAGGAAAGACAATGAGGAAGACACCTGGTCCAGCAGTGAGCACTGCAAACAGGCAGGGACAGCTCTCCCAGTAAGGAGATAAACAGCCAAAGAAATCCCCTTCATGCAGGTCAGAGCACATTGCTGTATTTGCTTTGCTTCAGAGTCCAACAAGAGGGACTCTGATCTGTTTGCTTCATCTGCACACAGGCAGCTGAAAGTTTTCAACCTGATATTCAAGAACAAGCCACTCCTGAGCCAGCACGAGTCGGGGCAGCACCTGGGGTTTTTGTTTAATATGCCTGCTTTACTTAGGAATGGCAGAGAGATTTGTGACTGACAAAACTTACAGCACTGTCTCCCACCTCCCTCACAGACCAGCCCTGACCTAAAATCGTGTAAAACAAAGTAAAGCCTGAGCTTCTCCCTCCTTCCAGCCCTGACAGCATGGGCTTTGCTCCCATTTCCTTTTCCCAGTTCTGTATAAAACATGCAAAAGCATCACAGGCAGTCCTGTAAGCACAAAACTTCTACCCTGCACAGGCCATGCCCACCCTGTAATGGGTATTTACAGCCCAACCCATTCTCCAGCCATAAAACTCACACTGAAGCTCAATCCCTGGGCAATATATCCTCATGACTAATAGAAACAATCACTTTAGACGAAGGCTCACAGGTATTTAAACAAGTTAAAAGTGTTTCAGCAGCCTGATTAAAACAAACAGGCCTAAATCCAAACACAGTTTTACTCCCTGGCCAGCCTTAGCAGTGGTTGTAAATCAAGAGTGGTTGTAATGTTATTAATTACTCTTACAACTCCTGTAGCAACATTATGGAGACAGAGCTCAAAGATCTCGTTCCAAGTCAGATGGACAGCTCTGAAGTTATCAGAAAGCCAATGAGTGCACATGGGAGCCACCCTTTTAAGCTATTAGTTATTTAAGCAATTTATAAGAAGAGGGAATTGAGTTGTGCTGGGAAGGAGAGAGTGTCTCCCAGCCCCTCGCCGTGGAGAGAGCTTTCCTGGCTTGTCTACATCAAAGGCTCGTAGCTGCACCTCCTACTCATTTGATCTTAATTCAGCTCAAAAAAGCTCTGCTTCATGCGTTTTTAGGTATGACTGAGACATGAAACATGATGTGATGGGCCTTTGATAAATAAGGGAACATGGGCTGGGAGTCATCTGTGCCAGGAAGATTTGATGTGATTTCGGGAAAGAGGTGAACACGTAGCCGTGCACGCACATACGTGCAGCTATAAATAAAGCAGGAGCTGTTTGCAGGGGAAACAGGAGCCCAAAGCCACTCCCTTGATTCAATTCATTGTCCCAGCTTATCTCTGTAATTTTATCAGCCTAAAAATATCCACACAGCCAGCGTTCTCTATGCAAATCATCCTGATTGGAAGCGAAACACAGGGCAGCAGTAGGAGCCATGGCAAGAGCATGGGGTGAGGCCACACTCAGCTCTTGCTCCTGAGCAGTGGTTGGTGATGGCACCACAGCTCAGGCTTCCAAAACCTCCTGGTCTGTCCCCCACCCACTTCCCACCGTCCCTCAGCAGCCACAGCTTCCCAAGGAGAGCCTGCAGAAACCTGCCAATAGGTCCTGTGAGACACATTAAACACTTTAACTGTCTTTGGAGACTTCTCAGTCACTCACATGTGCTAGAATGAAATAAACGCTTTTCCCAGTGGTGTGTGAAAGGCAGATGGGCTGGCAGAAGGCAGGCAGTGTGGTGGGGGGCAGGACACTGAGGACAACTCCAAATTTGGGGTGCAGTGCTAACCCAACCCTCTGGGGACCTGTAGCTGCCCTGTCCTCACCCTGCTTGCAGAGAAACACCCTGATTTCTCCCTCCTAATTTTCTGAGACGGGTAATTAATATTTCAGGATGAACAGTTAATTACTTGAAGACGTTTTCCAGCTCCTTCACTGACCATGTGTCTGGGGTCAATGTTTGCTCATGGGTCTCTGATGTGTAGCTCTCAAAACAGTGATAACAAATGATTATGAAGTGTTGGTGACTCCCATTCCAGGGAAGAAACCACCAAGGGAGGAGCACCACCAGTGGCTTCTGTCTAAAAAGCAGCAAAATTTTCTTCTGTGTGTCTTTTGAGGCGGGGTGGCCAAGGCAGAGAGTGCCCAAACCACAGAACACAGAAATCAAGGTGAGAGAAGAGATTTGGAAGGCATCAAACCTTAAAGGATGTAGACACAAGAGATTTCCAGGAGCTCAGAGAGCTGAGCAGAGAAAAAAGCTTTGCTTTTATAGCAGACACATGATGCTTAACAGATGGGTCAGCTCAAGAGGTCCGTGTACACAAGGGGAGGGAGATTATAATTCAGAGGAGAAAATACGCCAGGGACAGGAGATCCAAAACACTGAGGAGACCCAATGGCCTCTGGTTGGCACCATTTGTTTGGTGTTCATTCAAAAGACATCCCAGCAATGCTTAAAAGCTTCATAAACCACCACGGAGCAAAACTCAGCCCAATTTTACTCAAAAACACCCATCTCAAAGGGTTAGTCAGTGGTAATTGAAGGTTATTTTTAAATGACAAGAGTTTAAGCGAACCAAGACAGGTATTTTTCCATTTTGTGCCATGTGTTCAAGCAGGGCACTGTGGATGTGCTGTTCTCCCCAAACATTGCTGCCAACAGAATGGCAAGAGCTGGTTACATATCTCGGAAATTTTGGGTTTGTTTTTTTTTTTTTTTTTTTTTTTTTTTGTTTTTTTTTTTTTTTTTTTTTTTTTTTTTTTTTTTTTTGTTTGTTTGGTTTTTTTTTGTTTTTGTTTTTTTTTTTTTTTGCAATGAACAGGTTCTGAATGACATCACTGGCTTAAAAAGGCACCATTATCATTCTGAATGCCTGACCCAAACCCTGCTGACATCCACACAAGTCTTTTAGTGACTTCAACAAGCAGTGTGTCAAGCCTGAGGAGAGCACCACACACCGAGCCATCTAAAATCAAGACAAACTCAATCAACCTTGTGAAATAACAAAATTTACCTCACTGCAGCCTCCATAACCCCTGCTAATGTCAGGGTTCAGGTTTCGAGGAACCAAATATTAAAGGCTTCTCTGACATGAAAGTCAGCAAGTACTAATTTTGGTAAACGTCCACCAGGACACAGGGATTAGCTGGGGGGGAACAGCTGGGCAGCTATTGCTCCTCAAAGCCGAGTCATTCCTTTCCTTCTTTCAGCCTTTAATAAGCTTCACTGGAGGCAGCTTTTAAAATAAACCCCAGAGCTTGAGCTTTCATCCTTCATCCTTCTCTGTCCTGGGCAGCACTTACTCCCTGCCCTGATGTCTGTGCATGTCCACCTCTGAAACCAGAGGCCACAGGGTTGTGTCAAACCCGTTCTGCAGGATCAGCTCCTACCAGGGAGTGTTACTCACTGGGCTGTGGAGGATACGGTGCCAGGCTCCGTAATACAAACAGCTTCCGAAAGAAAAATTAATGTGTAGTGTCAACAGCCCAGAGCTCCAGATAGGCCAGAGGAAAACAAACTGTGAGGCGTTTTGTGAAGGTGAGGAAATGAAAAGGCTGTTTGCCTGCATTTCACCTTGCACAGATGGGAAAGTGGTGCATGGGCACACTGACACTCATCACCTTTACGAGGTGTCCCAGGGCTAAATCCTCACTCACCGTGATGAAATGTAGGGGCAAGCCTGCAACTTTTTTATGCTTCAATAATGGAAGAAGCTATTTATACAGAGATGTGAAATATTTAGACTCAGAGTGTTTCATTTCACTTAATTTAATACCATTTAACACTTGTGGAACTTCTATAAATGAAATCACTAGAGATTCAGATCCCTACTGTGTCCAAATGTATCTGGAAAAGAAATGTGTCCATTTTCAGTGCAACAAATGCTCAATTGCAGATTTTCAGCACAATAAAATCCCCAGACTAGCAATTTAATTATTCAGCTGACTGGTGGAAGAATAAGAAGTTAGAGAAATCTAAAGCCATGTGATGAAAACTCTGGAGCAAGTTATAACAAATGTTTGCTTTAAGACACTAACTGAGTTGCCCAGAAACTTGCACTTATGGGATAATGATAATTTAATAATTATGCAAGAAAGTACCATCTTTGTTCTAATAATCTCTCCTCATATGGTCAAAACTATTTTCTTTCTTAGAGCTACATCAAATAGGAGTATTCTTCATGCCAGAATTTTTGACCAAGATCTTAATCCTGTAACAGGAGGCATATGGCCAGACAAATTCGTTGCTATGGGCACCCATGCAGACATAAATATTCTGTCCCAAAATCAGTGTGCTGAAAAATACCCAAGTCACACTGTTAGGTCCACTCTCAAATTATTGGGCTCTGTGCTCCTTCCTCTTCTCCTCCAAGCACCTCCAGGAAGCTCATCACACTTTGTCACTGCTCTTGATACTGGTGGTGGAGCCCAGCCAGTTCCTGCCATCTCAGCAATAAACCACACAGAAATAGGAACTTTCAGCGATTTCAAGGTTTAAAAACCCAAGCAAAGATTCAGAGCCAGTAATATTCCCTGTTTGCAGAGAGCCTGTGATCTAAAGGAGGAAAAAGGGGAAAGGAGGATTGTTGTATTCCACACAGCTGGGATTTCAAGGAATAAACAAGGAGAGCATTGTCAGCACATGCTGCTGGAGTACTGCAGGAGTTCCACCAGCAGCCATTCACCCAGCCTCCTTCCAGGGAAGGATCCACCAGGATTTGGTCTTTGTAACTTGCTGATGAGCTGTGGGAGCAGCCAGCACAGGAAGCAAGCCCAGAGCCGGGATCCAAATGTATTCTCATGGCACAGGCTGTTATTAGCCACAATACACTTCTGGCATTAGACAATTTATAATTGCGTTACTAATTACATCACCAATTAAGTACAATCTGCCATTTCTGGAATTCTCTCCCTAGTCAAACGCTGTCCTTGAGGCATTAAAAATACGCTGACATCCAGCAGCAGGAGCAGCAAATCACAGTGTCCTCGTTATCACAGGATCCCTGTTGAACTGCTGCCCATCAGATAAGCCTTCAGGAGCCTCAGCATCCTCCAGCCAGCTCAGGCTGTGCCTTCACTCACCCTGCTGCAGCTGATGCAGCCCAAATCACAGAGGCAGCACTGGAGAAAAAAAGCATCTCCCACACCAGGGCAAGCCCCTGCCTGCTGAGGTCGGAGGTGATATGAGGTCCTGGCTGCCCACGCAGATCCAAAAAAGACTGAAAACTCTCTTTCCTGCTCTGAATTTTGACTGTCTGCTTCAGGCCATACTTTCCACAGACTCATCTTTGCCACGGAATAATTTTTTTTTTTTCCTATTTGGGCAGCCTCAAGACACGGCAGCCCTGATGAGCTCTGAGCAGCAGCAATCAGGCACCAAATTGGGACACAATGCACTGGTCATGGGGACTCTGTGGGAGCCGTGGGAAGGGGGATGGCAGCAATCAGGTGCCAGATGAGCCCTCCCTAAAGGAGGCAGCTCACAGTCCTGGTAGGGAGAGAGGCAGCTCCCAGCTGGCCGGGGTGCTGGCATGTTTGCCATACCCCCAGTGCTCCTCAGCAGCAGTGAATGTGCACAATGTGACTTTGGGAACAGCTCCAGTCTTTCTCCTCCTCCACAGCTTAACCCCATCTGCCAACAGCCTGGGCTGGGGGATGTTCCCCTGTACCACCTGTGTGGGTCTGGAGATTTTTCCCCATTCCTCCAACACCCTCCTGAGAAAAAAAATATTGAGCCCAAGCTGGTTTTGCAGATTGGTTCGTCCTTGGGGGACATGGCTTGAGGCACCTCCTCTTCTCCCATCCCACCTTGCCACCAGCTGGTGCTCCTCACCATCACACACTTCACATCCAAATCACTCACAGAGAAGCCCCCACTTGCTGCTCTGCATTTTGTGCCATCAAGTTTGGTCCCTCTTGGTTTGTTATGACAAAGCCAGCCAATCACTCACTCTTAGCTGGTTTATTTTAGATGCTTATCTATCCATCACAGCTCTTATTGGAAGGGGAAGAGCAAGAATGTTGCACTACAAGGATAAAGGGCAAATGCCCCAGTAAATCCTGTGCATGATGCTGCAATAGTGATGCTTATAGCTGTGGCTTCATGTTTGCAGAAGGGTCAGACCATGATCTACAGAAGGAAAGGGAGGTGATGGCTCAGGAACTGTGCATCAGTGGGGCACAAAGGGTGACAAACTCAGGCTGTGATGCAAGCAGAATGCCAGAGTCCCTCTCCCTGCCCTCACCACAATGGGACCACCTTTTCTCACAGACCTCCTGGCCCCAAAAGTGCCAGAAGAAAGGTGTAATTGGGTCACCTGTAACACAACAGTGACACCAAAAGCTTTCTAACACATTTGATACCCACTGAGGAAAAGTGCAACACAGAGTTAAATGTTTAACTGGGATAACCATGTTAACTCAGCCTTTTCAAATTTAGGTCCCTTCAATAAATTTTTTTCTCCTGCACAAGCAAAGGACAAGTGAAGAGTCATCAGATTTGTACAGTGCTTCTCCTTCCTGTGCATTGATTTTCCAGACCTGACATAAATCCATTCCCAGCATCAATTGCCTACCCAGGACTCTCCTTCACAGGAGTTGCATTGTTGTCTAGTTTTGCTTCAATACAACTTGTTGGAGGCAGCACTGAGGCAAGTCAGAAAATGCCTTGGGGCTACAGAGTCCCAGTGTGGATAATGCCACTGGAAGAAGAAACCTGCACTAAAATCTGGGGAAAAGCACCCCAAAAGACCTCACAGGATCACCACTGAGGGGTGCTGAAATCACCTATGTGCTGCTATCCAAGGGGGATGCTATCTCCTCCCATGCCAGCACTGTGTCCTTGCCACCCCTGGTGGTGGCACAGCCCACCTTGGGGTAAATTTTACCCTCTCAGATGCAAAAGCTGAGCCTGGGCTTTGGATGCTTTACAGACTGATTTAATCTTTCTTGACAACTTGTCTTCTATTGTGTGGATTTGTTTAAAAGGGAGAGAGCAGTTGTTAATGTCTACAGGAAGGGAAAGAAAACAGTCCCCGCTCCACTGGTCCAACAACCCTGCTGCCACTGCTGTCTTGTCAGGGGAAATTAGGCTGGAGGGGTGCGAGTCCCACAAAGAAGTTGTGTTTTCCTACTAAATGCTCTTTAAGAGACCTCAGCTGGCCTCTTCCTGACAGTGATACTTAACTCCAAAAGTTTCCACTGGCTCAAATTTCTCTGAGGCTCAGCTCTTCAAACTAGCAGGGAAGAGATGCTTCCGTGGGAGTGAGTTCCTCAGGAGCCCTGAGCATCCTGGAAGCTGAACTCCACATGAAAGGCACATTGAGGACAGGCAGTGAAGGAAATACAAATCATTTGCCTAATGAGCAGACTAACTTTTCCTAGCTGTTTTCACTGCATTTCCACAGGAATAATTCCGATTTCTCCTGCCAGGTTTTTGCTATTGGTCTGTGCTCTTCCTACTCTTGTCGTTATTCCAGCTAGCGCTTGTCCACTCAGGAAATTCATGGTATGTATATTTTTGTGCATGGTGCTCTTGAGATGTCTGAAAAATGTTCCTGTGAACCAGGCAGTGATTTATCACTCTCTGGAGAAGATAAATTTCTGTCTGCTTCCTGCATCTCTGTGTTAAGATACAATGTGAATACAAATTTGTTTGGAAAGGTTGCATTAAAACAATAATACGCCTTTCTCTTCTTATATTTTATGTAACGCAGCTATTCCCATTTCACATTGGAAATGCAAGATATCGCTATTTGAACAGATATTTGGCTGGGTTAGATGAAGATGTCTCGTCGTTGGCTAACATTAACTTTGCCTTTAGGATTATCTGTCTAATTTTCATAAACAAAATGGGAGAAAATACTTAGTATTTGTGGGTTACAGCTGCTCTGAGCAGTTGATTGTTCTGCAGAATTCTTACCCCCAGCCCACTTCCCAAATTTTGGCACTGCTCTGGATCCACCCTGCAGTGGAACTTCAGCTCTGGCTTTCTCTAGGACAGGGACAAAATCTCCAAGCACATCCAGGATTTCCCAGTCCTCATAAGGACAGGACTCTGCTGATTTCTGTCCCCTGCACAGGGGCTGTTTGCAGTGGGCACAGTTTGGTGCAGAGACCAGGTCCCAGATGGCTGAGGCACCCACAGTGGGAGGAACAGTCACCAACAGCCCAAGGTGGCTGAGCAGGACAGCTGCAGGGAGAGGTGGTGGCTGTGATGCCTTCAGTTTTATCTTTGCTGTATTTCAGGTTCTGTGGTGCCCAGGGCTGCAGCTCTGAGCTCACAGTCAGTGTCACTCAGCTCTGCACACAGCAGGGACACAAAACAAATCCTTTTCCTGCTGCACACCAAGGACAACTTTCAGCCCCAAAAGCACAAACAAGGCTGGGCTGGAGGGAGGAACAAGAAGGATGGGACCTCACAGCCTGGAGCTGCATTTGGATAATTAAACTCCAATATGCAAATGGACCAAAACTTATAAAAATGTAAGATTTTGTGATCAGTCAACCATTTGGTGCCCATTCTAAGTCCACCTTGGGTGTGGCCCTGGTCAGGCCCTTGTCCTGCCCAAGGTATATCCTAAAGACCTTTGAATAAATACCTGCTTTATTCTCTATCTCTGTGCAGTCTCTGTTTCAGGTCAGCCTTCCTAAGGCATCAGCTGTGGCCAGGACCCCCAGCTCCCTCCTTGCAGTCCCACTTTCAACCCCAATCTAAACCTCACACTCATTACAGTTAATGGACAAAGCCACTCCCTGGGGCTCTGGGGCCGCCAAAAATGATGAATGAAATTGAAATTCAGCCAGAGGTCTGATCCTGCCCGAATTCACAACTGCACAAATCCTAACAAGGTGAACCCTCTGGACACACCAGGCTCTGAAGTTTCAGTTGTGCCCCTTTGTGGGCTGGCAGTGTGATGTTGAGAATGGGGCAGAGGGGATGGATATCATCCCTGGTCTGTGTGGACAGCAGACAGGTCTCTGCCTCCCCAGGGAGGGGAAAAGCCCAAACAAACCCCTTCCAAAAAATTGGACAGAAGGGTCTCAAATCCTGTGCCATATATCAAGACCACTTTAGCTCCTTTGGCAATTAGCTGCATTATAGGTGAATTAGCAGTTCTTGTGCTCACTAAAGCAAGTAGAGATGCAGCTCCTGACAAATTTGGATGGATAGACAATGCTGATCTCTGATGCAGATCTGGCTATAGAATGAAAAGAGCCCAGCAGTCACAACCTCTCTGCAGTGAGCATCTCTCCATCTCATCCTGCTGACCCCACCATCCTCCACTGGGAGGAACTGGGCAACTTCAGCATGGATAAAACCACAAAAGGATTTTTCCAAATCCCCCTTTTTTATTTTATTTTTTTCTTCAGCTCTTGGATGTCAAAGATTGACAATACTGCCCAAGAGAATCTGAAGGAAACAAAAAAACACATCATTTTCCTTGGGCTAGGAACTAGCAGCACTTTGTAAGCTGAACTCAAATACTCTCAACAGCAGTTTATCTTACTCAGACAATTTTCAGTAAGTGTGTACATTTTTAACAGCCTACATATACATCAGATCCCTTTTGCAGATAATGACAAGAAAAACAAGGAGTTCCCTTAGCGATGGTGTGCCCACGTAATGGAGACAGTTCTCAGGAGCTGGGAAGGCAGGGAAAATGCAGAAGAGGAGGATATATTTTTTTGCATGGTAAAACCCCTGCAATTTGGCTCATGATATGTCCTTGGACAAATCTCTCATTCTGACCACATTTAGGGAAAATTACCCTATAATGGCAGCCGATGAGACTTTTAGTTGATCAACAGTGTGAGAAGAGGGAAGCATTTGGGCTTAGCAAATGCTTGCTTCTGCCTCCACATTCTCACTCTGCAGCATTTCGTTACTTAGGATAGTGCATGGCACAGCATGAACCCTCTCCATTCTCTCACCTTCTAGGTTGAAATACTGGGACTGAATTTACAATTAAAAAGAGAGAACAGCAGCTAAGTGAGCAGCAAAATATTTGCATTGTTGTAAACTGCCAGGTTGCATGAACTGTGAAGTCCCCGGGCTATTTTGGGATAATTCAGCACCTTTCAACTGTCACATAAAATTTCATGGGGGATGATGCTTGGCATTGTTTATATGACATTAGTTTCACCTTTTCATCCTACTGGGGACCATCAAATGCAAAACTGGATTAAATTTGGCAGATCACATTATATATGGGGAAGTGAGAAATATTGCTGTATCACAATTGATTTTCCCAAAGGCACCAGCCAACCTCTGGTATTTTGATGCCGAGGCGATAAATAATTTTCCACTAGTAATTTCCATATTCAGTAAGCTGAGAAGTTTTTCTCAGTATGCAAATGAGATTTATTTAAAGCACCGTTTTCTGCTGCTTACAATTAGATTGATTTGGATGGCTGCAGGAGGAGGTTTGTCTTGGGTGTTGCTGAGTGGGCAGGAGCAGAGGGAAGTCCTTCATGCAACACAGGCTCGCCTTTGAACTAAACTTGCTAGGTTTGTCCTGGCTGGACAAGGAATGTGCCAAATTAGGAGCATGTGGGTGATCTGGAGTTTTATGTATTGGGTGCTAGAATTATTTTATTTGATTGTTAATACTTGGGTAGACACAGAAATGAGCAGGTGACACAAAATGAGTGAGCCTCAAAACCAGCCCTGATTATATGGAGAAAAATTCCCAAGTACCAACTCTGAGGAGACTGCATTTGGGTTGTTTCTGCAATATCACAATTTCTTATTTATTTTGACAACACCACTGAAAAACACCAACAGAGTCAGGTCCACTCCTCTTGTAGTCAAACATAACAAGAGGATAAAAGCAATGCTCAGAAAGTGAATAATGAATTTGATCACAGACATAAAAAAAAGGAGATCTTGACCCAGATATACTAAAAATAGAACCAGCACCATTTTTAGCAGGACCTATATTTCCTTCAAGACACCAGTGATAATCAAATAGACAAAGTATAAAATGGTTGTTCCCCAGCCCACCTTCACTGCATGCCAGATCCAGCTGAATTTCTGCATTGGTTTCTCCTAAGCCCCAGGAGAAAGCTCTGGCCAGCTCAGCACATCCCACCCCTCTGCATCATTCAGTGACAACACTCTGAGATGTTCCTGATGGGCTGGATGGGAGATAGAGCAAAGAGGAGTGGAGAGGCTGGGCCGGAAGGGCTGTGACCAGAACAAACAAAACCAGCTGAAGCATGTCCTGAGTGCTGTGCCTGCTCTCCTACAACATTTCCGACCCCCAGACCAGAAGAGAACTCAGGCAGGGGCTCTTGGGTTCACTGTACAAGCCACAGTAAATGAATTAGCAAAGAATAAAGCCTTTCCTCTGAACAGCTCCTCCTCATCTTGCTCACAGGATCAATCAGTCTCGGGTAGCACAGCAGTGGGAATGTCCATGAGGTCCCCTTTCCCTGGCACCAGCCTGCCACAGCTCCCGGCCTGGCTGTGGGATACAGAGACCCTTTGTTCCCCCTTGCTCTTCCCCCTTCCCTGGCTGGCCCACTCAGGATGACAAGGTTGTTATTCTGAGTCATCCCCCAGCCCTGCTCCACTGCAGGCCCTGCTGTGAGCATCACCAACATGCCTGTTTGCAGTTTGCACACCACGGGAAAGCAGTTTAAAGGAAGTTCAGTCCCATGGAGAGAGCCAGCACTAGGCTGATATGTCTCACAAACCCTAAATTAATGAGATATACACAGGCTTTACACACAGAGCTGAACTCAGCTCTCCAAATACATTTGCATTCGTCACTGCTGCAAGCCCTGTGATGGCTTGATGGCAAAGCTTGTCCTTCCCTACCCAGGCTGATGTGGCACTTTCAGTGGAGGAGCCTGCAGGCACTGGAGAACAACCTGTGGATTAATCACACTTGCTGGACCTTCCCAACGGTCCTACCCTCTGTCATGTTGTTGTACCAGTTTTAAATTTGCTTCCTAAGGCTTCACTTCCAAGCTAGACATTATCTTCTGTATTTAACTTGCATTATTTGCTTCTTTCTGCTTCTCTCCAGCAGGCAGGGGTGCATCTCAGTGCCTGGTTAAGAATATTTTTGGTGCTGCTGCTCTCACTTAAATGTGGAGAAAGTTTGATCTCCTAAAGTTAAGAAAACTCAGTCAAGAAAGTTTGAAATCTCCGCATTGGGAGACTTGTTCTTCTTTTTATGGCAGCACATGAAGTGCTGCCTGTTAACAAGGTGTTCCTGGCAGTGGTGTTTAAATCAGGGACGTGTGAGTCTAAATGCACAGATGTAAAACCAACACTGGTTTGTACAAGAGCTGCTGTGTGACCCAGCAAGTGCTGGAGGGATTAGAAAGCTGCACTTAATCAGGATTATGGGCAGCTGGGGCACAACAGAGCAACCAAGAACCATCTTCTCAGATGAACAGCCCTCCAAAACATGCCAAATGATGGTTAAGGTGTCCTTTAGCAAAGGGTGGTTCTTGGTGCCTGAAAGTTCAGGGCCCATCTTCAACACTCTTATAGGAAATTATATTTTTGAAACAACTCTGCTCCAAACAGCAGACCCCTTCTCCACATCACAAGTCTGATTTAAAGTTTGCCATCTACTTGTTCTCAGAAGAAAACCTGGGAGTGACAGAGTAGTCCATGAAATGAAGTCTGTCCTCCTCCCAGGGAGTTCAGCCTCCCTCAGAGCTCCAGCAACAACTCAGCACAAAGAAAGAGAGAGCAGAGCCTGAGTCACTTGCAAGTTTTCCTTCCTTGAGGCTGTTATAAATATGATAAACCATTTTTTGTTGTTTTAAAGTGCTGCCTAGAGTTTAATAAACGTTCATATGTATTATTAATCTGAGATATTAACCCTAAATCTCATAATAAAATGACTCAAGCATTCCAAGCAATCTCAGATGCTTGCAAAATCCTTGCAAGATACTAATTAAGCTACATTGGAACAATTGTTCAGTAAATTTTACAGTCAGGTTTCATCTTCCCCTTAGAAGAGCAGACTACAAATTTATGCAACATGAAATGGAAGCTAATGAACTTGGAGGATATTCAGTATGGAGCATGCATCTAGGAAGTGGGAATAAAAACATTAACAGTGCTTTGAGATAATAGACTATTTAAATTCATATTTGTGGAAGATGTAGACTAATCTGCAGCGATGTACAGTTTAGATGTTGTCTCCTGGAGGGCACAATCCTGAATACTCAGAGATACAGATTCTCCAATGGAAGAAATCTCACACTGTGATGTCAGGCTGTGACAGCCAGAAAAGACTGGAGACCACATCATGCTGGGGATCTGGAGTGTGGGAGCATCACATGGATCTGCAGGTTGGCCTCATGCTGGAGGAGGAGTCCAAAATTTGGTCTCCTTAGAGCTGAGGGTGCCCCTGGTCTGGATAACCAGAGGGGAACAGATGCTCCTGCCCAGGGAGAAACACTCCTCTGTGGTAAGGGCCACTGTCTCCACTCTGCCTAATGGTTGGCATGATAAGTATTAAAAAGTAAACAATGGAATCTGTTGACAATGCATCAGTCACTTCAGAGCTTTATACAATGATTTTTTGCAGGATGGAGAACCCAGAGCTCTCATCAATGCTTGCAGCAGTCCTGGGCTGGATGAGGGAAATCCAGATCCGCTCATTTCCACAGCTATAAGATGAGTTTTGTAAGGATGAGCCCTGCATCCAGCAGGACTCAGGTTCTGGTATCCAGCCAATTCATAAAGCCTTCTAAAGCCTCTTCTTTTTCTCCATATGTGGCTGAACCAGTGCTGGCATGTGATGAAAACAGTGAATCCCCTCCCTAAGCCAGCCAACACAAATCATTTAATTCCTGCTCTGCCAATGGCTGAATTTTAGCATTGTCTCACCAGACCTGGAGCTGAAGGAAATGTGGACATCCATTATTAGCCGTGCAGCACCACATCCTGGCTTTTGATCTCCAGCACTGGCATAAATCAGATCCTCAGGGACCAGAAGTCCCTTGGGGAGTTGTGTCTGTGGCCCACATCAAACACTGCTGGGAAGCACAGATCCAGCCTTTAGTATTTATATCATGTTTCCAGCTGTCTGCAGTGCTACAATGCCAATGATTTATTCATTTATTTATTTCACCCTTTGCACAGAGTTTGCAATGCAGAGAGCGAGTGAGATGCAGGCAAGCTCCAGCTGCCTGCACTGTGGGTTTTTGGGAACACCACCAAGTGCTCAACACAGCAAGGAAGGGGCTCCACAGCCTTCCAGAGCACCCAGGGAAGCACTGGCACCACTCCCCAGGTCCACAGGACACACCAAGAGTTGCCAGTAAGAAAAACAAGGAGGGGGCTCCCTCCAAGAGCTCCCCAGGGCTGGGCAGAATCGGGAAAGGCAATTTAGACAAGAGAAAAGGGAAAGCACCACAATTATCTCTGGTGAAATTCAGGACTTCCCTGGGATTTTCTCATTGGAGTGGTGGGAATTGTTAAGACATAAAGGATGTCTTGCAAATGATTTTGCCCTTTGGACTCCACTGGCTGCTCTTTGTTAATCTAATTCTGCAAGAATGGATTAGCCTGCTTCCTGCATCATATTTCACCCTTTTTTACACCAAAAGGATGCTAAACCTCTTTAAATTTTTTTTTTTTTTTTTTTTTTTTTTTTACCACAGCAACACCAGACCCTAAAGGAAACCATCTTTACTCAGAAAACGTCCCTAAACATCCTGGGCCAAAGATGTTTGGAGCGTGATGTGAACTTGTGTTCTCCCTCTGGGATCACAGGCTCCATCCCCAGGACCCCAGGATTCTCCCCGTCCCCGTGGTGCCTGGACAGAACACACAGTTGGCTCTCAGTGATGTGCTGCCCTGCAGGGAGCTGCTGGAGCTGAGAGCACATCCAGGAGCTATCCCAAGGACAGGTTTTAATGAGGGCTGGGGCTCCCTTTGGGTCCCACACTCAGTTCACAGCAGCTGCCCACCCCTCTGGCAGCAGAGGAGGGTGTGAAACATCTGCTGGAGACTCCTGGGAACCCCAGAACTCTGAGTGGTACGTGATGGGTGTGTGGCCAAGGCTCAGATCCAGGTGTGCAGCACGAGCTGCTCTGCAGCACCTGAGGCATAGGGGAGCTGCAGAACACACCAGCTCCTGCTTCACTGACAGATATTCCTCATGACGCTGCTCACACAGCCTCTAATTTTTTGCAGATGATGGAAAGCTCCTCTCTGTATCCAGAAGGATCAAGCAGTGTCAGGCAGCTTTAGCAAAGCTCCCCAGCACACCAGAGGAGACTTGTGCAGCTCCAGCCTCACGCTCACCCTCTGGAAGGATGCCAGGCACAGTCTTGTGCTCTCAGTAATCCTCACTTTGGCTGCTTACACAAACACAGAGCAAAACAACCCACTGCTTCCCAAAGTTACAGTTTTCAATTAAATTCCTTGGGCAAGACCTGAGTCATCCCAGCCTTCTTTTGTCTTGCATTAATTTTAGCTCTATGATTTTCATTACTAAGGGTTAGGGGGTTATTTTTTCTCCTCAGTTTCCAGCAGGTCACCTGCTTTGTTCTTTGCTTGTGTTTAGCAGTGACTAAACTTTCTCTGTGCTTTCCTCAGTGTTCCCCAGCCTGGCTGCTGGAGGCAATGGACCTTCCTGGACAAAATGGGAAAGAGGGTGGGCTGTGGATTGGATCTGGATCAAGCACAGTATCCAGCCTCGGAGTGAAGCAAAGTTATTTTTATGGCAGTAGCAAGTCAGAATAAAAAATGGGCTATACTTAATTCTAACAATTTTTTGTGATAATACTGAGGATGGAATTATAAACCTTGGCCAAGTCAAGGGGGCCTTTGCCTGAGGCAGGAACTCTGTTAAACCCCAGAGCCTTCAAACACTGAAGAATTCACCAAAGGAACTTCCAGAAACATCCCCAGGACATGGCTATGCCGATGATCAATTAGCATTGTTATTTTCATGGTGCAATAATCTTCTTCCTTAATTTTCTTTTTAAAATTCAGATGGGGAGATGAGGTGGATCAGATAAGGCACGTACTCAGGCAAGGAACAAATGTGTTTCTTGTACTCAGAGCGTGTATCAGAAAGTACAAGTGTCTGAGCAGATGTGCTAATGGACACAGACCCTGCACTGGAACCAATTACTTCATCATTAATAGGAAAGAAAACCAGTTACACATCCCAGTGATGTAAAAGGGAGGACAAGAATTTCATTAAAGGTAAGCTCAAACTGGAGCAGCAGAACTTTTCCCTACTTTTCACCTATTTTTCTGGGTGTCCAGCACAACACAGCACAGCACAGCACAGCACTCTCTTGCTATACTGAACCTCACACATCCTCACTGAGCCCTCCCTGACAACATTACCCTCTGAAGCTTTCAAAAATTCCTTTCACCTGGTGACTGGAGGGCTGGAAGAGTCTGATGCATTTCCTCCCCCTTTCTGAAAGTCTGAAAAACAGAAGTAATAAGCTCAGAAAAGGGTCTCTCCCCCTCCAGGCTGTTTAGCACACTGCTCATGCTGGGCAGAAGGTGTCAGTGTAAAGGCCAAAACAGTTCCTGATGATTTCTCCCAAATTTGGAGGATTCAGGGCAGCATCTTCCCATAACCTGCCCTGCACTGCACATGACCTCAGTGCCAGCAACAGGGAACCAAACATAATGCAGTGACCACCTCTGCTACAAATTGAGATGGTTTGTAGCATGCAAAACCAGTTGTTGAGAATAAACAGTCTTCACATTTTGACTGAACACCAGCTGTGCCAGGTTGGGCTCATTTGGCTGCTGAAATCCATGGGCAAAACCCTGACACTGACAACAGCCTGATGAATGAAGATCCTGAAGCTTGTCCTGACTCCCAGGAAAGCAATAAATCAATGACATAGGAAAACTCCAAGCCCCCGAGTGCTTGAGAAGTGAATAGTGAAATTTGAAATCAATGGGAAGTGTGGCAGGAGGGCAGCACAGGGTGGGTGGCAGAAGGGACGTGCAGCTGTTGTTCAGCTGGGGTGAGCTGCCAGCAGGCTGGATCCTATAAGCCAATTTTACTTAATAATCCCACTAATAAGGAGTGACACTGGTTGTAATCCTTCGGTGATTACAGCGTGGACCAATGCCTCAGCATCTCTGCGAGGATTTAAGGGACAGTGCAGCATCCAGAGAGCTGTAGTCAGACTTGTCCTCACAGCTGGGAGGGAAGAGGATATCAAGGCACAGAAAAACAGGAGCTGCTGCGTGCTTAACCATATTTCTGGAGAGAAAAAAGAGAGCAAAAGCTGGGACTTCCTCACTGCGATATTTGCCAAGAGCCTCTGCAAAGCAGAGCCCAAACCCAGAGAAGAATAAGGGGAGCAAGCACAACAAAGGAGTGCAGCAGAAAACGTGGCACAGTGTGGGGAGAAGTACTTGAATGAAATCAGTGCAGGAAATCAGGGGCCAACCCTGGTTTTGAGGAATAGCAAAGAGAACTAAGACAACATTTATAGTTGGGGGGATTTTGATCTCTGCTTGCATCAAGTGAGCCCAGGAAGAGAAAGACACTGGGGAGCAAAAGGAGGGCAGTGAAAGGGAGCCAGGAACCCTTGATCTGTCCTGGGGGACACAAGATCATGGAATGTTTTGGGTTGGATCATCTCAATCCACCCCCTGCCATGGGCAGGGATGCCTTCCACTGTCCCAGGTTGCTCCAAGCCCCAATGTCCAGCCTGGCCTTGGACAATTCCAGGGATCCAGAGGCAGCCACAGATTCTCTGGGCATCCTGTGCCAGGGCCTGACCACCATCTGTATAAAAAAAAAAAAAAAAAAAAATTCCTAGGATCTAGGCTGGACCTACCCTTTTTTCATTTAAATCATCACCCCTTGTCCTATAACAACAAGCCCTGTCTGTCCCCATCTTTCTTGTAACTCCCCTTTAATATTGAAAGGCCGCAAAAAGGTCTCCCCAGAGCCTTCCCTTCTCCAGGATGAACAACCCCAAAGGCATTTAGGTATCATTTCCTGGTCTCTTGTCCACCCTATAGAGTTTCCCTCACCACTAGATGTCTGATCTTTTGCTAAAAACAGACTTAGGATAGTGCTGCACCTGGTTTTAGATAGATCCACATCCTGATCTGCAAGGAGATGCCAGGCACAACCCACCAGATCTGTGAATTACTACCAGGAGTTTTAAATGACTGCTGATTTATTGGAAGTGTCACTTGTACAATATTTTCAGTGTCTATCACCAGCCTGGGAAGTGAGGGACTGGAGCACAGTGAGGAAGTTTCACAGGCTAGTGAATCACTGTGGGGGGTGCTGTGAAATTATCAGCTGTATATTGAGAACTGCTGGAACCACTCCAAGAGCTGAGGAGAGATGCAAAATTGTAGGAAAGATTGATTCAACATCATCACCAGCAGCAGTGTATAAGCCATGTGGGCCAGGAGGCCTGAAGAACAGCTGAGCCAAAGTGGACTTGCTGAATTATTGCAACAAAATTAGATAAAAACCACAGAGGAAATGACTGCAGCCCTTTACATTAAGGCAAGAGGCTTTCCATGGTGCAGCAGCTGGAGGACTTGGAGAGACCATGTTCTCTCAATAGCAATGACTAAATTGGTCAAATTCAGCCAATGAAGATGTTTTATTATGAACAGATGGAAGTTTGAGGCTTAACTCTCTGCTTTGCACTGGTGTATTCAAAGCAGCTGGTAATCCCTCTGACACAGGGAGAGGATGTCTGCCAGACAGGATCATGGGTTGGTGGGAGCTGTTGTCTTCAGGACTTTTATCACTCTTGGGACTCAAGAGGTGAGGGGAAAGCCTTCAGACCACAGGTTCAAACAAGAGGCAAAGGACAGCACAGAGCCACCTTTGCTGGTTGTGGGATCACAAAGCTGCACCCCTGGAAACGCCAAAATGATCAAGCTGATGGTTCTCCACATCCTGTATCTTATCTCCAAAGCAGCAAATCAGCAGCCTTCTACATAAAAGCTGTAGAAAATGTGAAAAACTTTCTTATGCCTCAGTCAGAGAGTATTGCACAGCTTGAATCATAAGGGTTTGCATTTCCATCACGATCTGGTTGTAAAGAGCCTTTTAACTGATTTATTTTGAAAATTAGCGTGCTCTTGGCACAAGGTGCCTCTCAATCAGAACCATTATTTTCCAGACATGGTTGTGTGGTGCCTCTGAAGGCACTGGAGAGGGAGCAGTGAGCTCTGGAGTGGTACCTCATGGGCTGGTAAGATGATGCTGCAAGCCTGTAACAAACTCAGAGATTCCTGTCTGCTGGCAAATGAATATTCCCCCTTATGAAAATCACTTTAAATTTCTACCCTTTCAGTAAATTAACATGTGCTTGGCAGTGCTGAAGCATTTCATCTCAAATGACCTCATTCTCCATGCTTTTCAAGTTGTGAGCTGTCCCTCGTCATTCAAGGTTTGTCCTAATATAGATACTCTCTCCCCTCATCATCCCAGTGTGCTGGATGAATCATGAATCATATTTGTAATTGTGAACCCACATGCCAACCTACATCTGGAGAGATGACTCTCTTCAATAGCCTTAAATCTGCAGCTCCCTTTGTCAGGGTGAAGTTTTGCAGGTTGTTTTCCCTACCTCTGAACAAAGAGGCTTTGAAAAACCTGCAGTGCTCAGAAATGTCTCCTTGTTTCATTCCTCCAGTGTAGGCAGTTTCCATGAACTTTGCTTATCCTTGTGTTATATGAACAAGGAGACTGAGAGTGACTGAGCAATAACAACTTTATGAGCTTCTTGCAACAGAATTGGAATTAACTCAGGGAATCATCTGAAAAGGAAACTTCTGTAGGGAGGAGAAAGGAAACTAAAATATTGCAACCACAGATTGACTCTTTTTGCCCGTCTGACCAGAACCACACATGATGAGAACTTCTGGAAATGTGTTTGGTCTGTGGTAGACCTGTGACTTCACAGTTCAAAGACTTCTGCTGAAGGAAACCCTGGTTTCAGCCTAACTGAAGCATTTTCCTAGGCTAGACCACACCAGGGAAAAGGCAGCTCAGACACCCCCTCCCACCCCCTCAGCATTCAGTAAAATCCCAAATGAACTTGACCAACACTTGGTGGAGACAATGAACATCACAGGTGTGAGGTACCAAGGTGCAATGACCACGTTTTCGCTGCTGTCTGTGTTTTAGTTACCCAAACTGCAGCCATCCAGAGCTAAAAGTCATCTTGGGGACAGTGTCTGTGAGCTGCAAAGGCTGTGGCATTCCCAGCAGGCTGCACAGGGAGTGAAACACACAGTAATTAACAGACCACTAATTTCAAACTTCCCTAAAACCACTGGTTAATGTCTGCAAAGGGGAAGCAGCAGCACTGCTGTGACTCACAGAGAGCTGATCCCGCTCTTGCTCAAGTGATTATAAAAGTGATGGTGCCTCTCACTGCTTATTTATTTCCCTTTTCCCTGACTGACTGAGAAAGAGAAATGATTTCCACTGAGAGATCTGCCTTCTGCTCTTCCATGGACTAACCTTAGATCAGTTTCACCATGCTCTGCTAAATCAGTTTGTATAAACATATACATAAAAGCACAAACACTGCTGCAAAAAACAAACACAGCGAGCAGCAATGCAGAATCTGCCCTGAAACAAGCAGAAAATTCTGGCAAACCTTTCAGTATGTGATCCTGCATGGACAACAGGTTCCTGTTAGCCTGGAGGAGCTGCCACTTTTCAGACCTGTAGCCAACAAATAATTTTATTTTTTTTTACTGAAACCACTTAGGAGCTCTCCAAAGAAAGCCTTGGGCAAAGAGAAATAAACATTGGAAGCTGTTCCCTGCAAAGCAAAATTGCTTGTGGACCATAGGAGCAGCTCCTGCCCCAACCCTCCAGGGTGTCACCCACCTACACAGACACCCACCATGGCCCAGTCAAGGATGTCTGGGGAGAAATGAGCTTATGAGAGCTGCAAAGTGCACCTAAAAACTGAGGAGGAGCTCCAAGGTGGCTGCTGCACCTCTGGGGAGCCTGGATGGCAAAAGGGAAAATAAGAGCATCATTCAGGCAGTGCTTCACAGCCACAGCCTGTCCCTGCATCCACAGGGACTTGAGGGGCAAACATAGATTTAGAATGATTTTACACTCCAAGAAAGCACCAAAACGAGTCAAAGCTTGATCCTCTGACCTGTTTCTCTGGCCACATCAGCTGCTTCAGATGAGGGGGCCACAGACATGCAAACATACAAATTTCTTGGCAGGATTATTAATTCATCTCCAAAGATATTTTGTCCTGACACTGCCTATCCTCCCTTTTTTTTCTTTTTTTTTTTTTTTCTTTCCTTTTGAGCATTCCCCTAGAACGCCTCTAAACAATGAATTTTACACCTTCCCTCCCCAAAGATGATGTGCTTTTATACCTGAAAACATTTAAGTTGGATTTTTGACTTGGTGCCTTTGTTCACATTGTTAAGCCAATCAAGTTCCAGTACTTTGGAGAAAAAGAGAAGAGAAGCAATGTTGTTTTGTCTGCTAACATGATTGATAGACGACTTTCAATTATTGTATCTTTACTGACTGGGAAGCACTTGAAAAGAGACAGGCTGCTGAAAGATGGGCTATTTCCCAGCTCGGTGCTGTTTTTCCCACAGAAAAAGTATACAAGGATGCTCTCTGGTGGTAGCTGTAGGGCAGGGCTCTGCTCTGGCCACCACACTTTTAGTTTATTTTATGGACTGGGTGATAGTCTGAAGCCTCGTTGTCAAAATAGTAAATTTATATTTATTTTTAAATCACTAATTGGCTCAATTAATTCTCTTCGAGTGTTCCCAGTGCATGGGCGGATTGGAGGGTTTGTTTTTACAATTTATAAAGAGCAATGTGCTTTCCCTAGAGCCGTGCTGGGATGGGGATGCAACGTGCTCCTGGCAGAGCATCCATTTCCCATTTGCCTCTGATCCCATCTGCCCCTTCTCCCCCGTTCTCATCTCCCCGTGCCAGCACCACCAGCCACACTGGGTTTTGCACTGAACAGCTCCCACCTGTGTGGATGCCTCAGTTCCCAGCTCCCAAATTCAGCTGCTTCTCCAGCCATTTTCCTTCTACTCTGGAATTTCCACCTATGAAATAACTCCATACCCACAGCACCATGTTACAAAATCCTCCTCAGCCAGGGTTTCTGCCCTGGGCCTAGGTTTGGATCTTGCTCTTGCCAAATGCCATAATATCTAACTAAACATCAAACCAGAGTCAATCACTGCTGCCCTTTGGAACATTAATAGTCTTCCTATTAAATCACATCTCAGTAAATTGTGCCAGTGCAAAGACTTCTTGATTTACTATGGGTTTTGAGCTGGTGGGCAGCTCAGGCGCTGGTACATGGCTTCCCTCAATGGAAACATGAATGCAATTTTCATTTCACAAGGACTGCACTTCAATTTATGGCACATCAGTGTTATGAAAATGAACTTCTTGTGAATCCATTGCAATACCTAAAATGAGAGATAGATCCAAAAAGGACCTTGCACCCTTTTGTTGGCTGAGTGAGAGAATGATTTTTGTCCTTTGACTCTGCTGGTTAAGGCTCTGAAATAACCAAATTCATGCCTGGAAATGAAGATCAGTTGTGGAAATTAAAGCAGAGCTTAGAAGGGCTGGCAGGCTCCCACAGCTGAGGTTTGCTCTGACAGCAGAGCAGAAAATCACTAGCATGAACCTCAGTTTAGTGACACTGGTGATTTTTAGCCTGGGTACAATCCCACTTCTGCTGCTGTTTCAGTGCTGGCCTCAGCAGTACCTTTTCTGTCAGTTTTTCTGGATATCCTCCACATCAGCACATTTCCCTCACTGCCCACAGGAGCCACTTCTGCACATGATGGTCCCTGAGGGGATGTTTCCCCAGAGCCACTTCTGAGTAGATCAGCAAACCCTGCCCTGGAGAGTGAGCTCAGGCAATAACATCCATTAGGAAAACACTGATTTTTGCCAAACCTCTTTCCCTTCCCTCACTGTCCTGAACACCTGACTTTCTTTATTCCCAGACCTAAAAAGCAGAATTGCAGGACCTCCAGGCCAACACACCTGCCCTTACCATGCAGGCAAGCCTCCCCCAGGCATGCATTAGAGACAGAAAGCATCTTAATCATTCACCCTGCTGCAAATACGTTCGCAGAGCTTTAATTGATTAACAGGCAGTCCTTGCCAGCAAATGAGCGGTTGGCTCCAGGGAGCTCTTGCTTGCTTGTTTTTAAACACTGCAAAGTGGGAAAATGGCAGGAATAAGCAGTGAAAGCTCCAGGGACTCCTAAGAGGGAAGGGCTGGTGGGAGGAAGGCAGAGCTGCTCCACGTGCTGACCTTTTTATTACTGCGGGGACAGAGGGGTCAAGTAGTGGCAGAGCAAAACACCACAGGGAGCAAGGAGGAGTTAAACTGCTTCTAACCCCAAACTGCCAGCTCAACTTCAAGCCATGGGGGCAAATAGTAACCATTTGTGGATCTTCAGTAGCTTCAGGTATTGCTAAAACTGCCTGAAACCCACAGATGTGCTCATCTCTGGTGACACAGCAGAACTGGCCGTGTCAGCCAGAAAGAGCTTTCCAGCATCCACCTGGATGCACGAGCAGTGGGAAGGGAGAGGGCAGGGCTCTCCCAGAGGGCTTCCATGGCCACTCATCAGCTACTCATTTCTTCTTCCAACCATCCTTGATCCAGGATGGTTGCCCTGATTTAAGAACCCCTTGTAAGCCTGAGGAAGGCACAGTCCATACAGGGAATGGCTTTGGCAGCATGACCAGAGCACTGATGGCAGCACCACCACCAGTGGAGAGAGTTGGTCCATTGATAGACCCCAGCTCTTCTGCAGGCTCCAAACAATCAGGATAGTGGAGGCTCAGGGAAAAGCAGGACTGATGCTTCACTGCTGAAGCTGTTTTGCAGTTTGCAGTAAAATACACAAGATCCCAGAAAGAAAAGGGTCATTTTCTAACCAGCTCAGCTCAAGGCCACGGAGCCAGCAGGGCTGGGCCGTGGCCACCTGCTCCCCCTGCACTGAGCTCCCCTGCCTCTGCTTTGGCTGCACAGGGAGCTGCACACTCCCAGCTGCAGGGGAGATGCTCACAGCCCCCGACACAGCCAGAAAATCCCTATAATTAAATTCATGCAATTAAAAGTTGGCACAAAATCAGAGGGTGTTGCTGGCGGCGTGGGCGGGCTCCTCAGAGCAGGCAGCTGGTGCATGTCCTCATCCTGCTCTGCCTGGGGTGGGGTTTACTGAGCTGTGGTTGTCACCTCACTGCCCCACAGGGCTCTCCCAAGGCTGAGCCATCCCCGAGTGGCTCCAGGAGGGGACAGCCTCTCCCTGCACCATCCCCACAGCTGCCTCAGAGCTCTCACCCAGCTCAGCACAAAGCACTGACATCAACCACTGAGCCTGAGCAAACCATCAGTCCTGCCTTTAGCAGGGGAAGGAAAGCAGTTTAGCAAGGTGGCTGCAGCTATTCAGCATCCAGCTGCTGGCACACACAGCTCGTGGGGATGCAGTTCAAGCTGGTTTCACAGCACTGCTCTCTCCTTTCTGGCTCACACAGCCTGCTCTTTCTCCAGGTGCTCACAGTGGCTCCAGTTAGAGCTTCACCTCCTTAAACTGATGATTTTCAGGTCTCAGGCTCAGTCCCTGATGATCCAGCTGTGAGGATACCACTGTATTCCATCACATCCATGCCTCTCTGCTGTAGGAGTTGCGCCTCAATCACTTTCTGGACAAAATATCCTGCTCCTGGAAACCCTTCCAGTACCAAACCAGCATTGGCCAAGGCTATTTCTAGAAAGCAGGTGTAATCTGAGATGGGCAGAAGATTTGGGGGCAGAAAAAAAGCCTCTGGCTGTTTTTATAAGTCAGATGGTGCAGGAATATCCTGCTTGCTATATTTTCTTGCAAAGTTAAAATCCAGTTTATAGCAGGAGAGAGGAGAGAAGTTGCCCATCTGGGTACCAACTCCGCACCATCACGCTCAAGAATCTCATTTACTCCACGCAGCCCAAAAGGGAGAAGCAATATGCTGCAGCACTGGGAATCTGGGGCAGTATCCAATAGTAGGAAGACTCACATCAGATTCCAAAGCGCTGTGAACCTCAGCCAAATCAAATTACTCCCGTTGCCGAATATATCATTTTCCACCTTAAGTGGAACAGCCCGCCTGCCCTTAACACGCCGCAGCCTCGCCCCGGCGCGGCGCTGAGCGCTAATAGAGATGTCTTTCCCAGGGCTGTCACGGCCGCCCACCCGCTGTTTGATGACTTTACACATGTGTGACAGGTAGTAATGTCACTGACAGCCTCTCCCTGGCACCCAGTTTTTTATTCATACCAACACCTTGTCTGTCTTGGCTGTTCCCGGGGAAGCGCAGTGCCTGTTCCCGGGGTTGCTTCTCTGTGCTGAGAAATTGGGTTTAATTTTGCTGCTGCTTCCCCCTCCCCATACATCAGCAGCCAAGGGTAAACCCCATGTCATGACGGGGCAGGATTGTAACAAGCTGGCAGCAAAAATAAAATATACAGCGTCAAATCCCTTGGAAAAGCACAGGCAGCCTCCTGACAGGGGATGGGTCAGATATTTGACTGATGCTGCACTCAAGGGGGAAAAGAGCATCCCCAACATTTGCCTATCTGCACCCTTGCTAAGCTGATGGCAACTAAGGTTCTTCTTAAGTATTAATGCTGTAGGGACTGGCTCTGGCCCTCAGTTTCCATCTCCCAAGTTCAGCTGCTTCTCCAGCCATTTTCCTTCTACCCCAGAATTTTCACCCATGAAACAACTCCATACCCACAGCACCATGCTGCAAAATCCTCCTAAGCCAGGGGTCCTGCCCTGGGCCTAGGTTTGGATCTTGCTCTTGCCAAATATCATAATAGCTAACTAAACATCAAACCTGAGTTTGAGCAAACTGAGGTTTCCTTCAGGTTTTCCTGAAGCTGTCACTTCAGCTCTCTGCAAAGCCACTGTCTCTGCTGCACTGGGGCACAGCCCCCTCCCACCTCTCAGTTAGAGCAGTGCCAAGGAGATGGTGACAAATGCATTTCTGAGAAGGAAAAGTAACTCCTGCAAAGCCTGGAAGCAGCAGGGAGCAGAACATTCCCTCCCCACCAGGCAGGTTTCCCCTCTAATGCTTTTCCTCATATTCAATATTCAAACTATTGGGGATGCTGTCAAATGGAGTCTATTGTTGTTTCAAAAGACTAATAATAGAAGTTATTAGACCCTAGAGAAGCTCAAATATCACCAAGAAGAGTTCAGTTTGAGAAGTGGAGAAGCAACATTAAAACAACAGGCAGCAGCCCAGCAGCCTGAGAACCTTCAGCACTTAACTAAGAATAATTAGCTGTAAAAATATAAAATACAAAATGAGTGATTAGGCAGCAGCCCTAAGAGGTAGAAGAGGACCTGGGAATTACAACATGAAGGAAAAAAAGCCTGTTTTGGAGTAGGGGGAAGCCAATATCCCAGTAGGAGCTGTTGCCAGAGGTGACAGCAGTAGGAACCTTAGAGTGCCTCAGTGGGAAGGAGCTGGAGGAGCTGAAATGGGGGGGACAAGGAGATAGAGCAAAGTTCTTGCCCCACATGGACATGCAGAAGGAATGATCATAATTCAATTTAGAGAGAAGAAAAGCCTTGGGAAGAGATGATAAAAGCCCCCAAATCTATAAAAGCTCCTTCAGAAAGAGTTGGTGTTCATTTTTCCTACTGCTGGGAAGGAGGTAGGGCTTGAACTGCAGCAGAGGAGATTTATTTTAAGAAATTTAGATGGGGGAAGAACACCCCTCACTGACTTTCAAAGATTGATTGAACTCTATCCTTCCTGAGAAGGCAGCACAATACACAGTGGAGGGCTGGAGCCAGTAAACCTTTCCATTTTGGGTTGGCTCTGCCTTCCCTCTGCTCCAGGCGAGCCAGCCAGAGTGAGCAGAGTTCACAGCAGCAGCAGCAGCAAACCCAAGCCCTGGGCCCCTGTTCAGTCAGATAATTAAGCAGTGTTTAGACATCTAAGCTGTCCTGCTGGCTACTGCCCCAGAGCCTCGAGAAATGAAGTCATTGCTTTGCTTCCCACCAATTTCCCCTCTAACTGTGAGACCTGGGAGGTGGGACATATGGAGGTGGAACCCTCCCTGGCCCCATTACTCCAAGGAGGTGGTTTTTCAGGTGAAGCTCAGCTCTCTCTGCTTGCAGACAGAGAATGGAGATAATGAAATCCTACCAAGTACCATTTGTGCTTTAGAAGGCATGATGATGTTAATTAGTGTTCAAATTAAGCAGTAAGATTGAAGTGGGCATATAATGGACCACTAATAAATGCCTTGAGTGTGTTGAGATGCAGGTCTGAGGGAAGAATGATTTTAATCACCAGGAGTATATTAATGATGGCCCATAGATTCCCTTATTGCTGTTCCAACAGGCTGGAATGCTGTGTTTCCCCATTAAAACACCCATTAGCCTTGAGCCCACTAAAACCCCATCAGTGAAGCCACGTTCTGCTCGTTTCTGCTCTACACATGACCCAATTAACACCATTGCAGGGATTTGAGCCCAGCTTCAAATACTATCCCTGGATCTGGGAGCCCAGGTAGAGCCAGGTGGTGTTTTTTGGGAGGCAGCTGGATCCCTTTGGGTACCCACCACATCAGTATGAGCACTGCCATCCAAGCTCAGAGCCAAAAGAGCCAGCACGTCCCTGCACACACGTGGCGTGCCCAGCGTGATTGATTACACGACAGCATCGCTTAAAACAATTGTATTTTTCATTTCCATGCAGATGAATTACTTCTCCAGAAAGCCATTTGTGCTTAATGCCATTTGTCTGCACTATGGTGCTAATCCACTGCAAGGATGTTTTTTGTGCCAAGATTGATTGACTCCGTGTAAATAGGTGGAACCTTTAATTAAAACACAAGCGCCGTCGCGGTGTCTCGGTGCGCTGACAACACGCGGCACAGACCACTTAAGGGGCTGATTCTATTTTAATCTACCCTGGCATAAATCAGGAGAAGGATCCAGCTCAGCAAAGCACTTAGCACATGTTTAAGTCCATCATATTCAGCAAAGAATTCAAGCATGAGGCTTGAGCTGCGGCAAAGGCTATGGCAGGAAAATGATGGTGCCCGTTGAAAGGACGCGGCTTGAGTGTGACAAAGAGATTTGTTTTCCAGGTTTGTGCCCCGTGGGAACACACAGGAGGTTTATGGCTTGGGAGGAAAACTAGCAGGGTTTGTAAAAGCCTGTTGGGTGATGGTTAACCCACCAAAGAGAATTGCAGTAAGAGCCTGGAGGAGGCTGAGCAGAGGAGGCTTTAGCCATCAGTGGCTGGCTAAAGGCAGAGGCAGTTTCCACACAATGAGGTTTTCAAACAAACCTCACCTGGTGTTTGATAAGTTAAAGGATGGCAGAAAACACGTCAGAAAAAGAGGCCTCCTTACCTTCTTCCAAGTTTTTCATCAAGTTGTGCTCAAAGTACCAGAGTTTGGTGCCCCTGGGAGCTCCTTCCTATGCCTTCAAAAAAAGGTATGATCCCCCTGGCCATGCAGCAGCTCACCCTGCCAGGCTCCACCACAAATAACAGGCATTACTCAATCCATCAAGGGATCACAATGCCAGGTGTGGTAAGAAGAGGATCTAATGTAAACTACCAGAGGAGAAACATGGAACAGCTTCTGCTGGGCTGACCTGAGCTGCTGGTGTCAACACAACAAGTAAAATGGCTTATGACAACTGAAATCAGAAAAGCCACTGAATTTCTTTCCAATTTTTATTATTATTATTATTATTAGTAGTAGTAGTATTGTTATGTTGTTGTTGTTTTTATTTTCCTTGAGAATGATGAAGTTTGTTCCTGTTTTCTGACCTGACCGAAGTCCCAGCACAATGCACCAGGGCAGGTCACCAGATATATCCGAACATTTTATCTCCATGTCATGTTATGCCAATTTCCTTTTGATTATTGTATTTTTAAAAATCCATTAGCAGTGGCTACAACTCAATACCAATTAAATACAGTGGACAGTGCTTCTCCTTTGCTTCATTGAGTAGCAATTTGACACTTCGAATAAAATAAGCATTAATTATAACAATTGATGGAGCAAACCTGGAAAGAGGATACTGGGCTGACAAAAGGAGATTATCCTGGCCTGACCAGTTGGAGTAGTCTCAGAGAAGATGCCATCAGAATGGGTGGTCACTATGGCTGGTGTAGGAATTCTGACAGTGTCATGGACAGCAGGAGGAGATGGCACTGATTTACTTTAAAATCACCTTTTCTGGACAGTTTAAGATACCATCTGTCACAAGGAAGTGGCCAAAGGGAAACTCTCTTCTGCAGAAGGAGGTGTGAAGGCTCCCCACTGGCTGCAGGCAGAGAGGATGGGAAGCATCAACTGAATCATCTTTGAAACCCCAGCTCCTCTGTTGTTAACTTTCTCAAAGCATTCAGGTAGATACCTTTTCCAGGATCCTACCAGCTCTATTAACTAAAAATAAGTTATTTAACAGTGAACTTTAGTCATTAATACCTTTAGCTATTTTCCTCATTGAACCCCCATTTCCCCATAGCTGACATTAATCCAGCTCCTCTCTGGATTCCCAGCTGGCAGCTTTAGGACCAGGAGATGCAGAGACAAGTTAACCCACAAAGTCCTTGCTGTCCCTCCTGAAAAGCCTTGACCTTCTGCAGCTTTACTGAGCTATAAACTGGCTGCAGCCCTGACCCTGACCGAGAGCAATTCAAATGTAGTGAAATAACACCATCCCACATCCAGCCTTACTGCCCGTGGGATCACCACATTCACCTTTTATGAACGAGCAGCAATTTGTTGGGTCTGACCTGGAAATTGAAGTGCAAGTGACAATGCTCAGCAAGGGCTGAGGGCCTCCTTTGGGGAGACAGATGCACAGCCTCAGCAAAGCCAGCTCCCAGGAACAGCCCTTTTCCTAACGAGAGCTGACAAGCACAGTTTACCCACTGGCAGGAAATTATAATAGACAGATTTTCCCCTTGAAAGCAAAAAGCCTCACGTGCAGATCAAATGCAGTGTCAAAGTCCATCCTGTGTCTTTTGGTGACTGTCCCTTGCCTGTGGTGGCTTGGCTGAGCGCTGCAGGCAGGCACAGCATTCCCAGCAGACTGATGCCTCTGGATATGAGCAGACACTGTGATTTGCAGGAAAGAAGGGAAGATAACATTCCTATCAACCCTGCTGATGTAAATCTTACTCATTTAAAGTCATTTATTTAAAGCTTCCTGTGATAGAGATGGAGACCCCAAGCAAAACATCCTAGGAGGGGAAACTGCTCCCTTAGCAGGTGGGCAAAATATCCTCAGTTGCTGCAAAGGTGACCTTGCACAGACACATCCACAGGAGCACTTGATGAGCTTACTCCTCACACTCCTAGTCAATTCTATTTTTTTTACAAAAACAGGCCATCTGAATGTTCAGGTCTAGGGCTCTCCTGCTACAAAAGGACTGAGGTAATAATAGGTATTAAGCTCAGCTCAAATGCAGATTGTAACCCAAAGCTGTCTTTTGTCAATTTGGTTATAGAACTGGAGAATTATAGACTGGTTTGAGTTGGAAGGGACCTTAAAGATCAACCCCCTGCCATGGGCAAGGGCACCATCCACTAGACAGATTCAAAGCCCCATCTAACCTGGCCTTGATCACTTTGGCCTGGGATATTTTACATGGCCATTTGTTTCAAAAGATTCTGTGCAATTCTGCAAATCACCAGCCTGTCCCACAGCCTTGTGACCCCCACCTTTCTCATTATTAAATCAGAACATTTTCATCTACTCATCATTACAGGCATCATGTGTACTAAACCTGGGCTCAGGTCTGTTGTAGGTCCACAATGTTCCCTAAAAAGCAGGGTTGAGAGCCTTGAACTTGCACACACCCTACTTGTGGGATCCTGCTCGGATCCAGCACCAAACCTTTTTGCTCCGAGTATTGTTATTTTTGGCAGGGCCACAAACACACCAAGAAGCAAAACCCTACGGGCTCTCTTACAGAGGAAGTTAATGGATGAGCACAAAGGGCTGCCCACTTGAGAGCAGAAATCCCTCTGTGACAAAGTTTCTGACAACCGGATCTGAAATTTCTGTGAGTCTCTTTAAAAATCGAATTGCTTATTTCTAAATTAAATTGTGATTTATGATGAAGCTGAATTTAAAAAGACTTTAATGGAAAGGTAAATTAGGATTGAAAGGAAAGAACAACCTTGCTCCAGGTCAAATGAAACCTTCGATTTGATACAAGATTAATTTTTTTTTGTTCCCATTTTAGCTGAAGAAAATTCTGGTTTGGTTTTATCAAGCTAATCCTCTTTTTCCCTACATTTATTAAGGATCTCCAAGCTTAAAGATCCCATATTTGCTTGGCTTTTCCTTGTAGAGGTCAGAAACATCAGGGACCCCGTAGGATGAGTGTACATATCCTCCTGGTGTTCCCAGATCCCACAGGGCAGAGGAAAGACAGCATTTTGTCTAATTACAGCCCAGACACAGAACCAATATACTTTTAGCCTTTAAACATGAGCCTTTCCATTCTAAATTTGATTGGTAACTCATTGTGGAGCCAGCTGTGGCTGGGAAAGGCCAGGCATAGGAGGCTGCACTGCGAGGCTGCAGAGCCTCTCCAAAAACCCACTGCACTGAGCTTGGTGGGGTCCCCTGGGTGGGAGAAGGTCTGGACGGGGCTAAGGTCCTCCCAGTCATCAGGGAGTCACCCTGGAGGCAGGGAGGGGAATGAAATGGATAAGCAACCAAGGAAAACACGGTGGCTGAAAAAGCAAACTGCCTTTCCCCCCCCCCAAATCTGACTGTGGCCCAATGTGCAGCAGTGCTGTCCCGGCAGAGAGATGCTCTTGCTCTGCCTCTCCATTCCTTCCCACATCCAGCTTCCCTTGCACTCTCACCCACCAGCTTTATTATTTCTCACTCCCGGCTCGGAGGCTTTCAGCTCCACACAAGAGGTGGCTGCACCTCATTTGCCGGCAAATTGCCTATGAAGCTCATGTAAACTAATCCACTTTGGTGAGTCTCCAGCGAAGGGCACAGAACGCGGTTATGGATATCCACCAGCGGATATCCATAATGTTAGCTCCCAGCTAAGAGGTGTCAGCAGGAGGGGACAGGAGGGAGGAGAGCCGTGCCAGCCCAAAACACCTGCCAGTGCTGCTCAGTCTCCCTGCCGAGAGAGGCTGAGATGCCACACGGGACCCTGGCAGGGACAGACAGGGATGTGACCTCCGAGCACCCCGAGGACATCGCAGGGCACCGACAGCATCCCTGTCAAGGCGTTATCTCCACCTGCCCTGTCATCCCCCCTGGCACAGCGAGGTCGACAAATCCGCTGCCTGGAAAATGCTCTTCCCAAAACAGTGGAAGTAGTTACCATGGAAATAAAGAAAGGTTCCTCGGCCCAACTCCACCAAAATATTTATTTGCCTCCCAGGGTTTCACAGGCTACTTATTAACAACAACATCAGCAGCAGCAGCAAAACCGGAGAGACACTGGAGCAGGACTAACAAGTCGGGTTTGGGAAGGACCCCCAGGAATCATTGTGTGTCTGCTGGAGGAGTCACTGCTGCACAGGGTGAGCTGTGAATCGCCCCAGGATTTCAGCTTATGTCTTGCACACAAACGTGCAGGTACAAAGATATGTTTTGCTGTTCAAAGGCTTGAGCAGATCTGCTCACAGAAATTCCAGGTTACACCCGGAGCACTTTACCCCAGTTCTCTTGAGTGTCCAGTGCACATCGAGGTAAAACAAATTGCTGCCAAGTGCTGCTGCCTGGGACAGAGCTCTGCCTGTGATCCTAAATACACCTTCACCTCTGCCCCAGCTGCCGACCACCAGCCAGTCCCCTCCTGTCTGGGGAAGGATGTGAAGGAAAGCTCACAGCCAACTCCTGACCAGCTTAGAGCCCAGCAAGGACCATGCCAGCAGCTCAAACACCTCCTGAGCTAAGCAGGGACACAAAAGCTGTTGTTTGTAAACAACCCATTTCTGAAATGAGCAGGGAGCAGGCAAATCAAAGGAAAATGCCCATAACTGGGAAGATGATGGAGGTTGGCTGTCTATGAGAGGCACCTGTCAGAGCATCCTGAATGCACTGAGGCTGCCCCAAACTCTCAGCTCAGCATCAGCTCCAGCCCTGCTCAAACTGAGCACCCCACCCCATCCTGCCCTGTGCTCCACATGCTCCTGGCACAACTGACATGATAAATCACCACTGAAACACCTTATGCTTAGCAGAGGACAGACAGCATCAGGAGCACACAGCCAATGACAAACAGCTCCTGACAGATGCCCAGATGCAGAGGGTGTGTGTGGCACCTGTGTAGCATTGGTAATCCAAATAGGAAGAGTGCAAGGGGTGAGGCATTGCAAACTGTTGCACAAAAATTAATTTCACTTTTAAAACTTGTTACTACTGCAGTCTGTGTTTTCTTAAATAAAGTGACTTTGGTCAGAAACATGGACCCAGATCAAATCCAGATCACTCAGTCCCCTAAATACCCTCAGAGACCTGGTCCATGATACCCAGTTGGATATGGATTGAATCTGAACACTTTTATATTGCTGGATCATTTTGGATATTGGACAAAGCCTTCCCTGAGGAAGTAAACACTGAAGGCAATGATCTGATCCTTACTTCCTACCCCTGCCCTGCTCCTCTCATGGAAGGTTGGCAGTATGGCAGTGGGGGTGGCCAAATCCCAGCCAGCTACAAATGACACCTCAGGAACTTCAGGGAACTTTAAGGGAACCCATCACGTGTACATTGGTCACCTGGAGTTAGTAAAATAGAATCCTGAATAGAAAATAAGGAAAATTCTATATCAGCGAAAAAAATCTAATCAAGAGAGTGTTTTTCACCATTGTGTGTCCTGTCCAGATGGGAAGAGTAGCTTTGTGCCCTGTAGCAAAAGTACCTGGGGGTGGCTCTTTCCTACACCCAGGTTACCCATACTGCAGGAATTTGGGAGTCAGCCTGTCATTAACATGCATATCTGGGAGTGTCATGTGTCATCAAAGCTGTCTAGGACATATTTTAGCACATCAGAGCTTCGATTTGAAGCTGCTTACACAGAAATACACAGATGGGTATCGGTGCAAGATGGAAACACTTCAAAATATATGTGGAGCTCACAGCAAACTTTGCCTTGCTGATCCTTCCCTCCTTGGAAGGGCTTGTAAAAGTCCTTGGGGGAATCTGGATTGTGCTGTGCTTGTGAGAGGGAAAGAGGATGCAATTAAAGCATAAAGTCATATCTTCTATAAGGATATCAATATATATTCTATAACATTATATATATTTTATAAGGTTATTCTATATGTATCTTCTATAAAATATAAATATATATTCTATAATATTCTATATATTTTATAAGGATATTCTGTATATATCTTCTATAAGAAACAGGCTGTTGTTTTTTTTCAAAGCCCTGTCCCAAAGCAGAGTGCAGCCTGGCACAGGTGGGGTTGCAGCACGTTCCAGAGCTGCTCCATGAATTTCTGGGCTCTCTGCAAAGGCAGCCTGCTCAGCTGCATTTAAAACATGATTACCCTCAGAATCACTGTGTGTAAATCACTCACTGAGGGCTGGACCTGCCCCACTCATGCAGCAGCCAGCAGGAAGGGACATTCCACTGAAAGGAGAGCTGGAAGCAAGAAGAGGTGGGAGAGGGATTCCCTCTGCTCTCCCCTGCCCCTGGCAGCCTCTGCACTAAAAGCAGCCCACCTTCATCTACCAAAGCCTGAGGGAAATGAGCGGCTGAGCTGTAAACAGAGGTAAATGAATCCTTCAGGGAACTGGTCCAACAGCCCAAGCTCCAAGGGGCTGGAAAGGAGCCCGAGAGGGTGGCAGATCCCGCGCCGCTCCAAGCGCACACATGCTCCTATGGCCCCGGAGAAATTTTAATTTATTCAACTGTTTCAACAAAGCCAAAGCCCCGGTAATGCTCTTACACACTGAAATCACTCAGTGGAGCAGAGAGTGCTGTGGGCACAGAGGAGCCCCTTGGCTTTCATCAGGCACCCAGACCAGCCTTGGCACCTGGACTTTGTAAGGGAGAAGCAAGGAAAGCCTCCAAAAACCCCTGAACCACCCCAGAGCACTTGCCAAAACAGTCTCTTAATTTAGTACAGGAGGGCTGAAAGGGTAAGAAAATATGGAGAAATGCCACATAATGTCCTGGAGAGTGTTTAAAGAAAAGAGTTTAGAGTTGTAGAATATCCCAAGTTGTAAGAGATCCACAAGGATCATCAAATCCATCTCCTGGCCCTGCACTGACCATCCCCAAGAATCACACCATGACCCCTGAGAGTGTTGTCCAAATGCTCCTGGAGCTCTGCCAGCTTTGAGACTGTGGACACTGCCCTGGGGAGCCTGTTCAGTGCTCCACCACCCTTTTCCTACCTAACACTGCCTCTCCCTCAACAGAGCAAAGAGCTGATGCTGAGTGTATTTTGTGGCCAAAGAACGAGGTTTTCATGAGGACAGAGGTACTTTTTGTCACAGTTACTTCCTCTGACACCAGGGTTTGAACACCCTGCCTATGCAGGAACTCCTTTACCCCCACTCCTCATCCCTCTCACTTGTGCCACAAGCAGAGGCATCCACATATCCACAGGGAAACAGGTTTGGGTTGGCAGGATATGGAGAGCTGCTCTCTTCCCTTCTCCTCCTCCTGCTCTGCCCATTCTACTCAGCCAAACCACCACATCCTGCTGATGCTTCCCATCTGGCTCCTGCCTGACCCACAAAGGTGCCCAATTTGTATCTGCTCAGATGTTGGCTCTCCACCCTTCCGTGCCAGGCACTGCCTGGACACAGAGTTAATTCACACCAGGTTGCTCTGCTGCACTCTCTGGACACAAATAGAGATATCTGAACCACCTTAAATCACACTTTCTGCCTTATTCCAACTAGTGGAATTTCTTACACCAGCCTTGCTGCCAAGATGCCTTTGTAACTCAGCTCCAGCTAAAAGAGTTCATTGGACCAGGATTTCTTGAAGGGGCCAGGAGAACTCCAGTAACTCCAGGAAGTCCAGGAACTCTGCACCATCTCCACCATCCATCCCTCTCCCTGCATGACATCCTCAGCCAGGCTGAGTCAGCCACACACAGGCCACATGCTGAATCACAGCAGGAGCTGCTGCAAGCTAAAAATAATCCTGTGGGGATTTTTTGGTTCTCAGGTTGTTGTTCTTAAACTGTTCACTTCCCCTTCCCTGGTCACCACAAAGCTCCTTGAGCACAGAGCACACACACACAGAGCACTGGGGAAAGGACCTGCAAGGGGAAGGTGAGAGCTGCCCACCAGCACCCTGCAGGCTTCAGAGACCTGCCAGAGCTTCCCCTTGCAGCACTGGCTGTTGGGGTTTGGGGCAGGCTTTGTGCACACCTCACTTACAGGGTGGTCACAGCCAGCACGGTGTCAACCAGCAGCACCAGGGCCAGCCAGGGAACCAGTCCTCTCAAAGCCCAGCAGCATGCCAGGGATGTGTGTCAACACCTATTCTGCACTTTGCTTCTCTTTCAGCTGCCAAAGCTGCTACCTCAATAGGGAGCAGCTTCAGCCAAGAAAAACAAGCATTACCTTACGTTCCCAGGCTTGTTTGTCATTATCATGATGCTCTGCTCTAACTGGGAGGCCGCATTATGCATCACGCTGCCTACTTCCAAATAATAAGCTACATGTGTAAATAGGCTCGGCTATTTTGAGTTGAATAGCTAACAAATGAGCAAACAAAAACTCCCCAGCCCGCCACACTCCTGTTGAACTGATGCAATGGGTGCTTTTATGCATTCTGAAGGTGAGGCATCCATCACGCTCACAGCACGAGCGGCTTCTGCATCACTGTCACAACCCAAATACCTCAACACTGGCTGCAGCCAGCACAGGCATTCTAGAGGGTCAGGCTGGTATTGCCAGCTCCTCTGTGAGCCTCAGACCTAAAATTGACGTGATACTCCCCCTACATCATCATCATCATCATCATCATCACAGTTGCTGTGGAGGTTTGGTGTGGGTTCAGCTGTGCTGGGTATGTCTCCTCACACTGGGAAGGAAATGTAGGGTGTTGGGAGGGTGTTTAACCCAAGCAGGTGTCCCATGGGACACCCTGGCTCTGGATTAGACCATGGCAAGGCTCACATAATAAGCCCCCAATGAATTTCTGGGCCCCCTCCTGCTGCTCAGCTTTCCCACTCTATTGAAACCTCTGCAAGTGGTGTTTCCTTCACCACGGCTCTAACTCCTTTTGTATTCCCTAATTTTCTTCCATAGTCGGTATTATTATCTATTGCAAGAAGAGTTATTTAAGAACCTTTGGGCTATAATGGGCTTGGCATTACAGGAAAATAAAGCAGCTCTCCAGGAAACTCGTGCTGATTTCAGCCTTCCCATTTACGCTGTGATGCATCACACTGTGCTCTAATGTCTCACTAATCTGCAGCTCAATCTGCTGTTAAACAGGCTCATGATGCAGAAGCCGCTCACTGAGGTTGCTTGATATTCATCTGTTGATTGAATCATTTGCTTCTTGTGATTTGCAAATGCGCCAAAGAGCCAGAAGCCCTTTTTCTTCGAGAAAAGTTAATTGGATCAGCATCCTTGGCTGGCAGGTGGCACCCGCTCCTACCCAGGTTTCCACTGACTCCACCACGGCAGAGAGGCCACCCAGCAGGACGGGACGCTGGGATTAAGGACACCACAAGGGATAAATTCCCCCAGAAACCATTCTCTGCAGGAATTAAACACCCCAATTTATTTTTGTTTTGCAGAAAGACTGTGCGGAGATGCTCCTGCCCTGGAGTGATGCCTTGTCCCTTCATCCTCATCACAACACAGGTATCCAGCAACAGGGCTGGTCACCAACAAACCTTGTTTCTGGACATTCCCTACTGTTACCCCAGCCTTTAGAGGGGCAACACGTTGTGACGTGGGAGTGGACCTTGACAGAGGACAGCAGGCAGCAGCTTGGTGAAACATGGAAAGCTCTTTTATTATCTGACTCCAATAGGCTTATATACATTTTGTACAGAGGGCCAAGATTGGCCCAAGGAGGTTACAACCTCCTGACTCCATTGGTCAATATGACCATCAGTCAAGTTCTCTCTTAGAGAACAAGAATGCAAAACATAGAGATAATTTCTAAGAATACAACATTGTTTACATGAAGCAGCGTGAGAAGGTGCTGCAAAGACTCAAACACTTGAAAGCAAGAAATTCAGGGACGACACCCTACAATGAATTCACCCCTCTATACTTTCATCTTTCTCATTTTTTGAGAGCTAAGCTTCACCAGCAGCCCCTTTGGACACATCCCACCTGGTTATTCAGTTACAGCTACTCCAGCAATTTTTTCATTCTCCAGCATGCCACACACCATTTGATATCTTCCTCAATAATTAAGTGGTCAGTGTCATTGCCAAAGAAGCCCTGGATGACATTTCTATGGGGTTTCTAAAGAACTGAGGTCCCAAGTGAGGACATATCAGGCACCAGGCCTGCAGGGCTGTGATTATCTGGCTGTAAATAACACCTAGGGAATATATGGTTTATTGTGGTGATAACACACATTTTGTAGGTTACATAAATTGGAGCAATCCTGCTGACAGAGGAAAAATAGTGGTGTGTGTGATGGTTTCCTCTGGTTGCTAGGAAATAAGAGTTAGTGCTGGGTCCTTACATGCCTGGGTGCACACTGGTGACAGATGATAGATTCAGCACATGTGTGGAGCCCAGCCTGTTAGCAAGCCCTGACTGAGGGGAAGGCAGAGACACAGTGACAGCAAGATCCATTTAACCAAAATATATGCATTTTTCATTAAGAGAACTACATTTGTTTGCCCAAGGCGTTTAGGGAAACGTAAGCAAAGAATAAAGTTAGATCTGAGGAGACAGGTGGCCCGTGCAGGCAAACCCAGACCGGCTACACAGATGCACAAGATGGGCTGTGGTGAGGATTTTAACACCTGCCCAAAGCCCTAATGTGAATGAGCTGTGATTTCTCAAAAATGGGCTTTTGTATCACTGCAAAGCCCATAGAGCCCAAAGGTCCCCTCCCTGCCTCGTGGGCTTGGCTGCAAGATTCCTTCCCCTTCCCCTCTCCTCGGTGTGTGAGGTTGTATTCTGTTGCATCAAGAAGCTGAGCCTGGTTTCTCCTTCTGCAAATGTTTGCTAAAGCAAATTGCAGTTTGTTCTATTGGTCTCAAGCTCCAATTTGCTTGAAATAGCACAGCACTTGGTCAAAGGGCATGGAAAGTGGCCAGAACCTTCTTCTTTGAATATTTGTGTATATAAATAAATATCTGTGTACACACAGACACGCACACAGACACTGTTAGGTCAGCTCATCTCTCCCCCTCCCTCAAGGCAGGCACAGATTTATCACCCAATCCCCAGGCGCACCTCTAACCTGTTTTTTACCATGGCAAAGCTCTATTATAAAGACAATGCTAAACCACACAGCCTAAAATAAAGAAAGCAATTGGCATGGTTACAGCTATGCCCTGTCCACAGACAGGGGATTTCATCCACAGCCAAGGGAGCTGATCTGGCTTCTGGTGTTGTTATTACTGATATTGTAGTGTTGTCCCATCAGGACAGCTCTGTGACCAGCTGCTCTGCAGGCACTGTACTGGCCTTTGCTTTTTAGAGTGATTAAATTCTCCTAAGAGATGTTCCTAGAGTGATCCAGTCTCTCTTTACTGCTCTCACCAAAACAAATGGGACATCCTCTGCCAAATTCAGCAAAGCAATGTCAGAGGAAATAAAACAAGGTTAGCAGGGTTGCAGACTCCTTATAATTAACTATTTGGCACAGACCAATGGCCTTTTCTTTAGGAGAATCCTACGGATTTGCCAGAGTGCAAACACACAGGTGTTTCCTGAGTTTTGGGTGCTCTTTGGTGTAAAAGTCCTTGGTTTTGGGTAACCCCAAGAGCAGGCACTGCCCCACGTGCAGGATGGATCAGCCAAAGGCTGTGTTTGGGCTGGGATGGAGGCAGAGGATTGTTAAATGCTCTCTCCCCCAGTTCCAGAGGGTTTCTCTGGCTCATCCCCAAGCAGCTTTGGGGCAGGATCTCCTGGGCTCAGTGTTGGACTCAGCCCCCCGCCAGCCCGACCAGTCACACACTGAGAGGTGGAAGCAGAGCCCATTTCTACAACCTGATAAAAATGTCATTTAATCCCAGCCACACACAACGCTTCCCTAAGCCTTTGAAAGGCCTGCTAATCCTCGATTTACCCTCAAATCTTGAAATTCTCTTAAAGAATGAAGGAGGAGCTTTGTCTATCGAGTGCCTCTGCACCTAATGAGGTTATTAAGGCATATTAGCATGCACAGAAGAACATTCTCTCCTGACTTTGGCACAGCAGAGCTCAGGGCTTTTGTCTCACTTAATCCAAGTCCTCCCACTCTGCTGCTGCCCCCAGCCTTCAGTGCCATGAGTTTGTCCCTGCTTTTGGCAGAGATGGCCATCACTTCACTCCAACAGCAGTGGAGAGTTCCTTAATCCAGCTCCAGGTGGTGCTTCTGTTGTTATGGCTTCAGATGTTTCTGAAGAGCACACCATGCCTTTTCCTACGTGGCTGGAAGACTAAAGAGGTCTCTGAACCTACATATGCATCCTGGGGTCTATCATCTGATACAGAAATCTATTTAATTTCTGTTTCAAGCAGGAATCCTTCTGTTTGCACAGAAAGAACATCGGTTTTGTGTGTGGACAGGCATCAATCCAGCAGCCTTAAACCTTTCAGCAAAGCAAGGTCACCTCCTTTAACACAGAGGAGTCAAGAGTCTGATTCCTGCCCAGCATCAGAACAGGGGGACAACAAAGATGCACATTTCTGGCCTGCCTCCATTTCCCACCACAGCCATATGGGGAAGGGATCATGCTTAAATAGCTGGGGGCTCAAAGCAAGCTTTTGCTCTCAGCTGGAGTGAGACATATTGTTTCCCCAGGATGCACTTTTTAAAGAAGAGAACCTTTGCCAATGTTATGCTTTATAATGCAGCGATTTTCATAACAGCCCAACATGGTTCATCAGCATGGGATCTGGCATGGGATCAGCTTTCCCCTAAAGCACCTAAAGGGGCTGCAAGAGGTGCAGGAGAGAACAGACACAGGGTCTGGGTGGGTTCTCAAGCAATCCCTGCAGCAGCCTCAGTGCAGCTCACTCAGAGAGAAACTGAGATGTGTCGCTGCTGGGTCAAGAGCTGGACTTAATGATCTTGGAGGTTTTTACATCAATCTTATATCAAACTTAATGGTTCTCTGGTCCCCTTCCTGCCTTGGGCCAGAACTGGACAACCTCCCCTCAGCACCCCACTCACAGTGCAGTGGGCTGGAAGGTCACCTCCCCACAGGCCTGGGACCACCCCATATCAATAGGATTTGCTTCATTTTCAACAAGAAGCTTGACAGCCCACACTTGTCTCTATTTACATATTTTTATATTAAATAGCTACCTAACAATTCAGGTGAGCAGCCTTAAATAATTTTACCATTAAGAAAGAAAATGAGGGCTGCAACACAGACTCCCCCAGACAGCTGGGGGCCCTTGGTGAGGCCCCTCTAAGGTGCTGCCAGAGCTGCTCAGAAGCAGCACAGAGGTGTCATCCCACCACCCTCTTCTGGCAAAGCCTCTTTGGGATGTTCCTGTGCACCAAAAACAGAGAGAAATTTCCTCCTCTTTTTCAAAAATCCAGTTCATTTCAGGGATGTGATTAGCAGAGCAAGGCTTGCAGGCTGTGACTGGGATATGAATGGATGGGGTGGGAAGGTGTGGAGTAGGGTGAAGGAGCAGGGAGCAGGCAGTGTCCCCGGAGCAATCCCTCCTGCAGCAATTCCTGGAGCCCTCCACACACTGCCCTCCCCTCTCTGCTTTTGCACTGAGACAGTGTTTTGGGAGGCAGGAGAGGGGAAACCGGCTGCAGGGCTTCCTGGAATCAAATCCTTGCTCCTTACCATAGCACAGGATTATTTTGAAGCCAGGTGAAGTCCCCAGCTCAGCTGGATTTGTAGCAGCAAGCGAGGGCCAGGTGGAATCAGCCCCTGAGATAAAAACACCTGGGAGAAGCATCCTCAGGATCAAGGCTGAGGGGGGATGAAGCAAAATCCCAACATTCTAACCCCCATCCTTGGCTTTGCAAGAGCTGGAACGTGCTATCCAGCACAGTTTGGCACAAAGCCCCGTCAAGGCTTGAGCAACTGGGAGACAACATTCCCTGAGGGAATGAGGAGCTTTAACTTTTGTAGCACAGCAAGCATGCAAGCCCAGGATCTCGAGGGAATAAGAAAGATATGTCATTTCATCACTGCTCTTGGAACGAAGACAGAAAACCAAAGGAAAACAAAACAGAGCACCCCCTGGGATCCATAAAGAGGAAACTAAAAATATGATAAATAGGCTGGATCATTATTTTCTGAGGATGACATATTGCAGCTCATGTTATATATCTAGATTACTATTGTCAGTAAGGATAAAAATTTTGGCACAAAGTGAGTCAGAGAGAAAAATTTAATTTCTGCCATTCCAAAAACTAATAAATATTGGTATAGAGCCATCTATTAAAAATATAAGCCAGAAATTCCAGTCCTGTAGGACAAGAGAGGAAGAGGAGACCACCAGCTTTCCTTGCCAACAGCAGGCAAAGGGTTAAGCAGAGATGTAATTCATCAAGCTAGCTTGAACTTTGGGAGAAGCTAAGAGAATTACAAGATCAGAAAAATAACTGCAAAGTGTGTAAAGATAATCATAAATCCGAGGGAAATAATACAGGCTAACAAATGCTCAGGAGATTATTCTAAAACACCTTCTGGTTTTATAATCAGGCAGGAAGAGTGGCCAGGTACCCACTGCAGTGGGTTATCTCCTGCAGAGGGGGGACACTGTGGCCTGCATTGGGATTTACCCATGGAAAACACTCCCAGAGGAATCTGGAGATAAAGCTGAGGAGTGGAAAGCTGAGTAATATTAAAAATAAATTCGGGGAAGGCAGAAAGCTGGGATCCCTCATGCAGTTTTAAAGGCACAACAGCATAACAAGAGCAGCAGGCAGCAGAGATGGGAAACCCCTCTTTTAGAGCTGTTTGGCACCAGGCGTGAAATCTTCAATTTCAGATATTGGGGAGGAACCTATACATTAGCACATTGTGACAAGATTCCACTACCCTGCTGGCTTTCCCAGAAAATAGGGGTCAGGGATCCAGCCTGTGCTCAGAGCTGGGGAATTTTTCCTCATTTTCTTCCTGACTCTGCTAAGTCATCTCATAGCAAAGTCTCTCTTGGTATAACTGCTGCTCTTTTAACTCTGAAACCCTGAAATGAGACTGGGAAGGTTATGAATTTGTGGGGTTTTTTTAGTCCCTAAGGCTCAAAGCATTTTACTGCTCCTTCACATCACGTCTCAAGGGGAAGCAAGTGGATTCTGGGCAGAGCTGGCAGGATGCCCAGGGGCAGCTGGCCAGCTCCTTCTCATCCTGCCCCAGATTTCACATGGGCTCTTGAGAGATCTGCTGAACATCCAGGAACATGGAACCTCTCAAAACCTGAGATTTTGGCATCACTGAATGGTAAAATAGACTGAGGGGTTTGGTTTACATCAGGCAGAGGTTTGGAGTGCCCAGGTTTGGTGCTGCATGTGGGGGTCTGTAGTGCATCATGACAAAGCCTGTTCAGGTTTGGTGTTTTTTCCTGGTTCAAAGAGCTCTGAGCACATGATCCCCTACCAGAACCACTGGCCAGGTGTGGTAGGAGCAGCTGGATTTGAGGCTCAAAGGTGGCTGCACCCCAAGCAGGGCTGCAGTTTTCCCAGGCTTTCACACACCTCCCTGGACAGCACAAATGCACCCTGAGGCACAACCTGCACAGGAGCACAGCCAGGTAACCAAACCACAGGGACAGAGCAACCTCAGGTAGGCATCTCTGCCATAATCAAACATCTCTCAGGTCTGTCCACACCTGTGTACAGACTTACAGCAAGTCCAGGGCAGCTTGCAGATGCCAACACCATGTGCTCAGCTGCTTACCCAGATGGGAAGGAATAAACCTGTAAAATGACCTTTTTCTCTCTGTTCTGATGGTTTTGAAACTTTGCTTTGCCTGAGCATGCATTGCAGAAAGACACTTGGCAAAATACCCACAAAATCCATTTCTTTGATTTCCCCAGACACAACCAGATGCCTCCCATGGGAGATGGGGGTGCACAGAACACATTCCCCTCGTGTTCCCACCCCAGGACTCAAACCATGTGCTTTGGGTGAGGAAAAAAAACATTTGAGGCTGAGATTTCCTATGGAGACCTTTGGATACCAAACCAGGACACCCTAACAGGTCTCCATAGGAAATCCCACCCTCAGATGTTTCTTTCCTCACCCAGAAAATGTGGTTTGAATCCTGTGCTGGGCACATGAGGGAACTCACAGACCCGCTGCAGGCTCAGTCCATCCTGGACGTGCTGCACATCCTTGTGTGCACATTTAGGAAAATATTCCTGAGTTACAAAATGCCTTGTACCTGCAACTTTGGGCAGGAATGGAGTATCATCAAACACAGGACAATCCTCAAAGTAGAAGTTTTCAGCACAGTTTTGTGGAAAAGAACAAAGGGGAAGAAAAAGAGACAACCAACTTCTTTAAGTAGCTCCTGTTTTCAGCCTTCTCCTCCTGCTTTTTTGAATTAGCCCCTATTCACCCCAGAATCCTGGATTTTAGGAAGATACATGTCCTACACCAGGCCCCTAGCAGGCTCCAGTCAAATTTAATCTGTTAAGTCTTAAAAAAACCCAAAAAAACTCACCACCAACAAAAAAAAATCTAACCCAAAACCAACCCAAGTAAGACTCTTGCACTGAATCTAATACCTGGATAAATCCCTGTGGAACACCAAGGGAATAAAAAGGCAGAGCAAGATGTGTATCTTTTCACTTCATAGCAAAAACACAGCCACTATTCACACTGCAGAGTCTTTTAGATGATAAATACTGATCCATCCTTCATTGGAAAAACATGGACCTTCAATTTCCACAGGGGTTCCTTTCCAACTCTGCGGCCCCATCCTGTCTTGGAATATTTTTTTTCCCCTTAATTGTACCCATAAAATAAGGATTTGTTCCCCACATAATTAATTGATAGATATCTATTTCTGGATGATGATCTCACCTTGTTTATGTAGGAAAATTTCCAGAGGGTTCCAAAGACACACACACACAAAAAGGTACCCACCTCCCCCAAATTATTCCCAGACTTCTCCAGTCTGAACGTATTTATTTGCAATAATGATTGTGGCTTTGTGAGAGCAGATGGGCAGTCCCTGAGAGGATGATTTGTTTCCCCTCTTTTCTTACTTCATGACGTATTTTATGATTTCAGCAGGTCAGTGGCTGCCATGTGTTTCTTTCTAATCTGCGAGCGCTTTTCGTTTGCCTCATTCTTGGCAGCCGTCGTATTTACCAAAGAGATCAGACACGGACAGATGATGGCAGGGATCCAGGCTCCTTGAGAGTTCAGCACTTGGATGTTGGCAGCAAATAAAGATATATGGATTGCTGCTGTTGCTTCAAACTTACAGGGGCTTTTTCCCTCATTATATTTCAGTTTATGTGTGCACATATAGATAGGGGTGTGTGTGTGTGTGTGTGTGTGTGTGTGTGTGTGTGTGCTTGCACACATGTGTTTTTAAATTCTCTTTACAATACCCTGGACCAGATAGAATACAGATGAGCTGTTATACAAAGAACAATAGATGTCAACTAGATTACTACCCAGTCCTTTTTTTCTTTTCTCCTCTTCCTTTTCTCCCCCTCCCCCCCTTTCTTTTTTTGTTGGGTTTTTTGGTTGTTTTTTTTTTTTTTTTTTTATATAGGCCTGGGTTGTTATAAATCCTCCATGCCCATTAACCTCTGAACCTCACTGATGATATCTCTTCCGAGCTAAATTGCCTGTATTTCCAGACATTTGTTTGTTCACTTAGAGGTCTATTGGCAGAGGGAGGGGGAGGACAGCCCATCCCTGAATAGGTCTCATGGATTATAAATGAAAATTCTTTCTCTCCTTGTAAAACGATGCTTTGAGACCTGTAGCGAATGGACAGCTTGAGTTTACAAGCCCACAGACGGAAGTCAGCAGCAGAAAGTTAATCACAATGACAACAAAAATATCCCAGCAGTGCTGTGGGAGCAATGGATCCATCCCTGTAGGTGTGTCCTGCCCAGAAACACCTCTGACCCCCTGTCACTGTGCTCCTGCTGCAGCAGTGGCAGTGAGGGGCTGACAGGGGCTGGGACACTGCCCTGCAGTCCCAAGGAAGGCAACAGAGTCCCTGGAACAAACCAGAATGGAGACACCCTCCTGTCCCAGGGACACTGACAGAGGTGGGGCAGTGGGACAACTGCAGGTGCAGTGAGTGCTTCAAGGGCTTTGGCTCCCTTTATTGCCCAGAAGTGAGAATCCTGTTCATCCTACACACTCTGTCCTTTGGAAGGCTTTGCACAGAGTTCAGCCACCAAACTACCAAAAGTGAAACCCTGTGGCTGTCAGTAGCTCCCAGGCAGCCTCCAGCAGGACCTACCCTGCAGTTTCTTAGTAAACATGGCCTTAGCACTTCCAGGAGGCCTAGCAGCTCATTGGAAACATGCTGAATAGCATTTCCAGTGTCCTGACTTTAAAATAAAACCTTGGAAGCAGCAAGTGTGCTGGCATTCCCAACACAGATCTCCTGCCTTCATTACTGTTATATATATTTAAACTTTCAGTTCCAAAATAACATTTTACTTCCATACATCATTACATTCATTGAAGCATGGCTTCCATCTGATCTCTCCTGGAGCCAATTCCTCAGTCTTTCCTGCTCACCATGGGTGTGGATCTCTGAATGTTGTGGATACTGGGAACAGGAGTGTTTTCCCAGATCCTCTGGCAAGTTACACTCCATTCCCAGCCTTTCCATGGAGGGTGTCCTCCACCAGCCACTGTTGACTTCTGCAGACTATCCCCAGCTTTCTGATCCTATCTCCTGGTTCACCCTGGGAACAGGTCTGCAAAAGCCTTCCAGATGAGATACTCATGGATAATTTGGGTTTTTTTCTGCCTAGGGTTTCTCACATCCTGCTGTGACCATAGCAGAAGCTTCCCAGGTAATTTCAATGCCCTGGTTATAGTTCTTACCTCCTCCTCTGGACCAGTCAGCAGGCCAGAGCCCAGAGCTGCAATGAAAAGTGTGAGTTATGTGCTCCCCATAAATGCATGCACAACCTGCTGTCCCTTGTAGCAGCAGCAGCAGCAGCAGAGACAAACATCTTCCCAGGAAGGAATTCAACAATCCGGGGTGGGGTTTTACATAGCAGAGGACAGGAAGCTCCAGCAATCCGTGGTTTTCCAGATCATTCATGATTTTCCTGCTTTCTCAGTAACAACTCCTGATTTCCATGGCAACCCTCACATGCTTTGGTACTGGTACTTTTTGCTTATGTGCAGCACTGTTCCCACTTGCTGGGATGGCCAAGCTCCCCAAAGAGCCAACAGAAAGTTCCCAGCACAAACACTCCACTCTCTCCATCCTCCTGTGCTGGACCTGCATTTGCACATTTCCCTCTGCCTTGGACAGGATGGGATCACCAGGATTTACCCCACTGTCTGCTCTCCATCCAAGAGCTCATTTTAAACTTGGCCGTGGTTTCTATTTTAATCCCACACAGACATTTTTGGAAACACTCACTAAACCATTAACACATTTATATGAAAGGAAAGATGGTGATTAGCATTTCCCCTCCCCCCCCACATCCCATCCTTTCTTTTTGTGTCAATTTTTTTGGCTCAGGGGCTGCAGCAGAACGTGGTTACAGCCATGCATACAACTCCAGTGGGTGTGAATTCCTTCACGGCATAAACTCGAGTTACCTCTACCTTGTTTTGCTTTTCCTCCATTTCTATTCACACTGTTCCACCAACACTCCTGTGCTTGCAATAAGATGAACATCACGAGCTTTACCCAAAGCTCAGAGACCAATGTGGGAACTTCACCTGGGTTCAGTGTGGGATTTTTAACCGCCTGTGTTAATGGCTCATTAAGACAATTGATTTGCCTGGTCTGGCCCGGATGTGTCTCCTTTCTACACCTTTTGAGATGTTTTCATAAGCAAGAATGACTTCCAATGGAAAGCAGCAGCAATTAGTGCATTTATTTATTTTACTGGAATTCACACCACGGTGCTGGCAATCTCTGATGGCCGAGGTGCAGAATAAATAAACAAATTCTACTTGAGCTGTCTTAAATTTCGTCCATATGATGGGTCACAGGAAAATCAAGGCTGGTGGGGGATCTCTGTCCACATGAGATCCTGTGTGCAAAGATGCAACCAACAGGACTGCAAATTAGCATAGAGGAGAGGGCTGGAGAGGAAGCATAGCAGCTCAGAGCTGGGGAGGAGACCCAGCCACAGAGAGCTGCAAAAGAGCATTTTCCTGGGTGAAAAGTCCTCCTGATTTATTTTCCAGCTGCATGATTTCCTTCCCTGCCCTGAGATCTCGTTTGACACTCCCTAGCATTCATCAAGGAGCTGCATTCACCATGGAGGGGACACCCAGGACCAAGGAGTCATGGACATGAGCCAGGTGCTGCACCAGAAAACTACAGAGGAGGGCATGACGTGAGGTTCTGCCCAGAACAAGAGCACCCAAATTGTTTCTTTGGTAAAGATGACTGAATATTTCCCACATCTGGCCGAGGATGCCAAATTTATCACCTGTGAACTTGGAATAATGAATTATGCTGCTTTCAGGTGAGGTTTGACCTTCTTTTGACTTTGTGGGCATGCAGAAGTTTCCCAGTAGAGGTTCAGGCAGGCCACTGGGAACTGGATTCCCAACACCAGTGTTGTGTCACTTTGCTGCCTTTCACAGCTTAAAGTTCCCCCAGGTGCTGCTGGACACAGAGCTAGGACAGGCTCAGACCTCTACTTCCATTGCAAAATCCTGGCTTTTCTTGGACTCCTGTCTACAAAGGAAACATCTGATAAAACTATCTGCCCACGTCTCTTCGATATTAGCACTCACCTGAGGTGTCACTTCACTCTGCTATTTTCAGGAGAGACACATCACACTCAAAAGTAACACAGATGTTCATGCAAGACAAAAACTGTAACTCTGACATGAAAGATTCATCCAAACAGTCTCTTACAGTTCTGAGACATATTTGTTGCATCCAATCTTCCCCCTGAATTTGATGTATATTAGCAGGAGAGTGGGAAGAGGTGTTTCCATATAAAGCCTCTTTATAAAGCTTCTTCTACTTCCTCTGCTTTCTTCAGGGAAGAATCTAATCATTGCTGAGACAGCAGAGCCATCAGGATGGAGCAGGGAGTGAGTTACCACTCTCCTTATGGGTCTGCACAAGGCAGCAGAGCAAACCAATATATAGATTAAAAATGCAAGGCCTTTCCCTTGACTTATGGTGGCTACAAGAATAAATAAAAGCCAACTCATTTTTTTAAAAGCAGCTTTCAATATCTGTCATTTGCTCCTGACGCTGGAGGGCCTGGACTCTCACCTGCATCTTTTGAAAAGCTATTCCCATGATGTTAACTAGGTGCTGTGTGGCTTCCCACCTTCCCCAAGATCTGTTTCTTGACACCAGCTGAAATTTCATGTGTGCCAATGATCCTCAGAGATGCACAGCAAGGAAGGAGCTGAACTCCAAGGAAGAGGTATAAAACTAAGAAATTGTAGATTCTTCAGGCTTGAGAGATGGGTCAGCCAATGTCAGCTGGAGATCAGCTCTGTTCAGATGAGAGTCAGAAAAGCATCCAGCAAGTGCTGCTGCAGACAGGGCTGGCAGGACCTGGACATTTCTTAGGCAGAAAGGAGCCAGGTTTGCACCGGTGTCCAGACAAAGAAATGTGGGAGATGGGTCTGTGTGGCCTCCACACACATGCCAGACCCCAGATCAGGGGGAGAAATCTCATGAGCTACAGAACAAAGACAGAGGTTGGGTTTTGAAGGTGAAAGCCCTGGGTGTGTCACCCCTATGTCCAGGTGGTGACCACATGAGCAAGGGAAAACGCACCCGCGAGCGGAGCGATGACAGGGCCACAGCCAAGAGCAATTTTCTCCAAGATGCACTCAGGCATCTGCTCTGGATTAACATTGTTTTATTTAAAATGAACATTTGGGGAGATATTTAAGCAGGTAAGTGGCGGCACCCAAGCATAAGGAAGAGGCATTGGAGAGCAGATGTGGAGACAATTGGCAGCTGGATGAAATCAGTGAGTGCCATCAGCAGGATAAACACCAGAGCTCCTCGTGGGCTGTGTCAAGGAACACAAAGAGCAGCAGTGGCCCAGGTCAGCAGCACAGGATACAATCACTGCAATAAAATGCTGAGCAGTGAGAATCGTGAGAGTTTTGAAGAACTGCAATAAAAAGGCTGAAAGTTGTTGGTCTGCTTCAGCCAGAAACTGTGAACCCCAGGCTTTATCACTTGGAAAGAAGAGTCCTTTGTTTTTATGGCAGGATAACAGTGCACATGACTTGTTCTCTGTAGTTGAGAGACATTTGCCAGCTCAGCCTGGCTGGGAAGGGGGTCATGAGCCAATGTACTCAGCCCTTGCTTCCCTCAGTGTTCTGCAATATCTGGGTTTATTTTTAAAGCCCTGTTAAAAAAAGCCCAAATTAACAACTACAACATTCAATCTCAGATAATACCCAAATATGACCAATAACTGTGCAGATGAATGAACCAGACTCAGGTAGGGGAGAGGACAGCTTCAAAGGCTGAGTGGTAGACACATGCAAACACCTAATAAATATGACAAAAAACCCCATTAGGCCAAGAGGAGCAGACTTGACCTTGAGGCCGAGGAAGCAGGAGGAAGCCACTCACGTGGCTGAGGCAAAGGGGATGTCAAAGCAGGAGAGGAGTTTCCTGAGGGCCAGGACTGAGCAGTGACAGAGGCAGAGCAGCAGCAGAGGTTGTCCTCAAAGCCCAGAGCAGGTTTGTTCCACTGGAGAGTCCATCCAGAAGCCATTACTCCTGTCAGCCAGCTGTGTGCAGACAGGTTTTGTCCTCAACGTTTTGTCCAAGGCAGAACTTCAGCCTGGTGAACTCAACACAAGGGGATGGGTCTGGGCCCACAGAAAGTCTCCCACAATGGTTTGGGTTGGAAGGGCCCCTAAAGATCACCTTGTTTCAATGCCCCAGTCATGGGAAGGGACAACTTTCACTAGACCGGGCTGCTCGGACTCCCTTCAGTTTCCATCACCAACTTCCCCCCAGCAGTAACACCCCCTAAATGCTGCCTGTAAAACCCAACTCTGCAAACACATGTAGAGCCAGTAACTGCAGTCACAGTGAGCAGCTCCTGCATAGCCCCCTACTGCCACTTTCCTAATTTCCCCATCCTGAACCACAGGACATGGATGACAATCCCAGCCTGCTCTTTCCAGAGGTCAGAGCACAGGGATTTCACATACATGTCCTAGTTCAGGCTTTCCTCTCATTTCTTTAAGAGACTTAATGTCTCCAATACTTGGATTCCAGGATTTTAATGGGTTTAGCTCTGTTTCCCCCTTTCCTGCTCTGCATCTTATACTCCAGCCCATAAATCTCTGCAAGCACACAGCACAAAAACAGATAAGGAAAGCTGTAGAGCCATAAAATACTGTGGAAAAAACCAACATAAAATCCACCCAATACAAGGTTTGTAACCAAGGGAAGAAGAGGCAAAGAAAGCCAGATTAAGCATTGCTGTCAGTTTAAGTAAGTTGCAGAAAAGGTGCCATATGATAGCTTAATTAAGCCACAATAGATCTTAATCAATGATAATCACTCTGCTGATGGAAAAGCTTCAGAAGAGCAGATGAAAACGGGACGAGCCAAGTTTGGGATGTCTCCTGCAAATATGGTGCTGCACTAATAGCTGAAATTCCCCTCTCCATAAGTCCCACATCCCTGCACACCTCTCCTCTGCCAGGGATGAATATTTAGAAGGGGTCTGATGGACCCATCTCCCTGGAGGGGTATGTAAATGCCCACCCCATTAACCATCCCCTGGTGCAGCGTGCATGCAAAAACCTCACAGCGCGTCGCCCTCGGCATCTGTGCGATGATGACACAATTAACATGAATAACTATTCCACTCCATAGATTTAGTCCTTTTCCTCTGGGTAATTATGATCTTTCTTCCCCTCCCCAACACTCATTTCAAATCCTCCAGGGTAATATGCAGTCAGCTGATTTTACATTTATCTCGGTTCTATTTGTTTGATACATCTCAAGCAAGCTCCACAAAGCCAAAAGCTCCTGCTCGTTAATGGCATTCACATCACCTCCTCCTTAGCTTCTTTAACATGCTGCTTTTATTTGGTCTAATTGCAACTCTCAGCGTGATTAATCACAACATTTTTGCGGGGAGCTGGGGAATTTGATATCCCTGTCCTCATATGGATCTGATCACAGTCATGCTGAGAGTCCAGGCTCACTTCCTGCAGACTTAATGTAAAAGCTGAGTGTCAAACAACCCTCCTTGGCCACTGCACACTAATTACCAGTGCTGCCATATTCACCCAGGTCCCAAAAGTGGATAAAAGATTGAAGGTGGATAATGTCATCCCATCCTGGGAAATAAAGTTTTCCTCTTATAAAACTCTCCTTGCAGGTAGGCTCCCTTCTCAATTAAACCTCCAGACCTTCACCATTTACCAGGTAGAATCATTTAGGTTGGAAAAGACCTTTAAGACTATCAAGTCCAACAGTAAAAAGCTAGCAGGGAAGTTGGAAGTTTAAAGAACTAAAATTACACCCAGGAAGACCCTAATTCAAGGGGCTGAGTCTCTCTGGAGAAAGACTACAGAGAAGGTAAAAGTCATGACAGAAAACAAGCTCAGAATTCACCTGAGTTAATTATTCTTACATGCAGAAAGACAAGCACCACCAAAACTCCTCAAACCCAAGTTTGATTTGTGCAACAGTTACAGCTTTGAATTTTTTATTTTTCATTTTACATTGCTACAAGTTTTTAAATCAACAATCTTGAAATATTGTCTTTTTCTTATAGAATTCAGTGGCAAAGCTCCCACGGATTTTAAAGAAACATGAAGAGCACTGGTGTACGTTTCTGAAGCATCATCTGGAGGTCACACATTAATATTTGATGGTGACACAGCCTTGCCTCCCACTGGCAGGATCAGCAGGACTGTGGTTTGCTTCTCCACTAGAGGCTCAGTCTTTCCCAGTTAACCAGTGATGTAGTGTGTCTCACCCACTTTCCACCTTTCAAATCCCTCTTCCTGCCCCAAAATCAGCTGGGAAAAGGCCCAGGCTGTTTCCCAGGAGTGAACTTGCCTTCCTCCTTTCCTCCCACCAAGGCAGACTGTCAGACCAGATGAAAATCACACGGACAGCAACAGCCTCTCCTACCCACTGCTCTCCCAGGCTGCACATTCTCCACATCATTTGCTTTGTAAAGCCCTTTAATTAATCGGTGATGGCCCACTGATTATCACCCACTCAGAAAACACCATTTGAGAGCAGGGAATTAACTGCAGGCTCCAGCTCTAACCCAGAGTTTCATCTTTTTTTCCCCATGATCTCCTACAAGTGCTATTCCCCTTTTGGTGCTAGACCAGATGTTATCACTTGGACGCTGAAAGGCTGAGAAAACCAAGAGCTAAACACGGGATTGAGGATGGTGTGTGAAGGGGGAAAGGACATTTTTGACAAGAGGCAGAAGATAAAGGAGGTCATGTACCTCATATCACACACACAGAGGGGTTCTGTGGGCATGGATTTCATGGGCTGTGAACTTCCCATGGATGGAGCTGCCTGGTCACCCACGTACCACAAAATGTCCCTGCTCCAGCCAGCAACCACTGACAGGATGAAACCTGCAGGACCACACCAGCAGAAGGTGGCGTCTGATAATAGGATGTGATGCTCCTAAAATCCTCCATCCTAAATCTCTGGTTGTTTACTGGGCATTTTTCACACATGCACATCTGCAAGTCTCTGTAGCCCTGACAACAGGCTGCACACAAAACGGTGTTTCTGGGTGTAAGGTATCCATGCAGGGAAGGCCTCCCAAAAGAAAATGGGAATACAGGCTCTGAAAAGCCCCCCTCCAGAGCACAGGGCAGCCCTGCCAAAACCAACACCTCACAATGTCTCACTTTTCTCAGCTCTTCTCTGTGTCGATGCCTTTTCCAGGTGCCCAGATCCCAAACTGCTCCCCACCCCCACTGGTGCTTTAACAGTGACAAACAGCCCTGAAAAAGCAGTGCTGCTCTGGAATCACATAATTTCATTTGTGTTTGAGTTCTTTAAAAAAAAAAACCAAAAAACAAAACTTTATTCCCCCGAATATTTTTGAAACCTCATCCAAGTCACCATTAGCATTCTAAAATACTGTTAAATTGCATTTGCACAGGTACACGCTGTCATGCTCTGGGACCACTACTTGGAGAAAAGCAACTTTATGGATTCTGTCTCACTTCTACCAAAGCAAATTCAAAACATCTATAAATATGATAATCAACATCATCAGACCACGATGAATAAGGGGATCTGTAATTATCCAACCATACTCTTCCTCCAAGCTGCCCTGGGACAGCAGGAGCCAGGGATCTTCTGTGGATGCAGGTGAACCAGAAGGGTTAATGGAAGTTTTTTCATTCACAGAGCACCGCAGGTCATTGTCTGCACCATCCCCATCACTCACAGAAAAAAAAAAAAAAAAAAAAAAAAAAAAAAAAAAAAAAAAAAAATCCACACTCAGAGCAGAGGGGGAGAATCAGCCAAGGCTGGGAGATTTTTCCCTGCTGTAACGTTACGCTATGCACAGTCAGAAAATCTATCAAAGCACCCGCCCGAGCAGCCTGTTTCAGCTTTTAATGTGCTTAATATAGACTTCTGAGGAGTCTCTTCAGTTCAGACACAGGCAGCTCGAGAGCACAGCATGAGTGTTACACACAGACAGCTTTGGATCTCAGCAGTAGGCACGGGCCAGCGCAGGGCCCAGCTGCCAGGCAAGTCCCTTGTCTGCCACCTCCCCCGAGGGCTCTCTCCCCAAAGGCTCCTCTGGCCCCAGAGGGAGGGACACACCTGTAGGGACACAGCCTGCCCCTGCTCCTGGCACACACCACACACACCTTTCTGCTGATTTTTTCCCTCTAATTACTCAGTCAAGCGCGTTCTCAGGTGAGTAATGCCTGGAAAAGAACACCAAGCTGGCAGCAGGAGGGACAGATTTGGCACCGGGTGCTTTTCACTGCATGCTGCTGTTCAAACAGCCTAAACACTTCCTGAGGAGACACCAGGAGCCCTCCTTCCCTGGATAAACACCAGGGCCAGAAGAGATACAGATCACTGGGAGCATTTCCTCATGGAAATGCACAGGCCACACACCCAATTTAGCCTTCTTCAGCCCGGCATGAAAAGAACCCAAACAAAACACCCAACACCTCCTTCCTCAGCAGCAGCAACCAGCCCACAGGGCTTCTGGAGGATTTGGGATGAGGAGGACCATGAGGAGCAGCTGTGTTTCTCACTGATGGAGATGTGCCCCACGCCCAGGGTGACACCAGGGTCAGATGACAGGGGATGTGAGATGACACGGGAGGACGAAGGCAGCAGAGTGGCGCTCTCTCTGAGCATCACTGCATGGAAACAGGCTGTTATCACCTGTCCCAGCAGACATCAGGGATTCTTGGGGTTTTGGGAAATTCAGGGATGCAGATCCTATTGCCTACCAGCAGCAAGATGAGAAGGAACTCCGGCCATAAAAGGAACGCTTAAAGAAAACCTCTTTGGTTTATTCTGCACAAGTCAGAACTTTTACCAGGCAGCAAAAAACACCGGCGCTCTTACAGCAGCTTGGCCCAGCGTTTTCACTGGAGTCCCGAGGGAGCTCGTGTTGTTTGCTCCATCCTGGCAGATGTTCAGACCATCCATCCACCGTGATTCACCTCCCGCCTCTTCTCTTCCTGCAGGGTTCAAAGGAAGTTGCATCTTCCCATCAGGCAGCCCTTGCTGCGCAGCTTCTTCTCTTATCAGTAGCCTGTTTCCTAAAAACAAAAAAAAAAAAAAAAGTGGGGATGGAGGGGGAAGGAAAAAATCCATCAGCAAACTACAATCTGGTTGTTCTCCGTTGTCCTTAAAATATTAACTCGACATTGACGTACTGGAGCACTTGCTGCATGAAACCTGCTGTGATTGGGGATAACCGGGACATTACAGAGGGCCATGAATCAACTCAACTGCACAAGCTTCAAGTCCTTTTGCTCGGCAGGAGTGAAATATGCTCCCTTACAACCAAGTGACCATTTCCGTATTTTTTCCAGTTATCTCCAGAACATTTATTAGATTAGGAGGTTTTATTTATGGACTCTGAAACTGTGCTGTTTCCCAGCGAAGCGTTTTTTATCTGTTTAATGTTCCTTTTGTTCTTCTGGACATTTGCATTTATTTATTGTGATTCATTGCTGCACAGGTACCAGGCTCCAAATACCTTCAGTTTTAAATACATTCACAACACACATATCTTTGCCATTTAAAATACCTTTTCTCTAACAGCCTCTCTAGAGCCAGAATATCTCCATTTCCAAATGAAACCTGAGATCCCAGGATCAAAACTGCTTCCACATGACAGGTAACAGTAACCTTCCAAAAGTTCTTGTGCAACCCTGTGCAAGTTACTTCATAGTTTGGCACATTTATGGGGAATTCAGAGCTTGTTACAACTGATTTATTTAATATAAGGCTTCATAAATAGGGCTTGTTTCTGCAATATCTGGTATATATAAATATATATGTGTGTGTGTGTGTGTGTGTGTGTGTGTGTGTGTGTGTGTGTAAATAATTGGGATGTTATTTACCCCCCAAATAGGCTCAGCCCATCCAAAGCTGACCTTGTTGGCAGGGAAATATCACATGTTCCTCTGCCCAATGTCAAGGTTAGAAATTTGTCCCTGTGCCTCCAAGTGGTCTGAATTTAGGACTGAAAGCAGTTTTTTGCCTGTAGCCAAGCCTTCAAATCCAGATGCAAGTTTTCCATGGACTGATTTGTTTAACACTGGTGCAAAGCAAAGCCCAGGCTGGAGGCTGGGTATGTGAACTGTCTGCAGGACCAGGGCCTGAGCAAACAGAGAGCCCACTGTGCTCCTGCCAGAAAAAAAAACCAGCGTGGAGCGAATTGCCAAAGAAACGAGGCATGAAGAGTGTCTCCACCCCAGAATACCAGATTTCAGCTTTTGCTGGACTCGGATGGGTGTGTAATGTAACTCTGAGTCTTTGTCACCAACCCTACAGTGCTCAGCAGCTTCCCTTGGAGCAGACGTGGTGGGTGCTCACCACCACATTATTCAGAGCTCCTTTGGTGCTAAAGGTGCCACTTCTTATAACATGTATTTTACATTTCATGGATATTTTTAATGCCTCTCCCAATTAGAAAAAATATGGAACCAAATGACCAAATGATACATGAGTAAAGGCAACATTTACTACATGGGATTTGCCTGCTTTCATGGAATTTGGGTATAAACTCTGGGGACCCTTGAAATCAAAGTTCTTTTAATTAATTAATGCAACCAGTTGATTTGGAGCAGCCCTGTAAAACAGCTGGAAATTCAATATATCAGGGTTCTTTTGAAGAGGTTTGTTTTTTTTTTCCTGACATGGCTACCTGTGGTTCAACAGATGTTCATTTGAAAAAAAAAAACAAGCAGGAAAAGGAAGACACAAGAAGAGTCTTTCCCCCTCACCCCAGATTCCAACAGCAGGGCAAAGACAACACAAGGACACAGATTTCCAGGAAACTGGGAAGTGCTGGAGGCTGCTGATCACCCCCCACAAACAGGAAGGGGGCAGCCCCAGGGATGCAGGAGGGCTCCCTGCAGGGTGAGGCAGGAAAGGGACGCACCAGGAGAGCACAGGGAGCGATGGCAGCACGAGGTGAGCCTGCAGCAGCAGCCTCTGCCTTATGCTATCATCGCACAGACATATTATCCACCAGGAACTCCACCTGGAAAACCGCTAATAAAGTAAGTCAGGCTATTCCCCAGCAGGGGAATCAGAGCTAATCAGTGAAAGGATGCCTTCCCTGCCCCTTCCAGGCAGGAGCCTCTCGCTGGAAGCTTTCACTCGAACACCGTGTTGATCTCTGAAGGAAAACCTGCAGCTGCTCTAATTTCTGTGTTAATGGCACCGAGCACCACCCACGGCCTGGGCTGCCCTGACACCAGCCAGAGATGCCACCAGGAATTTGGGATGCTGAGGTGTAGGAGCATCCATGGACGGCAGGGAGAAGGAACTCTGCTGACTTGAGATATTTTAGAACACATGGTTTTATTGCAAGGGTCGTGGGTAAAAAGGGCCTTCAGCCACCAGTCTCGGCTAAAGGGATACCCCAAAGAGAGAGGGAGAAAGAACAAGAGGGTGAAAGGTAAGAGAGGTGGCAGCGAGAGAGGTGGCAGGGGTAAGAGAGTGAGAGAGAGAGAATTAAGAGAGCAAGGTCTTTGTCACAATACATTATATTTCCTTTTGTGATGAATATTCTAATTTACAGTGACCAACTAATACAAGACACAAAATTTTATAGAATCTACATACAGCCTATAAGAACTATACTGTGCTATATTTTAAACTCTAAAAACTACTCTTTAGACTTTTCTCTTTTGCTACATTGATCTTTGGATCCCTCAGCCAGCAGAAAGGTATTGTTCAATCAAAAAGGATTCTCCTTCAGCTGGCTAGACTATTGTTTTCAGGTTATATAGTAACTAAGACTCGGTATCCTACAACTCGAAGTAAGCTCCCATTTCTATTTCGATTATAGGTTTCATATTTTCAGAATCTTTTGCTAAACAATCACATTTATAAGGTTTCCCTGATTCATCTTCCCCAACACTGAGGGAGCAGGACACTACAGAGGCACATCAAACCTTAGCCCTTGGTAGCCACCACGCCACTTCACAGACAGGACACATCTCCTGCTTTTCAGGCTCTCTGGAAGAGCTGTTCCTATCTGCAGCAGCACACCAGGTGCACAGCAGGACACCTGCTATAAACAAACCCACCCTCAGCTGCGATGATACTGGCTCTGCCTTTGTTGACTCTGAAATTCTGCTTTTGAAGACAGCAAGGGGAGGAAACCAGAAGATGCAATCCTGGCTGCCACTCTACAACCATCCTTTTTTTTTTTTTTTTTTTTTTTTTTTTTTTTTTTTTTTTTCTCTCTCTCTCCTTATCTCATTTCACATATGTAAAGAACCACAGGCAAGATATCTCTGAAAGTAAACAGGCACCAGAGCATGCTGCATCCCCTCCAAATCAGGGGCCAGCACAGGCAGTGCTCATTCATTCAGCAGCAGGTTTTTAATCGATGCCTAAGGAAGGGAGGCTGGGGACCACTTCTGGCACTCAGGATCAGGGGGATCTGTTGAGAAGCTTTAGCTCTGCCATGATTGGTGATGGCTTTGGGATCAGTGCACAGCCCAAATCCAGACTGGGAAAGCACTGCTGGTCCTTCAGCATCTCCTGAGCACCATCCTTTACCACCATTCTTCTGACAAATCCACAGAAGGGGTGTAAAGTCCTTCACTTGAAAAAGAATTTAAAAAAAAAATCTTCCCTAATTAAAACAAAGGATCTGCTTATGAACCCACATAAAATGAGGGCAGCTTTTACAATAGCTTTAGAGAGAGATGTGCATGTGGAAGGGTGGGACTGAGGTTGTCAGGGTGCAGGTGGTGGAGGAAAGAGCCCGGAAATGAGCTGTTCTCCATGTTCAACATTTCTCCAATCATTTTCATATTAGCATATCTCTAAGTGCATATAATTTTCACATCAAAGGGTAATTTTTTTTAGGTATTTAAAAAAATAAAAACAACAAACCCCCCCCCCCCCAGGATTGAAGTAGAGAATAATTTCTTTCCTGAAGTCTTTCAAGCAGCTCCTCTCTATGACATGACAGTAAAATTACAGAGGAGACAAGTGTTTAGAAAACTCTTCCCTGGAATTCAGATTATTCTTCAAGCACAGAGTAAAAAAGGTTCAGCCAAACTGCTACAGGAAACATAAAGAAAGCCCTGGGAGCACCAGAGCACCAACTTTACAGTGTCTTCATTCAAGAGCAGCCTGAATCTTCTGCCCATTGCTTTAAGGGCTGAGAAAATCAGCATTTCTGAGCTTGTGATGGGCAGGGAAAACTGGAGACAAGTCTGAGCCCTTGTCTCCCACCAGCCCTTCCCAGCCAGGGTGGTCTCCATGCAAAAGCTGGGAGTAACTCCCTCCCTTTCCCTCTGCACTGCTCATCCTTTGCTCTGCAGCCCACAAGGCTCTTTTACTTCTCTGGATCCAGACAGGGGCAGCATGGATAGGCATCAAACACTTCTCTCCAACCCTCACTAGAGCCTTGCAGGGCCCCTTTTACTCTCCCCTGCCTCTTGCAGCAGCTCGAGGCTGGTCTTAGTGCTGTGTTCCAGCAATCTCAGGAACCAGGCTCGGGCAGGAGCTCTCCTTTAATGAGATTTTATTAAAAGACTCTATTACAAATAGCCACTTAAGCAAGTGAACCTTTGGAGCCTTTAGTCCATGATGTCAGTGCTGTGGCTGGATGTTTCCTGGGAGTACTAAACCTGATGCTAATATAGGGCTGTTCTATATGACAGCTATAAAACTGCTTAAGCGTACCAGGCAGGAGGCCAGCAGGGCTTTTTGTGGCTATCAGGGCTTGGCTAAAGGTCCCCTGCAACAAGGCAGGAGGAAGCAGAGCCCCAGGCAGGGATTCAGCTTTCCCTCACCTCCTTTGCAAGGCTGGAAAACCCCCTGAGGCTGGAAAAATCCACAGAGCAGAGACTCGGCAGCAAAGCCTTCGCATCCGTGCTCAGATCTCCTGTGGCTGGAGAGATTATCCATCTCTGTGCCCTGCCTGTGGGGCCCCTGAGGCAGCTCTGCATCACCACCCACATGGGATACACCACACCACCTCTCCCCCTGCCTCCCAACCATGGCCAGCAGCTGTAGGAATACCCAAAATTTCTCTGTGCTCAGTGGGTTTATTGTCACATCCATCAACACCAGCCTGGCTTTTCAGCCTGCCCTCCACTGCAGAGCTGCCTACCTGCCCTGTCCTCACAGGCATCCCCGGGGCTGCACTGTGTCCCCAGGCAGCTGCCTGCCCTCAGCAAAGCCTCCTGTTTGCAAATCACACCCAAGATACACGAGGAATGCCAGCAATGTTTGCCAGCAGTTACCGATATTAAAACTCCCAGCAGAACTGCTCCGACCCACCTGTCAGCTGGGGAGAGATAAGCAGAGGGCATAATAATAATAATACACATTAATCACGTTTTAATCTGCAGTGTTCCACCAATAGGTGGCACCAGCAATTTTTGGATGTGCTACAACATGGTACATCTGCTCTCCTGCCACAGGGCACGGGGCCCATGGCAGGGCAGGGCAGATGGATGGACCATCTATTGCCATGGCAGCATCCAGCCCCTCTCTTTTTCCTTTGAGGAGGGAAAGGTTAAAACTCCCACAAGCCAATTTTTCCTTCCCCAAACAAACTTATTTCCAGGCATAAACCTCACTTGAATGAGTCTTTCAGGGAATATGAGTCTGGGAGCTGTATGGAAATAGATCAGAAAAAAATTGCTTGAAATGGAAGAACAGACTAAGCCTCTGTAGGAGACACAGCAAGACACAATTTAACGCTGCAAACCCAAAACTTCTCATAGCTGAGGGTGGCCACTCATGAAAACATCTAAATCAGAATCTAACATAGTTTAAATATATTGTATAAGTATGTTAGTTCAACTAGAGCATCCTACAGAGAAAAGCATCACATCACACGTGTGCCCAAGACACACATGCTTGATCTCTGTACACACAATAAAGGAGAAGCAACCCCAGCCAGGTCCAACCAAGCCTGTGGTGGACACAACTTCACAGGGAAAACTTCCCAGAGCCAAGGCAAGGCTGGAAACAGCCTAAGAAGCAAAGTCCCATCAGCTGTACCACATCACTACAGGTGCACACAGCATCCAACCACTTCAGCTTACAACTCCACGCAGCTGAATTCAGCCCGTATAAATTATTAAAGAGTCTGCAGAACATTACACAGTTCATGTAGTTAATGATTATAGTTCAGTGTCTAGGTCAGATATAATTAGATGTTACATTAAAATAGCTTCACAGAGCCATTTATTCTGATTTAATTACTTAAAATGATAATATAATGAGCAGTGCTTTCAAAGAAAAAAAAAAGAAATCTTTTAATGAGCTCATTTTAAGTTAATATAAGGCAAATTAATCATTTAACAAAATGCGGTGAAAAGACAAGTGCATATTTCAAAATATGTTGTGCCTTTGTCAAGGGGATTTGTTTATTACCACGCTGGGAAAGACACAAAAATTGGAGGCTCTCGAAACGACATCACAGCCCACTGTACATCTGGAACATCTTTAAACCATATTTTCTTCCTTTCCCAGATATACCTGCTACGCCAGAGCCCTTTGAAATACAACCTGAGCAGCAGATTAATGACCATCAAACTGTGTCTTTATCCCAACGTGAAGCAGAGCGAGAGCCCTGCAGAGCAGTCACCCGAGGAGGTGAGCTCCTGGTGAAGGGTTAATCGTGCCTTGCTTCATTAATCATTCATTTGCTGGCTCAGAAAATTAGCTTTCACTTGTTTGTTTGCTCAAGAAGCGATAAGCCCATTCCCTCGCCAGTTCATCTATTTTCTTCCCTTTTTTGCATTGTTTTAGAGATTTTAATCCTTTCCAATTTTTGTAATCAGTCATTTTGGTCTTTTAGCAGGAGCGTTTCCAAGCGTGCAATTACTGGAGTGAAAGCAGGCGGCTCTCTGCAGGGAAGGAGCAGGCTCTGGTTCACAACCCTGCCAGCAACCGCAGCCTCTCCTCTTGTCCCACGGGGCACATCACACAGCCCCCGAGCAAAGGTGTCCTCACCCCCAGGGCCAGCCCATTTCTCTGCTAACAGGACTCCCTGCACTTCCACAGGCATTTAAATAAACGTTTGGACAGGGCCTTAAGAGCAAGGCAAGACATACTGAGTGGTTTGCAGGTCGTGTCCCAGCCACTCACTCCTTCTATCCTAACCTGGAGCTGCAGCCTCAACTGAGCCAGCAAGGAAAACCTGGAGATATCTGTGGAGGAGGTAAAAGGGGGGGTCTTACTCCCCACACAACACAAACCTGCCTCAATAAAAGCTTTTCAAACATTTCCACAGCATCACCTGCAAAACACGCGCTCTTCCAGCCCTGGCATCACCCGGATACCTCAGCGAGGGAGTGGGGACTGCCTGTCACACGGCAACTGCACTCCTCCCACCAGGAACAGAAATAATTTGGGGCTACACGTTTCTTCCTCTGCTCCCAATTAGGCAAAGGCGGCGGCTTTCAGCAGCCGCGGTGCTATGACAACCCTCCGGCTGCCATCCATCTCCCAGGTGGCACAGGCAGCCTCCGGGTGCGCCCACCCGTGACCTCCCCGGGCCCTCCCTCTCAATTACTGTGCCTTAGGTAGGCTGCAGCTGGGATAGCACTCTCCCTTTGCTTTTATTTTTTTTTTTTTTTTCTTTTCTTCTTTTATAATATTTTTTTTTTCACAGCCCAACCTACCAGGTTTGCAGCAGCAAAGCCCCCCCTGGCCAGTTGCCCACATTTGCTTGTGGCAGCAGACCAAAGCAGGATGTGTGCAGCCCAGCGTGGCCTCAAACTCCACTCGCTGCTGCTGCTTCCCCCTTTTCTAGCCCGAAACCTGGGCTTTGAGGAAAAACACATCTCTGAGCCACAAGGCCCCAGCGTGAGGCTCGTGTCACACAGTCATTAATAAGGCTTTCCAGACAAATCTGACTGGAGAGATAATAGGCTTAAACAATTAGAAAAAGAAAAAGAGAAAAAAGTTTAAAAAAATTTCTGTGATGGAGCGTTTTCTTGTCCCATTCGCTGTAATTATTTTCTAAATGTAGATCATTATATACGATGCAGGCAGCAGTGTTCCAGACCTAATCAGGCCATATGTTTCCACATTTTGAAAAGAAAACTAATTTAAAAGAAATGAAAAATAAAAAGAGGGGGGAAAAAAAGAGAAGGTTTGTGAAGAGGACTGGTAGGTTTGGGTCGGAGAGGAGCGGTGAAGGAATCTTTCAGGAATGTATACATTCGCTCGGCTCGGCTCTGCGTTTTGTTTTCAGAATTGTTTCTGGCAGAAACCTAAAGAAAAATATGAACCAGATGTACAAGGAAATAGTTTCTTCATCAGAATGAGAAGAATAGCTCTCTGTCTGCCAGCAGACTTGGAGCCTTTACGTTTTACCAAGGTGATGTTAAAAATACCCTTCAGTGGTGGGTTCTCCTCCAGCAGTGCCAGGGGCAAATGGGACACAGGGAGAGCATCCCTGGGCAGCGGGATGACCCAGGAGAGTATCTGCAACTCCCCAGGACAGCATCTGCTCCTCCCAGGTGCCCTCAGGTCTGGGGTGAGTGGTGGCACATCCCAGTGCCAGCAGAGATCCCAGACAGGCAGCCAGGGCTGGGCAGGGCACCTGGCAGCTGCTGCTGCTGTGTTTGGGTTTCTCCAGCCACTCCCAAGGATTCACCATGCCAGGGGCTCAGTCCTGAGCCAGGCCCTCATGGCACTGGGGGATGCACAGGTCTCAGCTTTCCCTAAGGGTTCAGGGAATGACTGGCTGGGGTGGGGAAGAGCAGATCTGAAAGTCTCATCTAAGAGCAGCCCTTGGCAGAAAGGAGGTGGGAACAGCCCAGGAGCACCCTGTCTGCCCCTCGGGGCTCCAACTGATACCTCAGCCATTGCCCCCTCACTTTCATTTGCCAGGTAAAGCAAATCCTCTCCAACTTCTCATTTCTCCTCTACTCCAAGGCTGCAGCACAGGATGTGGGCTGATGGCCCAGCCCTGGGCTGGCCCTTCAGGGTGAATCCTCTATGCCCACCTCCCGTGGGCATCTGCACCACGGCAGAAACATGAGCAGCATCTCTGCTGACATAGATGGAAAGATGGGAAAGGTCCCAGAAATGGCTCAGCAGCTTCATCACAGCATCTTAGCAGAGGTGTGGGGAGGGCAGGGACTGAGACTGAGTGATGGGGAGAAGAAATAGTAACAAATTATTCCTCTGCTCCAAATTACTGACTCATGACAAAACTAGCCATGGGCAAGAGGGCAGGTCCTGAATGCTGAAGTGCTCCCATCCCTCATCCTGGGGCTGTGGCTGTGCCTGAAGCCCTGCTCCACTCCTGGGGTCTCTGTGTCCCTGGGGCACCACGGGGTCCTGCTGGGAGAAGGAGGATCCACCACACCAGGTGGCCTTCAGACACCCTGGGGTTGCACCCTGTCACCTGTGGGTGCTGCAGGGGCACAGGAACCTCTGCAACCCGTCAGGGCTCCCAGGGAATCCCCAGTGACTCCAGTGAGGTCACGGCTTGGGAAGGGAGCTCAGCTGGAAATCAAATGGGACAGGAAGAGAGCAAGAGGGAGCAACCAGGGAACTTTAATCTCATTAAATACACCTTGAGGCTTAAAGTAATTTTGCCAGAAGGAGTCTTTTTCTTGCCTTTAACCTTGCTCCAGCCTCCCTGCAGCAGGAACAGGCTTCACAAGGACTTGTCCTTCTCTGCTTCGGGCAGGTCAGAAACCTCTCTGAATTCTCCTGGGTGCTGGATTGGAAAGGAGGTGGGAAAAAAAATGCACTGGTCTACTGAAACCAGCTTATTTTGAGGGAACCACCTCAGCTTTGATGAACAGAATTGCTGATGAGGATCTCCAGCAGCAGTAGCAGGCGGTGGCTCTTCCGTAGGCGTTTGTTGTCCACAGAAGATGAATTTCTGTCTCTCAACAGTTTTTAATTCCAGCAGAAAAAGTTTTCCAAGGTTTTGTAATTAAAGGTAAGGAAACCCAAGGCCTCATTACAGTAGTATCGCAGTATCTTTGTGTTCTGGCCAGCACTACTTTAAAACAAACAAATGCTGCAAGCTCTGGAGTTGGCTCAGCAAATTGGCTTAGTCCTCATAGGCACTGGCTAATACAAAGAGCAAGAAGTTCAATTTTTCTGCACTGAAAAAAAACCCAGTTTCATCTGTTTGAAAGCCAGCAGCATCAGCTTCCCAGGTCTATCACAACTCCCCATAAATTAAAAAGCTCAGTTGTATTTCACAAAGCATCTAAAGCAGCTGAGATTTCACATGGGACACCCAGGAGAGAAGTTTAACAGCGCATGTTTCATGGTGATTGGCAAATTATCAGGTCATTGCTCCAACTTCCACAAACATCAGCAGCCAAAAGCAATAAAAATACAGGTTTTGGTCTCAGGAGCCTTCAAACTGTTTTCCAGAGTTCGACTGCATGACAAGATGCTCACTAGGACGCTGCAGAAGCACTGAGCTGCCTAATTAGAATAACACAGATGCAGTTCAGTTTTTAAGTCAATCAGAACAATAAACATAGAACCAACAGATTTTCACAAGAATTGATCAAACATTTTCCTTGCTTTGTGTTGTAAAGGCAAATTTTTCTATTTTGTCATCAAGTAACCCCGAGGAATCCCATTCCTCCTTTGGCCAAGGTGCATCTCTATAGGTGGCCACTCTTCAGCTTACCTGGAATTTGTCTCATTCAATGGTCTCAGCATTAGGAAAAAGCTCCCACACACATTTATTCAATGGTCTCAGCACTAAGAAAAAGCTCCCACGCACATTTCTTCCAGCTCTCCCATCTGACAGGCGAGCCAATGTACGCACGGGGCGGGTATCTCCAACCTCAACATTTCCCTGACAACAATATCAAGAAAAAAAACTCCAGGGGTTTTGTTAATAGAGAGGAACTTCAAACGTCCTTTATTCCCGGATTTAAGCGGGCTGTAATCCTATAGGGTTGATTTTTCTCTCGCTGGTGAGAACAGATACCAACGAGTTGTTTCCTGAAACACTCACAACTGTTACTGATGCTTTTTTTTTTAACCTTGCTTGAAAAACTTTGAGTTCCTCCGAGCAACCAGGAGCCAGACACTCCTCTTTCCTTTCTCCCCCAGCTTTGAGAAGGCTGCTGCCTGCACTGGAGGCAGTGGGGCACAAGCCTGCTTTGCTTTTTTTTGCCACAAAAAGCACAGCTGGGTGCAGCCCATCTGCTAGGGAGACTCCAGATGCAGACAGAGCATCCTCCTCTCCCTGCTCGGTGTTTGCATCCTCTCCCTGGCTCTGCCCTGCCTGTTCCTGCCCTGCTGCCGAGCTCTCCCGGGGCTGAGCAGCGCTGCTGAGGGGATAAGGGGCTGCGATTAGACTCTGCAATTCCCCGCTCGTGTGGGCTGGCAGAAAATTACTGCTCAGCCGGAGAGGAAAATAACATCTTATTTACCGTCTCTCCTGGGACTCGTCTGAGGGCTGAGCAAGTGCTGACTCACAGGCTGAGGAGAGGTGCCGAAATGCAAAGCCCAGCTGTGAGCTGTGAGCTGTGAGCTGTGAGCTGTGAGCTGGGAGCTGGGAGCTGGGAGATGGGAGATGGGAGATGGGAGATGGGAGATGGGAGCTGGGAGCGGGGAGCTGGGAGATGGGAGATGGGAGCTGGGAGCTGAGCTGGGAGCTGGGAGCTGAGCTGGGAGATGGGAGCTGGGAGATGGGAGATGGGAGATGGGAGCTGGGAGCTGGGAGATGGGAGATGGGAGATGGGAGCTGGGAGATGGGAGATGGGAGCTGGGAGATGGGAGATGGGAGATGGGAGCTGGGAGCTGAGCTGGGAGCTGGGAGCTGGGAGCTGGGAGATGGGAGCTGGGAGATGGGAGCTGGGAGCTGGGAGCTGGGAGATGGGAGCTGGGAGCTGGGAGATGGGAGCTGGGAGCTGGGAGCTGGGAGCTCTTCTCAGCGCTGGCAGAGCCCCACACCTGTACCCGCACCTGTCCTGGCACCGGTACCTGCACCTGTCCTGGCACTGGTACCCATCAGGGCTGTCCCCATGGACCAGAAATGGGATTTTCTACCTCCACCAACCTCAGGCAGTTTGTGACTGTCCCTCCACAGGCAACACCCTCAAACACCGTGGGGTGCATGGCCTGGAGTGACAGGGACAGGCCAAGGGCCACCACACACTTCCACCCCACAGAACTGCCAAGAGAGCCAGGAGTTTTTTAAAAAAGGACCCTGCCTCCCCATTTCACTTTCCTGCTGAAAACATCTGGTCAGCTTGGCACCTATGCTGCAGCAAATATAGCAGAGCATCTTGCTCACGGGCACGGTGCCACCGCGACAGATGGGTACGAGCACAGGCAGCCAAGAGACCTTGTATCAGCATCAAGTGTGTTTGCTAAGGGCAGGATTCGCAGCCAGAAATGTCAAAATGGCTGAGTTTCCTTGCCTGTAGATACCGGGGAGGCGAGACTGTGCTAAACCAGCTCTGGGCAGGATTAAGCTCTGGGATGGTGGGGGAAAGCTCGTTTCTGCAGCTACAGAGCATAAGTTTCTGGTCGCGTGGAGCTGGATTAATTTCTGGCTTGGGGATGTTCCCGCTGCCTCATCCCGTTTCCAGGCGAGAGAGCCCACGGATCGCCCTGGAGCTGGCGGGACACCAGCGAGGCGAGAAAGCCATAATCCCGCAGCCGGGAGGGACACGGGCAACAAATTTGTCTTTGCAAAATGGGCTCAGAGACCTGCTCTCAATTAACCCCAGGTCAGCTCGGCAGGCACAGGGAGGTGCCAGCGCGTCCCCGCTGCGCACACCCCCGCAGCCGCGGGCAAAGCTACGCCTGGCTTCGCCGGGCCGACCGCTGCCTTCATTTTCCATCAGGGAAAGAGCAAAGGACTAATTGCGCTAATTAGCGTTGCCCTCATTTCACGGCAATTTCAGAGCGCTCGGCAGAGCGCTGAGCCCCGTGGCGGGTCGGGAAGAGGAGTGGGAATGAGGAGCGGCAGATGTGCAGCAGGGAAAGTGTGGGACGGGCTGTCCCTGGTCACTCCTGGCGGCACGGGTCCTTGGGGCGGCCACCAGGACCTGGCCACGGCAGCCACAGCGGCGGGAGAGCGGCTGAGCATCCCGCATCCCTCGTCCTGCATCCCGCATCCTGCATCCCGCACCCCTCATCCTACATCCTTCATCCCGCACCCCGCACCCCGCACCCCTCATCCTGCATCCCGCATCCTGCCATCCCTCATCCTGCATCCCGCATCCTGCACCCCACATCCCTCATCCCGCATCCCTCATCCCGCATCCCTCATCTCACATCCCTCATCCCTCATCCTGCATCCCTCATCCCGCATCTCTCATCCCACATTCCCTGCCAGGGACGCTCGGCAGCCCCCGGGAGCGATGCCCAGCGGGGTCAGGTGGGGAATGGAGCAGCGCAGGGCACAGGGAGGAAGCTGCCCATGCCACGCTCCCCGCTGGGCACCTGCCCTCACAGACGAGTGATTGAGGCATTGTGGTCCTGCCTGGCCACAGAAACAAACACTCTCTGTATGAAAATCTCGGTTTTCTAACCCCAAAGATGCTTCCTGTGGGTAAACCTGGTTGGTTGCTTGAAGGGGGGGACAGAGAGGCATGGGATGAGCTATTCAGAGAGGCTGGAGGAAAAGGAGGAGCAGGGCAGGGATGTTTTTTCTCCCATGCAGTTACAGCCCAACTCACTCCTTCCTCAGCTGGTGCTTTAAGAAAAAAAAGTAATGCAACACATACCCAGAATGGGAAAGGAAGAAGAATTGGCAGGAACCAGCACGTCTGCACTTGTTTTAAATTTTTATATTTATTAAAAAGTTCTGGAAGTCTCCTGCATTCCAGCAGCCTCTGGAACAGCACTGAAATAAGTTACATACTGGGGAAGGTTTGATTTCTAGCAGCTCCAGACAAACACATCTCCTGGAGGGACTGGTAAGGATGGGCACAGGAGTGACTTGTCCATGCATAATCCCATCTGTGAAATGTTCATATTCTCCAGTCTGAGCCCTTCTGGCAGAGGCAGGAGTCAACAGCAAGCTGGCCTCAAGTCTAACCATGAGGGAGCTTGGATGGAGGTGTTTACAGGAACATCCAGCACTTCCAGCAGCTCTGACATCCTCCAGCAAACAGCTGATCTAAGAAGGATCATAAAGAAAGTAATTAAATACTGAAATGCCACTAAAAAGACAAGAGATGGAGACAGCTGGCAGTGCCCTGACCTTCTGTGCTGGTGCCAAGAAAAAGCCCAGACCACAGCAAACTCTGGTGAAGAAGGCAAATGCTGCCCAGACAGCCCAGTTTTGTGAAAATAAGATGCTCAGCCAGCTTCCAAATCTGCCTCTGAGCCCCTGAACAGGACACCAGGGAGGCACAGGAGAGATATTGCACACACCAGGAGCAAACACACTGCCCAGCACCAATGTTTAGCTCTGGTGGTTTCTTCCCCACAGTGATGCTCATCCCCCTGCCAGGACTGTTCCCTTCACCCCCTAAGCACTAAGAGCCTCAGACCTCCAAATTTTGGGGATGTTTTTGCCCGCAGCAGGTTGGAATGCACCCAGTGCTGGGTCTGGCAGCAGGGATTGCTGCCGGGTGGAGCGGGCAGAGCCAAGGCTGGCACGGGGACACTGCCTGTGGGCACTGCCAGCAGCAGCACAAGGGGCTGGGACCTGCAGACAGCTCTTCTCAGCACTGCCAGGCAGGATCAGGGGCTGGCTGAGGAGATCAGCTCCGGATTAAAGCCATGTGCTGGTGTGAGACCCACTGGGAAAGTGACCCCCTTCAAAAAAAGTTATTTTGGAAGGAATCCTGAGTGGATACAAGGGAAGGAGGGGAGGCATGAGTGAGAAAAAGGATGGAAAAGAGCAGGAACTCTGCTGGGAAGCTGAGAAGGACAGAATGGAGAGAGGGTGAAGTCTATGCAAATACTGGATGAGGAATGAATATTTTGCACAGATCAGGATAGGACTGCCCTTACCTGAGCCATGCAGTTCCTCAAGACCCTCTGATTTGCCACAGTCACATTTTAAACTCTGGAATTCCATCTGGAATGCAAATTCAATGCTGATTTTAAAACTGCATGGCAGGTTTGGGGACACAAGACCAAACAAAGGACCTGGCTGCAGGTACAAGAGGAAATGCACTTTCTTCCTTTCGTTTGGGGAAAAAACACAGATCTGCAAGTCCAGATAACTGAATTCCTTAAACACACACAGCTGGCTTATACAGACCCTGCAGCTCCAGCTGATTGACAAAACTCACTCTGAATATCCTGAAACATCATAAAACACAGGAAATGTGTATCTGATAACCACGTCCTACAACGAGGACATCCTACAACACAGACATCCTTTATTCCTCCTGCAATTACCTTCACGCAGCTCTGTCTTATTCAGCAGCTCTGTGGTCTGCAGACTTTGGAGATTTACCTCTTTACATTTACTTTTTTTCCTTTTTTTTTTTTCAGTTACAAATATTCTGAGATAAAAAGGGTCTGGGAAGAAAGAGAACTCTTTACCTGTGAGGAGTGAACAAGAGAAATAGGAGGACACAAAAAAACGTGGAGTTTCTCCACTTACTTTCTTTGCATCCTTTGTATTCCCCGAGCTGCAATGAGAGTGGCAAATCACAAAACCCCAGTTCAGGACAAAGTTCTACAAAGCATCAAAATAAGTCTGTGGTGCTCATAGGCCAAATAAATTAAGAGCATCCAGTAAAAACCTAGAATTTATTGTTATTCACCAGAACAGACCCAAACATGCTGCTGTTAAAAAATTAGGGAGAGGCCTGGAAGTGGCAATAATCTCCCCAGCTCAGTGGAGAAGGAATCTAACTTAGCTTCCTTCTGGTGCTAATAATTAGAAGGACTTGTGAGGCCTGAGGGGGCATTAGGTTGTTTACAATTTGGACTTTACCAGATGAATTAAGGTCTATCAGAGGCCAGCAGAGATTTCCCAGGAGGAGCTTGAGTCCTGCTGGGCAGATTCTCTGTGTTGTCCATGGCAGCAGGAGTGCCCCTTGGACTGAGACAGAAAACAGCTTTAAAAGGATAAAAAATGGAAAACAGGCTGAATTAGCCCAAGAAAAAGATCAATATCTATACAGGGCACCTGAAGCTGGTACCAAAGCTCTGCCTGCAGAAAAAGAGGGAGACTGGAGCACTGTTCCTGTGAGTGGAATGGGACCTGACCGTGGATGGAATAATAACGTTGCCTCCAGTCAGCTAACAGCCTTTCTGGGAAAGAGGCAGAGGTGAAAACTGCATTGCCTGTTTTAATTCTTTCCCCCCAGTTCTGGAGCTTTGTACTGTTCTGTCTTAAATGACCCAATATGGGACTTTGATCAGACAGTCCCTAGGTGAGTTCTTCCCCGAATGTGACAGTTAATGCCATCTGAAGGGCTGCCCAAAAAGGCTCCTTTGGAAAAGCTCTTTCTCCAGCTAACCTCTCCTCCAATTTAGTACTTTACATCTGAAATTTTGAAGCCAATTTTCTTTTTACTGGGGCTTTAATGAAAGGAGCAAATTATTTATAATGGCAGTTGTTACTCCGGGAAGAGGCAAGTGAAGCTCTTAGGACTTTTGCCCTAGACCTCGTGTCACTTTTTAGCTCTGTTTGAGCAGCAGAGACACATTTTTTACTCCAGTGGTTCATTTATTCCACACAAATTACCACAAAGCCTTGTGACAGCAGTGGAGCCTGGGGGGTCACCTTGGTGAGCAGGAGGCATGTGGGAGGGTCTCACACATCTCTGGATGGTCACAAATGGCTCTGGAGAGCATTTCTGCCCCCACCCCAGTGGGGTTTGCCTTCTTATCACACAGCCCTGCTGTAATTCTGCCTCTCTCCCTGGCACCAGACACTTTCTGGTCCTGCTCCATTCCACAGTCCAGGCACCCAACACCAGCCAGGGCCTCTGCAGCTCTGGCCCCCAGGCTGACCAAAATGTCTCATTTAATCCATTAGCAGCTTCTAAAATGAAAGCTTTTAGAGCAGGAGAACACCCATTGCCCAAGCTTGGGAAGCGATGGATGCTCCTGGGTTCACCCAAGGGAAGTGCCTGAGCCTCTGGAGGGACCTACAAACATTTGAGCTGCTGTGAAAAGTTGGATTATTATTTTAATTAGCTCTGTCCAAACCCTGTCTGGGTCCTGAGCAAGCACTTTCTCTCTCAATCATCACACAGAGCAACACAAGGCTCTTTGCAAAAAATGGATAGTAAAGGAACCCAAACCCACAACTTTTTAACACTTCTGACTTTTGTAACAATCTGTTTATTTTATTAGCTGAGAACTGACAGTAGGGTGAATGTTGTTTGAGTCAACTTACATATATAGGTAAAAAAAAACCTCAGTGACTTAGGAAAGGGGTCTGGGAAGGGAGAGGCAGGGAGGTGGGAAACGACTTATTGCTTTGCAATAAAGCTTTTAAAGAAAAGAGAAAGGGGTGGGGAGAGAAGGAAAGAAAAGAGCAGCAGGAGGCCATCTAACAAAGCGGATTCTGCCCAAATTGCCAGCGAGAGGCCCACGAGTCAGTGGGGGCTCACGATGGGGGCAAAAACTCCAGCAGCCCTGAGGATATTGTGAGGTGAAGAAAGTGCTTTGCAAAGTGGGAACAGCCTGCCCTGTCGCTAGGGTCCTTCCTTTGTTTTCTCAGCCCTGCAAATCACTATCTGGATGGTATTTTGTAAAGGCAGCCCTTGCCTGGTGGGATGGGCAGCTCCCTGTAGCCGGTGTCCTACACCATCTGCATCCTCTTGTGACCCAAAAATAATTTCAGGGCAGCTGCATTGTATTTACCCTCCACAGATTTCCCTTTGGGCCAGAGGATACCAAACTCGTGGCAGAGACAATATCTTGTCTGAATGTCACATCCAAATTAGTAAAATTACTTTGGCTAAGCCAACAAGCAAATGCTTCTTGAAAAATCCCACCAGTTGCTCCTTGCTCTGTGCAAACCAGTGGAATGCTCCAGAGCTCACTCTGTAACCTGCTGCGTCCTCTGTACATGAGACAGCACACAGCCACTGCTCTGACACACCTGTGCTAAAAATAAATTGTGTCAGGGTTTAGAGCAGTGCCTCGCTTTACCAACCAGTGAAACGGGCAGTAAATCTGCCCCACAGACTCCCTGTTTCTTGCTGGTGGATGAAAATCCCTGTGGCTGGATGCTGAGTGCTTTGGATCTGTGGGAAGCCACATCTCCCTCAAAAGAGCCCCCAGCCAGGACCAGCCTCTGCAGGACAACGCTGTGAGGGGAGACTTTGAAGTCCTGGCCTTTCTTCTCTTTCAAGGGGCGATTTATAGAGGCACTTGCTGCCACGAGATTGATGGACAAAAGGGCTGGATCAGTTACTGTATAGTCAGGGGTGAAAGCCTGGATCCATCAAGGTCAGTGGCAAAATTCCCACTGACTTCAATGAGGGCAGGAATTCCACCCTGCTCTCTGCTTCGCTGGATGCACTTTCACATGGAAACCTCGTGTCACAGCCAGACAGATGTTAAATTCAGCTTTTCCTTCAGCACACACAGCACAGACACCCTCTGGACAAGGCTCTTCAAAGGATCCAGGTTTGGAGTCTGAACACACAAACACACACCCTTTCCCAAAGGGTTTGATATCCTGCAGAGCTGCAGGAAAACACACTTGGTGAAAGGAAAGCAGCAAACTTTACCCCAGGCCTGGGCAGCAGTGACCCGCCTTCCTCCCAACAGGCTCCATAAGTTTTATGAGTTGGTTTACTCTGGTGATTAATAAAACATTAGGTATTTGATGGGATTTATCAGCTTCCCTGTCCAGGTGAGCACACACCTCCCATAAAAGAACCCTCAGTTACACAGCTGCTGCTGAGGACTTTGAGCAAGCACTGTGCACACACTGCTGGAGGACAGTCACCCTTGTGTTTGACATCATTGCTAAGAGATACTGAGATACCAGGTGCTGATGTGAAGGTGAGGTCTGAAGGAGCTGCTCTGGATACCAGAGGCAGCCTGGACAGGCACAGCTGGACAGTGCCTGTCACCCAGCCCTGGGAGCCACCCCCATTCCAAGGACCAAGCAGCAAAATCTCAAGTTAACAGAGATTTTTGTTGGAGAAATACCTGCTCAACCAACTCCCTGCCTGCACTTTTTTTTGACCATATGCTGTCCAGCTACACTCCCCCATGCAAGCATTCATCAGCCCCACGTTCATCTGCATCCTGGCCTGTGCTTACTAGGCATTTTTTAAGATGTCAGTGGGAGAAACATCTCCCACATGTGCTGCAGCATCCTCGTGTGTCAGGAGCTCAAGGTCCACCAATGCCTTTCCTCCTTCCCCCGTGCATTTTGCCAAGTCAGCGGTTTTGGGCTTCAGTTCTCCCTCACAAACACTTCTTCATGAGCTAATGTTAATACCCAGGAGAGATGCAGTCAGACAGCATGGGAAAGTGGGATTTTCAGCTTCCAGAGGAGACAGCACGTTCCCCAGCAGCAGGCCTGCTCATGGGATAATTGCCACACAAATTCCTCCCAGCCATATGGGCAGAGCAGGGAGCACTTTCTTCTCTCACTGTCCCACTATGGCTGTGATGAGGAAGGAGAAAACTCTCCTTCATCATTCCCACTCTGAGCCATCTTGCATGGATAGAAACCTCACATTGATGTCTTGCAGGACACCCAGGGCAGCGACCAGGGCAGCTTCAGTGCGTGAAACTTCCTTGAGGGTGGGGAGGAGGGCAGGGAGAGGCAAGAAGTCAACTAAAAAGAAATCTGTTAGGTTTGAAAGACACACAGGACTTCCAGGACTCCTCAAGCTGGACCCTGCAGCAGTCCATTGTTTTTTCTGGTCATGCTGCAGGCCACCCTTGGCACTCCAGGAACACACCAGGCTCTTCCTGCTGGCAGCAAAGCCCATCCCAGAGGCTGGGGAGACTTTGAAAATCAATTTACAGGCACTGAAGTCTCTGAGCATCTATTGCAGGGCTAAATCTAGTGAGGGGGCTGGGTAAGGCTCACAGGCTGTGGCTTTCCAGACAGGCCTTCATCAAACGCAGAGCCTGGAAAAGGGAAAGGTCTGGGCAGACAGTCTTGCAAGGCCTGGAATAAAGCACTCCAGCCAGATTTGGGTTCAAATTACGTTTTCTAATGTACCACCAGAGATTCTGGCTCTGTTGTTACTGTGCAAAAGGATTTGTAATGGAATGGAGATTTAATCTATTATTGATTATTGTATTATTAAAAAAATAAAAATAAAGTCGGTCTCTTTGAAAGACAAAGTAATATATTTTTTAAAAAAATGAAATTTCACAGTAACTCTTAAAAGTCTTTACTGCTCTTCCCTTTCCTCAATACAAATCTTGTTACCAGAGACAAAGTTTTATTCTTGTGCTGTTTTATATCTCATGGTTTTATCCTGTAGTTCTCCACTCCGGCCCCAGCATCACCTACTTTATCCCTCCTTGTCACCTGCCAGCATTCCCCTCTCCTTGCATCTGCCTGGGCCACATCTCTCTGCTCCTCCAGGACACTCCAGCTTCAGTCACCAGCTGAGGTTCCTTTTACTTTATTTTCCATCAAAAAAAAAAAAAAAAAAAAAATCCCCCAACCTGAAACATACATTTGCAGAAAAAATAACTTTGTACTTTGGCTATGAACGCTCTAGTTCAGAGACATTTAAAATTCTTCGGGGAAATGATTTTATGTCTCATAACTTGGTGTTACCTGACATGGTTTAATGCTCTAGAACTGTGAAAAGGTGAAGACAAGAGGCTGGAACACCAAACCAAGCCAATTCCAATGCAGTTTTGGAGACAGGGAGAGGGATGAAAAGGGGTTTGGGGTAAGATGTGTGTATTGAGGTTCATGTAAAAAAAAAAAACCCACAGGGTACACAGCACAATCAAGCCAACACAGTTGGAACCTCACCTTTTGGTATCCTTTGTAGTTTGTTATTGTAACTGCAAATCTAAGTCTACTTAAAATATCTAAGTGCTGCTTCAACAGAGGTTTTGTTTTGCATCTTGTACAATTAAGCCTCTCAACAGTGGTTTGGGATAAGAGCACATTGGAGATCAAAGTCATGCAGCTACATTTTCCCTCATCACCTGAGGACCACGAACAAAACTCTGCAGATCACAGAAACCTCATTTAAGGTGAAAAATCCCATTAGCTATAATGTGTATATTCTTAACAGATGTTGTGCTGGAGCCAGCAGCTCCATGCTATGGCATCTATTGTGGAAGAACACTATTTAGCCACGAGGTATTTCTTTCATAGCACATTAAGATGCTTGAACTCCAGGGAAAATAAATAAATAAATTCATTTATAATGCATTTAAAAGCAACCTTAGACCTGGAGCTGTTAAGACTGGGTTTGTCACAAAGGCATCTAACTACAGGGCTGTCAAACACCTTCCTGCCTCCCTGTGGGCTGAGAAACCCGGTCCTGGCTGGGGAAGGCAGAATGGGAATGCTGTGACTCACAGCAATAACGTCACCTCCCTCTGGCCACACAGCCAGAGCAGGGACAGGCAGGAGTGCAGGGAACAGGCAGGAATGCAGGGACAGCTCTCACAAGCTGCTGCTCATGGATCCCAGTGTGCCAGCTGTGACTGAGCTCTGGCTGCAGCTCCTGCAAATGCTGGAAAAGAGCACCAGAGATACCTGTGATTTCAAAAAAGCTACTGGTCTAAAGATTAAAAAAACCCACGATAAATTATTTGAGGAGGTTTCTGGCCAGCTGTGAGAAAGGACACATTTCAGCCATGCTGGCAGCTGGAAAAAAGCTAAACCACATCAGAATTAGTATTTTTTGTGATGGGGCTGCGCTTTCCCAGTCACTCCAGACAATGCAGAGCCTTTAGAAATGAAGAAACTCCCAAATGCTGTGAAAGTAAGAGCACTCCTGAGAAGCTCATCCTCAGCTCTGAATCACAGCCTGCTGCAGCTGGGCATCCCTGAAATGCTTCCTTGTGGCTGCACAGGCACCAGCAGCGCCTGTGCCATCCATCAGTGCCTGCACTCTTGGTAGTTCCAGCCCTCCAGGTGGACTCTGGACCTTCCTCCCAGCAGAATTCCCAAGGCTCTCTCTGTGCAGAGCTGTGCTCCATCCTGCAGGAACAGCACTGAGACTCGAGGCCCGCACTGCACTCTGTGGCTGATAAGCAGCTCTCACTTTTAAGATCTCATAAATCACAGTGTCAGGCAGCTTTTACGGTCTAATTGAGCCCGGAGTCTTTCAGTAATAAGCCTTTGAGAAGTGGGGGCAAAAAGAATTTCCCAAACCCGAGTTCTGAGGGGGTTTTTACCCTTGCCAAAGACTTCTCCCTCCAAGGCACTCTTTTGCTGAGCACACCCAGCAACCCCAGGCAGCAGTGATTAAGTGTCAGGTAAGTGTGTCAGGTAACTGCATGCACAGGGAACAATGCCCACCATAGTGAGAGAAAAAGTCACCCAAAGGCCAGACAGATAAAGCAAATCCTGCTCTGGATGTCTTCTCAGCCTCATGTCTCCGGTTTGTGGAAATGAAACATTGCAGCCTGTTAACTCCCTAGAGCCTGGAGAGGGATGGGATCTTATCCCTGAGCCAAAAAGGGGCTTTACAAGAGGCAGATTACAGGAATATCTGCTGTGAGGTTGAAGTTCTGCCTCGAGGAGTGGTTGAAGTAATCAAACTCCAGCACATCTCTGCCACTCTCCATCCTGGTGGGATTTCATGAGGAGAAAAAAATCCTGTCTTCTCCTGACTGTGCTCACCTGTAACCACAAAACCATTCCCAGCCAGACTTGAAGCAATGAGCTCACACAACCCACCCCCGGGTGAATCAGGCACAGGAGGGATTGGTAACAACCAGGGTAACATGACCTCCTCATCTTCTCTTACAGCCAGACCCAGCTTCACCTCCCAGCCATCAGAAGTCAGCACAGTTATCCAGGAAATTACCTTCCTCCTCGATGTGCTCATTAAGCTCTTTACTTAGATAAGGAAGACTGAACTCCTTCCCCTTTCACAGAGTTTAAATCAGTTCTGGTAGTTCTGTGAACTTTTAAGCATAATTAACTTCCATTTTAAAATCACAGATACTGAAACTCAACAATTCATGGTTGATTGACAACCACAACAAAATCCAGGAGCAATAACCTCTCAGCACCTTCCAAAGAAAACTCAGGAGATGCTCCCCTTGGCAAGGATGGATGCTGGCACAGAGTCCTGGATGATCCTGAATTTCTTGCACAGATCAGGATGGGCATCACTGTAAACTAAGGGACCTCTTTCTCTAACTTAAAGTTAGAGGGAATAAAAAGGTGGAGAAAGAAGACAAGCTGAATGAACAGAGCAATTGTGTGTAAGTAAGCAGAGGTGGTAGGTTTAAAATAAACCACTCCTTTAAATACTCAATTAGTTAATTGTTAACATTTGCTTGAAGCATTCTGTTAATTAGTCCATGAATGGCTTCTTTCTTCGTCTGTAATAAAGGATTTCTCAATTCCAGCATCTTAATTATTTGCCTTCATATTGAATCATCTCAGCGCACGCAGTAAAATTTCTTTTTTGAGTAGTGAGTTTTTCTCTCTCTTTTTCCCTCCCTGCAACATGTGGGATTTTTTTGTCATTTATTTTCCTTGTCCAAGAGTGAGTACTTAATGGAACAGTGCTGGGAGTTTTAGGCAAGAATTTAGGAAACTCAGATTTATGTGGGCACTGGTAGATGAACATGGATACACAAAGAAAAAAAGGAATTTTTCTGTCATGTTTGGAGGTAAGTTTCTTCAATATTTGACTATTTGCCTGTGAAATTCAGCAGCATTTCTGCAGGTTGAAAAGTCTGCTGCAGAGATGTGCTGAAATGAGCAGTCCAGGCAGCAAAGGCACGGGAACGTGGAGAAGTTGGGAAGTGCCACTTGTACCCTGATAATTCTTTCCTTGACATCAGCTCAACACCAGAAGGCAACACAAACATTCAGGCTCTGCAATTAAATCTCTCTCTTAATTCCTCTCCTCCTGAGGAAATGCTTCACCAGCTGTTAACAGCTGTGTCAGAGTGCCGGGGGCTGAGCCAGGCTCCTGCCGGCACCTCGGGATGCTTTACACTGCCTTGTGCTGGATTCCCAAAAATTCAGATTCTTCCATGGAATCTGGTGAAGCCAATGTGCAAGGGAAGCCTCTGGTCAGACCTCTCCAAACCCACCCATCTCAGGCTGGGAAGGAAAGCTCAGGCCAGCAGATCAGATCAGCTCCCATTCCAAGGAAACCATCCTGGTAACTTTGCTCACATCGAGGAGCACTAACATCGATGGCTCTTCTGAGACACATTTAAGGTTGGCCTTGGGCCCAGGGATTTTGCAATTCACTTCTGTTCTTGCCTTGAAATATGTTCCCTCAATAGATATTTACATTATTCCTTTATTCCAGTGTAGGTACAATCCATGAGGAATACATCCTGCTCTCTCCTTCCTACCATCCCTCCTCTTTCCTGCCCGCTCAGTCCGCACATTACTCAGAGCCCTGGGTAAAGCTCTTTTCCATGCTAAATATGCATCCAACCACTTAATGAGCTTTGGCCAGCTCGCCAGCAGTTTTGACAGGCCTGTTGAACCCGTGCCAAGCAGAGATGAATGTTTGGCTTGGACCAGCACAATGCTCTGTTTGTCTCATTGTTGCATTGGAAGTGTTAGCAAACTAATGTGACAGGATGGAGACGCATACAACTGAAAAATGGCTGAAAATGTAATTCCGTGTCAGCACTGACTCCTGAAGGATTATTTGTCTCCGGTGACTTTCAGGGAACTTTTCTTTACAAGCTCAGTATAAAGACAGGTCTGTGTGCCGGGGGAAAGCGATCAATTAGTTTTAACCCAGATGTAAGGAGCTGCCCTCTGCTCTTGCTTCCTAAGATTTACTGTAACTCAACCAGGCACTCTACCACAATTTTTTTTTTTTTACTTTTTTTTTTTTTTCCTTTCCAAAAAAAAAAAAAAAAAAAAAAAAAAAAAAAAAAAAACCACCTGTATTTGTCTGCTTGCACAGCCCTGTAAGAACCTGGACTCTGCTCTGCTCCTGGTGTGGGGACAGGATCCTACAAAGGCTGTAACAGGGACCCTCGAGGTCCACAGTTCAAGAGAAATTCCTGGATGAGACCAAATGATGTTCAACTCCAACCAGAGCCATCACTTCATGAGCAGAGCTCTGGACCATTCACCATGGACCATTACAGAGTACAAGGGGTGAAGAATGATCCTTATCTTTCATTTTCTGGCATTTCACTGCATAGAGAAACCTGTGCAGCTGGAGGCCATCTAAACCATGGAGCCCTTTTGGCATCTGGCTCCTTACTCCTTCTTCTGGGGCCTTTTTGCTCATTTGTTAGTTTTGGAGCTGATTTTCATTCTCGTCTCTGCAGCACCATTTTCCCCTTTACATCAGTGAAGGATTCAACATTGAAAAAATCAGAATTATAGTCAGCATCATGTTATTCATTCACATTAGGAAGGCAGGGTCACTCAGGAGGTACCCAGACCTCCATCCCAATGTTTGTCCTCTCCAGACAGGGAGGTCAGGGTTTCCCTGTTTGTCCTCTCCAGACAGGGAGGTCAGGATTTCCCAAGCAGCTGTGGTGCTGTGAGTGACATCCCTGACCATGGCAGGGGCTTGGAACCAGATGATCTTTCCATCCCCAACCATTTTATGATCCTGATAAACACATATCTATTGCTTTTGAGTCTTAAAAACCTCTGTAAATCCAAACCATCACTGTAGATGACATGGTTCATATGCAATAAATGTGGCTGCCACCCCCAGGATTATGAACTGTCCATGTACCCACCCACCCAAAGAAATACACAGCTTCACTGGACATTTTATAGTTCGTTCCTTTCACTTTTATAGCCAGCACTGCAATGATAAATATAGCTGTTTAACCAAAGTCAATGTACTGGAGGCAAAAAAAGGATAAACCATGAACATTTATTTGGATTCCTGCTGCAACAGTGTAAATACTAAAGTTCATTATAAAAATAATGTAAAATAGTCTTCTTAGTGTTATGCTGGCTTTGCAAATCCTTTTAATTATGTCTATATTTCCAACTGCTTGGATGTCAGGAAGAGATGAGCTGGTGCTAAACATGTCCAGTTTGTTGGGGTTTCATACAGTTTTGTATCACCGAAGGATTTTTCAACACCTTGGGTCTTCTTATCTTGTCAGAGCCTATTACTCTTTTATTCCCATGACAATTTACTAGAAACAGAAAGTATAAATTTATGTTTGACTCCTAGGAAAATTGCTAGGATCCCTGCCTGAAGCTCTTGAAGGGACTGACGGGGTTGCCAGGTTGTCATTTGGAGAATTCCATGCATAGCTGCTGCTGCTGTAGATCTTTGGGGACCATGACTTGGCCACCACAAAGAGGATCCTCTATAAACCCCCAGAAAGGACTACAAAGGTGGAAAAGGATTTCATGAAAACTCTTGTTTCCATTTTATAAACCCCTAGTCCACTTCTGAGGACCTTTTCCATGCTCCTCTAATGAAAGCTGTTTCCCAAGAGCTGTTTCTCCAGCTGCTGGAGCTGGAGCTTTGGAGCTTGGGAAAAGTCCTATTGCATGAAAAGGATAGTGATGGAAATTTTTAACAGCACTGATTGTTTAGCTTTTCTTCCCTTTTTCAAAATGAAACACTTTTAAAATCAAGCTATTTTTTTTCCACTGGCTGCTTTGTGAGCACGTTTTTTCACCTGGTTCCAATCTAGACTTGCAAGGCAAAGAGTGAGAGCATCCAGCACACTTCCAGCACAGCAGGGCTCACTTTTCCCAAATTCCCCACCAAATCCTGTGGCTTATCACAAAGGAGCACAGAATAAATATGACTCAATATCCAACATAAACCCTCCAAGGCATGGAGCAGCTTGGAGGGTTGGTAACAAAAGGCCCTCCTCCCTCTAGACTGGCGGTTCACTGGCTGGAAGGCACTGGAAACTCTTTCTCCCTGCTGATTTCTTAGTGGATTTACACCAAAAATGATGGCAATTGGGGTCCAGCCCTGCTGAAGAAATTATTGTGCAGCCCAGCAAAATATCTCAGAGGCACAGGACTGCCTTGGCTCAGGAGGGGTACAGAGCACCACCAACACCCCTGAAGCAGCAGGGATTTGTTGAAAAGTGTAGATGATCCAGCCTGAAGAGCTGCAGCACAAGCTGTGAGGAAGAGCATACCAACCAACCCTCCCTGGAGCAGTGCCACCCATGGGGACAGGGCACAGAGCCTGTCCCAGGGCACCCACACAGCTCTGCAGCTCCTCAAAGGGAGGGGCAGGAAAACCACCCCAAAGTCAGATATCCATCAATGGCACAAACCACAAACCCCTCCTGGCACGGCTCGAGAGCAGCAGAAATCTGAACTCGTGGAGGGAAGGAGAGAGGTTTAGATAAACCAGGCTCCTTGTGGCTGCTCTGAATTCCAGAGCCTGGGACCCGAGACACAATCCTGCTGCAGCCCTTTCCTCTGCCTTATCAAACCCTGTCTTGAAACAATTTTGTCCTTGAACAGATTTCTTAAGCAGTGTAATATGAAGATCAAGGAATAGAGATGAGGAAAGGCGAAATTAGATTAAGGCTGTAGATAGTGTTTGAGTATAACTAATGCCAAATAGCCAGAGGGCAACATGTCAACAATTTAACGGGGCACAACGTGAAATAATGTTTTCAAAACAAGCCCTTCATTGGATGCTTCCCCTTTGAATCAGATAAAGTGTATCACTACAGAGAGATTCGCTTTGATCTGTTCTGCAGCAGAAGGTCAAGGGTGTCTAAAGCAGCTATTCAGAGCTCATGAGTAATAGAATTAAACCACTCAGATCACATCTCTGAACTCTCAGCATCTCCCAGATGTGAGGCCAACCCCTGGGGTGGGGAGCCAAGCCTGTACCCCTGGCTGGCAGCTGAATTGAGTGCTGGTTCTGAGCCCAGCCTGCTCATGCACAGCCTCTTGTGGGGTGTCTTGAGGCTGAGGAGAGATCAGAAAATCAGGATCTCTGCACCCACGTTTGTGCAGGAGGCATCTCTATCTCTAGAAAGCCAAGGTAGCACCTTCCTCCATAAAGGACTTCTTTGCACAAATTAATTCACATTAGTTCCAGGCACAATGAGATATTTGTGAAACCTGATCATTGTGGGAATGATTTAACCCCAAAGCCATTTTCCAGCCCTGCTGATGATGGTAACAAGCCCAAACTCTGCCGTGCCTTTGGCTGTGGCTGCAGAGGGGCCAGTTTTACCTGCTCTGGTACAGAGAATGGAGGCAAATAACAGGGGAAAAGATTAAAACAGGGCAGCAGGAGTGTTTCTGATGGCTGCAGTGCACAGCACCACAGCGTGCCATGGCATCTCTGTGCCAGCTGTAAAACTCGTGCAGAGGGAGGTGCCACAAAAAACACCTCCAGAAGGGCCAGACACAGCTGCTCTCTCCCAGTCCAGGGGATATTGGCAGCAGGCTTGTTCTTGGTAAAACACTGCAGCAGCCTCAGCTCTCTCCCAGAGCACAGCTCGGATTTTCAGAGCTGTGCCAGGTTAAGAGCCCTTGAGAGCCCCACCTGCATGAACAGGCACAGCCAGGAGGATTTGCTGTGAGGAGCCCTGAGCACCTCGGTCACAGCTGCCGGGGCCTCAGGGGACTGCCCGGGAATGAAGGCAATAATGGGAGTCATTTATCTCAGGGATGTCACCCTGATAACAGGCTGCTGGCGTGTCACACGCTGGGTACCGCCTGTGCTCACTGCCTGCTGCTGCTGCTGCTGGGAGAGGGCAGCTGGCACAGCCTCCCCCTGCATCCTCTGGGTCGGGTTGTTTTTTGAGAATTATAGCCTTGCCTCATTTCAAAATGTTGGCAGCTTTTTGTTAGCTCGATTTTTGTTGATGCTTTTTTTTTTTTTGCTCCTGAAGGGAAATACAGGCACACACACTCTTAATCCACCTCTACCAGGCAGTTCTTCTCGTTCCATTTTAATTTACCTCAGACACGAGGAGTTCAGGGTTTCTCTAGGTGCTCAGGATTGCTCTCCCATCACCCACTCATCTTTCCCTCCCAAATCACCGGGTGATCTGTGTTATCTGCCTGCTCCAGGCAGTGTCCCTGCAGCCCATCCATACCTTTGGAGGTTTCTCCCAGGAACAAGCCATCCCACACCTCCACATCATCCAGCCACAAAAACTCCAAGGCTTTGCCAGGCATTTGCCCAAATTCCCTGTCTGCACAGAGAAACACCCAGCCCAGTGAAGCCACGGCTGGGATGCACCTTCCCTTGCTTCTGATGCTCTTCCAGGAGCTTCTCAAAGTGTCAGGTTTTGCATCTGTTCATCAGCTTTGCCTTCTTGACCTCTGAGGAGAAGTTTGCTTTCACAGGCTGTCACGTCTCAATTAGCCCTGTCCCTCTGGGGTCGCCAGGTCTCCACAGCTTTGTAGTTCCAGCATGGAAAGGTAAATACATCTGCAGCTCCAGCAGGGCTTGGAGCTGCCCCTTCCCTGCAAGAGACTGGCCCCAGAGCAGGGACACAGGGCAGTGAACCCCTCAGATGGAGGCAGAGGCCTCTCCTCATCGCAGCTTCTCAAAGGAGAAGGAAATTCGGTAGAGGGAATGCTCAGCAGTGACCTGCCCTGCCCATGAGGGGCTGCACTGGTAGGTCCAAACCTTGCTGCTCTCATTCTGCTGTGCTTTCTGCAGGCAGCACAGCCTCTGCCCTGGAGACCAGCATTTAAAAGGAAACCAAACACCAAGCGGCCCTATAAAATCTCCACCGCCCACTGCTGAAGCAGCCCCAGTTACTTGTCTGGCAGGAGCATGTTCCAGCTCCCAGCTCATCCCTCCTACAGCCCAGCACCCCCAACCTGCCAGTCTCTTGGAATGCTGAGCCCCTCCACGCCTCCTCCTCCTCCACCAGGAACAGGCTCTACCATCACCCCAAACAGCTCAGCAGCTCCATGACTCTAACCCTAAACCCAGGAAAGAAAAGGGCCAGGCACAGCCAGAGCAAAGCCACAGGCTGCACGCTGCAAGCTCAGGGAAGGAGAACAGATTTAGCCCTGACTCATCCAGGATAAATTTGCCACTTTCAGCAGAGCTTGTTGGGGTGCACAGCTCTGTGTGGCTCTGGGGTATCAGGGAGGGGCTGGTTGCCACCCTGATCTGTGCTTAGTGGCCTGGCGTGTCCCAGGAGAGAGAACCAGAGCTGGGGCTTTGCTCCCAGTGTGGTACCACGGGGATTTTGCAGCTGTGGCAGCGAGGGTGGGACTGGCTGATCACTAATTACTGAGACTTGTAATCAGCGAGAGGCACTGCTGAGGTTTCTGTACCCAGAGAGCTCCAACTGGCTGTCCTGACATTTTGATGCCAATTACCAAAATGCCCACACTAGAAATAGCTATAATTGATAAGGCAGGTCAGCGTGTGTTAATGAAGCTGAAATTGAGACAAAAATGGAAATGAAAGTTTGTGACAATGAGGACAATTTTCCTCTGGCTCTAAGAGCTGGATACAACTATGTGTTATTTATGGCAGTTTTTTTTTTAAATAGGATGCTTCCTGTGAGGCATCCAGAGGAAATGCCAAGTTTTGCATCCCATGTGCTGGAATGGGGGGGACCAGGTGGGTGCCCACAGCCCCCCTAAGCCCACAAGGACAGAGAGGTCTCATCCTCACTCATCCCACCCCAAGGTGGGTGCTGCAAGTGGAAACAGCCAGGGTGGCCTTTTTTCCTCCCCCAAACCAGCCAAGAAGCAGATGGAGGGGAAAATCCCTCCTCTCAATTCCTGCTAGACTAACATTTTACCTGCAAAATTGAGGTAGGAGGCTTTTAAATGATTTGTAGGTGGATCTGGTTCTGGAAACAGCTCTGTTTTACAACAAGTCTTTGCTGTTTGAAGAAGGGGGGGTGTAACAGCAAACACAGAAACAGTTAACTGCAGCCTGATGTTCCTGCCTGCTCTCCCCAGGCTGCTGAAATGGGGAGTCACAGTCACAAATTTACCATTAAAGCAAAATGCCTGTTTCATCCCTTTCAAGGGTGGGTTTTCTTTAAAGCTTTCATCCTGGCAGAGATGTTTGAGGAGCTAAAAATAGGCAGCAAAGTCACGTGGGAACCTCCGGATGTGAGAAATCACATAAAAGATACGAGCGTGAGTCCCTGTTTCCTTGGAAATAATAGTAGTAGTAATTCTTGAATGTGAGGTTGTAATAGCAGGATCTGAAACCAGCCCCTTGTTCTCTGAAACCCTCTGCGAGCGGCCAGGGCAGGGTAAAAGCAGATGCCAAGAGAATAAACTGCCCCAGAGCACAGCAGTGTGTGAGGAGAACCCTCCCCTGCAGAGCTGCAGAGGAATCAGCCTGTGCCAGGGGTTTGTTTCTGTGTGTGCAGGATTGGACCTGGAGCCACTTCATGGAGGGATGGGAGGGCTGGGGCAAAGGAGGTGGCACAAAACTCTCCAGACATCCAGCACCAGCTGGTGAAACCTTAGCTGAAGGTTTCAGTTTGGGATGAACTCACAGGAAACCTCTCAGTCCCCAGATTTTGTGTTTGGATTTAAATTCAGATCTTCAGCTGGGTCAGAGGGCTGGCTCCAAGCCTGGGATTTGGACAGCTCTGGAGAGATTACAGGTCAGGAGTAAAATCAGTGGCAAAAGCCATCCCTGGTGGGAGTCTCTGAGCTCAGTGACAGCAGTAAAGGGCTCTCACCTCTCCACATGAAATGGCTCATAGTGAAATTTTAACATCCCCAGATGGAGCACTCAAAGCCACTGACCACACTGAGCTCCAGGCAGTTCCCAGGGACCTGGGCAATGCTGGGCATTGTTAGAGGAACATGGGGTGACCTGTGGGATGGGACAGGAGGGGTGGTAGCAAAAGGCTCTCCTCCCTCCAGACTGTGGTTCAGTGGCTGGAAGGCACTAGAACCCCTTTCTCCCTGCTCATTTCTTAGTGATTTACACCAAAAATGATGGCAATTGGGGTCCAGCCCTGATGAAGAAATGGTTCCTTCAGCAGCCCAGTAAAATATTACCAAAGCAGAGGACTGGGTGGGCTCAGGAGGGGCACAGAGCACCACCAACACCCCTGAAGCATCAGGGGTTCGTTGAAATGTGAAATTTGTTGAATGTGTAGGTGATCCAGGCTGTCCCCACAGGGTATGGGCACAGAGCCACTCTCCAGCCACAGCAGCTGCCAGGTGGGACACAGTGTGACCCTGAGCCCCCCATCCTGCCCCCATTCCTGCCTGGTGCTCCACTTTCCATTCCTGCACTGCCAGCTGGAGCTGCACACTCCCTCCTATAAATCCTTTCTAAATGAGCATCAGCATTTAATTTATTTCAGAAAGACTTACTGCTTTGCCTGTATGGATTCTGCATGGGAAGCATGAGTAAAGACCAGTACTCAGATCCCAGAGCCAAATGCTCACCAGTCAGTAAATGCTGGAATTTGGGTTCCATAACCCATCCTGCCAAGCCAGGACTTGGCACTACAAGACACTGGTGCTCAAACTTTCCACTAAAGCAGCTCCCAGTGCCCAGCAGGTTCCTGGGCATCACTGTGAGTCACCTACAGACAAGAGAGCAGATGTGGCTAAAATCCTTCCACTGCTGCAATTTGCACAAAGATCTACTGGCTGTGGAAGACTGCCAAATTTTTCAAATTTTTTTGAGCTGGATGTGTTGTTCCCCTAGGCTAGAGAAATGCCACTCTTTTCCTCATCCCTCCTCTTTTTTTTTTTTTTTTTTTTTTTTTTTTTTTTTTTTTTTTTTTTTTTTTTTGTGCTGCCATCACAACCATTCTCTCACTCCTTTTTACCAGGAAACAAGGATGAAAGAAAGGAGCAGGAGCACCCTGACCAGCACCTGGATCATTCCTTTGAGCACTCAGCTCAGGTAGGTGATACCCAGCACTCAGCAGGACGCTGCAGAGCCCTCACTTGAATGTTACACTCAGGCTCACTATAAAAACCTCAAAATCAGCCCCAAGCAGGGATTTTGCTGAAATAATCATCATGCCAGATGCTCCAGCACTCCACCACAGCCTGTCTGTCACTCTGGTTGCCAGATGCCTTCATGAGGTTTTGTTCTGGATGACCAGAAACAGAATTAGGCTGCATCCAAAGAGCCAGTGCAAGGTTGCTAGGAGATTCCTCTGTCTGCAAGGAGCTGACAGTCACAGGAGGTACTGCTGGGTGCAGGGTGCAGTGACAAGGTTGTCTCCTTCTGCAAATGTGACTTGGGCATCTTTGTGCAGACTCCAGGCTCTCAGGGCAAGAAGACTTTGGCTCAGCTTTGGAACTGGTGGAGCTCAGGGACAGGGTGGGAAGGGGATGCTGGTGAGGTGCCTGTAAGGAAAAGCAAATTGTGGGACAGCAGGGGCTTCAAAATCATATCCCACTCTGAGGTTAAAAAATAAAAATTAACTTCCCCCTTTGATGTAAGGTGAATTGCTTTTATGGCAGGGAAAATGGCATTTCCTCCCCCAGGGCAGTGTTATTTCAGCAAAATCTTTGTTCTGCATGACAGCAGATCCTGCCCATGACCCGAGATGCTGCCCCAACCACCTCTCCTGGCTGCAGCAGTGCTGCATCTCATGGCAGCAGGGCAGGATGGCCACTGTCTCTGTCCCCCACGCTGCTGGCAGGCACCAGGATGTGTCACAGGTTAATTACACTTTCTCATTAGGGCTGGTGCCAGAGGCCTTTGTGGGGAACAGCAGGGAAATGAAAGCAGCTGCAGGAGCAGCCAGGGGAGAAGGCAGGAGGGGACTGAGCAGGGGGGAAATTCATGTGGCATTCAGGGAGCACTCCTTCCACTTCTATCTTTTACTCATAAAATGATGCTACCCAAAAAGGTGAACTGTGAGGCTTTGGCAAACCTGTTTGCTTTAATGAGGCTGGTTACACAAATTCTGCCCTTTTAAATGCAGCTGGTACCAGACACAGAAACCAAGGGAATGAGGAGGCTGTTAAAGCAAAGAAGTGGGTAAAGAACATTAAAATGAGCTCCTCAACAATCTGTGATGCTCTGAAGCCTTGAGCACATGGTCACCTGCAGTTGTTCCAGTTTCAGTGGCTCTGCTGGCTTTTTGGGACTGTGGAGATGTTGACTCAGCAGGCTCTTCCCAGGATGGGATGGGGTGCTGTGGTGCTGAGCAAACAGCCTCTGCTCCAAAATCTTCCACTGACAGCTGTGGCAAAGGCAAACCAAGTCCTAATTCATTACATCTACTGTGTACCAGGCACATCCAGCTTCCTCAGAGATCCCATTTGAGAGGGCAAAAAAAAAAATACATATGAACACATATATTTTTCAATGATGTCCATCACTTCATGCACTTTTGGAGTGGAGGAATTTCATCACTAATCCCAGGAGGAGAGGATGCAGAGCTCTGCCTTAACAGCCTCTGGAAAGCTAAAACTGTTCCTTTGCCAAGAGAGTACAAGACCAAGTTCTCGAGAATCCCTCCACAGAGCAAGTGAGCCCAGGGGCTCTCAAGCATTTGGGGAGCTGTGCAGACCCCTCTTTCTGCCCCAAACCTCAGGCTGCAAGGCAGAGGCTCCAAGTGCTGAGGAAGCAGGAATGTGCTGCTCGTTGCCTCGCAGGATCTTGGCTCGTAATAGCAATTGGCGCAGAGTCATCCTTATCAGCGAGCACATTAATCTTAATTAACAGATCGACAGCAACAGTTCCTCCCTGGAGCTCCCCTGAGCATTCCCAGCCTTTGCTGTGCTGCTGCTCCAGCATCACTGTGGTGCCTGATATAGGGGAAAAGACCAAATTCTGCAGACAGATGGAGGGGCTCCACTGGCTCCTGGGGGTCCAGCAGAGCCCAGCTGAGAGACCATCCACCCATAGCTGAGACCAGGGCCAGGAGCATCCCCTCCACCCCAGACCACAGATCCTGGTCTGGGCTGTGCTGTAGCACCCTGAGTCCCTGAACTGTCCCACTGCCTTCATCCAGGGACAGACCTGAGAGAGGAAGGGTTTCCCCATGTTTGCGTGTTTTGTAAAAGGAGGATTTTTTTTAAATAAAAAAGAAAGCAAACCCAGACAGATTATCTCTGAAAATGTGGTAAAATCAATCCAAACCAAACCCCAACAGCAGGGCCTCTCTCACCTTCTGCTCCCTGCTTCTGTCAGGGCTGGGAGATCAGAACTGACTGTCCCAGCATCGATTCCCACCCCAGTGCCTGGGGCTCATCTGCTCATCATGCATGAGCAGCTCTGAGGGCTGAGGCTGCAGCCAGCAGGGACCCCACTGCTGGCACAGGACCACAGACCCCAGTCCTGTGACCCACTGGGGTCAGGGGCACCTGTGGACCCCCACATTGGGGTCATGGGGCAGCATAGCTTCAAGCAAGCCTGAGTCCAAAGAGGCAAAGGCTGCAACTGGGGGCAAAGGAGTGAAGAGGAGCAATGAGGTGGCTGAGGCTCCAGTGAAGAAGAGAGAAGTTACAGCCCCTGGCTGCTGCAGTGTGAATTTAGGGCACAGTCATTCCCACCAGGTAATTAAAGGGCAGAGGGACAACATCCATCACACCTTGTCTGAGGACATCTCAGGTCAGAAACAGAGCCAGGACAGCTCAGACCTGGCAGAGCTCAGAAAAGAATGTCATTCTCTTATAAAAAAAAAAAACAAACCCTAACAAACAAAACACAAAAACACCACCACAAAAGAGCAGTTCCCTTGTCCAGGTCAGCAAATCCCATCATCTCTGCCCAGACTGGACCCTGGGGTGGAGCAGGCACTTGTGGCCATGGCAGCAACCTTAGAGGACTGGAATCATGACTGTAACAAGCAGCAGACTGAGCACTCTGAATAAACCCTGTTAATTCACTAATGAAGGTGTCCCAGGGGCAGAGTGTGCCCCTCTGTGCCCCTTCTTGCCCTCCTCCCTCTGGATATCTCCACACTCCCCCTTTGGGTGCAGCAGTGCCTGGGATTAGGGATTCCTGCTTCCCAAAAGCACCTGGGAACCTGAAGCTCAGCTCCTCCACTTGCACAGATGTTACCAGAAGAGCAGCCTGGTTTGCAGAAGTTCCTTTCCAGGGGTGCTCAGGAATCGTGGAAGTTGGAGCACCACATCAGGCAGAGAGGCCAGCTCAGGCACTGACTGCTGAGCACACTAATCTAAGTGTTTTTCCAACAGAAGAGAGGAAAAATCTCATCTCAGCTGAAATACCAAGGCTTTAAAAATTAGTTGCTGTTCATGTGCAGTAGCTCTTGTTATTGAAAACACCATAAAAGTTTTACTGTGCTGACTTAGGGTGCACGTAAAGAACCTCGCTTGTCTTGACAGGCCATAAAGGAACTTTTATGACCTATTGGGTCAATGATTTGCAGAGAAGGATTTACACTGCTGTCCAGGGCTGGGATGAGCTGCTGGAGGAGGAACACACCAAAAAAGGCCCCCAGAGCTGAGGGGTGAACCTGCTGTGGGATAAACAGTGTGTGTATCCAGCATGACTACGTGTATCAGCATGCTTTGTTCTTACACAGACTGTGCTAACTCAGAAGGGCACAGGATTATGTGCTGAGTGGGTTTAACTAATTGACCTTTATTCTTCTGGGGTTACAAGTGGAGTTTTAGGAGGAAAAAACCTTACCCATGCCTCAGTTCAGCTCTCCTCTGGGGATAAATCTTCAGAAATCCAGGCTGAATCCCCAGTGTTGCAACTGTTTTATCTTTTATCACACAGTGTCAGCTCCACTGGTCCAAGGTTCACTTTCAACACTCTCCTGGAAGAACTCGAGGGAGAAGAGGCCCTGACTTAGTGAAATATCATCACCTTGGGCTGATGTTGCCAGGTCTGCTCAGGACAGATGAAATGGTGTGAGGAAAAGCTCTGCTGTGCCAGCAGCCTCCCCTCAGTGTCAGGGCTCGTTTACCTTTACAAAGCACTGGGCACACACAAGGGCACAGACTGCAGCTGCAAGCAAAGTCCCTGTGAAATCCAAATACACCCCTGCAAATCCCAGGGGCTGGTGAGAGGGGCCCAGGATCTTTTGCAAGTGAAAAAACTGCCCTGGAAAAGGGACTAAGCCCCCAGTGACACCTTCCTGGGGCAGCACATCCACCTCCCTGGCTAGAACAGCTTGTGTCACCTCAGTCCCCTCCAGCCCAGGCTTGGCTGCCTACATTCACTGCTGCTGTTGGAGCCATCCCCAGGGCTGGACAGTGATGAGGAGAGTCACCCAGAGCACCCTCCATGATCCTGCCCAGGCTGACCAGCCAGGAAAGAACAGGATGGTGCCAGTCATAGGAGCAGCAGCCAGGAGGGAGTAGGATGGTGCCAGCCAGGAGGGAGCAGGATGATGCTGGGCATGGGGGCAGCAGGATGATGCCAGCCATGGGGGCACCAGGATGGTGCCAGCCATGGAGGGAGCAGGATGATTCCAGCCATGGGAGCAGCAGCATGGTGCCAGGAGGATGGTGCCAGCCAGGAGGGAGCAGCATGGTGACAGCCATAGGGGCACCAGGATGGTGCCAGCCATGGGGGGAGTAGGAGGATGCTGGTCATGGAGGGGAGCAGGATGGTGCCTGGCAGGAGGGAGCAGGATGGTGCCAGCCAGGAGGCAATAGGATGGTGCCAGCCAGAAGGCAATAGGATGGTGCCAGCCAGAAGGCAATAGGATGGTGCCTGGCAGACTCAGAACCCCAGGGAGTTCTGCTCCCGAGCCTGGCGCCTGCGGGAGGGAAACAGCAGCCCAGAAAGATCAAACACTTCAAATGTTTCTCTCCCGAGTGCCAGTGAGAGCTGAAAGGAAAACCAGTGAAGTTTTAACGCTGGAGGGTGGAAGGATCTCCAGGCAGGAACTCACAGCGGCCGTGCTGCTCCCCAGGGCCATGTCTGGAGGGTCTCTGAGAGATGAGCCTTCAGCCTCAGCTCACCCAGATGTCCACTCTGCCCTGGGGATGCTCGTGCAGGTCAAACCCTTGAAGTGGGACCCTTCCAGCCTCTCCAAGCAGCAGCGTGACTCTCCCTCCTGCAGCTCCCAGCCCCATCCCCAGGGTCACAGCGCATCACGGGCACTGAGGTGGCTGGACCCTGCAGACTTCCCTCCCCAAAGCCCTTCTCCCTCATCCCTTGGCATCCAGATGGATTGAACCAGATTTGCTGCACACGTGGCAACCAAATGAAATGGTTTCTTTGGCAACAATAATGAAAGCTTAGGGAAAAAAAAAAAAATCTGTTTTCTGTCTCCTGCGACTCCAGCAGCCCAGGTAACGCTGAGCTGGGAGCAGAGAACTGCAAGCATCTGCCTTGAATTACTGCCTCTGATAGGAATCAGACATGCACTCCAGCATGTCTGCTGCACGTTTATTTATTTATTTGGGGCCTGATTGATTTAAAGACTCCCTATTGCCTGAGCAGCAGCATGGCACAATAATTCACTTGATCTCTGATTTATATTTCATGTTCAAGTGAAGCAGGACGCTTCTGTCCAGCACAAGAGCTGTGTGTGCCAACATTGTGCTCAGCAGCTTCAGAGAACCTGGGCATGTAGAGAAGCAAAAGCTGTGGCTGCAGAAGGGAATAATCACAAGATAAAAGCCTTGTTACACATCCAAAACTGTGTGGCCAGGGTCACAAACTGAAATGGGGACTCACAAATCATTGTCCCTATTTGCCCCCTTGCACAATGCTCAGTCCCAGGCTGTGTTTTCCAGTTAGGATCCATCCTATCTTATCCTCTTCCCAAAGCCCTCCCCTTACCCCACAGCTCCAACAGCAATCCAGGGGTCAGTGGTGGTCAGTCCTGAGCTCTCCAGCCTTTCCATGATGCTGGAAGACTTTGAGTCTTTTACAGCTCAGTGGGGGAGAGCACAAGGTCCAAGGCATCCCCCAGACTCCTCCACTTTGGCCCTGGCAGGCCCTGGATTTCCTCTTTGACCTTATGCCAGCAGGCCTGGCTGCTCTGCGGTGGGTGAGGTAACTGCACCTAATTAAGTCCCTCTGCTCTTCTGCCTCCCATATGGGAAAGGATCAAAGCTCTCCCCACCACACTCCAAAGGAAGGGGGGCCCAGGAGGGGTGAGACAGGAGGGGTGTCCTGGGCTGGGAGGGGGATACAGCCAAGCAGAGACACCCCCTTTTCCCCTGCCAGCATCACCCTTCACCTCTGAGACATGCCCAGGCACCTCTGGCTAGAAGCAGAGTCAGGAGCCTGTGAACCCCATGGGAGTCAGGGCCAGCAGTGACACCCTTCACCCCATGGCCCATCACCCTCAGGGTGCCAGGGGCTGCAAACACCCCCAGGTGCGTCGTTACCACGTTGGTGGTACCAAAAATAGACGCCAGCTATTTCAAACAATTCTCCCTCCTTTTTACAGAAAATTGTTACACGGAGCAGAATTAAGATCTGCTATTCTTTGCTCTGCTTCCCACTTGGAAATACCTTCCAGAAATTAAGGGGGATAAAAATAGCAGCATTCAATGGGAACAGGAGCGATCTCCTCTCTTCAGAAGACGCTGCAATCACGCAGCGCCCGCGCCCGAGCCCGGAGCTGAGTGAATGCTGCTGCCAGCTGATCTCCTTCAAAGCATTGCTGAATGAGGTCTTAGCCTCGTAATTTAAGGGGATGAAGTCCTTCCTAAGGCTGTGAAGGTTTGGGCTTTCCAGATCTATTATTTTATATTAACTCCTCCTGGACAGGCTAATTAGACAAGGGAGAAAGGGCTGTTCCCTCCCTGCTCCATTATCCAGGGCCCTTCCTCCTCCTGTAAGAGATTTTATTTGTGCTGCACAGAAGATTTATCAACTGCCTTTATAGCCCTCCCTGCACTAAATCACACTCCTAATGGATAGCCTGAGGTAAGAGCACCACTGTTTATTTTATTATATTTTTTTAAATCCATGGAATAGCAAGGATATATGCACACAGAGCTGCAGGCTGAGCTCTGCCTCCCCGGACAGCAGTTTTAAGACTCCCAAGTGGAATTACTTGCACTGGCCAAAATCCTGAGAGAGCGTTTGTGAAAGCCTCAGCAGGAGCATCTCAATGTCCAAACACACATGACAAGCCAGGGATGACGGGAGCAGAGAGGCAGCTCTCCCTTCTCACCCTCTGCTTCTGTGTGTCTCCAGATCTGTGACCAGATCCCAAGTCCCTGTCCCTGCAGGAACAGATCAGATCCAGCTTTGCCAGCAACATGGAAATAATCCAGACGGAAAGATACAGTTAAAAAAATCTCTATTTACCCTACTCCAGATGTCTAGAGTATTGTTAATGGTAGATAAAGGTGAGAAAAGAGCAAAGCATCACTGGATTTTAATGCTGTTTGAGATCCACTCCACCATCCCAGCATTTGGGAATCCCAACCTCCTTCTGGCAAACCCAACATGAAGAAGAACCTGTTGAGCACCAGTGAGCCATTAACCCACTACAAATAAACTGTTTGTCTGCTGTAGGAAAAAAACATCTCCCAGTGTCCAGCAGGACAAGGCACAAACTCCCTTCCTGCACAGAGAATCACTCCCAGCCATGTGTAAAATACAGCAGTCAACACATCATCAGGAATAACTCCAGGGACTCAGTGCAGGCTCCTCCCCAAGACAAGGAAGGATGGTGGTCTGCCTTCTGGGTTCAGCCAGGACACCAGGGCTCTGAGAGCTTCACATCCTGCTCCATCCAGGTCCTGCTTCTCAGACAGTGTATGACTGTGAGGAGGAAAGGGACCACTCCAATAAAATCCTTTCAGCTCTCTGGCTGGTAGAAAGGGCAGAGTGAGCCCAGCTCAGGGGAATCACCAGCTCTACAGGAGTGAGTACTGGCTCATCACTGCTCTCAATGGAGTCACCTCCCACTTGTTTTAACTCATTGCCTTTGACCTAATCTTTTGATTGATGAGGATTTTGGATATATAAATCTGTGGGATTTATAACTTGGCACAGAAGGAAAATGATGATTGGCATCTCTAACAGAGGACTTGCAGAGGATATGTGGCTTCATTAGGACCCAAAAGAAGAGCTGGTGCTGCATGGTGCAGGGGATGAGTGTAAGGGTTCACAAAACTTCTGGTGAGGGGTTTCCAGCAGGGCCATGTCCCTAAGCCTGCTCCAGGATTGCTGGAGCAGCACAGCAGCACAGAGAAACAGAATATAGCCTGCTCTCCTGCTGCTCCTGCTGCCTGGCTCCCCCTGCCAAGGCCAGAGGGGAAGGTGGCAGGGGGATGGCAGACCCTGCAGAGGCCAAGGGGATGGGAGGGGGATGGCAACCCTGCAGAGGCCAAGGGGATGGCACAGGGGATGGAAGACCCTGCCAAAATTAGGGGGCTGGCACAGGGGATGGAAGACCCTGCAGTGGTCAGGGGGATGGCACGGGGGATGGCAGACTCTGCCAAAGCCAGGTGGATGGCACAGGGGGTGGCAGACCCTGCAGTGATCAGGAGGTTGGGAGGAGGGATGGCAGCAGGGGACAGCAGACCCTTCCAAAGCCACGGGCATGGCAGACCCTGCAAAGTCCAGGAGGATGACAGACCCTCCTGGGATGAGTGGGAAGCTGGAGGCAGCCAACACAGACAGCAGCCAGGGCTGAGTCAGAGACAGCAGCCTGCACGCAAATCCCCAAACCTGGTGCCCCTGTCAGCCTCCCTCCCGCCCCCCGCCAAGGCTTTCTCCCGCTCTGAGTGTCATCACAATTCGGGAGCTCTGCAGTCAGGGGAGGTTCCCATCACTCATTTTCCCGGTGCCATTGTAGCACAGCGACTCCCAGGTCGATCCCTGTCAGGGGCTGTCACTCAGCCATCACAGCCCGCCACAATCCCGCCCCCCAGGAATCACCGCATTCCTTTTCCAGGGAACACTTCCTCAGCTCCAGTCCGCATCCTCCTGCCTTAAATTCACACCGAAAAAACTTGGGTTGAGTAAGGAGAAAAATAGGAGCAGCTAACTGCATTTCCATCCCGTCTCCGGGCAGCAAGGCGCAGTCCTGGACAGGCAGGGATGCAGTCCCAGGCAGGGATGGAGTCCTAGGCAGGGATGCAGGCCCGGGCAGGGATGCAGTCCTGGGCAGAGATGCTGTCCCGGGCAGGCAGGGATGCAGTCCTGGACAGGCAGGGATGCAGTCCGGGACAGGCAGGGATGCAGTCCCAGGGCAGGCAGGGATGCAGTCCCAGGCAGGGATGCAGTCCGGGACAGGCAGGGATGCAGTCCCAGGGCAGGCAGGGATGCAGTCCGGGACAGGCAGGGATGCAGTCCCAGGGCAGGCAGGGATGCAGTCCCAGGGCAGGCAGGGATGCAGTCCCAGGCAGGGATGCAGTCCCGGGCAGGCAGGGATGCAGTCCGGGACAGGCAGGGATGCAGTCCCGGGCAGAGATGCAGTCCCGGGCAGGAAGGGATGCAGTCCCAGGCAGGGATGCAGTCCCAGGGCAGGCAGGGATGCAGTCCCAGGGCAGGCAGGGATGCAGTCCCGGGCAGGGATGCAGTCCCGGGCAGGAAGGGATGCAGTCCCAGGCAGGGATGCAGTCCCAGGGCAGGCAGGGATGCAGTCCCAGGGCAGGCAGGGATGCAGTCCGGGACAGGCAGAGATGCAGTCCCGGGCAGGAAGGGATGCAGTCCCGGGCAGGGATGCAGTCCCGGGCAGGGATGCAGTCCGGGACAGGCAGGGATGCAGTCCCAGGCAGGGATGCAGTCCCAGGACAGGCAGGGATGCAGTCCCGGGCAGAGATGCAGTCCCAGGGCAGGCAGGGATGCAGTCCCAGGGCAGGCAGGGATGCAGTCCCGAGCAGGGATGCAGTCCCAGGGCAGGCAGGGATGCAGTCCCGAGCAGGGATGCAGTCCCAGGGCAGGCAGGGATGCAGTCCCAGGGCAGGCAGGGATGCTGCCAGGCTTCCACAGGCTCTGCTGTCAAATCTGTTAAAGCCTGGACGCAGCCCTAACCCTCAGCCAAAGCCTCAACCTCTCTCAAAGGCTGAGCAGAGAGATTTTGAGATTTCAGAGGATTCTCCTTGCTGGGAATGAAGAAAAGGGACATGTGCTTGTGAGGAAGGTTGAAAGGCAGGATTCATTTTGCTCCTGGGCAGAGGCACCCACAGGACTTTCCCCTGGCTGCAGGGCAGCTTCTCCATCCAGCCCTGTGAAGCCTCTTCCAAAGCCAGGAGGCTCAAGGCTGATGGACATCTCTTCAAACCTTTGAAACAAATCTGGATGTACAAATAAATCAACCCACCCAGAGAGTAGCATCAGCCTGGAGCCCTGACCAGCTCCTTCTGCCACTCCATGATTTTGTCTTTCTTGGAACAGAAAGAAATGAGTTTAATGGACAGCTGCTTTTTTTCCTGCCCTTTCTTCATCTTATTTTTATAAACCCCATAGGAGAGTAAAGCATATGAACAGAGACAGCCCACTTGCTGTGGATGCCAATTTGCAGAGTAAGACAGTAATAACCACCCAAAAGGGGTGGGAGGGATTGTTGGCCCTATTTACTCTTGGCTTTTGGTGGTGATTCCTCGTGAGAGTCAGAAAAAGAGTAAATCCCTATCAGAGACAACATTCGATGAGTTGTGCTTTTAAACTTCACTGCACCTTTAACCTGCCCCATAGAATATCTCTACAACCTATGTAAAAGTACATAATCTATATTTAAGGTTATAGCTTGTATGTATTAGACAGGTATCAATTCCTGGGTGAAGGCAGAATTAAAATTTCAGTGGTTCTGCTTCTCTACTGTGAGCTTTAAGCCCTCCTAAAATACACACACAAACATGGAAAACTCCTCCTGCCAACTCCACACCAAACCTCCTGGGCAACGTGAATCAGACAGCACAGCATGAGGAGGAACAAAAATCAGCTTTATCCATTCCCATTCTATTTACCTGGGCCACTACATGCTGTTCCTACAGCATTCCAGCCTCCTCCTGCTCACTGGGATATTCTGTACCCAAATTCAGCTCCCAAACTTGTTTTTCTTCCAACACTTGAGAGAAACTTAGAGCAGCTTAAACACTTCAGATCTCCCCCGTCAAACTCTGTTCAGCTCCAGTAGCTGTGGCCAATTAAAAAGCTTCCTAAAAACCTTTTGATGTGCCGTTATCAAGTGTGTATTACACTGGGAATTCCACAGTATTTAAGGGAATATCAGCTTTGGATGCCCCTGCTTCACCTGCTGGCAGGAGGAAGGGAGGATTGCCAAGGCAGGGATGTGGAGCAGCAGGGATTCTCATGCTGGGAGTCTCTAGTTGCCACTGTACCATTTTCAGTCCTTCTCAGAATGGTTTTGGAAAAGGGGGGTGGAACAGCCTTTTAAGGATGTCAGAACACTTTTGACAACTCCTAACGCTGAAGGAAAAAAGTTGGAAAAAAAAGTTGGAAAAAAATAAGAATGTTAGAAAGTAATGAAATTCCAGTATCCTGGGAATAATAAATAGTCGTGGTAGAGAGCAATGCCTCTCTCTTTCCTCTCTTTTTTTTTTTATTTTTTTTTTTATTTTTTTTTTTTTATTGTATAGAGACAGAGGAGAACAAGGGAGTATTTGTTTCTTGATTCCTCATCTAGGAAGCACAACTGGCTCGTGCCTTCTGTGCTTCCTGCATAGCCAGGGCTGCCAGATCAGTTCCTGCTGTGTGAGGAGTGATCCCTGTCTGAGGAGCAACAGGGGACTGCAGGCTGAGCTGAGATGTGCAGCACTGGCTGCAGGGAGACAGCGTTTTTTACCATCAATACTAACTGCAGACCAGAGTTAGGCACAGAGTGCTCTTCACTGTCACAGGCTTCCATGCTCTGCCATGGGGAAGTTTTGCAAGTGGGATAATTGCAGTGGTGTGAAGTGCTTTGATTAGGAAATTCTGAAACAGCTTTTGATGTTATTGGTGATCTCTGCATGCAGGTTTTTCTCTACTGAGAATAAAAAATGAGAAAACACAGCTGAAGTTTCCAGTGTCCTCCTGTTAGATGGGTTCAGCTGGAATCAGCATCAGCTCCAACCCTGTCTGGAAAAAGGCTCCATACAAATATCAAGCAATCCATCATTGTAAGGGAAAACAGCAAACAAGCCTCTGTGTGTCTTCTGACAGCAGGAGAAAAGGCAAGCAAGATTTGGGCATGTAAATATTCAAGGAACAGCCAAGAGAAAGGCAGGCAGAAAGACCTGACATTTCCCCCTCCTTGTTACAACCACAAAAGCCACGAGGGCATCCAGGTGTTACAAAATGCAGCCAGTCTCCATCTTCCTTCCAGATCCTGCTGGTTCTGCAGATCAGTTTGTTCTGGTTTTCTTTTAATCTGATCCGTTTGTGAATCACAAATGAAGTTTCACAGCTCTCCTCTGTTTAAAGCATTATAGACTCAGGTTTACTTTTCAATAACCAAGTGGGGCTCTAGGAATCCATGCAACCTGCTGCCAGGCAAGCCACCAGCATGAATCTGAACATGTGCATCCTGGAGGGATCCACAAATCTGTGTGTGTAGCACTGCATCATCTTCATACAGTGACAGCCAGCAGCAGGGACAACTGCAGCTCCAGCATTGCAGGTGGCCCTTGGCTCACGTGGCTCCAAGGTAAGACATTTCCAGACCAGTCACCCGAAATCCCAGCAAAGAGGTGACTGGGCAGGCTTTGATGGAGGCAACACTCCATGGAAGTCTTTTGCTGGCTCCATTCAAGCATCAGGGTGATGAAGATGTGGCCTCCTCCTCCTCTCCCTGCAGCTCTCAGGCTTTGCCCTCATGGTGGCTCTGACACCTTTGGGTGGTGACAGGTTGAGGACAGGGACTGTACACTCTTCAAGGCAAGGGACTGTTCCTCTACTCAGCCCTCAGCATGCCAAGCAAGTGCTTTTCAGGTCCGTAGAACAACCACTACCTTTCCTGTTTCTTTTCATTCTTGGCACAAAGGCACCTGAATCACTTCCAACTGAGGTTAAAAGCATTCAAGCGTCTGTTTGCACATGGGGTTTCCTAAAGCGACCTCTATTTGTAACACACATTTCCCCCGGCATACCTGAAAGTATCCAAATGCCTTTTTGTTTAGGAACTGCCCTCCTATTCCCAGGGAAAAGATTTTGTCCCCTTGGCATTTTATCTGTTGCTTTGTTTTCAAATTTCAGCTTCGTATTTGAACAGTTACATCACACGTCTCCCATCTCGGGTGGCGGAGGGGAAACACGAGCTAGAAAGAGCACAGTAATTCACATCACCTCGTTTCCTAGGCAGAGGAACAAAACACTGCTTGCAAAATACCAGTATTTTTATGCAACAAAAATACAATTAGACTCTCAATTACATTTTATTAAATTTACTCCTGGGACTTGGTTAACGCAAGACAGGCGAAGGAACTCCCAAGGGCTCTCACTAAATCCTCTGCACTAAGCCTCACCACTCCTGCAGCTACAGAAAGGGGAAAAATTATTATTTCCAGGGACCAGAAACCCAAATTCTGCAGACACATCTGCCACAAAGTCTCCCCAAGTTGTGAGTCCCAGGGAACAAACTGGATTTACTAACTTGGCTGAGGTTTTCCATGGGCACAAATTGTGTTTGCAGAAGTGGGTGCTTGAGCAGTGGCTCAGGAATGAGCCAAGCACACAGAGGAGCTGCTCCAACAACAGGACTCTCCACCTTTTCTGAATACTGGCATCTCCCAAAAAAGAGAGCTTTCAGATATAATTAAATTTTACTATTTTATTTGTGAAAAAACTACAAGCAGAATTCATAAATAGACATTTCTATTTAAAGCAGGAAAATGATAAAGTGGCTTCTAATAACAGTCGTGCACATGCCAGTAACAGGAATATATTAACATCTTTTATTTGCTAGACAAAGAGCAGTGTCCAATATAAATTTCCCAAAAACATTTAAGACCTGTGAATTTCTGACCAGTTCACAAAACCACCATTGACACTTTAGCATGAAGATTAAAACAAACCTAACAGGACTGTCAGCTCTAAAGACTTTACAGAGCGGAAAAACTTTCAGAAGCGTTATACAAGCTGTCTTTCTGGGCAAATGAAAAATAGAGCTCGTATAATACATTAACATAAAAATCCACAAGATAAGATTATGTTTTGACATACTTAAACAAGCATTCTATATTTGTCTCCAACAAACAAAGCTAAGGAAATAATGTAACCATCTTTACACAGTAAATTAAGGTTACAAGTCATACACAAGAACAGAACTGCTTGCGCATTAAAAACTGTTCAGCTCCATTGTCATACTCTAAATGTTGGCTCTTAAAACCATTCGGTTACATACAAGCAAAGGTTATTATATAGTCAGCAATTCATAAATTTTCAATAATTTAAGTTTATGGTAGAGTTTAAAAAAGTAGACTGAGAATGATCTTGGTAAGGCAGGTGAAAACATCTCAGTGGAAATAAACTCACAGAAGCTGCTGCCAAATTTTGATTCTGTCCAATCTGAAGCAAAGTTCCAATTGAAATAAATAGCCTGGTGGTGTAAAAAACGCTGTCACCTTTCCTTTGCAGAACTACGTCAACTGAGCGAGTCAGGCAAGCTGTGTCGGTGTCTGTGTGTGTGTGTGTCTGTGTAAGAGTCGAGACTTTGCCATCGTAACACTGTGCTTCACTTACCTGTGTTCTGTGCCACTGAACACCGTGAATCTGGTCCTTCCCTACACTAGTGTTTGCTCTGTTTGGTTCTGGAGCACCTTCCCCACCAAGGGTGGGCTGGCCCACGGCGTGGAGGGAACTCCGCCCGCAGGAACGCCGACTTCCGAAATCAAGCGTGAAAGCAAACGCTGTCCTTCAAACCCACAACACAACAGCTACGGATGAGGCCGGGGGGGTTTCAATGCTTAGCTAGCACTTCCTAACTGACTGCAGAATTACAGGTCACTCGTTCCAAAGAAATTTTTCCCATCTGTTTATAGCAAGCTACTTCATCGAGGAGGCACGCCAAAGGGACAGATGTTACCGACTTTACCACGAGTAGCTGGGTACGGCGTTAAAGCTTTTTAACTGATCTACAGGTCTAGTTTCTCTTGAAAAAGAAGCAATTTCCTGGTACACACAATGCTATTTTTTTTTTCTTTTTTTGCTTTTTTTTTTGCACAATTTCCCAGATCCAACGAAGAAGGTGAGCACGTGGTTTGACTTGAAGCACCAGAATAAGCCCTGCTGGGGGAAGCGGGACCTGCCACTCGCTCACGCTCTTGGCTGGATCACGGCCGAGATGCACGCAAGCCTAATTCATAATGGATCATTTATAAAGCAGTGCAAAATATACAAGTTCAGGGGCATCTTCAAAAAATCTCTCTTAAAAAATTATTCCAATACATTTCAGTAAAATAAATAAATATGGCTGACCAGTTTACCCTCCCTGAGACCCTTAAAGGAATAGTAAAAACTGGAAAAGGAATGTCTTTGCAATATCCCACTAATGTTAAAATGTGGATTGAGATATTCATAGTATTTAAAACTATGTATAATAAATTGTTGTGATGCTCGTAGGAAGCATCTGTTTTCCTTTGGTTCTTTAATACTTTTAAAAATGCTTACAAAAGACAGCCTATACTGTGAATATAAGCAGAATCAAGTTGGGGTGCCCACGTTTAACATATTCAGAATAAAACCACTGCTGCCAAGGCACTGCCACTGCACATGCCTTCAAGCAGGGGCTCTACCAGATCCCTTACACATTTCTGTCGCCAGTGTGAAAGGAACCTACGTCTGCTACTCAAAACCACACAGATTTTAAAAGAAATCTTAAATCGGTTGCCTCCACAAAGAGAAATTTCTCTTGCCAAGCAAATAATTCACAATATAACAAGCAGGCACAAAGTTGTCAAAATGTGGCCCTCTTTCATCATGCCCAAAAGTTATGCATTTGATGTCAGATGAAGCCACAGCCTCTGAGCCTGAAATTACTGCAGAGCACCCTGGGGCCACTAAATAAAGATGAAAAGCCAAAGAGGATTGGGGTTGTTTTGCCTTTTAAAAAAAAGTTTGTTTCTCCTCTTCGGCTGAGTGTTTTAGCAGGATAATGCATGGAAGGTAAACTGTAAAGCAACACTAACAGGCCAGGAAAAGAAATTATAGTCTGGATAGCTTTAGAGTAAGAATGAAGGAGATGCTGGTCATGAGCATGAGCCACACATTGCTCACTCGCCAGCATGAAAACTTTTCCCTACTTTTGCTCCCACAGCAGGAGACTCGGAAGTGTCCAAACGCTGACAAGCCCATCACTGGACAGGATGCTGTTCAGAAAGCACTCTTGGGATACAGATGGACTACAAGGAAAAGAGCCACTCCAACAGCATGAATGGGACAGATGGAACAGGGCTGACAAGCACCGACCCACACGCGGCTGGAGCGAGCACCAGCTGGGTTCCTGAAATCAGGATTGCTCCCAGGCTCCCTGCTGCCTTCAACCCACAGCAACCACTCCAGTTCTAGTTACCTCGGGCACTGAGGCTGCTGGCTGGAACTCATTAACACCACCAACACACACGTGTGGGAGTGGCTGTGCATGACACAGCAATACTCACGTTACCAAACACACAGATCTGTGGTGTGACTGGTTGGGAATGCTTCTGCTCCAGCTGGGCACAGACCTGCACATCACCAACCCGAGTGACCCTAGGGGAAACACTCTCAATCCTCTCTCATCTCAGATCCCAAGCTGTACCAATCAAAACCGTGTCCAGTACACTTTAGCCATTGCTTAGGGAAGAAACAGGGAAGGAACAATAGAGAGAACAGGTCCCATACAGGTTCAAACCTTCAGGAACACTTTTCACCTAAGACCAGTTCCATTTCAGTTTCAGTATTTTCACAGAAGGGGACTGTCCCAGATCTTGAACTGTTCAATTATTTTGTTTTATCACTTCACAGTGTTTCAAGCACCAGCGTTTCCATGTATTGGTTTCAAATAACCCTTTATATATATTTATTTATATATATATTTATATATAATTTATATCAAAACTGATAGTACACAGTATAACTGGAAGAAGAACTGAACTTAAAAAGGATATGTTGAAAGAGGATGGAGTTTGTGAATGCAATAAATAAAGTCCCCTTCCCACCCCACCCGCTCCCTACCCCAAAACAAAAAGTTGTCATGTTCATGGAAAATTGTGCACAGCAGATATTATAAAAAAGTAGATTCAGGAGCACATCCAATTATAAATGATTGTTAGGAAAATCATATAAAACAATGGAATACATAAAAGTGTCAAGAGTAATCGCTAGGGTGAGAAATTCCTTGGTGGCCAGATGCCCACGGCAAGCAGAAATTATCCTGGTTGCATCAGTAAGAGGTCGATGTCCGAGAAAGTGTGTTCAAGCACAGAAGAGGCTCTCCAGGATTTGAACAGCGTGGGCAGGTGGAGTGTTTGAATTTCATACCCTGATTCATAGTTTCCACAACTCCATGTGCAATTTTTCAGAAAGATTCGTCGTTGACTGCCGACATGTCCCCCTTGGGCGTGGAGGAACGGGACGAGCCCTTGTCTGTGCTCTCAGAGCCCGAGCTGCTCTGATTCTGTTGTTCTGATCCTGCACTGGAGGTCACTGTAGAAGACGACGTGGATGAAGACCGAGTCTTTTCTTTAAAGTCTGTGATAATTACTGTGACATTTCCCACTGTGACTGCCAGCTGCTGTGCGGTACTTCTGTCCACATTTTTCAGTCTGGGTCTAAAACGAACGAGAAGACATTTATTGAAAGGATTTAAAAAAAAAAAAGGAGAAAGGGAAAGTTTATTAGGAAAAGCATTTGCAAACAAACCCAGTGTGACTCACGCTCCCTGGCCTGTGCAGATGGCAGTGGCTGGGAGGAGAACCCCGGCAGGCAGAGTGCTGCAGAGCACAGGATGAAGGTGTGACCTGCTCCCTGTGCCAGCCAGGCTCTCTGTGCCTCTGAGGGCTGCAGAGCACGCTCAGCCCCAGAGAACAACCTGTCTCACAGGGCTCTGCACAGGGAGTCTCTTGCAGGCTTCTCCCTATCCAGCCGTGCCAGAAAGGAGGACACCGCAGCAGAGCCAAGCGGACAGGAGCCAGACAGAGAGAAGGCTCTCCTCCCCAAGGGGCAGATGAAAGAGTTCTCTTATCTAAATTCACCATCTCATCATGTGCCCTGATGTTATGAGACAAGGCTGTGACTCTGCAATACAAAACCACATGAAAGCATTCGGCCACGGCTCTTTCATTCCCATGTTGGAACTCTGCAGCTGCAAACAACACAGGCACTGGGACAACTTGGCTTCTCTCTCAGCTGCTTTGAGCTTATACAAATCAGATGCCCAATCAGCCTATGGATAAAATAGCTCAAAATGTTCCCTCTGGAATCGAGGCTATTGTAAATAAAATCCAGAATGTACAATGGTATTTTTTGCAGCCAGAGCTTTTGGTTAGGGGAAAAAAAGAAGGGGAAAAAGAAATACAAACCACCCGAAAAGAACCCACTGGTATTTATTGCTCAGGATTATCTCAGTAATTTGCATGCTGTGTTATCATTCAATTAGTAATGTAGCTAATAAGGGCTGAAGCTCTAGGAAGCTGACATTCATGCACATTTCATGGGCTGGTCCAAAGCTCTGCTTCAAGAAGCCTTGGACACTCCTCCAACTACCAGCAAATTCCAAGTCAGCTGCAGCGACTGCTGTAATTTACAGCTTTTGCTCCTAATTAAGGGTCAGGCTTAAGCAGCGGAATATTCCCAATAGGGAAATTAAAAAGGAGAGTCTTTATACATCAGTGAAAAGCAGCTTGCTGAGAGCTGCCTTATTGAGAGGGATGGAGGGAAGGTTAGTTTACTTTGGGATCAAGCTCCAGCTTTTAAACCACTCTGCCTTTTCTCCTCCTCACTTGCAGCACACAAGGCTAGTGCAGTAAAACACAAAAAGAGGGAATTAAGCTCATTTTCTACCCGCCATGAATACTCAATGGCTTGCAGTGGTAAGTTAACAAGGAAAAAGTCCTTAAGCAGCAGTTATCCAAGTGGTATTCCAGAATCAGACAGAACAGGAAAATGCACTGAGGACAAATCTACAGCTTCCAAAATAGAACAATTGTATTTCTGCAACCTTCCTCACCAAAAATGAACTTACCACACCAAAAATAGTATTTTCTTATCTAACCTAGGAGGCTGCTGCAATTTTTAACCAGTACCACAGGAAAAGCATTTTTAACAGATACAAAACACAAACAAAAAAAAACAAAAAACCAAACACTGCTGCCCTGGGCTACCCATCAGTGAAACTCCTACTTGCAGCAGCCCCATCGCTCCAGGACTGGCCTTTCCAAACCCGGAGCCGCGCTCTGGATTCCCGGGGCAGGGAGCTGCACCCACGCTGCCCAGACACACTCACAGGGGCTGCCAAGCTGCACACGTAACCACGGGGAGATGAAATGATGCCACCTCATTTGTGGCTTACAAGAAAGGGCAGCTGGCTCAGCAGGTTCTGTCTGAGGTTTCTGCTGGCGCTCCGGTGCCGTCCCGGCAGATCCCCCGCGCGGCCGCCGGCGTTCCCGGAAGCGTAGTACGAAGACGTATTTTCCTCCCCAAGCCCCAAGTTCCTCTAGGAAACCCAGCTCTTCCTGTAATTTGCCTCGGTCATTTGTTTCCTCTTGTACTCAGAAAGAGCCAAAATGCTGGCCCAGATACCGGAACAGAGCCTGCTGCCTCCACCTTCTTACAGAGTTGGACGTGAGCTCCGGCTATTGCTCGTTAAAAGGCAGCTCTGAGTTTTTAAAAAGGGAAAAAATGGAACTGCCCAAGCATCTTTAAATGCCATGACAAAGTAACATGGAAAGCAGGGTTGAGGTACAGGATTTCCCCACAGTCCCACTCACAAACATTCACATTATCACTTTTAAAACTCAGCCTCCCAACCATTTCTCTGGGAGGTTTTCTGGGTTTTCCCTCTACAAAGAGCTGATTAAGCACAGATGGAAACCACCAATCTCTTCAGCACATGCATACAATTTCTGCTTCTTATAGAAGAAAGGGATTGGCTCACTCATTTAATTTTGCAAAATTAAACACCCCGATGCTTCATGTTTATAGCAAAAAAGTTTTATGGCCAAATAAGTGAAGTGTTTCAAAACATTCAATCTGAAAGTACACAGGAAGGCATGGTATAAACCAAGATATTTTGTCAGAAACAGGCACAGTATCCAAGAAATTTAAACAGGATTTCTTAAAAATCCAGAGAGCCCTAAAAGATAATTTACAAAAAAACCCAGAACAACTGTTAAGCAATCTGGGCATGAAAAAAACTTATCCTTCTGTGAAAATCAGAAAAAGACTCTTGACAGTACTCCTGAGAACAGTGAATTGTCAGAAAAGTTCCACTAAACAAAACACTTAAAGACACAGTTTAAGTAGTAAAGGAGATGAAGTCTCCTTTAAGAATACCCAGCTAGACCTGGTACTATTTAGGTTTAATTAGGCCTGGCAAAAGCTTGCCACAAAACATGGCCTAAAAGACTTTGCAGTAGACAGAGTGACTCCTTTAATGAGTAAAAACAATTATTTGATGTAATCTCTCAATTTAATATTATGTCATTAGTCAAGTACATCAAGTCTCCTACATCTTAAGTCTCAAAATAAGTACTATTTAGAGAAGAACAGGACAAGAAAAGAGTCATTGCAATAAAGTTGCCTCTCTGTAATCAAATCAAGAATAGACACTTCACTCTTTGGGGGCTGAGGAAGAGTTAACAGCAGTCCCTGCAAACAGCTCAGTCTTGTAGCACAGATTTCACACTGCCCTCATTACATTCCAGTGGGTTACTGTACAAAGGAATATTCCCTCTTTTTAAAGACTTTCATGCTATTATTTAAAAAACTTCCAAGACAGGAGTTTTCTGCAGTCACACCTTGCCAACTTGAATGCCAACAGCAGTGCCAATCATATTTCCCACGTGCTTGACAAGTGTTTGCAGCTAATACTGCCTCAGCTCATGTGGCTTCACTATAAAACACCTATTACAGCACATTTTAAAGAGAGATGCAACTTTTATACAGCCCACACGGGCAAAGCACCCAGTTGAGTTCTACCTCTTGTAGCTCTCAAGTTCAATAATACAAGAACTGTTCTGTGATGCTGAATTTTTTGATTTAAAAAGTGGAAGAACAGTATAGGCAAGACTAGGAATAAACCTCTCTCCATACGCTCATTTCAAACTTAGACAAATAACAAACCAGCCATTTGTGCTTTTTGCTGATAGCAAGATACCAGCAAATCTGTTCATGTATACTTAGTTCCTGTATACTTGAAAAATTATCTGGACAATTACAGTGACTGAATTACGGATAAGGAAGTAAAAAGTAACCTTTGTTACTGCTATCGAGTGATGATAAGAATTTGATACAATTCTTTGCTGGTTAATGTTTTTCCCCCACTGTGTACAGCCAAAAGCATTACTACTCAACTGACAATACAATTATTTTAGCAGAGAAATGAAAATGAAATGGGCAACAGAATTGGTATTTCCAAAGCCTGAATCTGTCCTCACTAGCAGAGAATTCAAGTGCTTGTGTATCAAAAAAAGAAGTGTTTGCTTTGTAACACAGTTTTCAGATACCACAGGCTCAATTTTAGTCTAGAGTTACCTTGAAGTGTGATTTGAGTCGCTGGTCTTTGTTGTAGTATTCCCAGACTGTATGCTGTTTGCTTCACTAGGAGGATCTTTCACAATATCCGACTTTGGTCTGTGAGAATTGGAGAGAAGAGGGAGATTACAATGTTGGTTTAACTGCACAATTAACCAATGCACAATGCTACTGAAATCACATCACATTTCATACTGCATCCTTCAAACTTACTTAGTCTTCTTGTTAGTGTTCTTCTTTGTAACACTTGGACTAATTTCCTTCTCTTTGTCAGGTTTTTCTTTGTCTTGTTTTTCCACTTTCTCCTTCTTCTCCTTCTTAGGTGGTGGTGGGGTTGCATATTGCTGGGCAACTTGTTGTGCCACCAACTGAGAGTTTATTCTAGGTTTTCTATAATGACAATGAAAAGAGAGATCTATAGTCAGTTTTACACAGTAAAAATAACTACACTGAGAGCAGTATGAAGATTTATTTCAGCAACCAGGGAAGAACGCTCCATTTAAAGAACCAAATGGATGTCCTTATTTGATGTGAAGTACTACTGCTGTAACCAAACAAGACAGAAACGTTAAAAGAAAGAAATACTCTGAACTGCTGCTTCATCAGGTTTTAGAATCTAACATTATTAAATATAATGCTCCCTTTCTTCATCTATATCATGAAATCACAGCCAATTCTGGGGGGGACAATCATGAAAAAGCAGCTTTCAAAAAGCTGCCAGCCATACACTGTGGCTATACTTTAAGAAAAGGAACAGAATGTGACAAAAAAAGTTTCCTGCTAAACATCAGCCTCCTTCATATCCTTCAGTTTAATTTCTCAAATAAGCTTCTGGTTCAGCAGCAGCAAACCTTGCACAAGTAACAAAGAACAAGAGAAGGTAACTGAGATGACTTTGTCCCCAGGGCTGGGCTGGCAGGAGCTCAGGAGACAAGTGGGCATTCACACTGGCACTGGAACAGCCGTGCCAGCCTCCGACACAGCGTCCTCACACCATTGTCCCAGGCCCCAGTGTGCTCACACAAAAAACACAAGCAAACTGCCTTTCAAAGGCTGCTTCCACTGCAAATTATGGCTTACACAGAGAGGAGCTTTGAAAGTAACCAATACCTTGGTTATTGATCCTCACATATTCCACTGGAATTGGTACCTTTGTCTCATTCCTCATCCGAACTCTAATGTCCTCTCTTGACAACTCAAAAACTTTTCCCCCTGGCATATCACAAAGCAATTTATAGTCTAAATACTTTGGCTATTCATGATTGATTCCATCCCTTCAACACTCCAGAAAAATCTATGCTCCTCATCACCAAACAGCTCGTGGGAGAGGAACAAAAACAGGTAATCAACTCCCTCAGTCGTCCATAATAAACCAGATACTAATTTCAACAGTTGTTCAGGCTTGTCCAGAGCTGTTAAATTGTTCATAAATACAATTCAAATTTTGCACATAGATCAGACTACAACAGATTGCCAGTGAAAGCTGCACCCAAGTAACATCAGGTCTACAAGCTGGCACACAGAACCCCAGGGCTTCGTGCTGCAGAGCTCTGTACCTGCACCCAGCTTCTGCTACAAACATCTAGAGAAGTTTCAAGCACCTACTTAGTGATATGGTATGTTAAAAGAAAGTCTAAAACATTAACTGCTCACACATAATATTTGCACTGAGAGATGACACACACAAAGGAACACCCAGAGAATTTCTACTCCCTGTCATGGGAGAATCCAAGCATCTGCTAAGCCCCTCTTGGTAGTGGTTTCCTGTATAATGGTACCAAGATGTTCATACTAAAGATATACCAAGTATTTAATTTCTCTACCATTACTATAAAGTCTATGCAACAGGTTGTAATCAGGCCCCTGACCCATCTCAACACCTGTGGCATTTGGACTTTTCACCCAAGACAGAAACTGTAACTCTGCTGATGCTACAATCTGCACACACATCTGAGTGAACAATGATCTGGTCCTCAGCCTTAAAGAATCGTGATACTGAAATGTTTTGTAGATCAGATCAAGCAGTTACCTGTTCACAGAACAGTGAAAATATTTAGCATCCTTGAAATCCAGTACACAGCAATGTCTGATTGAGAATAAACATGTAAAAAGAAGCAGTTTGGTTACATGGAAAAGATTTTCAGATTGATGCAACCACACTAAAAGCTGACAACAATAACTAGTGTCAAGCAACCTGCTCACTGCCTACTGAAAAGAAGATAAAATGTCAAGAAATCTTCAAAGAGGGCAGATACCATCTCCCTGCATGATTATACATGATTAACCTCACTGCTTGAAGCTGCCACTTCTGCCCAGACTTACAGTCATTTGCTGTTTACATAACCAGCTAAGTCAGAAACCTGAGCCATTCACAAGAAACCCCAATTCATGAATCTGAGAGTTTTTCCCACTTTGCACAACTCTGACGTGCTCCTTGTGATGTGATTTCCAAGCCTTGTGCCCAACCTGTGCAGCTGCCCAGCTGCCTTTCCTGTTGCAGGAGTGCTGCACTGACTGAACAGAGACACAGATTTTAAAATGCAAACTAAAATAAAACCCAAATCCACATAAATACGTCTCACTGTATTTCCCCAGAGAAGGCTGGAATGGCAAAAGGACCAGCCTTAAAGCACTCCTGTGGAGACACTGCCCCATGCTCTTATCTGTGCCTGTGACAGCACACTGCATTTATTAAGTTTTATCATTTTCTGGCCACTTACTGACCCAACCGGCACAACCTCTCCAAAATCCTTATTTATATATTCCCTCTTATCCAACAGGATGGTTTCCTGGTGAGGGCAAAGCCAAAACTGGAAGGGAAGAGAGCAGGAAGCAGCCAGGGACCTGTGGGAAGGAGAACCAGCCCTGCCCATGGGGAGGGAGCACGAAGCTGCTGAGACTTTGGTCAACACTGAGCATCTTTAAAGATCTGCTGCACTTTTAGAACAGATTTTTTTTTTTTTTTAAATAATGCAAATAACCCCACAGCTTTCCAGTTCCTAATCTGACTGTTTCACCCATGCCAGCAACAAGCTTAGGAAAAGGGTAAAACCCAGGTAATTTAAGTAACTGGCATAGAAATAGTAATAATAATAGGAGTAATAAAATCCTTCAAGTAAGGCCCACACTGCCACTACAGCCAGGACACACTGGTTAAAAGTCCTTTACTAAAAAGCCAAGCAAAGCAAGTTGAGCAGCACATTTTTAACCACAGCAAACTATAACCATAGGAACCACAATTGAGTAAAGCAGCTGCAGCATCCAAAACTTACTCCAAGTTTCCCTGCCTACCAAAAATGATTTATTTGGCCACCTCCAAAGCGAATGCTTCAACCCAAATACACCACTATTATATTAAAGTAGTTATCACTTAAGCAGAACAATCTGAACAGAAAGTTGCAACTACTTCCAAACTTTATTTGTAAGAATAAACAGCTACAGAAACAAGTATTAACCATTTTATATCCCAAAATCTCCTCATCAGTTTACTTTCTGCAACATTAAAGTGTTTAGGCACACAGAGACTACATCTAAGTGACAAAAATCAAATCCTAGCTCAGCCTCTTCAGGTTTTCCAACCAGCACTCATGTTTAAGGAACAACTCTGTTGTAACCTATTAGAAGGTTGGAAGTATCAAAACTACTCACAACTCTAAAGCTAAAAAGCCTCAACTTCCCAAAAAATTAGCTGAAGAGATGCAATGCTTAGTGTTAGACTTAGTTCTTGAATTTTCAATGCAAGTATCTGAAATAGATGTTTCCTCCTACTTGAAGTTCTTTATGATAGTAAAGTTATGCTCTGCTTGGGCAATTTTCCCCTAATTTAGGTGACAGCTGGAGTAAAGACGGAGTAAAGATCCAACACTGATGTGACAAACAAATGCACACCATTTTTCTTTTTACAACATGAAGAGGATTGTCTTCTCAAACTAAGAGCAACTAAATGAAATTAAACTGTGCTTTCAAAGTTATGTCCAAACAAATAAATTGTTTCACATTAATTGTAGTGAATGTAGTTTACATCCCAGGAGCAGACATTTGCACAACTCATGACCTCTGCAGCAAGGACACGCTGCTGCATGAAAAAGCTGAAATATATTTGCCTGCTCTAAGAATGGCTGTGGCACCTGGGTCTCCTCACCATCAACTCCCGTAAATGATGCACAAATTATCTTTACCTTTTAGTAACACATTTCACAGAAACACTGTGCCTGCAAATATATACTATATGCAAATATACAAATATATATACACACTCTATGCAAATATTGTACCCTCAGATTGCCATGTGAAGTGACACTGGGATGTTTCACTCACGGGAAGTAGAATAAATGCAGGACTTTTCTGAAGGGCTCACTCTTGCTGTGCTCTTTCAATAAATTAAAAATTAAAAAGCAAAGTGTAACTTTAAGGTTCTGGCAAGTAGTGTTTCACTACTTGCATTTCTGTATCTCAAAGCTTCCCTTTAAAGAATGCCTCAGAACCAAATCCAGAGCACAGACACCCAGGAATTCTTTAGGAGTGCAGCAGCACAAATCACCACGCATCCAACACAGGAGTTTCTCAGGCCTGGATTTCAAGAGGGATATAGGAGGATAAGCTTCACCTCATTTTTCATGTGACTCTAATTTCTGTATGTGTTTGGGATTTCTCTGGCCCTTCTGCCTTGAGAAAAGGGAAGGCACCTGTCTCCTGCAGACACCATAGAGCAGGGAAGTGACTGGGCTTTATCCCTACAGCAACACAGACCTAGAGGGACCCCGGCAATCCCCAGGAACGTGGATCTAATTACAACTGCTCTGACTTCCCTACGACTATGTTATCAGAAGAATGAAAGTGGCATCGAGTGGGATTTCAGAGTCAAAAGCCTCATGTAACGTGAAGTAGGGAGGATTTGGATAATTTCATGCTGTTCTGGCTTTGATGCACGGGGCGATACCGGCCGACCTCCGCGCGGCTCCGCGGTGCTTTGAGAAAACGTGTTTCATGCACTGTGCAGTGTGAAGTACATGATTATTTTAATAACCCCAGTCACACATGAATATATCTCTGTTCTAAGAAAAAACAAGACTGAAAGTATTTACAGTGTTTATAAAACAGTTAGTACCAAAACACTCACACAACAAGCATCCTTCTGAGCATGAAGCGAGATTAGAAACTAACCCATCTCCTCAAAAGAATTTTACATCCAGAAGAACCAAAGCTTTGGAGAAACTAAGCTATAATCATGATGGGGTGAGCCCCCATTCCTACATGAATATTTTCCAGCTCATTTGTGATGACCACATGGTCCCTTTTGGCAACAAGAACAAGGATGAACGGACACATTGTCCTTAGAGTAGAACTGCAAAGCAGTATGGAAGCTGTACACATTTATCTCAACTTCTCCACTTGACTCGGAAAAAAGCAACAATAACATCAGTAAAAGAAGACTAGAAGGACAAACTGCAAGAAATATGTGACTGAGCAATGTTTTGGTGGAAGAACAGATTTTTTTTTTCTTTAACACTAGCACTGTGTTTTTATTTAGAAGACAGATGTTTAAAAATACAGAAGTCCATCTAAGAACACCCACTTGTGGGCCCCAGGTGTTGGGCACAGCAACAAGTCTGAAACACTCAGAGTGCAAGTCTGAATGTTATAGAAAAAAAAAACCAACATGAAAGAAAACAACAACTTCACACAAAGAAAGCAACTATTTGTCACAAAATAAACTAAGTACATTTAGAAGTGTACAGTCACTTCCAAAATCTGTTCAGTTGTTCAATCTTCCTTGACCCTCCAGCCACTGTCTTCTACCTCCTTGGAAGAGTCAAGAACAGAAAACAGAGATAAAGAAGCCTCAGCTTTGCTGATAACTATTCCTGGTCATGACAACAAACCTTGAGCTGTTCCCATTTCAGAAGTGTGTTTTAAACTTTTTCATTTTGTGCACCAGAAGTTTTTAGACTCCAGGTCACTTCTCACAGATTGAGCAATCCTCCCCCGCCCCAACACCATCCCTTACTTATGTTTGTAAACTTTAAAAAGTTCAAAATTATCTTCAGTAGTTAATATTTGCTGCTCTCACACAAAGCTGCCAGTTCTTTTTGGATGAAAACATGCTTTTCTTCAATTTTTCCCACTTTTCTTTTTAATAAAGTAAGAATAAGACTGTTATTAAATGAAATGCAAGCTGTCACCTGCATATACAGAACAGGACAGGCATTCTTGGTTGCTGGGAAGTGTCTGATAAGTGCCACCAGAAGAGAGTTGAGACTTTGAATGATGCCTGTAAAAAGAATATTCCATTCTTGCTTTTTACAGGAGCCTCAGCATTACTTTTATTTTTTTTTATATTTGGCCATGTTTATAACCAAAGTGTATAAATAAGAGATTTATTGCCAGAATTGTCACTGCACAGATTCTGCAGCTCACATTTCTGATTTTTTTTTTAGTGAAAACATGCAAAAAGCAGTTCTAAGAGAGTCCCAGAACTGCTCTATAAACTATTCCACTACAACTGCTCAACAGCACAGTTGTTCAACAGCATAGGTTTTTCAATATGTTTCCAGTTCTTTTTTCAATATACATTGTTCCATATAACCCCAATACAAAAATCTGAAGTCAGGGCTGTAAGATGTTTTTGGAAGCAGTTTGACCAGAATTTTGCCACATCAAAACAGAGTCATCAGAGAATTCCTCAAAACACCCATTCTAATACAGTACAGAATCAGGAACTGCAAATGAAATGCAACCATGAAAGTGATTCTGGACCATTCACTTCCTATCAAATTAAGAAACCTCTTTTATGGTGCTTCTTGCACAGCTGGACTTAGGATTTGGTGGGCTGCCAGCAAGAAAGGAGCCCTGAGCCAGAGAAGGGGGCTATTTGGGATTTTATTGGAAAACTTTCAGCAGAGAAGCACCACTGTTTGCATTTTTGCAAACATTTGGCTTCTCTTTTGGTTTGTTTTGGGGTTGTTTTTCCACAGGGAAATCGACAAATCCCAGAGCAGGTTTTCTGGTTAAAAAGGGCTGAACCTGAGTGACCACAAACTTGGGTCTGTTCTACCAAGTCCCACAGGCTCTGCACCTTTTCTATGCATATCATACAAAACTCTAAAATCATTCAAAAAGAGCTATCTAAGACTGTATGGTGCATGTGTTTTGGACCACAGGTTTATCCTGATGTGTCTCCGTGGAGGATTCCTGATACCAAGCAGTTTCAAGACAGCAGCAAACAGCAGCTTCTGTACACCCTGGAGAACAGAGAGCCAAAAGCAAGAGCTAAACAGAAGTTGTTCTTCTTCAGGCTTCTTTGTTAGCAGAGTGAGGATTGAAAATAGCAGTGGTGATGAGTAACAACGCTGAGTATCAGTTATTGGAACAGAGCCTGACGTTTACTTAAGCGCTAATACCGTGAAATTTAACTTACTGTGTCTGCAGGAGGCAAAACAAAAGTCACAGTGAAGCTCTGGAAGAAGGCTGCTGCTCCTCCTTTCAGAGGAAAAGCCTGCCTGGAAGCACAGTCAGTGCTGGCAGCCTCACCTGCCTGCTCACCTGTAGCACCCATCTAAAGCAGATCATTTCATATCTAATCTGTACTAATGAGTGCCAACAAAGCCCTGAGGCTGCCCACCAGAGGCTCATCCCACAACTGCTGTCTCTGACTAGTCCAAATCCCTGGAAAACACTTGCTTGGATGCTCCCAGCCAGGTCCCAGCTCCATCCTTGGAGCTGCAGCCCCCACAGCTCCCTGTCAGCAGGAGCTCTGGGTGTGTATAAATAAATGTATTCACACACCACACCCAGCAGGACAGTGCTGAAGAGTTGTGTACACTAAATAAGGATTGTTCTGTGTTTATCTGCTGGAATTCACTTCCAATAGGAACATCTTTTAAGGACTAGAGTGGGGAAATGTGTGAAATAGCTTTTTCTGCTTTCATTAAAAAAAAAAATAACATTTCCTTAAATAAGGAGTTCAACACCCTTAATTAACTAAGAGTAAAATTAGTAAAGAATTGGCAAAACACCAAATTTGCCATGTTGTAAGACCATTTTTGTCTCATTTGATGGGGAAGCAGAACTGTCCAAGTGATCACAACTTCATTATGCTTACAAATACTATAAAAATTACTAGTCCTGATTCATGAGTATATAGAAAACATTCTTTCACTGGGAGTGCTCAAGACCAAGCTGGATGAGGCTTTAAGCAACCCTGGCCTGGTGAGACGTGTCCCTGACCATGGCAGGGGGCTGGAACAAGAGGTCCTTTAAGGTACCTTCCCACCCAAACCATTCCAGGATTCTGTGACTCTGTAAGACTAAAGTACATAGCCAGAAATACAGATTTTCAGATGATTTCTTGCTCCATTATTTTACTTAAAAAAAAAAAAAAGTTTTCTATTAAGATTTTTAATGGTTCATTTTAAAAAATCATAAATTAAGAAAATACTGCACAATACATCCCTTCTGCTTAAAACAAAACTCGCAATATGTAATAGATTAAAATGGCAACAACTCCCAGTTGCAACATCACCCTAAATTCCAGCTGAACAAAAACAACTTTACAACTCCCCTTCTTGCCCTCTACCACCAGTGTTAGTTAGGTCCAGGCTAACCAGACCTAACTAACCTAGTTAGGTGCATTCCAGAAAGAGCATTGCCTCCTATTCATTTATTGCATTTATATGGAAGAACTTCTACAGCAATAGAAAAATTGTGTGTGCAGACACAAAAACCACAACTGAAATGAGATGCAACTAGAAATGTAAAGACCATCCCGAGCTCAAACTTGAAAAGATGACCTTGAGATTCCAAAATCATTCTGCTTAGGTATGCCAATTTCCTTGGTCACCGATAATTTTAGTTCTATGTTGCAAGTGCTGCACAAGCTTAATTTCTGGAAAGTTACTGCAACTGCCCTGCTCGTGCTATTGACCCATCACAGATCCACTTGGAGCTTTGGTTTAATCCATCACTGAAAATTCCAATCGCTACTTCGTACTCCCAAAGAGGAAAATTTATCATGCAGCTGCTTCTGGTGTTTTCATCTATGGTCATACCTTACTGCAAAACACCAAATGTTCCATGATTTACAGGGACTTACAAAGTTGTTGTGGAAAATCGCTGATCTCAGCACAAAATTTACTTGTCTACAAGCACCAGAATGATAATAAAACTAAGGCCATTCTACTTGCTTGACAAAAATAAGCTGCTCTCACTAGCAAAAATCTGAAAACAGTTCATAAAGCTGGCAGCAACCAAGATGTGTATAATAAAATACGTGGATTTACAACTAAAACAATTACTTAAAATACTTCTTATTTAACTGTTTATTAAGTTATGTGTAATCCTGAGGAAAGCACACTGGCTCAAAACTTCCTGGTAACAAAGTGCAGTTGGGCAGCAGGAGGATATAAATGAGTCTGATAAAAATTTAACACGTAGATTCCTCAAAGCAACTGCTCATGGTTATTGCATTATAATTTCAAATAACAAAAATATGAGGAAAATAATAGTTTTTAGCATAAAGCTAGAAACTAGGAATATCAGGCTCAATGTTATAAAAGTAGCCAATATATGTGTTTCTGTTTCAGTCACTGAAATCCTGACCAATAATGGAAATTGTCACATATAATCCAGCTTGACATGTCCCATCTGTGAGCATCTGCCTCCAGGTTTTGGGATACTCAAGTCTCACACTTCAAAATCACAGCGGGAGAGAGACCAAACTTGGACAACAAGGAACAAAAAGGAGAGATGAAGAGAAAATATGCTCCCTATCAAAAAAAAAAAAGATATGTCAGTTAAATTCTCAAGCTGATCCCTTATCAGCAGTCCAGAATTTGGAGAGTAGTGCTTAGATACACATAATATTTATTGTTTGAGAAATGCAAGTAATTTGAATATCCAAGCAGTGGAGAGAGAGGCACAATGGCTTTTCTTAAAAACAATGGAAGAATTTCTACAAAGCAACTCCTGGGAAGTGCCCTCAAAATAGGTGGGCTACTTTATCAGAGCAAAATTCTGCTAAACTTGCCTGACACTGGAATACTGTACACTTTAAAATTAAGACTTCTCCATCATTTACCAACCAGAATAAGTCCAGATAGAAGCAAAATTACAAACTACCATTTCTATAACAGGTTCTGAATAGACTTAATAGGCCCTAAATCTCTAGGGATGCCATAAAAAAAAAAAAAAAAAAAAAACTAGCCAATTGAGCAAGGCAGTAATTTCAATTCAGCTACATCAGACACTGCAGGCTTTACCTAAATGAGCAAAACTCGAGCTTTTTCCAGCATGCCAAACCTTCTTTTTATTAAAAGAACATCAATGATAGGATTTCCTTTCATATGAAAGCAGCATTTCAAGAGCCCTTGAAGAGCCAGGAATGCAGCTTCATGACAAAGCCCCAGCCTGCAGCAGCCTTTGAGAGAGACATCAGTGCTGCTCCGAGGTGAAGCAGACACTGCCCAGGAAGCAGCACAGGGAGCTGGCCCCACTGGTACCAGTAAGTGATGCCCCACCTACTCCTTCACACCTCTGTCCCAGCAGCATCAGCAGTGAAAAGGTCACTGCCAGTGGTTTAGAGAAAACCCCACTGCTCAATAACCCAGCTTGCTTTTCCAAACACGCCAAGAAATAAAAGCCTCTCTGAAGGATGGGGCAGGCAGACATGCGTTTTCAAAAGGCCACCATGTGCTCAGAGGAGCTCTTTTTTCTCCATTGTGTGCTCTGAACACAATGTGATAAGTGAACACAGATGTAGCAGTGACATTTGGGGGTGTCCAGCTCCGGCAATCCTGCACACGCTGCCGCTGCCCGGGAAAGCCACAGGGAAAGTCGGGCTGCCGTCGAGAGCTGCTGTGCAGGCACCGTGGGAACAACACAGCCCCACAGCACTGAAACTTTTGCTTTCAGAATTATTACTCCTGGGCTTGAGGAACTGACCCAGATGGTTTCAAAATTTGCCAGGAAACAATATTACAACATGCAGTTTGAAAGTTCTTCCTCCCACTAGCTAGAAAGCCTTAGGAGAAGCTACTTAGTAAACTTTGGCTCCCACTTGGGAGTACCAGTCTGAGTTACCTGTATTTGCCTGGCATAGTAGGACAGGGCAACACAGCTACCTTTGTAAATAAAGTTAGCAAAGAGTGCTCTCCTACACAACAAAAAGCCAAGAATAACTAATTACAACAACAGAAACATTTCCGAGTTCTCCGCAAGCCAACTTCTGATCTGCAGATAACAATGATAACTACTTGTCCAGACAAACTGTCATTTTTCAAGAAAGTTCTCAGATAAGAAAACCTTGAGCTTAAATGCTGATTTCATTGTCCTACCACCATTTTCATCCCAATGACTCTTACTCTGCAGCTTTGCACACACTGGCATGACTTGTGTTTATTTGTACGTTCATGAACACACCCAACCAAAACCCTGAACTGCCATCAGTCTGGTACAAGTCCCAAGGAGGGAAAGCAAGCAAATTCAGCGAAGAGTTCTTTTCCCCCCCTGCTCCTTAATTCTTCAAACAACTCTGGTGTTCCACCCAGGAGAAGCGGTTAGTCTCACTGAAAACTACCGGTTACACTGTGATCCTGCGCCAGCGGCAAATCACTTCAACCGCCCTGGCACCATCATTTAAAGTCATTTTCCATTTAAAGACTCTCACATCAGCGCCAGCACAGCCTTTCATTACCCATCCCACTTAATACCCACAATCTCTCCACAGCTCGCTCGCTCGGTCTCCACTGACCAGGCAGCACACGGAGACTGATGTGCGGATTATTGGGATTCCTAATGCCTCTCTCCCCGCCGGCCGAGCGCGGAGCTCTTGGCAGCCTGCCTGACCCGCAACACGTGTGGGTTTGTCAGCCTAATGCGCTCTGTCATCTGCACAGGCTCGGGGCAGAGCGGGCCCCCACGGCTCCCAACGCTTCCCAGCCACTCCACTTCCCAGCCATGGTGGGAAAGGAGGTACAGAAGTGAGTGTCTGGGTGTTTGATTTCTGAGAGGCAAATACGTGAGGTAAGAACAGCACATCCAGCACCATCTTTTAACCAAAAGCTGGAGAGTCAACACGAGGATTTCTCGTACAAAACATCCGTCCTCGCTTGACTGTTGTCTTGCAATGACTCAAAATCTGCATATCAAGAATAGAGATCTGAGTAATTTCTTTTTATATAACTTACCTTCTGTTAAAATAAATAATGACAGTCAAAAATGCAAAGATATGGACTCAAAAATTATTTGTGACCAAGTCAGTTGTCACCCATAGATTTAAGGGGTTGTTGCTAAACTGTCTCTATGCCTGGCAATTAGTCAGGGGAGAAAGAAATGAGGCTTGGGCATTTTTCTGTATAAAAGATATACTGAAGTATTTTTAAGTGTGAGACAATGCATCAGCCCTGTAAATCCCACTGTAAATTCTGACAGGATGAATATACAACAGGAAATACCACACAACGTGCAAATAGCAAATAAATGCAAATTTACCATCATGTGTAACTAAGAAGTGTCATGAAAGTGAAACTGGTTTGTAGATGAATGAAATACAGAAGCCAGCAGAGATCTTACTTGGAAATTGAAGAAAAGAATACTCAGAACACAGCTGAAGTTTCACTTCCTCTGAACAACAAAAGAGAACAGAAAGCTGAAGAACAGTACATAGCACATCCTCCACAACCTCCTCAGACAACACAGACTGCCCCGACACACCAAGATTTTCTGCTTTACATCTGATGTCATGTTACAGAGATTTTGTGAATTATATGAGCAGGGAAAGATAAAACTATGAACTGTATCACTAAATACAGGGATTTTTAGACAACATATTACAAAATATGTTGGTGCTAGTAAATACATACCAATTATTTTAGATTAGCAAACACAGTAACAAAACAATTTAAGGAGAAACACTACTAAGCTGCATTGGGTTGGATTCTGGTTTAAGTGAATCATCCAGCTCCCAGCATAATGACACCCAGGGCCCTTTAATCTCAGGTGTATTTATTAAGATACCCCTTGGTTAGGGTTTATTTCTATTTAACTACAGGGGAAGTTTTTTTGAGCTCTGGGACTGCACCCCACTGGTGATACACATCTATCAGGTTAGAGAAATTACTCGCTTCTGGAGACTTACAAAAATGACTCAGTGGGATTCTATGTTATGCTGCTTCCTCCTCTAATTTCTTACTGGATTTGTGCAGCTAAATGCTTATCACTAGAATTTCCAAGTTAAAGCAAGCTAAAAACAGAACCTTGTTTTTACTCGAACGCATTGCGGAAAACGGAGTTGAGCAATCACTTCCTAAGGAGCTCCTGCCCCCACTTTGCACCAAAACTGGGGAGTAAAAGAGCACAAGCTTTGGGGTTAGCATAACTTTGTGAGCAATTACACACATACGAACCATCCAGAGGAAAAAAACAAGAAAATATTTTTCATCACCACCTCTTTTCATAATCCCCGGCATCACTCAGAGCAGCAGCAAGTGCCAGGATGCAAACCAAACAAACCTTCCCCCATCTGTCTGCACTGCCTAGATGAGACAGCCCTGCCTGTTCCTGCCATTCCTTCTTCCCAAACCCACCTATTCCCCCTTGATGAACCCACAAAGCCAGAGGGGTTGGCACCAGAGTGCAGTGGCAGCTTTGTCATTGTGAGGAAGGTAATGAGTACTGAAACCCCAGAATGAGTATTTACAGCCTGACCTGGAATCCAAAACTTGCAATAACATCTTTAAAAGCCGAGTAGCAACTTGGAAAAACATGGCGGCTTAAGCTGACTACCTGAAATTTATAATTTCTACTAAAAATACAGGAGTATGTGCGGCAGCAAAGGTTGAAGCAACCCCTTCATCTGCAGTAACACAAATTTTTGCTTTTCCACTAAGTTTCCTCAGAAGAAATTGAAAGCAATTGAATTCCACAGAAAAACACATGGAAATTATCATTATGGCACAAAAACATAAGTAGAAAAGCTTTTATGTGCCTCCTTTTAACAAAAGAAAGTCCGCTTGACTGACTTGAGCCCACGCCCCGAGGCAGGGGCTTGGTTTGGTTTTGTTTCTGTTTGTTTCACAGTTTCCCTGTTTATTCAACTTCTTCCCCCTCCCAGGGCAGCACAGGCAGGAAGCTCCATCCAAAACCAACAAGCAGCTCTTGATCCTGACAGCCACTTCATGCTGCTCTCTGAAACACAGATAGCCGTGTCCTGGTGAACCTGAAAAAAATCTTCAAGTCTTCTCTAAAGGAAAAAGTAGCAAATCACCTCAGAGCTTCCTTGAAAGGAATTCCTATTTCTGACCCCAGGTGTCACATTAAGCTTGAAGAAGGTGGTGGAGGTGAAGAGGGAAAAGCCAACAAGTTACACAGTCAAAGCCTGATGTAGCTTAAATGCTACTTACACAGTGGTTAAAAAACTACCAGCGTGAGTTGGAAGAGAATCCTTTGCTCCTTTGCTGGAGGCTGCAGACATTTCCCAGAGATGCTGGTACAGATACCAAATGCTTGGGAAGCATCTGGCTTCTCTGCTCACAGACAAAATGCACTTTGGTGGTGTTCCAGACAATGCATCCTACAATGAAGTTTAACCTCAGTGACACCAATTCCACCAGGTTCAAGCAAACTTCTTTGCCTTACACAGGCAGTGGACTGACTGAGAGATCAGGGCTGAAGGAAGAGTAACATGAACCTTTTAAACACATTTTTTAGCAGAAAATCTGGATACTAAACACCTTTTGCTCATTTTGACATCCGCAGCAGCACTCTTCTTTGCTTCCTTTGGGAATGGTGTGCTTGCATTAAGGTATAAATTCAGGACCCTCATTCTCCTAATCTCAGGGACACCCAGCCAGCAAAAATACAATGTGCTTTTCCATCACTGTTCTGCCCCAACTGTCCCCTTTTCTTTACAGTAGGAGCTGAAACACAAGTTTCACCAAAGCAGACAGACTCCCATCAGAGTACTTGGCAAAAGAAGTCTCCAAGAAAAGATTTTTCTCAGGGAAGTGGATTTTTAATCTAAATAGATGCTGTCTCAAAGGCTACCATCTCAATGACTGACATGCAGTGACAAAATACCTGAAAGAACCTTTAATGATAAGGTCTAAAGAAGCTGACCTGTTAAAAGGCAGCATCTACAATGCCCACTGCAAAAACAGGACACAAAGCCTTTGACAAGCTATTTTGTCACTGCTTAAAAACCAAAAAACCACCACAACACCTTCACACTCACCTTGTTTTATAACACAGGTTCCAGCAACAAAGTCATCTTCTGTATTTCTTTTCTCATATCAGCAAGATCATCAGGTCATGTATTCCCCTTAGGTCCACTTACTGGAGAGTATCATTCCCAAAATACAGGGTCAAAGTTCTCTGTGCAGATAAACTGTGCTAACCCTATATGCACATACCCTCCACACCACACACAGGTGCACAACAAACCCGCCTGGGTTACAAGTGATGAGAAACCTTTCAGATCCTGCAATACTTTATAAAAAGCATATTAAAGAAAGCAGCAGCAACAGTAGTAGTAAGGTTGTGATGATCTGCTGGTTTAAGTTCAATAATATCTACAGGAAGATATAAGCTTAGTCTAAATCAACTCCATGAAGTTAAAAAACAGGCCCTCAGACCTGCAATCCTCCTTTCATGGGAACCACAGAAAACTGAAAAAGTTATCCTAAGTATTTAATTCATTATTACAATCACAGCATCTCTCAAATTCTTTCAATCTAGATAAGACATTCTGATATCAGTTGGACCGATTTTTGTACTGATCTAAACTTCTGCCTTTTCACAACTGTTAGGAACAGCCCACCCACTACCCAGGTCTTGGCAGATAAGGTTCATCCAGATGCCTCAGGACAGGACAGAGAAGGAAGAAGACTGGAAGGCAAACACTCCTAGAAAAGCAGGAGTGAAAGAGGCTGTGAATAACTAATACCTGCCTACCCACTGAAGCACACTAATTATAGAGAATAATTGAACAACTGCTTTCCTTACTCAGGGAGGTGCAGATAAGAGGCATGGGCCTTCTCATACCTCAGATGGGAGTTTAAAGTGCTCTCAGCTGGCAGCAATGCATAGAAAAAAGTCACCGGCTGTGACAATTAACAGCTTCATTTTAAGTCTCTTTTGTTCAAGTAACTTCCACTCAGACATATTACACTAAACAACCCTTCCTCAACTAAACAGATTTATTCAAGGCACACAGCTACGACCTGAATGTAAAACCCATGAGGCCCCTGAGCTGGGAAGCAGCCACACTGTGTTTTAATGCTGTGGAGTTAAAGGTGTAAAGTGGACAAGGGGTCCTGTGTCCTCTTACAACCCCAGCAATAATTCACTACATCAGCTCATTCTATTTAAAACCAGATTCTCAGGGAAACTCGAAAACAAAGCCATGCACCAGCCTGCAGAGAAAAGGGAGAGATGTCCACAAAATGAGTTATTTCAGGACATGCACAGACATGTGAAAAATGACCTAGAACTCAGGGTAAGCAGCAAATCCTTAAATGAGATGTAAAGTAAGATTGGATGGATAGATTTCATTTAAGAAGTTGTTTACTAGCAACATTCCAGGAAAAATGTATTTCAATTAACAGATCTATGTTGATTTTATCCACAGTCTGTCCACTCAATCACTGTTCCTCAGAACTGGAGATGCATGGTGGGAATTCAATCTCTTTGTGGGAACAGGTGTGAGCATTTGCTGGAGCTGTGTAGAGCTCTGCCCTAACTCTGTTCCAAACACAACACAACCTTCATTAAAACCTCTCTTCATTAAAACATCTCAGTTGTGAGATTTTTGTGTCACTTGCTGCCTGAATTTGAAAAAAACCCCAACACTTTTTTCTATAATACACTTTACATAGAGGCTAAAAAGAGACTGCTTGCATAACAACTCTTATGCAATTTCTCAAATAAATTTCTACCTTTGTACAGGGGGGATGATTATTATAACTTGAATATTTTCAAGGCTGCAGATTTGGCTTTAAAAGCTAAGAGTCCACATGCCATTCAAAACCCTACTGACAATTATTGCCACATCAGCACCCAAAGATCCCACCAGGAACAATCCCCCACTGTGTAATAACAAAAGACAACCTGACAAAATACACAATTTACCACCAGTGTATATTCTCTAAAGAAGAGACTGACATTAGCTAAAGAAAAACAAACCCAAAAAAGATCACTAAAATGCAACTTTAACTTTATGAACCATCTTCAGCCTGGAGTACTTTGCCAGAGCAAATACCGTGATAAGTGTCTGGTGGAAAACCCAGACTAAGAAAAAAGCCCACTAAAATACCACATGCAACTGCATGATCATCATGAAGATGTTTAAAAAACAAACAACCTTCACACTGTAAACAAGCAGGTATTTTCAGTCACAAACAATCCAAGTAACTCAGAGAGCATAAACAGAAGTAAAAAATGAAGCCCAAACAACAGCACGGAGAAAAATAAGAGAGTGAGGGATTTCTCCAACAAAGTTTGACAAGTATTTTCACAGGTTTGAAAAATTTTTTCTTCTCCTTAATTTTTTTGTTGTTTTTGTGATTTGGCCTTTTCTCTCCACTGGTGTTTCTCTGGTCACAGGGCTGGCAGTGACACTGACCCTGCTGTGGAACTGGAACAGCCTCGTGCACCAAGCCCTGCTCCAGCTGCTGCTCCAAGCAGGAATCTCAAATCCCAACCCAGGGTACAACTGCAGCCTTGGAGCTGCACTGGGAATATGCTGGAAGTGTCAGTGATTTGGAAAAGAAAAGAAGCCTTAAATTCACTTTCTTTGGAAATTGAAGAAGTCCACTGCAAGTTTCAGATCTTGTAGGCCCCAGGGGATTTTCAGCAACAGCTTCAGCTGGGTATCAGGGAGCAGAAGAGGGACATCAAGCCTGGCAGAGGCAGCATCCATTCCACCAGAAACTACAGACATTAAATTACACTTTCACCACTGAGCTAATCAGCCTCATTCCAAACAGAAGCTGCATTTATCTTCTCAGAACAGCAGACTTTTTTCTTAATTATCCAAGGTCAGTGGCAGTGAATATTGAGCAAACTGACTTGGGGAAGTAATGTAGATAGAAAACAGGAGGGCAGACAGCCTTACATTTGCTTAGCAGTAGTATTCCATTTTAAAATAAAGTAGCTCTTTTTAGAGATGAGAATTACTTTGTAATTAATCACTAATCACCAACCAATCACCAATTTGATAAGGTACCTTTTTAGAAACAGAAATACCAAGTTCTGCTCCAGCAAAAAATTCTCCTTTTTTCACAGAATGACTTAAGTTGGAACAGACAAAAAACAGAGTTCAACCCTGCACTGCCAGGTCCACCACTAAACCATGTCTCCAAACACTACACCTACACATCAGTTAAGAGAAAAAAACATTTTTAAAAGTTAGAGTGCAAAGGTTTAAGACAACTGAAGTGTTCAGCAGTCAGCTAAAGGAAGAAAATTACATTATTTTTTTATCAAGCTCACCCAGAATTAGAGCAACACCTCAGAATCCTGATCACCATTGTAAGATATTCACAGACATTAATAAAAAAAACTTGAAAGCGTTACACCTCCAATCCAATACCTACAAGACAGGAGGTCTAAGGTGCACAGACCCACCTGCTGCTTTGCTGAAATACACAGCTTTGCCTGACAGGTTTGAGCTTGTCACAAAGCAGAAACTACTCTGGAAGGCTCAATAGCCATTTCAGCTCCCCTTAAAACACAAGTGGTTGAGGGCTGACAGGTACTGCACAGCAGAAAGGTATTGCATAATTGCCCTGAAATATCTATTCAAAAACTCCACAGCAGAAATGCGTATTATTCTCAGGAGCTGAGGAGTTTTTTCATGTGGCATCCATAATTACATAGCAGTAGAAGATTTCTGTAAACACACAAGCAAAGAATAGTTCCAACAAGCCTAACGTGAGCAATGTTCTTGGATTGATCAGGGCCTGATGAGAAGGACATCAGAGAAAAGAAAGAGAAGAGGAAAGATGCAGAAAGATGTCTCTGTAAGTCTTGTGATGGAACCGACACATCAGCAACAAACCTGCCCTGACCATAATGGTCCTGGGACAAAAAGCATCACCCTTTAAATGCACAGTGGTCCTCAAGCAATGCAGGGATTGCACGAGGCTGTGTTTCTTTCCAAGTTACATCCTGGCTTCCTAAGCTTGTTGGGTACATTATATAACTATTAATTACACCGCTGTTCGGCGTGCTTTTAACTGCAATGATTCAAACTGCTTCCAGGAGCTCACTAATCCAAAGTACAATCCTCTTGACAGCAACTGACAGATTCAGAATATTCAGTTCTAGCTGAAAGGAAGACAAATCAAACCCCCTCATCTGTCTGCTGTAAAAAAGAGGCAATATTCCTGCTGACCTGACCCACAGCTCCCTGAGGGGTGGGACATGCTGTCCATGGGACAGCTCTGGGAAGCAGAAGGAGCCAAGCTGTGCTAACACAGCAAAGGAAGATTCTTCCCAATGGCCACCTTCAAATTTATAGGGGAAAAGAGAAAATTTGGTCTGGTTTGCATTTCCTCACAGGCACTGAAAGGTTTCAGCCATCAGCTCCTGGACCCAGCAGACACCCTCCTGAGATGTGCTCTGCCAGCCAGGACCTTCCCTGCAAGCTCCAACACAGTTCTACATGCACCATTCATCCCTCCTGCTAAGTCATGCAGTGGGCTAATTACTTAACTATTGTAATGATATTTTGCAATGGATGTACTCTGTTATACTGGTTTTCATGAGCTTCCTTTTGCTGCATGTTTTGAGAAAAGAGCTTATTTTCCTGGAGTATAAAAAAGCCCAAGTTTGACATGCATTTCAAGCCTAAGAGCTGGATGTCAAGTGATTTTTTTAGAATTATCAATGTGTTCTTAATTAAAATAATGTTAGTATATTATTTGATTTCTGCTGTATCTGCTAACAACCACAAAAGACGTTTTTTCATTAATCTAATGAAATATGAAAATAGCTATTAACAATTTGTACATGTTAATGACAAAGTTTTTCCTTCCAATAGAATGATGTTTTCCTTTTGAAACTCTTCAAGACTTCGGTTAGCATAATTACCAAACATCTGAAAGCTGACAGACTGGCAACATTTTTATTAACAAACTCAAACTCAAGTCAAGACACATTTGCATGTCTTGCTTACCACCACATTAAACTTTACTGGGATAAATGCTCATCTTCAGACTCAGAGAACTGTTACCGTAAAACACTGTTTAGAATCAGTTTTTTTCTGTATGCTCAACATGATGTAAGCTACACAGCAGAGCAATTAAACAATTATTTATGTCTCCCTACCCCCAGGATGCTCTTCAGGCTATGCATGATTCAAGGTGTACTCGCAGCAGTTTTGTGGAGCGATGAACAGCATTTCAAAAAATTCAACAGTCCCAGTAGTTCAGAACTGGTTGGAAAACTTTTTCTGCCTGGAGCCAGCAATTCTTCCAGGAGGAACTTTACTTTAAAAGCTGTTAACAATAATACCCTGAACTGGCACAAGCAGGGAAAGTAGCAAGTCATGATAATCGACCTGTCTTACCTACTAATAATCTGCTGGCTATACAAGCAAAGACATGGATACAACTCCAGGAAGAAGGAATGTAATCTTTTTGATACAAGTGAGCACGCAGATGAGGCTCGTTGAAAACTGTAGCTCTGCAAAATCTGGTGAATCTCTTGGGTTTTTCTGGGTATTTTGTTTCAATTCTGCTTGAAAACAAGAAAATGTTTGGTCACCTAGGTGCTCTCTTAAAAAAAAACAAACCTAAAAACAAATAGAAAAGAACTAGATCCAAAACTGTAGCAGTCTCAGGCTCTGCTCAGACTTTAGAGGCTCCAGGAAAACCAAGAGCAAAGAGCAGTCTGAGTCCTCCTCTGCTTATGTGGACACACACCACGCTATTCCCTGAAGTCTTTGTTTAGGGCTTTATTCAACACATTTCTCAAATCTTTTTTTATCTCTTAAAAACCATCTACTTGAACAAACAGTCCTGGAAAAAAAGCAAGATCACAAAAGACAACCGTGTTAAGTTTCATGTCAACTTATTCCCTTTCTTCTCCGTGCATCGATCCCGGAGGCCTGATCCAGCCCTTGCAGCTGACAGCAAAGTGCTGCACTGATTTCTGCAGCCTCTGGACATGACTCAAAAAATCAATGCAAGGAGCAAAAGGTCACATTCTCCCCAAGCATCAACTACCTGTTGAACCAAGACAGACTTGCAGATGCCGGCACACTCGGAAATAAAGCAACCAACTGTTACTAAACTCATTTCTGAGCACGGTGTCTGTGTTCCCACACTGTGACTAAGTAAACCTGCTCCTCACACTACACCTTTGTGGGAAAAAAAAAAAAAAAAAAAAAAAACAAACCACTCATGCTTGTGACAGCTTTTATAAACAAGTAAGTGCAGTACACAGCTGTACAACTTCAGAGTTTTGAATTCCAAGTGCCAGTGGGAAAGTTAGTCTGGCTAAAACTCAAAAAAAATGGCAAGAGAGGAAAAACTGGAGAGATGGAAATAAAACCAAACTACTGCTCAGTGCTATCCTTCACTGTCCCTGCACATTAGGGAAAACCCTGAGAACTATAACAGGTACATTATTACAGATCTTTTTCCATTACTTGCTTGACATGCTGGGCCATTGGCAGCACAAATGCCTCTTTCAGGCACAAGAAGTGAGGCTGTCCTCAGGTTTTACATCTTTGTAAGTGCACAGGCTGAACATGAAAGTGTGATCTCCCATGCATTCACAGAGCAGGTATGCAGCAGGTGGGCATGATATTCTACCCATGTTCTGTTTGTCATTGATTTTCCTATCAATTTGTTAATTTGTAATTGGAAAAAAAGTCATCCCCTTCATAGAGACAGGACAGCTTTTCCCCACCAGAAAGTTTCACTGTTGCTTTTTTTAATGCTGATTCAGTGTGTCTCACTCAGCCCAGCAGTGTAAATTCCTGGCGTGCACTTGTATATTCCCAGCTGATGCAACCCAGGAGCCTCAAGGAACCCTTCACAGGTCTACAGCTCTGAATGCAAATGCGTGGTCCCAGCTGGCAGAGGTGCTGCCAAACTGTCACTGTCAATAAGTCATCTAATGAAGCTCAAAATTTCAGTTTGAGCTCTGCTATTCCAGCCTGTCCCTGTGGACAGTCCCACAGTCCTGTGGATGCCAACAAAGCATATCTCGGATGCATCAGATCTTCTTGACCTCAGAAGTTAAGCAACTTGCAAGTAACTTGACTCACATCCGGCAGTAAGTACTCCTAATTAATGACTCTTAATTGTTGCCCTAGCCCTGTATTCCCACACCCATGACAAAGCATGTTCCTCACTCTGCTAACCCCTATGTAAAATTGCACAACTCTGACAATCCCATGCCTTTAGCATCACACAGCTGAGCCATTCGTCTCATACTTCAGGACCAAAGGCATTGCTGTACACGAGAGAAAATAACTGTACAAGAAGTACCCACCACACCATTCCAGCAGCTCAACATCACTTGCTTTCTGGCTGCCCTTGCTCTTTTTTTTTTAACCATTATCTATATAGTTCAGAGAAAGAAAGATAAACATTGTTAAGCCTGACTTCTGTCTTGAGAAGACATTTCAGAACCTGAAGTGCTTCCCAAAAATGAACTTTACCTCCTACAAGCTGTATGTGGACTTCACAGTGCATTTATTTTATAGACAGGTAAACATATGCAGGTGAGTTACCTGCATGTCCAGATTCACAGCAAGCTAAAGCTTTCCTTCCCTGCAGGAAGCCATGTCCAAGCTGCCAGCCCCCTGCTCACAGCGCTGGAGGGTACAGAAACACCCACCAGCCACTCTGAACAACCCTTTCCTCCCAACATTTACAGCTTCTGTGTGTGCCCTGTTGGAACTGACCATCTCTGGACACAGATTCTGCTACACAAGGTTTGCAGCCTTGTATCCTGTACCAGGATATCCCCTGCCCACCTTGAGGGAAGTCCATGCTTGCTCCTATGGGATCACTGCTGTGGCTCCCAAGAGCCCAGAAAGGAGGAACAGCAGTTTGCAGGTCAACCCACCCTCCCTGGGCAAAGCTGCACAATGCCCAGCACATCAAGGTACCCTGAATCCAGCTCGGTGCTGCTGCCACACACCAGCACCATCCCTGGGACGAGCCACCCTCCCTCACTGCCTTGTGCTTTGCCTTCTGCTCTGACAGAATCCCAGCGCCTCCAGACTCTGCTGCAGTAACTCCTGCAACCCAAGGGCTTCCCTTTCAACACTTCTCCTCCAATTAAGACCCACCACCCTCCAAATCAGCCAGCCGCCTGTATTTTCTCCACCAGTCAAGCTACTTGTGTGTAAAACCAATACGACACACACAATTCCCCCAGAATAATTCACCATTTTTCTGGGCAGCATTTTTACGTGCTGCAGGTTTATGAATTGCTAATACTATGCTGAATCACAAACACTTCCTAAAGCTTATTAAATATTTCTGTTAAACTGATCCACATCCATAGATAACAAATGAAAACGATTTTATTTCTCTGCAAGGCACCTGTAATAACGGAGCAATGGCAGCAAACAGGCACCAACCAGCTCCCTGGCCCTATTAGCATTACAGAGGAAAGCCTCCCCTTCTGCTGCTAATGATGTGCTCTACCCTGTATCCCCAGGAGACAAATGACTGCACTGGCTGATTGACTCCATCACAGGGCCATCATCCATCAATGTATTGCCTCTCTTATTGAAATCGCATCTCAGGAAGAGAAAGTGCTCTGTGCCACTTCTGAAAAAAAAAAACAGTGAAAGCACTTTCAGAATAAGAGCTCCAAGATATATAATGAGAGCCAAATATTTCAGCAGAGACACACATTTCCAGCAACCTGAACAGAGCAGCATGCTTTGTCCACCCAGCACAAGTAAGATTTACGTCCTTCTGCTAAACTAGATCTTTTTTATTTTTAATTAAACAAAGGAATGAAACACGTACCATAGGCATAAATTTCTTGATCAAATTATAACACAGACAGTGAATATAATCATACAGATTAAAAATGGCATCCCGAGGATATTTAGCTAGCTGACTTGCCAAAGGGTGAATTCCAGCAACTCTTACACAGGCTGAAATCACATTAACATCATACAAGCCCCACTGCCATCTGCAAATAGGAGTGAAAGAAAATATAAATCCTTCCATGTACTTATTTACTACACAGATTTTAAAAAAAGGGGAAAAAAGAGCAATCCTATTCCATTAATAAATACCTCTATAATTTATAAAACTCTGCACATATGGGACTGGGGTGCAAGGAGTAACCCACGCTCACCACTCATCAGGCAGTTTTCTAATCAACTTTACATCACTGAAGCCACCAAAGCCCAGCAGTTCTGCATCCTCTGTCCTGAACTGACCACGTGAAGCTGCACATGAATTATCCAGACACAGCTCCATGTGCACAAAAATAATTTAGTTCAGATAAAATATTTTAGATTAGGATCAGCCTCACTTCTGTCTACTCAAAAATATAAATCTGAAGAAGGCAGCTTTATCTCAGGCAAGATATTTTGTCTCACTTAGCACCTCTGCATGTTACAAACAATTCATTATAACTCTGAAATCCCCATGAACAATCTGCTCGAGAAAACATGTCTAAACATTTATTCCTTGTTTAGCCCTAAACAAAATCCAAAACTGATTTGTTTTGCTTCCATTTTATTTAAAGACAACCAATCTGGTAAGATCCTAAACCTAAAGTTTTTGGAACTTCTGAACAGAGAATCATAGAATGGCCTGGGTTTGAAGGGATTCTAAAGACCACCTTATTCCAACCACTCTGCCATGTGGAAGGGCAGGGACACCTTCCACCATCCCAGGTTGTTCCAAGCCCTGTCCAACCTGGTTTGGAACAGTTCCAGGGATGGGGCAGCCACAGCTTCTCTGGGCACCCTGTGCCAGGGCCTCACCACCCTCACTATGAAGAATTTCTTCCTAATACCTAATTTAACCCTTCCCTCTTGTCCAGTTTGAAGCCATTCCCCTTGTCCTGTCCTTTCATGTCCTTGTAAAAATTCCCTCTGCAAATTTTTAGTACCTTGATCCTTGCAGCATAAAGGTGTGCTCCACAATCCCAGGCCAGTGTCTCAGTGTCTCACATACAGTTCAAATCAGGTCTCCTGGTTTCATGATCTATATTTTACACCTCTACAAGCCCTTTTCCTCAGGAATTTCCAGTATTACTTAACAGAAGATTGGCTGTGGGTGTACTTTGAACTTTCAGAAACACAGAGAGAACTTCAGGAATAAAATATTATCAAAGCAACACCTAGTTTGAAGCAATTAATTTTGGGTTTCGTAGGGAGAACTTGAGATTCACATGATTTGGAATACAAGTTACTGAACAGTCAAAAAAATCCAGTGGGCCAGCAAAGAGAAGTGATGCTTTCCTCTCTCACTTATACTTCAGCCAGTCAGAATTACTATCCTTTCCATGTTTAACAGGCAGTGATTTTGTTGCTGTACCAATTAGCACTCTGCTACAAAGAACATGCTCCTAATTAATAGCTGGTTTATGGGAAGAGCAATGCTAAGGATCTGGTTGTACCTCCAGATGTACCAAAAAAGTGCCAAAGGAGCTCTGCTTGATGCAAAGGAAATCTGTCTGCACAAAGAGACAATCAATGTATTTAGCATATGTCAGCTGTAAAAGGAACTTACATAAAACGTAATGGAGGCATTTCCACATAATTTCTGTTGTATCCTGTAATCCTGGACATCTGCTTAGGGTAGCATGGATGGGCTACTCAGTGTTCCTGGTCTGCTGTTTTTGCTGTGCCCTTAACACAAAGCAGCAATGAGGGAAATCTGCCCTTATCTGTCTGAAACAACTTTAAATAAATACTCATAAACCCTCCTGTAAGACTCTTTCCCTCTGGAAATGGCCAAACTTCTCCCTTTACCTTGTGAAGAAATAGCCCAGTGCAAAGAGACAAAGTACAGCTGCAAGACACAGCCACAGAAAGAGTCTGTATGAATCTTATTTCAGGTCAGAGCTACACATTACGAAACTCCAGCGCACCTTGCGAGTGACCTACATTGCAGGACTGGAACCCACTAACCTACAGAACCACCTGAAATCCCACTAAATAGGTCAGTGGGTTTCCTCCATAGAAGAATTCCCCAGACAAGGAGAGATGCACATGAAATAAAGGACAAGCAGAGCACAAGCTTTGCCTGACACAGGAGCCAAGTGTCTCACTCTGCTCCATATTCCTGCAGAGCAGCAGAACTCCCCAGAAGTGCTGTGAACTTCTGTGCTCCTCACTGAGGGACCCTGGAAGGACCTGTTTGTTCAAGCCCAATGGAGCAGGAAGAAAAGGAGCAGTGCCACAGCAAGGAACAGTAAGCCTACCAATAATGCAAAGCAGCTGGAGTACGAGTGACACCTGATTCGAGATCAGCAGTGAACTCGCCTGGAGTTATGGCAGGGGTGTCCAAATTACACAAAAGCCAGGTGTAAAAACAATCCATCCAGCCCACAGCACATTTCCTGACTCCTTTCACCTCTCATGAGGGTCTTGGGTCTCATGCATTTCCTTCAGGAACTTAAAAATTCAGTAAAAACAGAGTCCCAGGGTGCTGCATGGTGCTGGGGAACACCAACACCGGGCACAGGACATTTAGGCAGGATGCCACAGGAGCAGAGGATGGCCACAGGGAACCACACCTTGCATCCACCACTTCCCTCCTCTCAACTATCACTCTGGGCAACACTGCACACTGTCTTATTTCCAGTTCAACCAATTCCTCTTACCAGAAAAACCCCACAGCAGGGTGCAAACACACCCACCAGCCGTGCAAAGGCAGCAGCCCCTCCACTGCAGCAGCAGCTGATGGGAACATGAAACAATCAGGGCAATTAAGAAAGGCATGCAGAGAGAGTTGCTCTGCATTCCTCTGCCTACCAGTTCCCCACGAGGACCTGTTGGGAGCCAGGGGTCAGCATCCCAGTGGACTCAACGTCTGTTCACAGCAATAAAACAGTTGCATGCCCTCTCCTCCTACATGCACATACATACTTTGATTTAGATTCCCGTCTCCCAGAAAAGCAGCCTATGGAGGAAGGGGAAAAAATGAACAATATCCATGCTGCATATTAGCAGCGATGTATTAACACGCTCAGTGTTGCAGTTTATCCATTAGATCTTCAGAGAGTCTCCACAAGAAATCAGAGATTGACATTAAACCCTACCACCCACAATTAACCCAAATGGGTACTCTATATAAATGTTACCAACACCCCTTATCCATGCTGAAGATTTTATTATTTAACCAAAAGATCTTTTTATCCTAACAAAAAAAACCCAACAGGTATAGCTATTATTCCTTAGTAGGACATTCAGAAAAAAAAAAAGTGGTAGAAGCAAAGTGAGTCACAGGAACCACCATACTCCCTCCTGAATTTGCCACCCACAGCCTCTCAGGTACCCAAATCTGACAGCCAGAGCAAAGGGGTATTGCCTTGGTGCTGCACGTCAACACTGAGGATTCTCCCTGCTGAGAACGATTTCCCAGAGGTGCTGAGATCTAAGAGAAATCCTGGGGTGATGGTAATGAGATCATTAATGCCACAGCCAAACACTGCAAAGAGCAAATCAGGACACAACTCTCACTTCTTTCAAACAGCCAAAGTACAAGACACAGATCTTATGCCAGGGTTATGCTTGCACCAGGCTGACAGATAATAGCTGATCTGAAGCTGAACAGCTTCATCTGCTCAGTTGAAGCCTCACAGACTAAACTTCAGGCCAGTTTAAAAAGTAAGTTCAGCATGAATCTGTACCAGAAGTCAGCTCATAATGGATCAATACTCCAAGCCATGTGGCTGAGACTCATGTGGTTCTGCAATACAAGTCACAGATTCAAACTTGGTGTGCTGTCAAACCACAGCCCCAGAATTCAGGGTTTGCTGTGAACCATCAGCATTGTCTGCTTGTCAGATGGTGTTTGCTCCTGCCCTTGGCTCCTCTGCCCTGGTGGCTTTGCCAGATCTAGCAGCAGCACTTCCCGAATCCACAAAGTAACAGCCACTTACTTTTAGGCAGTGCTGGTGAATAAGGGATGAGACAACAGAGATCCTGAAAACTCCTGGCACGAGGGCAAACATCTTGCACAAAGGTATTGTGCATTCCAGCACTCAGCTGTGCCCAGGCAGAGTTACACTGCACCCTCCACCACCACAACAGCACTCCCTGAGGGGACACATCCTCAGGATGTGGCTGGTCCAGTGGAACACTGCCACAACTCCAGGCTGCTGCAGAACACGCCTCACTCCTCCTAATCCAACGGCCTTTTAAATTCAGCAATCAACAGGAAAAACAGGGATGATTTAACTACAGATTTAAACAGCCAAACAGCAAAACAAATATTCCAGAGTAAAAGCACAACACTGCTTCCACAATAGCTTTTTTTTTTAGACAAGTTACATATTACAGAAATTAAGCCACTTAAAGGCCAGCTATGATGTTAAATAAAACCCACCTTAATGCAAGTGAAAGCCAACTCACTTGAGAGAACCAAATTAAACCACTTGGCTTCCAACCTACACCACAGCCACACATCACTGCGAGTTTCCAGAGCAGTCCTGCAAACACATGGCAAAGAGGCAGGGCACACATTACTTGTATGAAGGTCAGGATCATAAGCCTGAGTCCTCATTCCAGGAATAGCAGGACTATCTGGTGCCTATTCTGGTCAGCCCAGCCTGGATGCAGAAGAGAATACTTGTCCATGGTGACATGGACAGTAGTTTGCATCCTTCAAGTTCAGATCCTGCAAACATGAGTTTTCTGCAGAACTAAAGGGAAACAAAAGCCAGAATCTGAGACATCTGTTCCATACAAGAGAATTCATTTTATATATATAAACAGTTTTAGCTTGGCCTCCCCTCAAAAATAAGAATAGCAAAAAGGTGAAGCACTCCTTGGGCACTCCACAATGAAGTGTACATTCACATCACTTGATGCAAACTCCAAACCCTGGACTTCAGGCATACAGATATTTGCAACAAATGAAACAGAAATGCTTGCCCAACTTATACCTTGCAGAGAACACACATATTTCAACTCAGTTTTGTACTAAAAGCTACCATTGTTTTGTTCATTTGCATATCAGACATCCATTTGTTGCTTTCACAGTTTCCACTGACTTTAAGTGCATTTCTCTGTACTCAAGGCACATTCATGATAAGAGGATGTGGAGTTGGAAAAGAAAAGCATTCATCCCAAATTTAGAGAAAAATTTACATCAGGGAAGCTCCACCACATCCCACCACTTGCCTATTCATCCAAGAAGAAAGTTTCCAAAACCAGTTTCCCTGAAGTCATAAGGAGGGGGGAGCAAATATTCTCCTTCACAATAAAGTCTGAAAACAATCCCACATAGAAACACTTCACAGCCCTGCCTGGGAGGAGAGAGGAAGTTACAAGAGGTGTACAGGAACACAATATATGTAAACTATCAGAGAACCAAAGGAGAAGAGGAGCAAGAATGCCATTAAGAAAAACAAATAGAAACAGAGAACCATCACCTACCCCCAAATAGGAACTCACAGGAAAAACGAGGCCAAATCCTGCCCTCACATTCTTAGGAAATCCAAAGTAAACTTTCCTTCCGTGTTTGAAGAAGTAATGGATATTGGAAAGGAACATGACTCTGTGGAGCAAACTTCCTGGCAGAAGTTTCAATTCCAGTCCTCTCCTGAGTGCAGGAGCTGGTGCTGCTACACCAGAGCAAACCACCACAAGAGCCACAGGACACAAGTGAAAGTGGTGACCAGCAGCAGTTCCCTGTGCTGTGGCATCAATAAAAATCTCCAGGAAAGGAATAAGGAGCTGTAAACCCCAGCAAACAGCTCCCCAAACAGCTGCTCACTCTGCAGCCAGCAAAATCATCATCTCACCCAGCTGAGCTCTGCCTTCAACAGAACTGGAGTCTTTGCCATCATCCTCACAGAAGGAAAACAGTAAAAAAACCCATCATACTTGCCTAAATAGAAAGTAATGAAAGTTTAACCATAAAATAGCAAGAATCCAGGTGAGGAAAGGAAGTTAGTGACATACTGTAACAAATCCAGCACTCAAGAGCTACAGGTTTAATATAATCTTTGCACAACAATTCTTCAGAGACGGATTTGACCTAATTTTTATTTAAAAGTGCACCTGAAATATTTATAAACAGCTCCTTGAAAAAACAGTCGAATGCAATTTAACTGTTTAGCCTCTACAACGATTTTGACTTGGCAGGTCAAAACTCTGAAGCTCACTGTTTGAAGCTCTTTTTATGAGATCCTGGGGAAAGGGGATAGTTGGACCAGAGAAGATAAAACTTGTAACTGCTGCCAGCCACCCCTCCCACACTCCAACAGACTATATTGAGTCTGAAAAAATATACACACGGTGAGAATTAGCTAAGGGCCTCACCACCTCTTAAATAAGAGAATATTTATCAGCCAAAGTAAATTCCACAACAAATAACTGGCTTCGCAGTGGAGGGAGGGGGGAAGTAGGTCATACCAGATCTTAAAAAAATCCCTGGGCATGCTGTGATTGCACACAATAATTTGATGAAAAACAGTTGCCTCACCATGTCTTTCACTACTTGGTTGAAATTTCTTTTAAAGTGAGTTTGATAAATTTCCGTAAGTGTTACTGGAGTAAGTCACAATGAAGCCAGGCAGTTTTAACTGCAGAAAAGTGTCATCAACTTGTCAAATTGCAACTTAAAAGTCAAGCTCATCAGACACCTTATTTTTCAAGTAATAAATTATCAATCATAACTCATTAAGTATCTTCACATCAGTCATTTATTTTAAAAATTCTGAATAATTTCCCAGCACTGACTCGTACATCACATACTACAAAATTCAAAGTAACACCACAAATAGCTCTGACCTCCCAGAACTTCCCAACACACAGTGCTCTCTCACAACACTCAATCAACTCCTGCTTTCTGTTATATTTATTCATAAATTATACAAATATGCAAGAAGACATGATGGGCCATTGAATATTTTAAATACTTTCTCAAATCCTACAAACAAAAGCAATTTTAAAAGCAGCAAAAATGAATAGAAAGCTGATGAATTAAACGAATTAAAATTAGAAGCCATTCATAAGGGTCCATTAAAAGCTAAACAGAATTACAATGTTCTAGACCCGAGGATCACATCTGCAAGTAAGGCTACAGCTCTTAACCTGAAATCATCGACTGCTATCGCTCTTAATGGCCCTTTAAAAGGCAAACCATCCTACTACTGCAACAAACAGTTTGAAAATTATCTTTAAAAAAAAAATAAAAACGTTAAGGACATGTGAGAGCAGGCTGCTGCTCTCCAAATGAACAGCAGCATGGTGGCCAATGAAAATAAGAGTGTCTGATACAGGATAGATCCCATCTGGGCTCCTACATCTCCTCAGGGCTCTGCTCCCGCTGACACCCGGGCACTGGTGTGACACTGGGAGTGTGTGGGGACTGCACAGCTCCGGAGGAGCAGCTCAGGGCCAGGCCACTGCAGGAGCAACACCTTCCACCTGAGCCAAAGGATCAGAAACCCACAGGAATAAAACGTGCTGGGAAGGTTCAGCTGCCTGACTAAATAAGACTGAACGAGTTCAAGAATCAGCTCCAGGTGCACACAAACACCGCTGTCCCAAAGCTCGGCCTCACTCAATGCTCTAACCACGCTATTTACAACTGGTTTAAGTTCAACACCTCTGTAGGTTTTGTAAAAAGCGCAGATACTTGTAGCTGACGTGCATCACAAAACACAAGAGTGAAGCACTTCAGCGCTCTGTTACTGTAACTCAGAGAGTTTCAATGGCCCGAAAACATGCTCCCCATTAAAAATGTAGGCACTTCACATTGTCTAAAGCACAGTGAGAACAATAACAATCCAACACGCTTTCACCTCCTTTGTCAATCAAGCCAAGACAGCCAAGTCATGCAAACAGCCTGCTGATGAGAGCACCTCAATACACAGCTGCACTCAAGGAAAACGCAGCCTTTCACAATGGAAACCTCACAGACTGTTTCTCTGGCAGAGCACCGCGATGGGAGCTCAAATTTGGAAGGTGCATTATGAACAAAATCAGAAATCAACATGGTAGAACAAACCACAAAAAGAAAGGAAAAGCAGAGCACCACACGCCTGTTTTAGCGCCAACTGATATCGCCAGGAAAAACTTTCCGAACCCTCTAACTGAGAAACACCAACTCCGGGGGCTTTTTTGAGATTAAATTAACTACCGCACGTCAGACTCAGCACCTCACAAAGACCTCCACAGTTTCTCAGAGCAAGGCAATCAGAGAGACCTGACAGCTAAAGCTTTCAAAATCCCGCACCATTCCCACACTGAGCACAAAGCCGATTCCTTTCTGATGACAACAGTCACCGAGAGATCAACATCTCAGGGAGGGAGTTGTTCTCACGGCATCTTTAGTTTCAGCCGTTTCCTTTCTCGCTCCCTAATCCTAAATCATTTCTACTCCTGTAGAGAGCACAGGTAAAAACCTTCACCCAAACCACAGAAAACCATCTGCCCCAAACCACAGTCAGAGCGTTGCTGGCTGTGCATCTCCAAAACGTTCTCTGTACACCAACAACAACAAAAAAGCACAGAACAACAAAAAGATTCAGGTTGCTGCCACATCCACGAAACATGTCTTCCAGCTCCAATTAAACGCTTGAAAGAGAATCTTTAAAATCCACAAGGTTTTGAAGGGGGACAGAAGGGACGGCATGGGGGAGAGAGGAGGGATGCGACCAGCCGATATCCAAGCAACAGCAGAAAAAAAATCAACAAGTCGGCGCAGCCCAGCGCGGAGCAGGAGCCGCGCTGGAAGGTGCGGACGTACCTTGTGGAGGTGCCTTTCCTGACATCGCAGATGCTGCATTTGAAGGCTTCGGCGCTGTTCCTGAAGGTGCACACGCTACAATCCCAAAAGCCTTCGTCGGCTGCAGGTTTGGCTTGCCTTTTCGGCCTTGAGGAGGGGGAGGGAGAGGGGAAGCGTGTGTGTGTACGTGTGTGTTTGGGGAGGAGGAGAGAGGCGGCGGGAGGAGGAGAGAGAGAGAGAGAGAGAGAGAGAGGAGGAGGAGGAGAGAAAGAAAACACACACATGAGAAACCATGTTACAGAGCCCCGAAACCCAGCGCCTGCTCGCACCGCCGCTCTCCCGCGGGGCCGGGAGCAGCCGGCAAACCCCGAGCGGGGCCGGGCCCGGAGAGGTGCGGGGGGCGCCGAGCTCCGCCCCGGCCCCTCCGGGCCGGACCCGCCGGGCCGGGCCGCCCGCGTCCCCCCGCCCGCGGCGGGAGGGTGGGAGGGAGGGTGGGTGGGTGGGCGAGTTTGCGGGCTGGGAGGCGCGTTCCCTCCTCCACCTTGTTAAACCTCCCTTTGTCTGGGAGCGGCGAGTGCGCGGAGCGGGGAGTGCGAGCCAGCGGAGCCGCCATGGCTGCGCTCGCACCGCACCAGCCCTGGCACCGGCGGCAGGCTGGGAGAGACACCGGCACTCCTCCTCCTCCTCCTCCTGCTGCTGCTGCCCTTCCACGCTCCCTCCATCTTAGGAGCCTCCCTCGCTCCCTCCCCGCCCGCGGGCCCCCCCCGCCCCGGCCCCCCGCGTACCTGGCGGGCTCGCCGCCCCCTCCCCGTTCGCTCCCTCCATCTTAGGCGCCCCTCGCCGCCTCCCCCCGCCGGGGCCGAGCGCACGCCGGCGGCCGCCAGCCGGGGCCTACCCGCCGCCATCCCCTGGGCCGGGGCCGGGGCAGAGGCGGCCGCGCCGCGCTCCCTCCATCTTACCGCCTCTCCCCGCCCGCCCCCGCGCCCCCGGCTCACCTGGTCGGGCTCTTCTTGTCGCCCATGACCATGGATCGGGGCCGCCCCTGCCCTGCGCACAAAGAAAGAGGCGAGGGGAGGGAGGGCGGGGGGACGGGGCTGCCTCCGTCCAGCAGGCTCCGGCCGCTGCGCACCCCGCGCCGCCGCTCCTGCCGCTGCCAGGCTCCGCTCCGGACTAGCAGCGCAGCGCAGCCCGGCGCCCTCCCTCCTCCTCCTCCCTCCTCTCTCCCTCCCTCCCCGCGCCGCGCCGCTCCGGCGGGCGGAGCTGCTGCCGCGCCGCGGCCAATGGGGGCGGCCCCGCCGCCGGCCCTGCCGGGGAGGGAGCGAGGGGAGCCCGGAGCGCCCCGGGAGCGCCCCCTGCGCCGGGTCCCGCCCCCGCCCTCACCGAGCCCTCAGTGAGCCCTCACGGAGCCCCCGCGGGCCGCCCCTCCGCGCCCGGAGCCCGCGGGTGGCCCCTTCCCTTTCCCGTCCCTGCCCTCTCGGAGGGTTTGTCTCCCCGCCTGTCCCCCGGGGAGCGGGGCTGCTCCCGGGGCAGGCCCAGCTCCGTGAGGGGAAGGGCGGCCACAGCCGGCTCGCCCGCCCGGGGGCTGCGCTGGGAGGAGCGGAGGGGCTGGGCAGAGGGGGCAGCTCCCGATGAGTGCCCTGACCTCGGGGGTGCCCTCAGGGATACCTCGGCTGCCCGTCTGTGGGCTGCCTTCGGGCTCGGGGTCAGGCAGCGGCCCGCCCGGAGGCTGAGGTGTTCCGGCAGCGCTGCTCTAGTGCTGCTCCCAGGAGTGTTCCATCAGTCCCTCAGGGATCTGTCGGCTCCACCAAGCACGAGCTGAGGTTCTGCAAAACTCCTGAGGTGGCAAAACGTGGCGTTTCAGAAAAGTGGCGTTTTCAAAAAGCAGCGTTTCCCAAAAAGCAGCGGCCGTGCCCTGAGATTCCCCACGGGGCCTGTGGAAAGGTTGGCGGGGCGGGCTGGGCTGGGCTGGGGACAGGCCAGGCATGAGCTGTCACTGTCCCTGCTGAGCCCCTTTCACACGGGGCTGTCTCCTCTGCAGCAGCCACAGGGGATGGGGCCATGAGCAGCTGAGGAAGGATGGCACAAGGGGCGATGAGTGGAGGCAAAAAAGTTGGTACAGCCACATGTCTTGCAGTGCTGACGTTCTCCCACTGTGCTCTTCCACTGTGCTCTTCCACTTTCTCAGCGGTGACTAAGCCAAGCAAACATCTCCCATCAGTGAACGGCAAACTTCATCCCCAGGGCAGACAGGAGGGATGTGGGCTGAGCAGGGCTGTACCTGAGAGAGTGGTGAGTGGGGCTGCAGGGAGAGTGGAGACAGTCTGAGCAAAGTTAATCTGTGGCTGAGTACGAGGGGAAAGAAAAGAAAATTATTGCTTGAAAGCAAACCCATGTAAGTGGCTTAAAGCAGGATAGGCACCTACGTGGCAGGAGGTAACATAACCATGTCCTGTGCATTAAAGCTTTAGGACTCACAAGCCACAGAGGGTTTTTCCCTCCACCAGTGCCCATTTTAACAGTCAAATCATGCTGACAGAGTTACCTCCTGTATTTGAGAGTGTGTAATCCACTTACCCTACCCAGCCCCCCCTATCCCCACCCAGGTAATTTAACCCTTGCTGGCACCTCCACCAACCACTTTCATTTCCAGGCAGACTTCCAATGACTTTTTTTCTTCACCACACAAGTTCCTGAACAATACAGCAAAATGCAGACATACTCCAAGGGCAGAGTTAAGGTTGCACAATTATCACATGTAGGAAGTGTCATTTTCCCATTGCATCTGCTGTTTTCCAAACATTTTTGCTCTTTTACATTATAGCTGTAACGTTTGCTTTGGGAATCTGTGTGGGAACAGGAACTCAGCAGTGCTTGTGGGGTCTGGTAAGCAGAGACCTGATATGCAATTGCTGCCAGACCTACATGACAATGGAGAGTGTGAGGAATACACTATTCTTGGGGATAAGGTCAGTGGAGAACCTGAGAACAACAGAAAGGCAGAAAACACTGAAATTTTGACAGTGCAAGAGACTTAGACATGGTCCAACTCCCATTTTCTGCCACAGGTGTTTCCCTTAGCTCCACAGTGTTGTGTTAAGCAGAGTGACAGCTGCCACAGGCATGCAGTAAGTTTTTCTGGAAACAGCAGGGAGCTGTGACCCATTTTTAGAAAGCAGTTTATCTCCTCAAAAAAAGTTTCAGGGTTGCTGTTTCCACAGCATAAGTTGTTTTCTTTCAAAAACCTGCTACATCCTTCGTTATCAATTCCCCTGGAAACCTTCCTTCCTCGACAAATAACGTTTTCAACGTCACATGTTAAAAACTTGGCAAGCTGAGCACAGCATGACTTCATTCAGTCCCATCCATCCATCAGGAGGGGATCATTCCCAGTTTGTTAAACACCCTTCGAGCCACAGTTTGGGGTCTCTTCCTGCATGGAGGGTTCTGGAGGAGTATCATGGCCACGGTTGGGCTGGCCCAGCCAGAGTTTTTGGGACGCTGTGTCCTGCAGGCAGCACTTCCCTGTTGACCTCTCCAGACACCAACACACCAAGACAGGAACCACTGGCAGAAGTCAGGGCTGAAAAAAGAGTCAAACTAAAGGGCAAGTGCCTTGCTGGAGATATTTCTTTCACATTCTGGTATTAGCACAGTGAGTTATCCTGCCAGCCTCAAAATTCACTGAGGTGGCACAGGTAGTGCACCCCTCTGAGCATTTGAGGATTTTTAGTGGAGTTTGGGCTCTCATGTCCTCATAAGGCAGCCTTGGACAAGTTATTTAACACTTGTCCTTAACTCCAATAGTCTGGATTTCAAAACTGTAAGGAGTGAGTTTTCCAGGCTCCCACATGGCACAAGTTTTCAAACCAAACTCATTCCAGCTAAATGGTTTGAACTTCACAGTGATGTTCAGCAGGTGCTAAATCCACCTGATGGAATTCCCACCCTTGCCTCCGGAAGATGCCACTTTGTCATTGATGCCAAATGTGTTTGAGAGTACTCTCATCTGTGAGAGTAGATGAGAACCAACTTCTTTCCACCCTTCCCTCACCACTTGGATTATTAATGACAAAACCCTTGTAAAGAGACACTGTTGGCAGGTGTTTCCAGGGCACAAGAGACACGGCAGTGGGGAAGGAAGGTTCACAGCACAGGTCACAAACCTCTTGGGCCAACCTGGCAGCCACAGCCTATGCTGGGAGGTCCAGAGAAAACTACTTCAGTACATCCTTCATATCAGTATGGAGATGTTGGGATGAGATGGATGGAGCTTCACTCCCCTTCTGCAGCTCGGCATTCCCCTTCTGCACCCCAATGGCAGCACAGCTACTCCTACTTCCCTGCTTTGACCCTGAAAATAGGCACCAGTCCAAACCTACAGTGTGACAGTCCATACCCCTCCCCAGAGCAGTTGTCCAGAGATGCCCTGAGATGTGCTCCCGAGATAAACACCCTGTTAGCAGCTTCTTCTGCACAGTGAGACCTCCAGAACCCGGGGTGCCAAGAGCGCAGGGGTAATCCCCTGCACCTGGAGCATCAGTATAAAAGGATTTTAAAATAAATGGGGATGCTGCACCCAGCCAAAGTCACTATTTGTGCATAGGGTTCGATGCCAAACATAAATATTAACTTGAGCTTCTCAGTCCCCTTGGTCACTGTGGTTAATACACGTTTTTGTAATTTTGCATCAGACATGCGTAACTTCTCAGAAGTGACTGCTGCCCTGAACAGCCCAAAGTCTAACCACTAGTAAATGACTTTTCTGTGGATTTAAAGGGAATTTGTTATATAGGAGTTAGAATCAGGCTCAGGACACAGATCTCTGTTAGTTTAGCCAGACCTAAAAGATCAGAAGTAATGCTGCCGCTCTCCGGGGCAGGGAAGTTGTGTATCACCACACAATTAGCACCTTTTAGTAGAAGTGGGTAGAAAGGGAAATTAGCAATTGAGGGTAGAAATGGGGAACCAGGTACACAAGAGCGCCTTAACAGCCAGCATTCATTTCACTGTGTCCTCCTGAAGAGGGTTAAATGTGTTTAGCCTCCACAGGTTTCCAGCATGAGGAGAAACTGTCCAGGGGTGGAAGAAAAAGAGGCTGTGTGAAGACTTCACACAAAGCAGCATAATGTTTGCCATACATAAGAGCATCCTTGGCAAGGCAAACGGGAGCCTATGCTCAGAAGCCTGGAAGTCTTCACCACAAAATAAAATACCAAACCAGAAAACAAGCACTGCCCAGAGGCACTGGTGGCCAACAAACTGCACCCTCTCTTGCTTTCAAAGCACAGCATTAACTGCCATCGGCTTTGGGTGCCAATGCCAGAGAGAAATCAGGAGGAAACTACTCTTGGAAATCTCACTTAGCACTTGACCACATCTTTGAATATGTGGCCTAGGCTGAGTTCATAAGCTTTTTGGGGAAAACGTTGTGCTAGGGATTGTGTAAACACAGAGCTGGCTGATGGATGGCCCTCCTGCAACACAGAGATGTATGCACACTCCAGCAAAACTTAACTATTTTAAGTTAATACAGAGACACTCAGAGACTTCACTGATAACTGGGGGGAAAATGATAAGCAGAAAATACCACACAGTGTTCCATTTTCCAGACTTCAGGAATGAGTTGGATGCAAGGTCAGATGGGATATTTTTAGTTGTGCTGGGAGCACAAGCATAGCAAAGTGGGCAAGGGATGAAGCAAGAAGGAACTGGAGAGATAATTGGTAGAGGTCCTCATAAAACTGCCTGGGGGATGAACATTACTTGATATTTCCTTTAATGACTCCATTAGGAAAAGGAGGGATTGTGCTTATAACCTGAAGATGAGAAGCAGAATGCCACACTGGAAAAAGAGAGCAACTTCGAGAGAGCAAAATAGAAACAGGGTGAAATATGCTGTTACTGAATTTGACAGCTGGCTGCTTGTAATCAGCCTTTCTCACCTGGAGCAGAAGCTCATTGGTGTGGCAGCAGGGAGAAGATCTGTCTCAGGTGTTTGAGTGCCACTGGTGTGACTTAGCTCCTGGAAAGGCCAATGTCAAGCAGGGCTGTCAGAAGTACCAAAGAATAGAGAGTGGGAAGCATTTAACACCACTGAACAGTGCAAGGCAAGATCTTGTTGGAATTCTTCACACAATTCTCCAGTTGAAGACAAAAATGCAATCAAGCAAGGACAAGCATGGAGAAGAGTTTCTAGGATGGTCGGGGGAATGGAAAACCTATTTTATAAAAGGAGCCTCTACAAACTCAAGTTTCTCAGCCTGGAGAAACAAAGGAGGAGATATGACCACCAGTAAAATCCACTGGGGAAGGAGGCAGCATATTGTGGCAATGAAAGAGCTCTTAGACAAGAAAGAAGAGCACAACTGATCCATGCTGGACACGTGGGATGGAAACTAGACATCTGTTTCTAACCTTCAGAGGAACACGGAACAGAAACAGCTTTGCAGTGGGAGGAGCAGAGGCACTCAATGTAAAGATGAACCTTGATCACTCACAGAAGGAACTACCCCATGGAGCAGCTCAGAGTCCCTCTGCCCCCGTGATCCTGCTGAGGTCAGACCCTGATGCTGTCACCAGAGTCCTGTCTCTCCCTTCTCACCCACCCACACCAAAGAATCTCATCTGGCTTGTTTCCAGCCAGCAGATTTCAGTAGATGTTCTCTCAAGGGAAGGGAAGACATACAGGGAGAAGAAAACCCTTCATCCAGCTTTTGTGCCTAGAAATGGATTTCTCAAACATCCTGGGATCTCTGATTTGCTTCTAAATTTGGTATGTGGGGTTTTTTTCCCCTCCCAGAAAACTTAAAACTTCCTGTATTCAGCAAAATAAGGGTTTTAAAAAAAGTTTTCTTTCTATTTTAAAATCTATTTTTAGATAGTCTTTCATGGTTTCTTTGGAAAAAAAGTTGTAGAACTGAATTAGCAAGTGATCAAATGCCGACTATCAGGAACTTCAAACAGCAAGCCAAAAACTTTCTATCAGAAACAGCCTGCCAGAGAGCAACATAGGAGAGAAAAAGGATCTGAAAGATGAGGAGCAATATGCAAGCAACAGCCAGTGCCAGGAATCTCCAGGGTCTGTAAACCCTTAAAATGCCAGTCAGACTGGAGTGAAAAACAGCCTGAAAGGTAGAGAGGCATAAAACACTCTGCATGCAACAGCGTTAAATATAAAACTTGGCTGAGTAGTAAAGAAAGCCAACAAAAACTAGAGGCTCTAGCTAAGCATCCTGCATTGCTGTACTCTACAGATAGCAAAGGCTGTGCAATTTAAATCTGTAATCCCTTCCCAAGCAAAGAGGCTTTTGCAACAGCACAATCTGGATGTCACCAGCATATGAATTGGCATCTTGGGACTGATCTGGAGAGCAGAGGTCAAAGTTTAGTGATGTATGTACTTGTCTCCCTAATGGGTCTTATTGATTATTATCCATAGAAACAAGCAACATCTCCAAATCTGCCTCACCCTTTGGGCTAGATGCTGGCGACCAGGAAAAAGCACCTTGATCTCCTAGGTCCATGGTGTTTGCAGAACACTGAAGCCCGTGATAAGGAAACACACAAAGTTGCAGGACAGACTGGTGAAATCCAGCAAGTGGAAAATGGTCAGTAGATCTGTGTAACATCTGCATAGCCATGGTACGTGGCAGCACAGTGTCAAAAAAACCCAAACTGATAAAATATATTAAGATAACATATGTGAAGGAAGAGAAAGTCAACATTGTAATTCAATCACCTAAGTGAATTATGCATTTTGGAAGGAGCTGAAAAGCCCCAGTACAGGTAAAGTCAAATTCACACTTGTCCAACCACAGGTGTTCCAGCCAGGCATCTTAAACACCACAGTGAACTTGACCTATCTGTGATACAAAGTGGTGGCAGTCCATTGCTATCTCCACAAGCAGCATTTTGTTGAAGCATCTTCAACAGGAGAGCAACAATGGGAAAAGCACAGGAGGATGGAACCAAAAATACCCACGGTGTGTGTTCCTACCTCAGTGAGCGCTGTGGTGGCAGCCAGCCAAGAGGTGGTGTGAGCAAAGCCAGCTCAGGTAGGGCACCGGGAACGCCCTCGGGTGGAGACTAAGCTGATAAATAAGCAAGGTAAGGGTGATTATCAAACCTCCTCAAACTTCCTGAGTTTGCAAGGCAGAGCCAGAGAAAGCAGGCTCGTTCTGGAGACTTTGGTACTCCTGCTTCTAGCTGCTGCCAGAAACTGTAAGTGGGGAAAAACCCAAATCAGCTCTGTCCACAGTATTTCAGAATCTCAAAAGCCATCTCATTTGGGTTCAAGTTCAAGAACCAGCTCAGGCAGCAGAGAGGTCCTGGCTCTCTATGGAGATATTTGTCCACCTCCATAAGCAAACATAAGGTCACTAAGGCTGGTCCTGCTGATGTGCAGCCTGAGATCTGGCTGTCTGCTGTGGCCATCCTCATCTTCCTCCTTCTCCCAGCTTGCAGGCTGGAAAGGGTCAGAGGAGTTTGGCTGGGCTCCCCTGGACAGTAACAGCCTTTTCCCACCAGTAACTCCTGCTCCTGGCTCTGTGGAATGTGCAGTTTGCTAGCAGGGGTTGCATAAAGCTGATTGTCTACCTGCACAGCCTCACTTTGGAAACAATGGGTCTGCACACCTGAAAAAGCAGAGAAGCTGGGGAGTATAAAGCAAACTATGGACTGTCATTGACACTGAGACCATAGCACAAACCAGAGCAGCAGTAGCTGAGTGTTACTCCGGTGGAACTGTAACAACATGATCCCAGCCCCTGTCAGGAATGTTGTTGTTCAATACACATCTAAGTCACACAACAGCAACAAGCCTGCTGCATGCTCAGTTTTCTCCCAGGTACAGCAGATCTGGCTTGCTCTGGGGCATGTAAAGGCACCAGCTCCAGGCAGCCAGAGATGCTGTGCTCTGTGCAGCTGGTGTTGGGATCACCAGCACCCAGGGGAGTGCAGCTACTCAGAACTCACCAAAATAACAACAGCCTCTTTTCTCATAGAGTACAGCTGATTTTCCTTCCTCTCATTCTCTTAACAGATGTCAGAAAAAAGCATGAATGGCTGCGGCTCTGTGCTCAACTCATGGCTTTCACACTTGCTGCAGAGCTGGCCTTCTGCTTCTGAACCCACTTCTGGAAGGTGCTGCTTTTTCAAAAGAAAAATAAAGAGAAAAGGGGGAAAAAACCCCTTAAGCACTTAATAGTAAACTCCTTCAAAAGAAAACTTGCTTCAAGCCAAAAAACATTTGCCAAGTTTCAACTAAATGTGGATTTTCACGACTCTGTAATAAACACCTCAATATGGGGGTTTCAGAATGAGAATGCTGAGACAAATTTGCTCCAAGCAGCTCGAAAAACAAATATATAATACATAACTTGTTTTTGTTTTTTTGAAAGAAAAATCCAACTACCCCAAGGAGACATTTTATGGTGTTTCCGTTACATATACATATAGAAAAAAAAACCCAACCAAACACGGGAAAAACAAAATGAAAAGCTGTGGATTTGTGAGTTGCCCATCATTCCAGTCAGGCAGGAGCAGGACTCTCACCAGAACTAGATCATAGATCTCAATGCTATTGCAGCAGATTAATCTGAGAGCACTACAGGAAGGAAGCATTTCCAGGTGAGAGAAGAGGCTCACTGCAGAAATGCTCTTGCAGAACCTACCTGGCCCTTTTACCTCATCCAGACTCCAGCCAGGGTTCCCATGGTCCCTGTGACTCTGAGCCCAAGCGGAGCAGTGCTCCAGGTTGTACCCACTAAGGCTGTAGGTGTCAGAGGGGATCCAGCAGTGCTCTTCAGTGACAAGTAGGGATGGAGTGAACCATTAAACATTCCTGGGGCTGGAAGAGTCTCAGTTCCTGACCACTCAGAGGTTGAATGGCTTTTCCTGGTGCGTAAGGTGGGATCCCAGGGAAGAAGAGATCTGTGTGCAAGGGGTGAGCACGTGCATCTCTTCTCAGGGACCAAGCCTGGCTGTTTTGCAGACAGACGTTGATTTGTTTTGGAATGTACAAAAATGCCCTTAAATCCAATTTAGGCATTAAAGGGAAAAAACCCCACAAGAGCCGTATGGCAGCTTTGCAGCCCCAAAGGCACCTACAGCTCGTGAAGGGACAGAGGTGATCCAAACCAAGCATTGTGGGACTGCCAACCACAGCATCCCTGCAGAGATGAGCAGTGGGACTCTGCTGCCAGGGGACCAAATGGCCTTAGGCTGGTTTTAATTCTTGCCAGCTCCCTCGTGCTGTCACACAGAGGATGGATTGGGAAAGCTGCAGTGGGAGCACAATCCACATTTCCACAGGGAAGAGACTCTAGTTAGGACTGCAGCCATGAGTTAGCTAAACTTGTCCAAAAAAAGGGGGGGAAAGAGCTACTTATGTTATTTCCCCAGCCTCAGAGAAATATACTTCCCTAGGATCAATTCATAACAGGTTGTTGTGTTCAGAGCTAAAATTAATCTTACATCAGGAGAATGAATTAAAACAATGAAGAGCTTCCTGCATTCATTGCTAAAAAAATTAATCTTCTGAGAGCTTCCTTTTCTACTTTCCAACTGGCCACCTTGCTTTCATTCAAGGAAAGCCTGAGTAAAAAAATGTAAAACTGCTTCCAGGTGGTTTTGGTTAAAGCAAACAAAGAGCTGTGAATTGTGTCAGAGCCTGGTTTCAAGGCATGGCAGAAGGTGGAGGGTTAGCCAGAAAGAGAGAACCACCACTGCTGAGATACAGCCACTGGCCTAATTAGGTGGAATAGCTATTAGTGATTCCACCTAATTAGATAATTAGATTAATTATCTAATTAACTGAGATTGTTGTTAGACAAAGGCAGGTAGAGCTTCAGAGGTGATAAGGAAGACATCAGGGCAAGGTTACTCTGATTTATATTGATTTCTTTAACAGTTCAAGAACTCCCCTGGTTCCCGCATTTATTTACCCAAGTCTTGCTCCTCTAGGGTTGTTTTAAAGTGATTAAAGCAAGGAAGGGGGGAGGATGTTCTTTTTAAAACAGAGAGAGAAAAAAAAAAGGGCTATTTCACCGCAAGTTTCCCCCATCCTACTGTGATTTGGCAGAGCCAAGAAACCAAGTGGGGCAGAGGAATGGAAACTACCTGCACTCCCCCCTACTCCTTGTGCCTGCATCTTGCCGTGCATCCTCCCCACAGACCTTTTTTTGGCTACACAGCGTGTTTGTCTTCGGGGAGAGAGACAACATGCGAGCTAATGATGCACCAACACCGAGCGGGGAGCTGTGGCTGGCAGCTTCTCCTGCACCGCTCTCTCCGTGCTGGCAGTGCTGGTGGGAACCACAAGCCAATTAAGGAGGCCTCGCTGCGGTAGACGTGGCGTAAAAGGAGCATTAGAACTCGCTGCCCCAGAGACAAGGCAGTCCTGGATACCCAAGGGTGAGAGCAAGGCAGGTCTGCAAGTTTAATAAGCCAAGTCCTCCTCACTCAGGCGTGAAGATAACATTATGCCAGGCAGGCCCGGGTGGAGGAGGCAGAGCTGGAGCCTCTGGCTTCCACAATTTCAGCCACCTGCTTTGAATTTCACCACTGCGGGCTCAGGCCCACGGTGCAGCCCAAATTTTAGGAGGCACGGGAGGGCAGGCAACTGAATCCACCCTGTCCTTCCCATCCTACAGCTATTGTTAGATGCATCAAGGAATTTGACCCACTTTGGGAGTTTCTGGTGGTTTTTCACATTCCATTTGTCCTTTCTGACTAACATTTTGCACTTGTGTGTCACAGCCCTGGCTCTGCTCCCTGCGGTGGATGCTCAGATTGCTGGAAAAAGATCCAGCTGCTGTATCCCACTGTGTTTACAGCTTCTAAGCTCTGAGTGGATCCAGCACACTACCCACACTGGGTTTTGAGGCATCCTCCTTTCTCACTGAGCTTCCCTCCTCCAGCTGGCTGCTTGAATTCAGACCTTACAGGCTTTGCACACTTGCTCACACAAAAACCACAAGTTTTGCACACTATGACATAATCCTTGCAGAGGCCTATAACAGATGCAATCCCAGGTGGGCTTTCCCTTGGGTTTTGGAGCTTGGGTGGTCCCTGCTCGTGCTGCAGAGCACAGCAGCATTTAGTGATCTGGTAAGTAGCATGTCCTCAGCACAAGGGCTCTTTGGCTCAGCTCTGTGCAGGAATCCTCACAAATCAGCCATATGGCAGGAGAAAATGGTTTGCACACCTTGTCAGGAGCTCAGAGGTGACTTACAGTTTCTCTTCTCTGTCTCTGGTTGATCCTGCAGATACAGCAGCCCCTTCCCACAACAAATGCCTCCCCATCCCTTTCCCTGACTTCTGCTGCACACCTCTGAGGTGTCTCTTTTGTATGCCCTCCTATGGCTTGACTTCTTCATTCAGCCTTAATACCTGTGTATAATAATAGCTTAATAACTTTATAATAGCTTCAGCCTATCTCCTGGGAGGTACAGAAATAAGCCTGTCTTTCCTAGTTGCAGGCACTGTGTTAATAGATCTGTCATTGGTTCCACCAGGACCATTAGAACTCTCATTGCCCCTGCTCCAGTGCATGTGCCTTTGCAGCCTTTTTGGCAAGATGCTCTTCCAGGCCACAGCAGCAGCATCCTATGGAAAGGCTGCAGGGTGTCACTGCCACAGCAGTGCCTTGGGTATGTCATGGAGCTGGGCAGGCTGTGCCCTGCCAGGTGTGGTATCTGGGGTTCCCACTCTCTCTTCCTGCACCCCGAAAAGCCACAGAAGCCTCAGCCACGATCTCAGGCAGAACCTGCTGTTTCCTGACAAAACAGCCACGTCTCCACGGGAGTTAAAGGGTTGCAAACACAGGCCAGCCACATCCCTGTGAGCCGTCAGCCATCTGGTAAGAGTATTGGAGCAGGGGACTTTCAAAGCCAACAGACACTTATTTTGCAGAGTTTTTCCACTGTAGAGAAAATCACAAAAATTTTCTATTTTGTTCTGTCATAATCCTGGTAGCTAAGAGAGATTTTTATCAGTTTCAACAGACTCTGAAACCCATTACAGACCTTGGGGAAGGAGCACTCTTCAGCCAGACATGGGATGTGCTGCTCAGGGAAAAAACAGGTCCCCAGGAATCCTGGAGAGTCATATCCCCTCTGGAAAAACTTTCCCCAATGGTTTGAGTCTCCTTGGAAATCTGTCACCAACGTGCCAAGGCTGTCCCCATTATCCAGCAGGACAGAGGGAGACCACAGGCTGAGAGAAATGAATTTAAAGCAGATTTTCAATCCCTATCGCAAGATCTGGCTGTTCTGCTACTGTTTTCACCCAGTTCAACAAGTTGCAGGAACCAGGCTGCAAGAAATCAGGCAATAAAGCTGGAGGCTGATCATTCACAGAACCCAGCAGCATTAATGGGCTGATCACATTTAGTGTTGAAGGGCTCAGGTGGGCAGTTATTTCATTTCTGGGGGTTTGGAAATAGAGCAGCACATCTCACTGGCATCCCCAGAGCTCCCACCCCCAGAGGACAGTAAATCAGGGAATGGTGCACAGGCAGTGCATTGACACTCCTCAGCATAAATATCAATTTTCACACTGTGGTCAGGTTCTGTGAGTGTAGGGAATTGGTGTGGCAACGGGATTTTAACGAGGTCTGGCTGCGATTAATTCCCTTCTAGGCAGTTCCTCTCAAGGCTCTATTCCTTGCTCAGGAATTACGAGGCCAAAGTGAATTGTAAGGGACCACAGTGAACACACAGATGAAACCATCCAAAGGATAGAAAACAAAGGCACTCGCTGGAAATTATTAAAACAGCACAAAAACATGGAACTTACCCAAAATGGAAGGTGCATTGGAATGAGTAAGAAATATCATATTGCAATTAATGAGAGCAAGACAGAGCCTACCTATGAGAGAGCACTCCAGTACTGGAGCAAAACCTGTGGCCAAGCCTGGCAACTGTGCTGGGGGACACCCATCCCGGGCTGGGGCAGACAGGAAGCAGCAGCAACCCCGACAGGGTGAGATAAAGCAGTACTCCGCAAATAAACTGAAATCAGTCACTTAGGTTCCGGCTCTTACATCATCCACCCTCCTGCTTTTACCCCCGCGGCAGAGAAGATTCCCTGCCCAGAAGGCAGCCTGGCTGCTGCCGGAGCGCGCTGGGAAAAGGGAGAGCGAGTTTGCCTTCCTCCAGCCGATCTCCATCGCTCTTTATCTGCCCGCAGCTGCTCGCAATCTGGCCCGGCAGATAAGGAAGGCAACGCTCCCCATCCTTCCCGTTCCCCCAGCCAGTGAGGCCTGGCAGCCCCGCGTTCTCTGGAGCTGGGGATGGCAGCGCCACGTGGCAGGAGAGAGCGTGGCCAAGTCCCGGGGCTTTGGCTGGCAGGTGACACAGAGTGGCAGCTGTCCATGGGCATGGCAGGCACGGCAGAGCAGGATCCACACACATCTGCTCCAACCCACAGCCCTCCTGTGCTTCTGGAGGGTGCTGAGGGCAGGGGCTGGGCTGGATCCCTTCCAGACATCCCTCCTCTCCATCCTTTTTGCCATCCTGCTTCCCAGCTGTAGTAGTAACTCGGTGCCCTTCTTTCTTCCAGCTCTGTCAAGTGCATCCACTGTAAAAGGGCCAAATTCATCCCAGGTGTCCACACAGAGGCTTAACTGGAGGGACACTGGAGATGGATTTAGCCCATTACACAGCGTGTTAATCATATTACTGCAGAAATCTGACGCAGTTCCCAAAGCACAAGCTGATGAATCCTCCTGGAGCCCAACAGGCCTCAGAGCCTCGTTCCAGCATGCCAGAGGTTCTTTTATTCATTAATCATATTTGCTTAATAACCTTGTATCTCTCCAGCGGAGGGAACTGCCAGGCTCGCATAAGGTAATTGTGGGATGGCTCTTCTGGAGAGCTGGAAGTACTGGCATTTTCAGCTGGTTGTGTGTGGCACAGCCCTGCGGTAATTTCCCTCCTCATCCTCAACCACAAGGGCATGGGGAGGGATGTGAATGAAGCCCTGCAGATGCTTCATACCCTTCTTTCTGTCAGTGCTTCTCCCTCAGACTGGCAGCGAAGTTTACGACAGCAAATTTATGATGTTCTGGATCTGAGCTGCCTCTTGATTGACAAGCCCCCGCCAAGCAGCAGCAGCACGTTTAGTGCAGGTAATTACTGATGATGTCAAGGAAAAAATTGCGGAGAAGATCCTGTTCGCAGCCTGTTAATTGTAACTGTTCCTCTCGCTAAAAGTTTTGATAGGTGTAATCCATCAAATGTGCTTTATGCAACTTTGCAGTGCTTGACTAAAGGCCAATTTTATTGCTTTAGCAATCAACAGGGGCCGCACTCTTGGAAGCAGAAGATCCCATTGGTGTTTCCCCATCTTCTGTATCAGCACCCAGTGGAAGAGAGGAAGGTGCTGATTCCAGAGCCTGTTCCTCTCTGCTGCTCACTCACTCATGAGGTGTCTGCTGCTCCTGTCATCCCAGGAGCATTTTTTAGCTCTTGTAGTCTATTAAAGCCTGAGATTAGTGCTCGTGTTGTTCCAGCATGTGGTCTCGCTTTGTAGCTGAGGTTCAGGAACTGCCCTTTTATTAGGCTTGCTGAGAATCAAGCTTTTTAAATATCCTGTGATTATATCACTGGAAATCTTTAACTGGCACATTTTCCAAAGCCTGTGCTGTTTGTATGTGGTTTGTTTATCAATTATCCCAGGGTTCTCCATCCCTCAATGCACTAGTTTTCAAACAACATTTCCTGGATGTTAGTCCCAGAGCAAGCCAGAGTAACACCCCACTACAGTCCCCAGTCCCTGACTCTTGCTTTCCCTACTGTTGTTCAGGGAAAGGATTCCCAGCTGGCACATTCTGGGGCTGGAGCATGGAAGGAGTGGTAAATCTGATTGCTCATTCCCATTCAGTGTTGCACACCTCACCCACAACCAGCTGCACCCCAGCAGATGATGCACCATCCCTCGAAGGACCAGGGGCTTGTAGGGGACAGGCAAAGCCCATCTGGCAGCTGCTGCTTCCTCGTCTTCCTCCTCCCAGATGAGCTGCAGTTTCACATCAGCAGTGCCATGGATGCAGTTAAACTACAGCCTGGCCAGTTTTAAATCAAGCCCAGGTGAGCCCTTTCCTTCTTCCAAGGGGTGGTAAATCCCCTTCAAATCCCCAGGTGCTGGGGAAGGCCCTCAGCCTGGCAAGGTGCAGCTTTTACCTGGCGCTCCCTGTGCTGCCAGTTGATCCCTCTCGTGAAGGACTGCCTTCATTCCCAGTTTCCAGCTGGAAAAATGCAAGAGGACAGGCACCCAGGGACACCCAGGCAGCACACATGAGGGGTGCTGCTTGGGGCACAGCAAAACCCTCCTCTGCTCCTCCTCCTTGGCTCATCCCACCGGAGCAGCACATCCTGCTCCAACGCAAAGCAGAAGTGACGCTGACGGAGTACGACGGGAATGTCAATGCTCTTCCCATCAACAGCACGGGGAAAACAGGGAGAGCATATGTGTGTGGAGCTGTGTTACTCTTCTTCCTGAAATGCACCACCCCGGTCCCCATTCTGCAAACAGAAAATCAGGGACCTGCTGGCACACACGTATGGTGGGAAAGAACTTGGAAAAATCAATTTAAATGCTTTTAAGGAGTGAAAGGAAAGCCAACACCCTCCCAAGACAAGGAGACTAAAAAGCGCTTCAGCTCCTGGGAACAGCCACAAATACAGGCTGGTTCTGGCAGAGTCGTGTTATTGTTTAATAACATTGCTGGAAAGCTGATTGCATGATTTAAAAGCAACCTTAATAAGAAGTAACTAGGAAAATGTTAGTTTTGAAGTTACAGCATTAGGAGAAAGCAGACTAGTCTGTGCTGTATGTTAATGGCTGAATCAATGTATTAGAGCAGGAATCTGCTCTTGGTCTCACTGTATAAACCTGCTCGATATTTCAGCAGCGAGATATTTTTGCCTTGGTTCTCACAGAGAAAAAATACACTCATTTATTTCCCCGAAATACCATATTATGATGGATGCAACTGCCAAGTTATAGCTAATGGATGTTACATGATGGAAAACATCATTATTTAGGTGTGGGAAATTGTTCTTTAGGAATCTGGTGTCTGTAGCAAACCTGTACTCCTTGAACCTCAATTCCACAATGCATTTCAGATGTGGATTTTAAGTGACTGTTTCTAATTAGTGTATCACAGAGCCCTGTCAAAATACCTTTTGGTGAATGGCAATAACGTGTGCACAGGATTTTAAATCACATCTAGAGAGCAGCTGGGGAAGTCGATGCTTGGCTGAGCAGCAAGAGCACAAACGTGGTGACCATCCCCAGCACTCCTGGGTGATGCTGCTCCTGTGGCACTCGTCCCCCCACATCCTCTTGCAGGGAAGGTGCCTGGGGACACGACAGCTGGCACTGCAGATCAGACTGGTATCATGACATCTGCAAGATGCTTCTTCCAAGAGCCCTGCAGCTCCCAAGGGCCCTGCAGCTTCTGTCTCCCACAGCACGGGTACCCAAGGGCCACGCTGTGGGGGTGAGATGCCTGCTAAGAGACATTCCCAGCTGCACAGGGAAATTGGGAGCTCCCCAGTGGCACATGGCACAGGAGGAAGGCGTTTTCTACAATTTCCCACAGGAAAATGAAAAGGAGCAATCGAGGAATGTGAGCGCAAGCATTCCAGCTGCTGCGGTGAAAATTCATCCCTGGTTTGGGATTTCCCCTTGCTGCCTGTGGTGATAGAGTCAGCCTGGTGTAACACCTGAGGAGAGCTGCTCTCTGCCCTGTGGGGCTCCAGAACCAGCCTGTGCTGAGCTTTCTTTGGCCATTTATTCACAGTCCAGCACTGACTCACTGTAATGTCCCCTCACACTGCTCAGCCCAAGGGTCACAGATCACAGATCTGTGGGCCCAGCAGCCCCAGCCCAAACACACTCACTCACAGTTTTGACAGCATTTCTCTTGCAGCAGAAGTGAAACCCCTCTCTGCTCCCTGGCAAGGGCACACATATAAACATTTGCAGCTGGTGAATGCTTCAGGTGCTTGATAAATGCTCCTTGCTTCCTATTAATGCTTCTGCTGTGTGTCAAAAGAGGCACTAAAGCTGCCTCTGCATCCCTAGCAGGGGCACTCCTGATGGTTTCTGCTCTGCTGGAATAACATGCTTTGCTACTTCACTGCTCGTTTGTGCTGCGAGGGCAACTCCCAGTGAATCCGGGCTGTTCAAGGGATGAGCTTCTGAGCACCCTTGTGGGTGCCAGCATCCAAAGGCTGGGTGCTTTGGGATGCTGCCAGATCATCCCTGTGCTCAAACAGGAGGGAGACTCCAGCTAATGTGGGCTGAGCTTTTCTGGCCACTCAGGTTTGGCTGGCATCAGAGGAATCACTAACTCTGGCTCTTAGCAGCTCTGCTACCATTGAAAAGGCACTGGTAACACTGTCTCTCGTTAGCTGGTTGAGAAATTAATGCTAATCACCTTGCACCAAGCCCCCATCTCCAGCAGTTTTGTGACTGTCTTGTGTAGAGTTCTCTTCTGCTTCTCCAAATTGCCCCAAAAATCCTGGTCCACATGGAACCTCAATGACCACAGCACAAAAGAATGAAACAGCAATTTTTAATTTTTTTTTATCCCAATCTTACATCATTTCTAGCACCCACTGTATAGTTTTAAGCAGTTGGCAAAGTCCTGACTGCCAGAGGAAAATTCACCATGCTGGATCCAACAGCCTGAGAGAGGAGGCTGCTGCTGCTCTGTGCCCTCAGCACACACACAGGATAGAGCACAAATATGGAGAGATAAACTGATGTACACTGCTGGCCACACACAGCACAGACAGCACTCACACCAATGGCCTCATCCTGCTCCCCTTTCTGGCTGGACAGGGTGGAATTCCATGGTAACAAGGTGGCCCCTGGACCCCTTCCCCTCCACAAACCCTGCCAGGGAAGCTGTCATGCTGGGAGCCAGCAGAACCACAGACTCACAGGATGGTTTGGATTAGAAAGGACCTTAAAAATCCTCCAGTTCCACCCCGTGCCGTGGGCAGGGACATCTCCCAGTCGCCCAGCAATGAGAAGGCTCAGTCGGCTCACGAGCCATCAGGCAGCCCCTCGAGTTATCCTCATTAGAGCTGGTACCTGTTGCAGAGGCAGGCTGGAGGGAATTGCATTAGGCTGTTTATGGATGAGAGCAGAGCTGCAGGGAGGAGGAGGAGGGGGAGAAGGAGGAGGAGAGCTGTGCCGCAGCCACCGCTGCTTGCAGAGCAGGGAAAGCCATCCCAAGGGACAGCTGAGGAGCCAGAGCCACCTCCCAGGGGTGCAGCACCCACATGGAGCCAGTCCCTGCCAACAGCCCTCATGGAAGGGTGTCCCTGCCCCAAAAGAATGGGGACACCCTCTCCAGCAGCCCCAGCACACGGGTCAGGGCATTGTTCCGGCCACGCTTCTCTCCAGCCGGCACAGAGGGTTTGCAGCTGCTGGGGGTTTTGTTTGGCTTTTTCTTCTTTCTCTTTCATGGCTGGGAGCTTATTGTGCATTTCCAACAGCAACCGAGTGACCCAGGTGATAATTCAGCTGCCACTCGGCCTGGCACCTGCACAACTTGGACACGTTTCAGACACCTGGCATCACGCAAGGAGGGAGGGAGACAAAGGGATCGATACCCTCTGCCCCAAAGGCAAACAAATGGCATCGATTAACTCCAGCGGCCACAGAGACTTGCAGGAATTATCTGGGATTCACCAGGTCTCACGGAGACAAACTCCTCTGCATGTTTCTTTCCGTAGGGAAATGGTTTCATCCCCCAGTGCTGTGGGGTGAGTCCCCATCTGCTCCCTCTCTCAGAGGTCCCAAACCCTCCAGGAGCACACACAGGCCCCACAAACCTGCCAGCCCCCCTGGGATCACTCTTCAGAGACAAATATTAAGTAGAAAACAGGGAGGGTTTGCTGCAAATAGCACCAATGCAGTTTAGATGGTTTGGAGACAGATGTGCAGGGAGAGAAGCAATCCTCGCCTGTAGCTGCCAACCCTCCTTTCAGCTCCAAGGCATCTCTGTGTGAAGCAGCTGAGAGGCTCTTGGGACACACACAGCTCCCAGCAGCATGGCCCAGGAGCACAGGCTGGATTCTGCTTCCCTGGAAAAGGGTCCTGGCCCGGGGTCTTTACACCACATTCTCTTCCTGGGGTTCAGCTCAGCCTCAGGCTCCCCCTCAGTCCTCCCCTTCCCCACGGTCCCTCCCAGCATTTCCTGCAATTCATGACTGCAGACTCCATGGAGGTCAGGAGTTAACGCTTTTCTCTAAGCTAGTCCCTCTGAACTGAATGCCCCTATAAATTTTGGAGGTGCTGATGTTCCCCTGGCAGGGCGTGGTGGGACCTCCCAGCCAGGCATTGAGCAAACCCCCCCAAATCCTGTCTCAGCACCAGCCTGTAAACAGTCCCAGCCCCCTGAGAGGGGAACACTGCTTGGTGGCACAAAACCCCACCCTCACTGGCAGCCTGCTGCTGCTCTTGGTTTGTCCCAGGGGCTTTCCCCCAGAGCTGCTGCGCTCCTGCTGCCTTTTCCTCTCCTCTCCCTTCACCCTTGCACTGCTCTTCTCGCTGCCCAGCTTGATACTCAGCCAGAGAGGACATAAGCCACTGATAAAAGGCTTTTATTTATTATTCAGCCATCTCCAGGGTTTCAGTGCCACAATGCATTACCCTACTTCCCATATCCATTATTTATTTCCTGGTTCAACACAGGTAAAGCTAAAGTGAATGTGAAAGATGTTTGAAGCTTATACACGAAAGATTAATCCAGCCCAGCTTCCCCAAGCTGAAATCCCTTCTCTGCTCAAAACTCGGACTAAAGATGAAATCCTGCTCCTGCTGAAGTCAAAGAGAGTTTTTAATAATGGATTTTAAGAGCTCAAAGCTTTCACAGATATCTGAAGGAGGAGTGGTCCTGGGTGCAGGTTTTTTCCTCTCAGGCAGCTCAAGTGGGTCTGCCCCACCACCCCTATTTTGGGGCAGGGCTGCCCTCACCATCTCCTACAAAATAGTTCTGAGCTCCCAGTGTTGTGAGACCAAAACATCTTGGGATCTTGCTACTTCTTTTTTTTTTTTTTTTTTTTTTTTTTTTTTTTTTTTTGGTTTTGGCATTGAGAATTAGAAGGGAAGCAAATTCAGGAACCGGAGATGTTCCCGAGCCGGAGATGTTCCCGAGCCCTTGGGTCACAGCCTTACTGCCATGGGCAAAGGAAGCAATCGAATTTCACCTCAACCCCCGGGAACCCCAGGCTGGCTCCGGGGCCATCCCTGCAGGATCCTGCCCTGCTCCCACCTCCCCGGGCTGGAACCTGCTCTGGGCACCAGTGCTGAGCTCCCCTGGACAGCATTTCTTCAGGGAACAACAGGATTTCTTCGGATAAACTCTGTCTCCAGGAAGGAGGCGGTGGAATTTTATCTTCCACACCTCAGTCCCAAGAGGAGAGTGAAGAAAGATCAGCTGAGATTATTCAGGCATTTATATTCTGAAGAAAGCCAGCACTCCAAGGAAAGAAAAAAAAAAATCCTTAAAAAGGCAGGGGAAAAATAAAAAAAAAAAAGGATTTTTTTTTTTTTTTTTTTAATTAACTCTCATGGGTTAATGGGGGCATGGAAGGGGAACTCCTCAGCACAGGGACACTCTGCTTTCCCTCCCTGCCTTCTCCCAGCCCTTCCCACCCGCTGTCCCAGGCAGGAGCTCCCCGGGCAATGTCCCTGCCAGGCTGGGCTCCAGGGACCCCACATCTCCCTGTCAACTCCATGCCTACCCCATCCTTGCTCCAGGACCTGCTTTAAATTCGGATTTCATCTTTCTAGCCCGGCTTTCAGCCGTGCCCAGCAGCAGCAGGGTGTGGATATCCCACAGCTCCTTGCACTGGGAATCCTGAGCATCCCTGGACCCTCCAGTTCCCTCCAGCTCGGAGGAGCGATGCCCCTCGCAGGGCAAGGACACGGTGCTTAGCTGGGTCAGGACCCAGCCTCTAGCTCCCAAAATCTGTGTCCCCCTCGATTCCCCTGCCCTGCTCATCCAGGACCTTCCAGGGATCCTGTTCCCACCTCTCCTCTCTCTGCCGGGTCAGCAGAGGATGCTCCCCCCTGTCCCCGCACTGTGACAAAACCACCCCCAAGGGGCTGCAGCCCTCCTCAGATATGCAAGATCTCGCAGCCGGCGGTGTTGATCCAATGATTAGCGTGTTTGTTATGTTAAATAGCACTACTTAAACACGCCGTGCCCTTCAGCCGTGTCAATATTGGCTTGGGAGCAGCAGATAACGGGGAGAGGTGAGGAGTCCTCTCTCCCCTGTGCACAGACAATGCCTCCGCCGTGGCTTTCCAGCCTCCTTTGATCACTCCCCACAATTGTCTTGTCATCAGAAGAGGACTGCAGGAGCTCTTTTATAAATAACACGAGCTTTGATGTAATATCGCTGCGTTTTCTCCTAATAAAATGGCCTCGATTCAGCCCAGCCCCGAGCAAAGCCCGTAAATATTGCTTTTCCCTTCTTAAGAGCACACTTAAGTCCCTCGGAGAGCAGGGGAAGGTGCACACAGGCCCAGTGTGGGGAGGATTCATCACACGCTGCAATTTAACCCTGCACTTAAGTGATTTGCTGAACTGGAGCATTAAATGGGAAGCAGCAATTTCTTTTAACTGCCTATAAATACCATAAGTTCTTCTCATAGCTGGAGCTACTTTTAATGACTGGTGCTTAGCTACATCGAAGTTTTAAACCCCGTGGAGGGGAAAAAAAAACTAAGCCCTACTTCAGCACATGGCTAACACAAAAGCAACATTTCTTGTCCATATGGAGAACATATTGGCTGAACTCAGCTACGAGTTCAGCTACGACCTTTATCTTCACTCGTGAGATGAGACCAATTAAGGCGGTGGTGGCAGCGCTGCCGGTGAGTTATCACTGCCCTTCCTCGGGCAGATAAAGGTCAGCCCTGAGGCCATGGGATGCTCCTCCACCGATGTCTCTGCTACCTGTTGCCCTGAGGCAGCTGTGGATGCCCACAGGCTGCTGCTCCCTGCTTGGCCTCCTGGCTGATTTTCAGCTAATTTGGAGACTTTAGACCCCCACCCCAACCTGAGGAGAGGGTCTTTAGATTCACAGAATTCACAGAATCACCAGGTTGGAAGAGACCTACAAGATCATTGAGTCCAACCCAGCCCTAACATCTCAACTAAACCCTGGCACTGAGTGCCACATCCAGTCTGTCCTTAAACACATCCAGGGATGGTGACTGCACAACCTCCCCAGGCAGACCATTCCAGAACTTTATCACTCTTTCTGTAAAAAACTCTTTCCTAATATCCAGCCTGTATTTCCCTCGGCTCAGCCTAAGGCTGTGTCCTCTCATTCTGTCAGTTGCTGCCTGGAGAAAGAGACCAACCCCACCTGAGCACAGGCACCTTTCAGGGAGCTGTAGAGAGTGATCAGGTCACCCCTGAGTCTCCTTTTCTCCAGGATAAACACCCCCAGCTCCCTCAGCTGTTCCTCACAGGTTTTCTGTTCCCAGCCCCTCACCAGCCTCGTTCCCTCCTCTGGATGTGCTCAAGTGTCTCAATGTCCTTCCTGAACTGAGGGGCCAGAGCTGGACACAGCACTCAATGTCCTTCCTGAACTGAGACACCCAGAACTGGACACAGCACTCAGGGTGTGGCCTCACCAGTGCCAAGTACAGGGGAAGATGGATATGTACACATAAATATATAAAAATGCACTATATACACCCCCTGGAGCAGTGCATGGCAGAGCTCCAGCCTGAACCAAACCCTTCCTGCACTCCCAGGGGTTTCTCCCCCCTGTGCCAGCCCTGTCCCACCATGGGGCACAGTTGGGGACCGTGGGGCACAGGGTGGCCTTGGAGCCATCCATCAGCCATCCTGGGTATCACGGCCAGGGCTCAGGGCAGCCTCCTCCCCCCGGGGATGAATTACAGAGCAATAAACCACGCTCGTCTCAGCGGCAGCGTTTTATGCCTGCCATCAATCAGGAGACACAAACAGCTCTGTTCCCAGCAGGGCTGGCAGAAAGAGAGGCACAAGTGGGTGCACAGGGATGCTGGGGATTTATGGGGGGTCCTGGTCAGGGTGGGAGTGCTGGGCACCTTTGTACCTGTCTGCACAGAGCTGCCCAGTTGAAAAATTCAAACCATAAAATAAAACCCCAAATCTGTCAGGAGGAGCTGGGGAGGTTTGGGAGCTGGGTCCAGGGGAGGCTTTGGCAGAGGTGTTGCAGGTGCAGTTTTGCCATCTGCTCGTTTGTTTGATCTCAAATTGATGAAAGAGCATCATGTGGAAAAAAACCCCAACATTTTGGGATTTGAGGTTTTGGAGGAAGGGAGTTGATTATGTGTGTTTGGGGCTCACAAACCCTTCAGTGGCCATTAGATACCTCAGTGCCTTGTTGAATATGGCCCTAAACATCTGCTTTCCCATTACTTACAATTAGGAGAAAGAGCAAAATCCAAGCTGGCACATCCACATGCCTGTATCCTAAGCACAAACACGTGGGCAGGGAGAATATCTCCACTCAATACCTGCTCTCTGGTGAATTTGCATTTTCCTATTAGGCTTGTTTCTCCAGTGGAGTGGAGCTGCTTTCTGAAGCATCCCAAGCATCCCAATTCCAGCTCTCTGGGGCAGCCAGCCTCTTGTGCAGACCTTTATCAAAAGGAAAAGGCAATAAAACTACAGACCTCAGCTCATTCTTCAAGAGGAAAGCTCAGACCCCCGAGCAGCACAAAGTCTGCAAACCTGTTTCAGTGGGGTGCAAAGGTGAAAAATGAGCTGCAGCAGCACAGTCACCCCTTGGGCAGGAGCTCTGCCTGGCTGTCCCAGGAGCAGCAGAGCAGCTCCTCCCCTCCTGTGCCCCAGTCAGATCCTCCCCTGACCAGTCTCACACATCTCCACAGGATCCCAACATGCACCTTGTTTCCTGCAGAAGACACTTCAAGGACATGGAAAACAAGGGATAACGACACAACAAAGTGCCATTCAAGCATTTATGAACGGGCTTTTCCCTGGCTCCAGGTAGCTTCTATAAAGCCATCAGTTTTAATGAGTGTTTTGTTGTTACCCAATGTTTCAGGATCTTATATTTTTCCTTGCTCTGCAAGGAAAGTTTTCCTTGCTGTTGTATTGATGTTTTTCCAAGCTAAAAATAGGACTATCTTTTTACCAATCAAGTCTGTCTGGGATTATGTATTCAAAGAGCGTGACATAGAGATGTGGAATAAAGGTTTTATGAATCACAAAATTGAATTCTTTAGGGGCTGGCAGCATTTTTCTGAATAAAACAACAACTTAATGTCCTACGTGTTGTACTTTATGAACTGGGACCTAAACTTATCTCGTACAAAGGAAATTACAGAGGCAATCATGGGAGGTCTTTTATTAGTATTTCTTCTCTCCCCGGCACAGAGGAGAATATGAATTGATTGTCAAAGATTTTTTAAGTGCCTTTGATTGAAGAGATGATCTCTGATAAGCTGCTGGAGGAAAATAGAAGCCAACAGCTGCTCCATTTACCATCGCTTAGCCTCCAGTTCTGGTGGATTGCTAAATAACTCTTTTACATTCACAAACACATCTCAGTGTCACGGCCATGCCACATACACCTCTCTGTCCTGTAAGAGTGGTGGGTGCCAGGTATTCCATGGAGGTGCAGGAGAAGTTACATTGTGATGCTGGGAACACACCCAGGTCCTTCCCCATCTCCCCAGCCTTCATGCTGGCTTTTTACAACAGTGCTTCATCTCTTCTTAAGCTGGGAGAGAGAGAGAATCACTCCTGTCTCAGAGCCCAGGAGAGCAAATAAGCCACTGATTGTCCAGGGCATTGTGTCTAGCAGATAATTAAAACATCAAGACTGAATCTTTGCTGTTAATGAATTTTGAAGGGGTTACTGATCCCTGCATAACTCTGCCACGTGTCCCCCCCTGCGTCTTCCCCTCGCAGCTCATTACACCAAGCCACTGTCAGACCCATTTCATAGCTCTGGTAGCTGCTGATTGCCATAAAATCACCTTTGCCCACACCACACATTTTGTTTTTAATTTTAACACCCGTGTATTTCCCGGGCAATGCAGGTGCCCAGCAGGAGGGCACTGTTAGCTCCCCTCCCTGCCCAGCCTCTGCCTCTCCGCAGCTGCCAAATCAGGACAGATATTGGCATGAGCCTCCTCAACTCATCCAGGGTGCTGGGCAAGAGGCAGCACAGACTCTGCTGGTTTTAAGGAGCCACAGCCGAGATCTGCTCCCTCCAGGGAGTATCCCCCAGGGAGATCCTTTCCTGCTCCATCTCATTGGTAAAAGGAATCTAAATGACCTCCAGCTCATCAAGCAGTGCCAAATGCAGGGTGCACATCTGCAGCAGCCACCTCTGCACATGGAGCAGCCCTAGGTGAGCACAGCTGGGGGAGAAGAAGCCTCTCAGGCTGCTGGTGGCTGACAAACAGCTGCCCTGGGCACAGCATCACCCCGCAGATGTGGGAGCAGGGCTGGAGTAGGGACCAGGGCAGCAGCCCCTCCTCGCCTGCCTGCAAAGCCTGACCCGACAGAAAAATTTACATCCCACACCTCTCCTGCAAGAGGTGCCTCGAGGCACCAAAAATCAATCCCTCGGTACAGTTTTATTACTCAGTTCAAAGTGCAGCCAGAAGATGTCCAACATATTTCCTCCTCCTCCTTCCTCCCTCCGTATAAAGGAGAAGAGGAAAATTAAGTTGCTGGCTGCTGTTGGCCCCATCCCTGCCCCGGGCACTCCCGAGCTGGCTCAGCAGCACTTCCACACGTGTTGCAGCCTGGTTTCTTGGCAGCCTGCATTTGATGCTATCCTGGAAAAAAAAAAAAAAAAAAAGGCTCTGAGAAGCTCACAGGCTCTGCATTTAGCACAGGCAACGCCTTTTCCAAAGGAAACACTTAAAAGGTTATGCAAGAATAAAGCTAAAAGGGCTTGTAATTAGTCAGAGTTGGGCAGGGGCTAAATTAGCCAAGGAAAGTCATTACCCGCCTGAGATCTTCACTGCAAGGCAGCAGAGGATGCACGCACATCCCTTTGAGCTACAGAGACGGTCTGCTAGGAGGCTTTATTCATCCCAGGAAAGCCCCAGTGCCCCAAATGAAGCAAAGCTGCAAACCACTGGCCCTGCAGAGCCACCTCGTCCTGCTGCAGCCCAGGAGGAGCTGATGGGAGCAGATAAACCTTGTTCCAAACCACACTGACCCAGCCTGGCCACGTTCTGCAGAGGGTTCCATGGCCTCTGAGCTCCCTCACAGCCAACTGACCATTCTGGGGCAGATGGGAATAAAGCAAGAGACACACTTTGGGGTGCAGCAGCCCTAGCAGGCTTTGCCAGCCACCTCCATCATGCCCCAGATGCTGCAGCTTCAAGAATGAGTGGGAAGAAATGGTGGTGGATTTTGGCCATCGCTCCTGATGGGGCACTTGCCAAGGCAGAACTGACTTTTTCCTTCTCTACAAGGCTGTTTCTGCTGGAAAACATCCCTTGGATGGTGCCTGGGATTAAGGGATTGGAACAGGATACACAAATGGTTCCAGTTTGGGCCAGAGCATTGTGATCAGACTGTGCTGGGAGTGTGGCCTTCAGGGAAACCCCTCCAGCCTAAGGGGAATGGAACTGACGCAGTGCCCAGAGTCCTGAGCAGAAGCAGCCATGGCAGGGACAGGCGGGGCTCTCCAGGGTGTTTGGGGGCAGTGGGGATGGAGGAGCAAGGACAGCACTGTCCACTCAGGTCAGAGGGGCCCTTACCACCTTTTCCTAACAGACAGAGGGAGGAGCTGTGTGTGTTTGTAGTCTGGGTAGTGTGGGATTACTGGAGAGACAAGGGAAACTGAGGCAGCACTCCCTGCAACACAAACAGTTCCCAAGTGCTGGAGGAGCATTGCTGCAGTGCCCTGACCCAGACATCCATCTCTCCTGGTGGATGAACCTGCCTGTTGCTGTCCCTGCAGCTCAGGGAGGAGCTGTACCAGGGCCAGAGCTGCCAACACCATGACACAGCAGCTGTGGGACACCCCCAGCACCCAAACACTGGAGATCCAATCTCCTCTGAATCACAGACACAAATCTGTAAGAATTTGATTTTCAGGATGCAATTCCACCATAACTGATACCGTAAGCATGGAATGAAACAAGCCCTCCTGCTCCCTCCACTCTGGGAGTGCTGCTGCTGGCCAGGCAGGATCCTGAGCACTGTAGTTATAGCAACAGGCACCGTCCTGATGGCAGCAGTTACACAACTCCCAGCTGCTCCTCAGAGAGTGCAACTCACTCACTGCACAAACCTCTGAGCAGCAACAGCCACCCAAACCCCACAGGCAAGAGCTTGAGCATCTCTGGAAATGACAGGGCTAGGAGCAGCCTGGTCCAGTGGAAGGTGTCCCTACTTGTGGCAGAGGGTTGGAATGAGGTGGTCCCTTCCAAGCCAAACCATTCTGTGATTCTTTGGCTCGAGTCCCCTTCCTGCCACACACCTGCCTCAGGAGCCTTCCACACTGTCACCTGTGGGCACAACCCCCCAGAAAAGCAAAGCACCATGTGCCTCCTCTGGCTGCACAGACCTCAGAGTGTTCAATCCCCAGGATACAGAACAGCTCCAGTGCCTGCTGCCACCCCTGGCAGTGAGAGTCTCTTTGGCACACAGGGTGTGCAGGGTCAGCAAGGCACACTGGAGTCTGTAAGTGACACTTTGCTGATTTTCTCTTCTTCACCACATGCAGCCAGGCTAAAGAGCAGTTCTCTTGCTTACAGCTCAGACACCCTGCCAGAAAATCAATAGTCATTTGGTGATACTCTGGCACTTGGCTGGCTGCATCGCAATGCCTTGGGAGGAGCAGCTCCCATTCACTGAGCAAGGGTCAGACTGGCCTTGGGCAGATACTCCAGGGCCATTTGAGCAGCACAGCCTGATAAATCCATCCAAACCTTCAGGAGTCTCATTTTGTGTCTGTCCAAGGGACTGCCCCAGCCCATCAGATGGCAGAGAGCAGCCTGGAAACATCCCCTGGGCTCTCCACATCCTTCCCATCAGGGTAGAGCACATCCTACTGCTCCCAGCACACCCTGAACATCCTGGAAAACAGGGAGCACACCTTGCATCAGCCTCACTAGAGCCTGGAGAGGTTTGTATGTCAGATTTATGTGAAACATGTCCCAGCCTAGACCAGTGTGGAGCTTGGGTACCTGGAGCCTCTGTGGCAGGAGAGCAGGCAGGAGCATCCCAGGACCAGGACCAGCTCATGGATCAGCCACAGGCTGACCCAGAAAGACTAGAGGGCACAAAGCAGCCTATTTACCTCACCTTGGCTTATTTACCTCCAGAAACAGAGCAGGAATTACAGAATTCAGTGCTAGAAACACGATTGCTGCTTCAGGGCTGGGAAGTGCCCCTGGATTCCTGAGCCAGCATGGGACCAGGCTAAAGCAGTGTGATTCTGTTTGCTGTCTTGACCAGGGAGCCAGGAGCAAAGAAAAGTAGGCATCAGCCACAGTTTAAAAAAAACATCAGGAAGCATAAAATAGCTTTGAGCTGCTTGGAACCAAACCCAAAAGCTGATGGAGCGGATGGCATCTTTGTTTAATGAAGAGCAGAAATTGCTCTTTTCTGCAAATCCAGGACAGCACCAGCAGGGCTGGATTTCAGCAGGTTTCAAAGGGCAGCAGGCACAGTATTTTTAAATGATAAATAAGATGTAATAGCCCGACCTCGAGAATACAATTGTCTGTTTTCAGTGCTCCCCTGTTCCTTTAATTCTTCTCCATCAGTGCAGATCTATGAAGTGCCACAAATCCCCGCCGCCTCCCCATCTGTGGGCACAGCCGGCAGCACAGGGGCTGCTCCGGGTTACAGCCGGGTGGGGAAGCAAATCTCTCCCTGGGAGCAGCAGGGGAAGGACATGACTCTTCCCCCTGGGCCCTGTCTGTGATAAGAGGAGAATTAAGACCGCCAATCTATTTCTAATGGAGAGGTTACGACGGGGCATTTTGGAAGCAATTGAAAGGTTGGTAAAGGGGCTCAGCCAGGAAATGTATGGAGTCTCATTACCTTTTATCTTCCGAGCACATAAAGTTTGCAGAATCTCTGTTTAGGTTAGCAGGAAAGCTCTGCAAGAATTATATATGCTGCCCACACGCTTATCAAGGAGAGCGAGCTGTGCTCTATCAGCCAGCTGTGGGCTCGGCAGAGATAAAGATATCCCCCTGCCCAGCAGTGACTGGGGATAAATCATCCTGTCCTCACACTGCCATTAGGCCTAACCTCTGCCTGGCCCCTTGCAGCCCTCACACCACTGAGCTGCCAGAGCCAGGGCCACGGAGCGTGGCTGGGGCTGTTTCCATCACCCCGGGGCTCTCTCTGCAGTCAGTGCTCAATTTACAGCACAGCTGTGGATGGCCTGTTCTACAGAGCCATGGGGACTGCAGCTTAAACATGTGCACCAAGAAAAGCAGTGTTTGGATCAGCTGGTTTTCAGGCTGGATCCCCAGGCTGGAGTCTGAGGGGCAGCTGGGGACCAGGGGCTGGCTGGGCAATCCCCATTTTTCTGCAGACAACCATCACCAGCTCCATGGGTGTCACTCTCCCTTTTTGCCTTCAACCTGGCTCCCCCCAGGTCCCATGGATCCCATGTCCATCAGCACCCACTGCTGCTCTGCTGGACCACTGGACACCATGGAAACATTCGGCTCCATCACACACATTTCCCCCCAAGAGCTCTGACAGCCCCAGACCCTCCATGAGATGTGGAAAACCACAGGGGACAAATGATTCTGTGGGGACATCCAGGTTGGATATTTGGGAAATTTTCTTCAGCATGGTCGGGCACTAGAACAGGGAAGTTGTGGATTTACCCTCTCTGGAAGTATTCAAAACTTGTGTGCATGTGGCCCTTGAGGACATTGGTTAGCAGTGAGCACAGTGGGGCTGAGGGGACAGCTGCACTCAATGATCTTAGAGAGTTTTTCCAACCTCAACTATTCTGTGATTCCGTGATCCTCCCCTACTGCTGTGGCCAAGAGGGTTTGCTCCAGCCCAAAGCACTCCTGGCAGGGTTGGCACTGTGGTCAGTGTGGAGAGGGGACAGTGGTGACCATCTGGGCTGGGGGACAGCAGTGAGCATCTGGGCTGAGAGACAGTGGTGACCATCTGAGCTGGGGGACAGCAGTGACCATCTGGGCTAAGGGACAGTGGTGACCATCTGGGCTAAGGAACAGTAGTGACAATCTGTGCTGTCACAGCAGCCCAGGCCCCACATGGGGAATGTCACCACCATCACCTGGGGAATGTCACAGCTCTGAAGGCAGCACAGAGATGTTCTCAGGTGCCAGAACCTGCTGCAGATCTCAGGATGTGCACAGAGGGACAGACAGCCACTGCCTGCAGTGTGTGACTCCAGAGTGGAGGCACAGACAGTGCTGAGGGCACTCAGGACTGCCCCCCACACCCCCCCAAAAAAAATTCATTTTGAGATGAAAAAATAAATTCATTTGAGGCCACGAGGCTGCTCAGGAGGCTCAAACAGAGCTGACTGGCCACAGACACACTGGGCTGCCCATGTTTGCCATCAGCCAGTGCCACCAAGGCATGAAAAGTGGTGATGCACATAACCCACGTCCCAGAAGACTCATTGGTTTGTTTAAGCACCGTATTCACACCCAGAGAAGAAAACTGCCTGCGTGAAGGAGAACAAATTAAAATTCAATTTCGTCTATACCAAATAAACGCTCTCATCAGTGGGAGGATGCTAGAGATATATTGGTGCTCACATAATTCCTTGGTGGATTTTATGGGCCAATTGATAAAAAATATTCTCATGAGAGCAATGCACATTATTTCTAGAGCTCCAGTATTTTACTAGCGAGGCAACGTAGGGATGTGTGATTTACACACTGTGTGCAGAGGGCTACCCCGTATGGGCAGCACAAGCACAAGGGCTCCGTGGGGAATTCTCCCCTGGAATCAAGGCACAATGCCTCTGTTTGGCCTGTGGAGAAATGACAGCCTAAGCCAGGATCTTTGTGCGTGTCTGTTGTGGGCCAAGGTGGCTCATGAAGCGCACAGGGTGCAGTCAGAGCTCCAGTGCACTTTCTGTGTGCACAAAGCCCTCCCTTACCCATGCTCTCAAGGGCATGAGCAGTTAAATAAAAGCAAACAAATATGATTTTTCTGAGCTCTGAGTTTCTGGTTTCTTTGAACCCACAAGTCCTGTCTGTGAGGAATAGAGCTCATTTAGTTAATTAGTGTCATCTACATAGAAAAGAGCACTCTGAAGCTCAAACTCTGAAGCACAAACTTAAAACTCACAGGAAATCCACCCTGAAACTTGGAAATCAGATGCTTGACTGATAACAGCATTTTTGTATTTTACTGCATCCCTGTTGTCTGTTGTCTGCCCTTGCTCTGCTGCCTCTGGCAGATCAGCAAAGCCCAGGACTCCAAGGAAGATTTTCCATGGGATTCTCCTCACCCAGCTCAAACTCCTCACTCCAGGCACAATCTCCCACCTCTGGAGCTGGGAAGGAGACATGGCTGTGACAGAGGACTGTGCCAGAAATATTTACTAATTTAAAATAGTAAATTTTATTTACTACTTATTAAATAAATATTTAATATTTATTTAATATTAAATAAATATTAAATTTATTTAAATTTAAATATTTAAATTATTTACCCAACATCCACCTGTTGGGTTTTTATTTATTTATTTATGTACCTTTCATTGATATATATCATAGCTCAGCCAGTGCTTTTTGGCATAAATTTATAATAAAATAATTCAAGGTGGTTTAAACCAAAACTGACTTCATTACTTCTGACTGTACCAATCACTGTGATCAACTTTGACATGTTTCAGGCCACTCAGCAGTTTTGTCTCTGCTCATCTGTACTGACACATGTATCTATTTTATTAAAATCTAATCCAGCTACAGAATAAATAAAAAATCCAATAGTAATACTGAGGTCTAATTAAAGATAAAAATCTGTTGCCATCTTTCTAGATTGAACTGTCTTTGTTTTACTTCACAGATTTTTCACTCATTCCAATCAGCTCATCAGGCTTTTCTAGGCATGTAGACAATTCCAGGGGAGGGATGGGAGTCCTGGAAAGGCACCCTGGTGATGGTGACATGACCTGAGCACTGCTCAGGCAGGTTGAGGTAAAAATGCAGCATTTGATTTTGCTGATGACATCTTGGGTTGCTTGAATCAAATCCTACTTTCTAAAAGGCATCTCCGTGGCTTCAGGGCATTCACCATGATTTTTGGTATTTCTTGGGTATTTTCAACAGCAGGAATGGAATGGCTGCTGCATCCCTCAGCCAGAGATACCAAATTTAGCCTCTCGTGGGAGGCAGCTGGTCACAGTTGGCAGGGCTGCCTTGGGGGCTGCAGCCTCTGTGTCTGTCACGAGAGAGCTGAGTGTTTGTGAGCTGCTAACACTGGGATCTGTCAGATCTCAACAGATTGTGCAGATCCATGTGCAGAGCAGACCCAGCAGATCAGACACTGAAGATTTCCAGGCAGAACACTCACTTTGAAATCAGATGTTGCTGCTGTGTCAGCCTGGGTCCTTGTATTCTCCCTCTGGCCTCCCATTCCTCTCTTTAAACTGCAGGAGTAACTTCTCAGAGCACCCAAACTGACCCAAACTGTGAGAAGACACAGGGATGTGACCATACACTTTCAGTGAGCAGTGATTGGAATCTCCAGGGCCAGCACCACAAGGATTTGCAGCAGTTCCCTCCAACACGACGTGCCTGTGCTGCTTTGTGGGACTGGGGGGCTTCTCTGGCTCCCCAAACTACAACAAACACACATAAAAACACATCCTAATCAATAATTTATTGCACTGAGAGGGCAGCATAATTAAGTAACCGGAGGGCTTTGGGCAAATACCTGGTAGCAGCATAAGGTGCGAGGGGATTTTGGCACGAGTTTTATTTAAACACGTTGGATCAATTTGAATCAATCTGACATGTACACACTTCAGGGCATGGCCAGTTTCAAATCAATTAAACTCCTTATGACTTTATGATTAGAAACCTGAGGTTAAAAACATTCATATAAAATCGCAGTTTAAAAAAGTGAAAAGTAAAATCCCAGCGTAATGTTTCATGAAGATCACAGGAATCATTATGTAAGCTTCATTAAACAAACAAGGTAAGAGTAATTAGGCTGTAAATTGAGCACAGTAGTTAAAAAAAGAGGAAACTATAATTAGGAGGTGATGGCCACTTAGCTAAAGATAAGGAATTATGGAGAACTGTGCAATTTCAAACAAAAACACAGTTGATTTCCTCCTGGGATGGTGTTTCCAAATGAAACCTTCCATGGCAAAAGCTGGTTGGAGCAAATAGATGCAGGACAAGCAAGCGAAGAAACTGGTCTGAAATTGGCCTGAGAAGAGATAAAAACACCACATTAGGCAGCAAGGTACTGATAGTGCTGGTATAAAATAGTGAATAAAATCCTAATTTGTATCACTGTGCTCTGAAGCTGTGATTGTGCAGAGTACTGAGCAGGTGCTTGGGTCTTCCCTGTGGGGACAATGTACATCTAAGTCCCACTAACTTACACAGACAGGACTAAAATGTGACCATAATCACCTGGGCTGATGAGGAATGAGAGATTTGGGAACATTTCTAGAGGAAGCCCTGCAAGTAGATTTTTGCCTTCTTGTGCATTTAGTGTAAGAATTGCCAAATGCAAACATGCCACCCCCTACTAGGACAATTAACAAAAATCTCACAAGAACAAAATCCTTCCAATCAGCATTTAGAGCATGATGATTTTGCTGGTTCTCTGGCTTGGCACAAATGATCCAAACAGATCCAAACCATCCCCAGCACAATCTGCATCCTCATGCAGATTCAGGCCAGCTCATCCTTCCAAACACTCTGAGAGAGCCTGTGAGTGATTCTCCTTCAGAAATACAGATAACCACGTTGTGTGAGTTTTATCTGCCCTACCCAAAACATATTTGTTAATACAAAAACCTGCTGTGGATGAGAAAATGGAAGGGGCTTCCCAGCAGCTCCCTCTCTCACCCACTGGGCATAAATCCCTTCTGAGGGCACTCAGCCACAAGTACCAAAGGGCAGGGTCCAAAGTCCTTGAAGTTATCAGAAAAATTCATCAGCCTCAGTGAGCTTTGCACAGGGCCTGGTGCCAGCAGATCTCCTTCACTCTTTGTTTTAATGGGGTTGAACAGGGGAAGCCCATATGTGGCTGTGGGAACTTAACCTTTGCTCACACCCAGATGGATGTTTCTGTGGAGATGTGGAGGGTCTGAAGAACAAAAATGGAAAATGTAGAATAAAAGAATCATTAGAAGGGTTAGAAGGGACCCTAGAGATCATCAAGGACAATCCTAATGGATTCCAGGCAGAAGAAGGACTTCCAGCAGACCCTGCTGTGCAGGCAGCCCAGGTCAGGTATTGTCCTCTGTGGTGGTGTCACAGGAAACCTGGGCAGACCAGTGTCCCCAGTGTCCCCAGTGTCCCCAGTGTGCCCAGTCTCACAGCCAGCTGAATAATAATCTCACATTGCAGCTCAGCTGTTTTCAGGCAGCCCCAGCTCCATGTCCTCCTCTCCCCATCCTTCTCCTTGGAGAGCCCAGGCTCACACAGCCCAGTGTGGGATGTCTGTCAGTGGCCAGATGGGTTCACTTCACACAAAAAGGCATCTGGGTTCCTTCTCCTCTCTCCTCCAGGCCTGCTGGGGGCTGCAGCACCAGCTCAGGCATCATCCTCTGCCCGGAGGGGTCTGCAGCCAACACAGGACCTTTTTCCCAGCCACACACCCAGCCAGGCCACCAGAGCCTCCCAAACTCCACCAACAGCATCCCCAACAGCTCAGAAAATAAGGTGACAAGGCTTGAAACAAACCCCAAATCTGCCACTTTGAACTTCTTGGCAACCAGTTCAGAGCCTTTGAAGCTTCGTCCCGGTCCCACCTCCCTCCCAGTTCAAAGGCCTCTCTCAGCTGGGCAGCACATGGGGACAGCACAGGGATGGGAGGCTGCAGCACCACAACAGACCCACCAGCACCCTAAAAAACCCACCAGCACCCTAAAAAACCCACCAGCACTTCATCAACACTCCAGCAGATGGACCAGCCCCTCAACACCCATGGGCACTCCATGGGCAAGGAGCTGTGCCTCGAGGGAGAAAGTTGTGGGGAAGCAGCAGCTGGGGGTTATTGCAGGGAATTAATAAACAGAAAGAAGGGATGGGCCACTGTGGTGAGGCATAAGGCCCCTGGGATCAGACCCTGAAGGCTGAGGTATCTGAGTCAGGCCCCACAGCCGTGACCTTGGGTTACAGCACGGGGAGGTTTGACTCGCTGCCCAAGGCTCGCCTGGTTCCCTGGTGGGTTTTGGCTCGGTTTTCAGGGGTGGGATGAATCATTTCTCCACGCTTTTCCTCCTGCCCGGAAAGGTGAGAAACTGCTAAAACCCAGAGAAACCCCTGAAGTCGGTGATATTTCCTGTGGCTTTGCTGCAGGCGCCAGAAACCATCTGACCCCCGGGGAAAGGGCTGCGTGTGTGCGAACGGGAGGAGAAAAACTGGTTCTGTCACACAAGTGCTGCTGCCTTGGTCCCAGTGACAGTGTCCAGCCTCCTCCCTGCAGAGGACAGAGCAATGAGCCTTAGGTACGACTTGGGGGGGCTCACAGAGACCCCCTCATACCTGGCTGTGGCAGCACAGGGATCTGGAGAGGGAAGGGGAGCCAGCAAGGGAGGATTTTACGAGCTGGCACAGGGCAAGTGGCCAGGGACGCCTGAGCTCTGGCCAGGAGCCAGCTCGACGCTCCTGCATTTATTAGGGGACCTGCTGGCTTGCCAGGAAATTACACAACAGTTAAATACTTTATACGCTGAACTAGTTTATTAAGGAACTGCTTGAGATTTTTTCATGGAGGGACCCTTCTGGAAATGATGATGCTGCGAGCAGGAGCCGGCCCCACGATGTGGCACAGGCTGTGACAGTGTGAGGCTCAGGGACATGGTGCTGCTGTGCTGCTGCTCCCAGGGAACAGGAGCACAGTGTGCAGGAAAAAGATTCATAAAACCAGAGAGCTCTCCCAGGAGCCTGCAAACAAATCCAGAAGAGCAAATCCCAGCAGGCAGCTACAGTTACACATCAGCAAAGTCACGGCTGCAGCACAGGCTGGCAAACCCACGTGGGTTTTTAATCTGTGAGTGTGGGCAGCGGTGGGCAAAACCCACAGTAGGTTAAATCCCACAGGAAATAAATGATTGTTCTGTGCCTGGAATGTTCACGTTCCCACCAGGGCTCCCTGTGCTCACAGCCCTGCCCTGCTGAGCTCTCTGGAGATGGGATCAGACCCCACTGTGCTTTCTCAGATCTCCTCTAATTTTTCATGGATGTAAACCCAGCTGTGACTCAGCCTGGCCTCACACACCAGGCAGGCTCCAGAGGCTGCCAGGATGGTAAATGCCAGCACAGCAACTAATGAGGAATCATCCCTGCAGGTGAGGAGTGACTCAGGTGCAGACCCCGGGCTCGCAGGTGCCAAAGCCAACACAGATAAATGACAAACAGTAAACCTTGAGACTGGGAATGAAACAATGCACTGAGTGAGAAGGTCACGGTATGGGCTGATCAGAAAAATCATCAAGGATGTTGCAGATAAACAAAGAAAGGAGGAAAAAAAAATCCCCACATTTTCTTATGGCAGCGAAGGAGTGCTGGGCTCCTGTCTGACACAACATGCTGGTGGCAAAGAGGAACTTTGCAGAGGGACATGACCATGGCCAGGGGGTTGCACACTCATCCCTACAACCCACCCAGCCCCAGGGAGCACCCAGGTTTTGGTCAGCAGCCTCAAGCACAGCAGCAATTGTCTGCAGGGACAGGGAGGGGAGGGAAGGGGAACCTTTTTTGATTAGGCAGGAAAATCAGAGAGCCTGTAACTGCCAGGGTGGCTCTGACAGGGAGCTCCTCAAAGGAGGGCGTGAAAATCAATCTTAGATTGGATATTATACACGAAATTACCTGAGATTGGCTATTAGGAAATGTTCTTCACTTGAAGGGTTGTCAAGCCCTGGAACAGGCTGCTCAGGGCAGTGGTGGAGTCGTCATCCCTGGAGGGATTTAAAAGATGTGGATGTGGCACTTGGAGATGTGGGATTTAAGACACATGGATGTGGCACTTGCAGACTTGGGTTAATAGCTGGACTTGATGGTCTTAGAGGCATTTTCCAACCTAAACGATTCTGTGATTCCATGAAAATTGTCCCTGCCAACACAAACCAGGAAGGTGGAGCATGGCAGGAGGGGCACAGCCGTCATTGAGGTAACAGCGGCCGCTCTGCACCTCCCACTGAGGAGCAGCAGAAAATGAGTTTTCTGTGGCCACAACAACTGTCAGCACAGTGTTTGCATCTCATCGATCACCTCTGGAGAGAACGGGGACAATGAGTGTGCTGAATGTGCTGACCTTTCCAGGGAGGCACCGCACGCCCACAGGCCGGCCCTGCCGAGCAGGAGTGCTCAGCTTGGCTGTCACCAGGGAAAAAGGATCTGTCTCGCTCCCCCCAGCCTCGAGGGCACAGGAATAATGTCCTCCCAGTACTGGAAGAATGGATTTCCCCTTGGCTTTGCCAAGAATTCACAGAATCACAGAATCACCAGGTTGGAAGTGATCTCCAAGATCATCAAGTCCAACCCAGCCCCAACATCTCAACTAAACCCTGGCATCAAGTGCCACATCCAGTCTTTCCTTAAACACATCCAGGGATGGTGACTCCACCATCTCCATGGGCAGATCATTCCAGTACTTTATCACTCTTTCTGTAAAAAACTTTTCCCTGATATCCAACCTGTATTTCCCTTGGTGCAGCTCAAGGTTGTGTCCTCTCCTTCTGTCAGTGCTGCCTGGAGAAAGAGACCAACCCCACCTGAGCACAGGCACTTTTCAGGGGGTTGTGGAGAGTGATCAGGTCACCCCTGAGTCTCCTTTTCTCCAGGATAAACACCCCCAGCTCCCTCAGCTGTTCCTCACAGGGTTTGTGTTCCCAGCCCCTCACCAGCCTCGTTCCCTCCTCTGGACGTGCTCAAGTGTCTCAATGTCCTTCCTGAACTGAGGGGCCAGAGCTGGACACAGCACTCAATGTCCTTCCTGAACTGAGGGGCCAGAGCTGGACACAGCACTCAATGTCCACCCTAAACTGAGACACCCAGAACTGGACACAGCACTTGAGGTGAGCCCTCACCAGTGCCAATTCACTACCTTGCTGCTGCACAAGACCTTCTCTCACCACCTGTGCTCCCAATCCTTTCCCTTCTGACTTTGAAGACAAGGTTGTGGGAGGTGCTGGTGGAGCTCAGGAGTGCTCTGCCCTCAGCCCCCTCTGCTCCTGGGCAATCCAGGCACACACAGCCCAGTGGGCACTAGATCATGAACAACTGCTGCAGTGTCACCAGCAAGGATGTGGCAAGCAGCAGCTATGGCCACTCACCCATGAAATGTAAATTTAATGTAACTATTTGCAATGTAAAGTGCTTTGCACTTTGAAAAATATGCTATTATTTGTGCCTTTTATTGGAGAGAGGGGGGAAAAATATATTCAGGAACAGTCTCTTGTGCGTGTTTGGTTCTTTCTGCCTCCAGAGTTACGGAGTTTATATTGAAATTTAGCAGCTGTGGGATCTGTGGACCAACAGTGCCATCACCACTAAATCATCTCTTATTTAGCTAATGCCCTTCATCGCTCGCACTCGCCTGCACAAGCTGCATCTAGAATAGAAAATTACCTGCCAGGCTCCCAGCACACTGGTCAGGAAAATTCCTCCTTCCTTCAGTTCCTCCAAAATGCATCATCCTAATAATACCAACAATGTATTTATAAATATTTCAGGACTAGTGGGTTTACTTTTAGGCAGTTATAATATTTTCCCAAGAGTCTTTTTTTTTTTTTTTTTTTTTTTGTCTACTTTTCATTTCCCTTACCAAAAATATCCACCTCCAGTGACATCCATTGTGAAAGAATAAATGCATTAAAGACTGTTTAATCCACCACAGTCATGATTTTTTTATTCTATTTAATATTATGGTAAAGACTTAACTTCTTAGTTAAAATCATATTGAGGAGCTATTTTTTTTAACTGTACCTCTGTAGTTATTAGCATAACAAGAAAAAAATGTTTGCCAACAGAAAAATTTCAATTAATTCAAAATATCACAATATCAAATATTGATTTTGTGATTTCCTGACTTTCAAATTAACAGAATCATAGAATTAGAGGATGGTTTGGGTTAGTGGGTACCTTAAAGGCCATCTAGATCCAGCTCTTGTGGCAGGTGGCTGCAGGGGACATTCATCAGGGCACAGCCACGCCCAGTCCAGGTGAGCTGCAGGAGTTCCCTCCATCAGCCCTGTGGCACAGAAAATTGAAGATTGATGATGCTGAAGGAGATTTTCATCATTTAGTGAGTTAAGAGGCAGAGATAAACACTCCTGGGGGCTGTAAGGCTGGAGGGAGTGGTCTCACACCTCGTTAAGTTTCCAGAAAGCTCCATCTGCTGTCACTGAGGGCTGCACGAAGGGACGTGGTGGTTTTCCAGAAAACAGCAAAACTTCACCTGAGCACTCTCTAAGCCATAGCCTTAGTGATGACTAATAGAAAAAAAAAAAATAAAATAAAGGGAGAAGAGCAAAATGTGGGTCAGTAAAAACTGTACAGGTGGTTCCCCTCAATTTGCTGCACCACAAAGGACAGTGGGAAGGAAGGAAACCCAGAGCAGAGAAATTCCAAAACCTCATTGCCACATCTCCAATGCTTCTGGCATAGGAAAGAAAGGAACAGAGAGCTGCAGGGCAGCAGGGAATTATTATGAAAGACCATCATTTTCTGGCTCAAATTGGTGAAAATTGGGAGTTACCAAGGTAAAGCCTAAAGTAACAACTAAGGGACAGAAATATCCATCCCAGAAAGCCAGACTGTGCTGAACTGACCCCAAACACGAGGATGTTGGTGCAGGTTCCCTCCTTGGGTGCAGAGGTGATACATTTCCACCTGCAGGGGTTTTGGGCAGGGCAGGCTGGGCTTGGGGAGACCCTGCTCATGGAGCCACAATCCTCATCCCCCAAACACTGGTGCCAGTGCCCCCAGCAGAGCTGTCACTGCAGGGACTGCAGGATTCAGACATCCAGTGCTCCTGTAGGACCTTGCAAGTGTCCAGGTCACTGTCCCCAAGGATGGCAGTGGCAGTGAATTGGGTCAGGCTTGGACTCAGCTCCCCTCACCCCACAGACCCCAGAGACTGGGGCCATGGAGTCCCAGCACATCCATCATCTCCTTCCCAAGCTTCTGCCACTTTCCTGCCTGGTTTTCCTTCTCATTCAGCACACACAGGGACGGGTTAAAACCTAAAGCCATTTATAGTAATTATGCTGAAGGTTGTCTACAGATAATGCAGCAAATAACGCTGGATTTGGAAAAAAATCTCCACTCTTAGCTTTAATAAAAGCATTTCAAAGCCCTGGAAGGTTATTTATAGGGTGTGTAAATGCAACTGGAGGGGAGGCAGAGTAAAGGGAGTTCAAAGGGTGTCTGTGAAAAGAAAAAAAACCCACTGTGTTATTGACACTGTTTCCTGCTTTCTCACACTCAACAACCTTCTTAAAACAAACTAAAGGAAACAACAACAACAAAAAAAGCCACTGAGAGCTATTTGAGATTAAATAATACTTTTTGACAGCTGGTAGGAAAAGGACTGGTTCTGCATTCATGCTTACAATAGCATGCTGCTCCCAACCCTTGCTGGCATTGTGGAAGCATCTGAAAGCCCAGAGGGAGCTGCGGGTCGGGGCTGGCAGGGACACAGGGATGGCAGGGACACGGGGATGGCAGGAGGATGAGGACAGGGATGGCAGGGACACGGGGATGGCAGGAGGATGAGGACAGGGATGGCAGGAGGATGGTGGCTGTGGGAAGAGCTGAGCTCTTTCCTGCAGCATCAGTGGGCTGATGTGCTCTCACAAGGTTCTCCCTTGGGCCATCATCACCCACAGCTCCAGGGGCATCTCTGTAGGATAAGTGGTTTTCATGCCTCCAGGCTGAGCTTGCCGCTCTCCATCTCGTGAGGACCCCGATTATTTTGGGATGCAGCTCTGGCCTCCCTGCCACACTCACTGCCACTGGGCTCTGGTGGGAGACAGCACCAGCTGCTGGGGGCTGCCCACGCAGGCTCAGTTCGGGATACGTGGGAGAAATTTTCCTGGCAGAAAGTTGGCTGCAGGCAAAAAATAAAATCATGTAGCGCCATCGTTTCCTCAGGGCTTTGGAGCACCCGTAGGCTGAACAGGGTGAAGAGGAAGGCTGAGGGCTGCCCTGCAGCTCCCAAATTCTCCAAGGAGCACCTTCCCACTCCTGATCCCTGGCCATGCCTGGCCCTCAGGAAAACCACCCCTGTGCACCTACAGAAACCCCTTGGATTTCTCCTTCACCTGCAAATTCACCCACAGCATTTTCCCTGCAGGATGTTTCCAAACCCAGTGGCTCAGCCCTTTTATTCTGGTCTGGCCGGGGAATGGCCTGAAGATCTTTGGCTGGCAAGAAGTTTAGTTGGAGTTGTAACAAATGTTCTCCACTGTAGCAGTAAGGAAATGAGAAAAAAAAGAAGTGATGGAGGAGGAAAAGAGTTAAATTTCTTGCAGGAATCGGGGTGGGGATGGAGGCACACCTGGGTAAGGATGAGGATTTTATCCCTCCAGTTCATCCAGCCCCAAGAGGGAAAGGGAGGCAGGGGCTCTGCTGTGTCCTCAACTCCCAGCTGGAAACCTGCCCTATCCTCCAGAGCTGACCTTCCACATCTCAAAAATGTTTGCACGGAGTGTTCATGCAGCTGGGAGGATTGGAATCATTGACATGATATCTGCACAAACACAGACCCTGTAAAGTGTCTTCTCCATCTTTTGCTGTTCCCTTAAAATACAAACCAATCAAAGCACATCGCACACGGACTCGCTGAACGAGCAGAGAGCCCCGGGGCACGGAGCCTGAATTCCAAACGAGAGGAAAATCGCTGTGGCCGGCCAGGACCAGCCTGTCAGCCCCGGGCTCTGCTAATGAGCTCTTCCCACAGCTTTGGGGGCTCCATCCCAGCCCTGCTCTCCCCTGGCTCAGGGCAGAGACATCCTTGAGCAGAGGGGAGGAGACTTTGGATGTGCTTGGCTGAGTGGAGCAGCTCAGAGAGGAGTGAAAACATCGGGATTTGAGGCAAAAAGCCAGGGTGGTGCAGGAGAGGCACAGGCTGGGCTGGCTGCTCCCCTCCTGCTCCAGAGATCCAGTGTGTGGGATATTCATCCATTCTGGGTTAACTGTCTCCTCCATTCCTGAACAGCTTCAATTTTCCTGATGTCTCAGGGAATGGTTTATGAGGTAATAGAGCCTTGAGGGTGGACAGATGGAGAAAAATCTCCCTTCTCACCGAATTGATCACTATAATCTTTCATCTGCTCAGCGCAGGCCTGGGCTGCTGGCATGGGGAGGTGGCACAGCTTTACCTGTGGATCAGAGCAGGGGAACTTCTGGAGTGAGGCTGGCAGCAGGATGCACAGCACAAAGCCAGATTATTCCACCTGACAGAAGGGGGGGTTCAGATCCAGGGTCCTGAGCAGCCTCAGGGTTTGCCCACAGAGAGCACTGACACAGATTTAATTGCTGCCCTTGCCCCCCCATCCTCTGCTGCTGCTGTTCTGGGGCATGAAGGAGCTTCACATCCCTGCTGTTAATAAGGAGAGAGGAGAAACCCTCTGTCCTTGTTATTAAGTGTTTGTGTAACAACACATCCACCCCACAGGCTGTAACCAAAACCCAAACAGTGCTGGCAGGGACACACTGGGGGATCTCCAGTGCTGGCAAAGCTCAGGAAGGGGTTAAGTAAACAGTTTCTGGGAATGATTTCGACACAGATCAACCTGCCTGAGGGCAGGAAAATAGACCTCGCAAAGTCTGTTCCCTTCTGGTATTCCCGATGGATTGACATTGCAGATACATTTTTCCCTGCCCAGTTCTGCAAAGTTCTGGGGTTGCTGAAAACATGACCAGCTCAAGCTGGTGCCAGTGGAAGAAACATCTTCCCTCAGTGGGAAACACTGGTTAGCTGCCATTGAGCAAAATAAAAAAGGAACACACAAGGAACCATCCTGGTACCCCAAATTCAACCAGGTCCATTGGGAAGAAGCTGATCTGACACAACCCTACACATGGTAATTCAAGTGCCTACACCCAGACTGGGTGACTCATTTGACCATCATCACCCTTCTGGTCCCCAGACAGTTTCTCAATCCTCCTCCTCCTCCCTCAGGGCTCACTTTTCACTTCCAGGCTGTCCAAGTTGCTCAGGAGAGCAGCCCCAGCCCGCCCAGCTGACCCCAACCTGCTCAGGGGTGGCACCAGGATGGCAGGACAGTGCCCAGCCACCTGGAGGTCTCATGCCAGGATCTCCAGCAGCAGAAGTGAATCCAGAGCTGGGGTGAACACATGGGAGGCCTGTTGGTCAAGCCATGGGGTGAGGCAGCCTCTGAACCAGCACCCAGGGAGATCCTCCACATCCTCCTCTCCTTTGGCTCCAGCCACTCCCACGACTCTCAATTAACATTTAAGATCTCACTGAATAGCTGGCTGATTTATTTCATTTCCAGGGCCAGTAATTTATATGGAAATATATTCTTAAAATCAAACAGAATGCACTTTACTAATAGCTGGGCCATTCTCTGACATTTTGCAGAGTAAATGAGCATTTGTACCCAGTGGCGTGTTGTCCCATGACTGAACCCCCATAAAGGGCTTCAAAAAATATCTATTAGCCAAGCTCATTAGCTTAAATATCATTAAAATAAATTATATTTCTCTACATATAGGCCCCAAAGTGAACACTACTTTCAGTGGTTACAGGTCAAACGCTCACTTACTCTAAGGACTCTGTGCTGAAAATAGAAGGGGTGTTAAAATTAGCTTACACATCTGCAATGGTACAGAAATGATGTGCCCGTGCCTCACTGAGCAGTTTAAAAGCGTTAACATTGCATATGCAGAATTTTCTTTTCCAGAAAAATCAACTTAAAGATTTCCTGCTGGTTCCGTGAGCATTAAAAAGATCTTTACTTTTATTGTTCAGCTTTTTAGATTTATTCATGTTACCCATTTCTCCTGTTTGGAGAGCCAGCGTAAGGGAATAATTCGAAGTGGGTTTATTTTGGTATAGCTCAGTTTATCCCATGTCTGGTTTCATTTCAGGGGGGTGGTTTGTTTATTTTCCCATTAACCAGGCATAGAATAAACAAAAGTAGCACCAGCTCCATTGAAACCACACCAGCTCAATGAGGCTGATTTAAACCACTCCCCATCAGCAGGGCTGATTTACGGCCCCACTCCTGCATCCTGCTGTGCTCCTCTGCCTCCAGCAGCTGCCACCAAGGGACTGGCTGCCCATCTCAGCCCTTGTCCCCAGCCAGGAGGTGGCAAAGGGCTCCCTGGTGGCGCATAAAGCACCACCCTCACACAGCAAACAAGGAGGGTGTGCTCAGGGATACCTGGAGATGATGCTCCAGCCCATAAAGCAGGTATTTTTGAAGAGCAGAGATGATGATTTGAGTTGTGGCGGCTTTGCTGAGCCCTGGGTGCCAAAAGGAAGCTTGTCCTTCTCTTTCTGGTGATGCCTCAACACCCAGCTGTTTCCAAAACTCAAAAAAAAAGTTGCATTTTTGTGGTTGTAGGGGCTTAAAAGGCTGGAAAGGGACTTTTCACAAGAATTGTAGTGACAACCTGAAGGAGGGCAGGTTTAGATTAGACACTAAGAAGAAATTCCTCCCTGTGAGGGTGAGAGGCCCTGGCACAGGGTGCCCAGAGCAGCTGTGGCTGCCCCTGGATCCCTGGAAGTGTCCAAGGCCAGGTTGGACACTGGGGCTTGGAGCAGCCTGGGACAGTGGAAGGTGCCCCAGCCCCTGGCAGTAAAGATGGAACAGGAAGGTCTTTAGGATCCTTTCCAACCCATTCCATGATTCCATGACTTTTGTTAGAATACAGAGGTTAACAGGATGCAGTGCCATCACCAAGGACATAACTAGTGGGGATGTGACTGCAGAGAGGTCCCACAGCCCTTGCTGTGCTCCACTCGACCCGTGTTATGGGCAGAGAGATCCGGGGTGGCTCCAACGGCCCTGGGCTGAATTTGCAGAAGTTCAAGTAACCGATGAATAATCTCGACACGGCACAGCGAGCACGGCAACCCACAGAGTGATTTTCACAGCCAGCTCCTGACAGGCTGAAGCAACAAGACCTTTTGACCTGGAAAGAACACCCTCCCAGAACACAGGTACCTGCACCCCAACCCCACAGCTGCTCTAACTGCAAACCAGGGCTGCATCTCAGTCATCTCAGGAGAGAAAATAACATGTCAGTACCAAAGCGAATTTGAGCGTTGCTATTCTCAAAGCATCCCATGAGTTGTATTTTCCTTGTTTAGCAGCACCTCGAGAACATTGCTGGCAGTGTAAGAGAAACCCAGCACTGAGGTCCCCCCGTCCGGGCTGTGACAGATTGCTCGGAGAAACAACGCGGTGATTGAGGACCTGGACTAATCACAGCAATTGATATAAATTACCGTGTCAGCTACACCGATGCCGCAGTCTGCGGGTTCACACCTCATTAAGCTTCCAAGTGCCAAATGAATCAACAGGGTTCAGCAGAACCGTTCTTAATTAATTGTTGTAGCAATAGGGAAAAAGTAACGGGAAAAGAGAATCGGAACTCCCCGGCGCAGGCGGGCACTGAAACTCTGCTCCCATTTAGAGTTGGAGATTAAAGACGCCCACGGATTAATCTCAGCCTGCAAAGAATTGCCAGGGGCTGGTTTTGGACTAGGGTGGAGTGAAAATTCAGGCTGGCGACTCGCAGCTTTTCCTCGAGTCGTGCAGAGTGTTTTGCATGGAGCTCTTCTGTCGCCTGTGAAATCTCCAGGTTTGGATTTCCCACCCCACCCACAGTGGCCACTGCTGGGCACCTCGGAGCCTCTTGGAGCTGATGGAAATTGCAATTCGGCAGTTTATTTTTAAGCCAGATGTGTCCATTTTTTCCCTGTCTATATTTCCCAAAGCAAGATGCAAATTTACCAGCGAGTGAAGAGGCCAGGAAAGCTGTGGTCTCACCTCTGGCCAAGCTTCCAGCCTCTTTCTTCATGAAAGAGAAGGACAGGCTTCCTTGAGAAGAGAAGGAGGCTGCTGGAAGGACACAAAGTCAAGCTCGGGACAGAAGAGCAGCAGCCACAACTGAGTTTGAAAAGCAAAGCACTCTCCAGCCACAATGTCCTTGTCCCCACAGGGGGCTTTCCTCCAGCACACGGTGTCAGAGTCTGTCCAGGGATGTGATATCCCTCACAACTGTCTCCAATGATTGGGGACTGGGACCCCAGACTCTGAAGGGAGGCCCTGGCCTGGCTGAGGTGGAACATTTGCCAAGTCTCGGAGGACTGGTGTGCATCTCCATGAGAACAGAGTGCAAGAACAATGGGACTGGTCACAGTGGACTGAGCTGAGGCTGCCTGTCCTAACTGGTCTGTCCATACCAGAGGCATGGCTTGCAGCTTGCTCCTAAGCACCAACCTCGACACAAATGGTTCCTGCCTTGGCTCTGTCCCCTCGCTTTGGTCCCTGCCTTGACCAACCTATAAAAAACTCTGGAGATCCCTATTCACTTTTGTGTACACCCCACTGGAGAAGATCATGTCTATGGGCATCTCTAGGCCTCGAGGACTCGTCCCTCCACATTGGTAGCTATAATCCCCTTCCCCTTTTTCTCTATCTTTCTCACTGTTCTTTATTTTCTCTCCCCACTATCGCATTTGTTGGCACTAAATAAAGGTGCGTTTTTTGTTTAAGTAAACTGAGTTATCCCCTGCTGTGTCTTTTGCGCTCTGAGATCCCTAAAACAAACCATCATATGTTTGTGGACCCTGACACATGGCAGCACCCAGAAGTCTCATCAAAGCCTGGAAGCTCAGGGAATGCTGAGGAAAGGCCAGCACAACCTGTGGCCTTGGCTCACTGCTCCCTGCTCAGCAGCTTCTCTGCTCTGCTCCTTCAGCCTTTGCAGCTCCCAGGAAAGCAGGACATGGTGAGGTCTCACCATATCCCAGTGGCAGAATGAGAATGTGGTTGAGCACAGAGCCAGCCTCCACAGGCACTTTTTGGGCCATCTTTAGGATGGATTCAACCCAGCAGCAGCTCCCCAGAGCAGAGTCACAGCAGCACGGCCATGGAATGGATCCAGCCGGGAGCGCGGCTCGCGCTCTCCAGGGGAGGGTTGGATATCTCCTCCTGCCTTCCCTCGCGCACGTTCCGCCAGCTTAAAGCCTCCCTGGAGCTCCCATCTGCTCACCACAGAGCTTGTAATTGCGTGTGTAATGCGAGGGGCAGTTCAGCACTCAAACCACATTCCCAGCCTTGGATGTCTCCGGGTATTTGCACTTTCCCCGCCGCTGCCACTCATCCCGTCCGTTTTCCCCTGATCTATAAAACATCCATCTAAAATTGATATCCCAGCAGGGCCCTGACAGCTTGTAGCTGTCACTGCTGTGCTCCAGCGTTCAGGCCCAGTTACACCAGATCACCCACTTTCTCTGCACCACTGGTTAACCTGTAATCTCAGTAATTTGCCAGCAAAATGTAAATTGAAGAGAAAAATAGAATATGAACACAGATTTCACTGCTTGTGACTGGGGAGCACCACTGCCTGGCAGAGCTTTACTGCTGGAATCTTCAGGGATGTGGGGTGCCAGGAGTGTAAGGGAGGCCATGGCCACTCAAGAAAACAGAGCAATGAGTCAAAATTACCTGTCCTCATCCCTCCTGGTGCCTGGGGTGGGTTCCAGTGGAAATACCCAGCCAATTTCAAGGAACTCGGGGCTGTTTTAAAGTTTTAAAGCAACATTAGCAGGCAGGAAAAGCTGATAGTGCAGCTCCAGCCCTTTGTGCAGGGTCTGGTCGGGTCAGAGCCCATGGGGAAGGAGGATGTGGATCCCTGAGCAGCCACAGGCTCAGGGCTGGGCATTCCCAGCACAAAGCCTCCTGCAGTCCCATGTGCACCAGGATCTGCTTCATATTATCAATGAAAATATCTTCCCATGACTCCCCCAAATCCAACAGATTCTCCTAATGGACTGGTCTGTGACTTTTCTCATATTGAATCACTTCTCTTACCGAGCTAATACATCACTGTTTTATTTAGTTTCTCTTTTTCCCATATAAATCTTTACTTAATTAATAAAACCAACAAATCTTTAAGAAAAAAAACCCTAAACCATACTTCTAAGCCTCAGAATTACTGTTCTAGCAACTAGCAGTATTTAAAAAATGTATTAATTGTAGTTTGAGAAAGAGGTTTTGATAAAGCTGGGTCCAGAAATACTTGTATTATGAATATTTATATTATAAATATTTTGTTCTCTCACACTTATTACTGCAAATCAGTGCGATAACATTTCTGCCCCTGTTTTATTTTAAGAGATTTGAGGTGCAAATTGGAGGATTAGCAATCCAAACAGAGTAGCAAGAACACAAACAGGCTTCCAAGCCCATGTGCAAAAGCCGGTTGCCAAAGAGTCTCTGCTCCCAAGCGAGGAGCCCAACAAGGGAAAGCAGGTTCTTGTGTGGAAAGTCTCTTCACACCTTAATTACAGCTCCTGCCAACCACTTCAGCTCTGGAGTGGGATGTTTTCTCTGGTGAGAGGATACCATTAGCACAAGGAGCAGCATCCAGGGAAATCACCTCGCAGGGAAATCTCCTCAGGCTTCTGTTTTTAGCCACTCTGAAAAGCAAATTGATGAACACACACACACACTCGTGTGGGTGCACACACGCCCTTCCCTGCCCCTGCTGGCTTTGCACTGACACCCAACAGCTTTGCAGTTTATAATCAAAGTGTGATTTAGGACTTTCCATTAGCGTTATTAAGAGCAGGATATTAAGGCTCCACAAGCTGTTTCAGCTATCAGAATCCTGGAATATCCTGAGCTGGAAGGGACCTGTACAGACCATCCATATCCAGACCCTGTCCCTGCACAGGACACCCCAAGAGTCCCACCCTGTCCAAATTGTGAGCATTGAGAGCATTGTCCAAATAATAAAATCGTCCTGTGTAATAAATAGATTCAGGAAAGGTGTATCAGTGCAATTGTTCATTGCTCAAACCTTCAGGATTTCAGAGCATGATTGTGTTAACATCAGTGTCTTCTTGGAATAGAGACTTATCCCAATTTTTAGGCAGTGCTATTCCTCCTACCCTCTGAGAGCCTCCACCCCCTCCACCACTGGCACTGATGGGGTAAAAGGCAACTTCCCCCTGGCGCCCCATGCCCAAATCCTTGTCTAATCCTTCCCACCGTGGATAAAGGACTGGAGCACTGCCAGGCACCTCGGTTCAGTCTCACAGCTCCTGCAGCCCTTTGATGCAGCCTGTGTGGATGCAGCCAGCTGGGATCCTCCCCCAGGGCGCTGCAGGATCACCTGGACACGGCCTGGATCGTGTGTGACTCCTCACAGCATTGCCCCCAGGTGCAGAAACCCACAAAAAGGTGCTAAAGCAATTTAAAACACCACAGGATACACAGCACGACTTTGGCTTTGACAGTGTTCTCCCTCCAGGTGTGCTATCCCCAGGACGTTCCAGCCCCACGTTATGATGGTACACAAGAGGCTCTGGGCAGTTTTTATCCCTCAGGTATTTTCCAGTCGGACTAACAGACTGATCTGCTGAGTTACCTGCTGGAGAACGAGCAGCACATTACCCTGTTGCCACCCCTGATCCATCAGCGACCTGGGAGCAGCTGTGGAGGAATAAAGCTCCTTGCTCAGGACAGCAGCCACTGACAGCTCATCCCGGGCTCTCCTGGCTCCCCCTGCTCCCACAGCCCTGAGCAACTCCTTAAATCCACAGCACAAAGCATCACACTTGGGGTTTTTTGTACTGTCATCCCTGGAACCCAGATTCACAGCTGGGGATGCTTTTGACCTTGGCTGCTGCACACCCACATTGGGATTTCAATATTAATCATCTAATTCCAGGTAAGTGCTTTTAAATTCGGCCGGATGGGGCATGAATCTCGCTGGATGGGAAACGCAGGTCTCTGCAGCGAGATGGATGAAGCCCTGCTCCTCTCCCTGTTTTGTTTCAAGGCTCCGGCAGCAATTGCCTGCTCTAATTCTTGGTGGGAAGACTCGCTGCAGGGTAATTAAACACGCGGGGAGCTCAGGAGAGCCGCCTGCCAGCACCTGGCGGTGGGATTCCCCCTTTTCAGAGGCACCTGCACGAGATGGTAATTCCTCCCCTCCATTTCCCACTCCTTCTCCCGGCAGCTCGGAGGAACAGATGGAGCAATCACCCTCCTCCTCTCCCCAGCACGGACCCCTGCTGCTACCCGCCGCCTCGTGCGGTTGTAATACACATAATTAGGCAAATCAATGGACAATGCAGCATATTAGAGGAGGTGGAGTTACATCAAGGCAAAACACGGATCCCTATTTATTTACGGCGGGAAATGGGACATTTTCTGCGTAATTGCCAAGAATTGCGGGCAGGGGATGAGATGCAATGGCAGCCCTTGGCAGGGAGGGCACAGCCAGCAGGTCACTCACCTGGATTGTTTGGGGGCACAGCTGAGGAGAGCTGGTCCCATCTTGATATTCTGTTGATTTATGCTTTAAACATCTCATTACCGTTTATGAGCTCCACTCCCAAATCTCTCACACGTCCATAATTAGGATTATGAGGGATGTCTGCAGCCATTCGCCCCATCACTGACTCAGGGCCAAAAGCACAAACCGAGGGCTGCAAACCTCAAGCAGCAACTCTCCGTGCCCTATAAATTAATATAATATAATATAATATAATAGTATAGTATAGTATAGTATATAATAGTATATAATATAATAGTATATAATAGAATATAATAGTATATAATATAATAGTATATAATATAATAGTATATAATAGTATATAATAGTATATAGTATATAAATATATAATATAAAATATATTGACATAAAGAGCGTGTGTGCTGCATCCTGTGAGCAGTGATGGGAGCAGGACGACACTCAAGAAAGGGAGTTTTCCACATGGAGAAGAGGGGTACAAACCAAATCAGTGATGAGTGAGAGAGGCTTTTACATTTCTGGGCTCTTCAAGGAAGGTGATCCTCCTGCCAGGGATCTGTTTCCAGGTCTTGCACACACCCAGTGGGTTTTATCCTGGGTGATGGACTCAAAGCCAGCTGTGCCCCAGAACTGCCTGAGGAAAGGACCCAAAGAGCCACCAAAGTCTTGTTCAGGTGGTGCTGAGGCCTCACAGGTGCTCTGGACAGAGGGCTCAGAGGTGTTTTTTGGAGGTACTGACACACAGTGGAACAGAGGCCAGGCCTTCAGACACATTATGGTTTTTAAGAGGTTTCTGGGATTTAATTTTGACCAGCTTTGTCAAATTTCCAGGGATTTAGAGGAGCAGTGCCTGCAGCTGGTGTGGGTGAGCACCTCAGCTCCCAAGGCACTGATGGCCTTGAGTCACTTGGATATTGACACACAGAAAGGTATTCAACAATACATCAGGAATGGCAGATTTTAGCTTCTCCCCCTTGCTCTGCCCAAGTCAGTGGCAGACAGAGAAATCTCCACTGTCAGATTTGAGTTTTACTCCTCTTTACTCTATTTCTGTGCTCCCCTTCCAGAGTCTGGACCTTCCTGAGTTTGGCAGCACATCAACATTAAAGACAGGGAGTGACCACAGAGCTCCTGGGGTCACTGGGGAGTAACATCATCACCTACTGACCTTGATGCTTTCTAGGCCTGAAACTTTTTGTCCTTTTCTGTGTTTATCAATTTTTCCCATAAAAATGAGCTGCTCTTGGGTCAGAGCTGCCCTTCACAGAGCTCTGCCAACATCTCAGTCCTCACCTGAGGGACTCGGGTCTTGTTTTTGTCTCCAAGCATCCTCACAGTGCCACCAGATGTGCTCAGTTGCTGCAGTAGGGTGGCTCGTGGTATGAGAGAACATTTAAAGAAATGCAAACCAGCATTACCAAGTGCATTTTGGATCTGATCTCAGTCAAGTCACCGAATTCAGCATTTGTCAAAGCGGGGCTGTTACTTCTCCAAAACCAAAGGATATAAAAATAACCTGATTTATGGGTACCACAATACTCCAAACCCAGAGTTGTGTCAGTGCAAAACCATGCCTCACATGTGCCCACACACCATGGAAAAGGGGAGGAACAGACCCACAACAGGCTCAGGAAACACTTGGGTGACTCAGACAACTGACACTGACACTGTTTGTTTGTTTGTTTGCTGTAAAGGCAGAAATATCCACTGCTGAAATGTTCAGGAAGGCTCTGCAAGTTCCCATGGGACATTTCCCTGGTGCTCCCCCTGCTCCCTGCAGGGACCCCGGGCTGGGGGGACCCTCTGTGCCCCCTGTGCCACCGCCCAAGTGCCACCACGGCGGCTCCACATTCATTTTCTTCTCCCAGCTTATCTCCCCGCGGCTTTGGAGTGCATTCTCCCTTATCTCGGAGACAAATGGCCTCCACGGAGAGCTCTAAACAGCAGAGCAATTTATCTGCCTGACATGTGTTTCCCTGTTTGTTTTCTGCAGCCTTGAGCCATCGGCTGGGCTGTGACAACACTCAGCTGTGGCACTGCTGGAGGGTCACCCGGCCCCTTCACTCAGGGCTGTGAATCAATGCCTTGGCCATATTTATCATTTATTGCAGTAAATCAACTCTAATCGATGCTTTCTTGTTCTGACGTGCAGCAAAGCCTTTACAAGCTTTTCACAGATCTGTTTGGAATTAGGGAAAGCCAGGGAAAGAAAAGATATTTAATCAATTCAGCTCTAATTTTTAATTTGGGGAAAGAGGGAAATGTGGTGCTGTTCCCATGAGAAAAAGGAATAAAAATCAAATCCTGCTTCTGTTTAGCGCCTTCTGATGGTTTCCAGTGTTTCACTTGTTGCTGTTAACACCTCGGTTTTAAAGTACTACATGAAAAAGGATGTCCCTAAGACATCTCTATCCTTTTCCAGTCAACTCCTCAATTCAAAGGCCTCCCTTCTCTCTTCTAAATAAATGTGACTTCTTAGGAGTTCCTTTTTTGTGTGTGTGTTTGGGGTTTTTTTGGGCTTTTTTTTGTTTTGTTTTCCCCAAGTGTTGATACTTCACAGACTCAGTGAGCCTCAATTTTGGCTAAACAGTATTAAAGCTCCACTTTTCTTTTTTTAAGTCTCTGTGCATTCTTTCAAGGCTTCCTTTTCACACAGACACTGCTCATCCTGAGCACTCCACGTGTGCTGGGGTAGCTCAGCCCCAGGTGAAATTCCAATCACCCCACATGCAAAAACTTCACACCCCACCCCTACAGAGGTCACATAAAACCGCCATCAATCAATCCACAACAATCAACATCCCTTATCAGCCCCACAACCAGAAAACAAAGAGTTTTGCACAGCTTTCTCCAGGCCCTGGTGAGCTGCACAAGTTCCTGAGCTCACCCCTGGACTTTGGGGAGAGCAGGACCATTGCTCTTTTCTCCTGAAGTGCATTTCCCCCCCTTTCTCTCAGACTTTGGCAGCTCCAGTGTGGATTTTATTGCTGGCATTTAGAAGAATAAGTGCTCCCTGCCACACAGGATGGGAAAGGTTTCTCCCCCGGGGAACAGAACACAGAGACTGATTAAGAGACCAGCAGGTATTTAAGAACATAAAACATATTGGCAGGTGAGGGTTGCAGCTCTCACTGAGCAGGAGCTGCTGCAGGAACAGAGCTCACCTGCTGATTTCCAGCAGGGAACAGCTCTGGTAAAGAATAAGTCCTTTAGCTTAGGATTTTTATACGCTTTTTCATAGAAAAAAAAGGTTGAAAAGTAATCAAAACTTGCTTCTCTAGAGGAGTGAATCAGATGCTCCTATTGGGTCTGTGCTCCTGCTGAGCCAAACGTGGTGGTCCAGTTCCACCTTCTCAAATCCTTCTGCAGAAATCAGGTAACAAAAGAGCAGATAATTGGGAGCAGGCCCCTGATTTCAATAACATAAATTAGCCAACAAACTGCACTAACCTGACTGGATTATTGGAACATTTTAAAGGCAAAAAATGAGAAATAAGTTGGGAAAGCTGTGAGCCAGACTAACAAAGCCAGGACTACCCAGGCCAGGTTTGCTTTCAGTCCTGTTCCAAGATCTCCAAACTGTGTGTTGTTCCTTCACTCTGGTTAACACTGCTGTGGTGGAACAGAGAGCATCAGCAGAAAAACATTAAATAATTGGGATTTCTGTTCTTCAAACAGCAACAGAAGTGCTCACATAGAAACATTTCAAAGACAGCACAAAAGAATCAATACATGACAAAACTGCTGAAAGAACTTATTGAAGAACTGCAGAAATATAAACTTCTATCTCTTAGACATAAAAGACACAACCATTGGATCTTGTATTGACAGCATAGACATTTCCTTTATTTGGTACAAAAAATATAGAATTTATATAATTTAAAATAATTTGCCATCGCTATTTAAACTTTTAAACTTATAACCATTACTTGAAGTGGTTTGCTATGAAGCATTTTAAAATAACAGTACAATGTCATAAACAAGTTTTTGCAAACATAATGAGGATATTTTTCAAGTAAATCCCAACAGCTAAAGAAAATTAAAATGAGTCATTTTGGTTGTATTTGATTAGGACATCATTCTATCACTGATTAAGCTTAATGAAAACTGTTTCTAGAAGTTTACTGAAATTATACATTCTCACAATAAATATGAGGCTTGAACTGGAGAAAAATAAAAAAATAACTGTGAAAGTATCACATAGTCCTATCAATTCTTTTCAAAGCAGTCTTGTCCTCCAACAACAAAAAAGAAAAACATCTTTGTGCAGCACAGGAGAGCCTTGGGACAGCTCATTATAGAACAAGCTGGGAGCTTTGTGGGTCACACTGTGCTCCTGCACAGTCCTTTAGTCTTCATCTTCATTTGTGCTGCAGAGAAAAAGCAACGGGTTTGGCTTGGGAGACACCTCCAAGAAATTTCCCTTCCCAGCAGCATCTTCTGAAAATCTGTCAGGCTCTGGTACAGGGTTTTCTTCTTGTTCCTGTGAAATGCAGCCTGCAGTAGCCAATCCTTCAGGCTGCTCTGAAAGTCTCATCGCAGAGCGGATTTGCATTTCTAATTCTTCCACCAGTTTTCCAGGAGGAGTGGTAGACTGCAAGGGAACCTTTGATTTTCCATCACTGACCTCCATTGCTGAAGTGTTTGTGCCCTGCCTCAATCCATTACAGTCAATAAGTGGAGCTGTCCTCTCCTCCTGGAGCACGCCTTGGAAAGAATTTATTTCCCCATCTTCGCTGGTCGAGGACTCCTGCTCATCTGAATCAGAGCCTTCTGTCTCAGATGATGAAGTGCTGCTGGATTCTTCAGAGTCACTTGTCTCCGACTCAGAGCAAAGCAGCTGTTGCTTGGAAACTGTGCCAGCAGCTTTTAACGCCTTCTCTTCCTCCTGTACCAGCACTGCTGCTGCTTCCAGCTCCTCCAGCTCCAGCCCCATGTGGGACTTGCTGAGCGTGGCTTTCTGCAAGGACTCACAGAGTGCAGCCAACTTTTTTGACCTTTAACAGAGAACAAGATATGTTATTGAACCTGACAAACAGAACTTTCCCATTCGATAATGAGGACACGAATCTTAGATGTTTCTTCCATTTGTTTGGTATGCAAACAACTTTCTTCTTCAACCCTGATTGCAAAAGAGGATGTTACAGGAGAAAAAAAAAAGCATCAGAATGATTCATAATTACAATTATTTAGGGCAACTTCTCCCACAAGGTTAGACAATAATATTGCATTGAAAGGCTTTGAGGATACCTTCCTGAATGACCCTGCTGCTGGATGCTTCAGCAGTGCACAGTGAGGGAGAAGAGATTTCAGAACAAACCTTTTCAGGTTTGCTGTCTTTAGCAGCACACTCTGCAGCACAGGCTTGGCTGGCTGAAGTTTATGTGCAGCAAAACCATTTTGGTTTCTTACCCTCCCAGATACATCTGTAAAATGCACCTGAGCCAAGAGAACAGGGCTGATTAGTGATCCTAATGCTGTGATCCTAATTAGTGATTAGATGCTCCTCCTCTCCCACCCAGCCCGGTGCACCCACAATCACAGGAGATGTTCAGTAACTCTGGCTGCTTCACCCTTCACTTGGAATTCAGCTGAAATGTAATTCAGCAGGAGGAACAGGAGCATTTAGATAAATGCCACTAATAAAGCAGACACACCACATTGGCTTCAAATCTCTGGTCCAGCCCCATCCATTTCCTCGAGTGTTGGAAGGCAGCACGTGCTTTACCAGAAAAGGGCACCGTGGATTTATAAATAGAGACTAAAAAGCAAGAGAGTGCCTCGAAATGGGGGGGGGGGGGTGAGGGCAGAGAGGGGAAAATGGGTCTAAAAACCCAAACCTACATCCTGTTTCTTGTTGTGGAGTTTTGCCTCAGACTATCAATCAGCTTTTCACCACTTCCTGCAGCAGCAGGTCTGCTATAAATCCTGCAGTAACTGACTGGGTTTCATTTCCTCTGCCAGAGCTGTGAACCTGCAAGGCACGACACACTGACACTGGAGCAAGGAGCTGGGCATGTAATACACGGCTCCTGCGAGGCAGAAGTTAAAGCACTCCTTCTCTCACTTGAATGATTTTAAAGATCTTTATATTCTATTTCCCAGGGGGCATAATTACTCAGTATAATATAGATGCTTCCACTTTTTTTTTTTTTTCTCCTAAAGGAATTGTATTTTTAAGTGGGGGAAGGGAAATTTAGTGCAGCTTCTTGCACGTTTTTACAGACAGTGCCACGTTTAAATGCTTTAAAAACTTTGAATAAAACACACTTGACTTCCTTAGTTCAACCCACTGACTAGGAAACGGAGAAAGAACTTTCTCAGAAGTAAAGCAACAGAAAACAATTTATACTTCTAGAATTTTTGAATCTAAAGCTAAGGATTAAATGCAACACGTTCTTACCAGCCTCTAATAAAAAAAAAGAGGTACTAAATTTTATGAATGTATTAGAATTATATTTTCTTTCTGGCAACTTATTTCCATTTTTTTTATCAAGTACTTGCATTTTTCTCAAAAAGTTATGGGGAATTTGAGAAATTGCCAACCTAATTGAGAACAAAGCAAGCCTTCTCCCTGCTCCATCAGTAAAGAGAAAGAAAAAGAAGCCAAGTGATACATTGAGAGGTTCATGGAGCCTTGCAGGTAGGTGGGAACAGAACAAGTGGCTGCAGGGAAATCTGTTTCCTGAGCACACTGGGGAGAAGCTGATTTATACCCCGAGTCACAAGAGTTTATATCCCTTTCAGAAAGCATTTCGCTTTGCTTTTCAAACAGCCTCTTTCCTTCCTTCTAACTCTGTCAGTGCCCATGCCCCCGTCCTCTGTGAAAGCTGCTGAGAACATGAAGGTTCAATTCCTTTTCCTCTCCTGTTCCGACTGCCCCCAGCCACAGGAGCTCCAAAGGCTGGGTGTGCCCTGTCACAGAATTCTGCTTTGGCCCATCTTAGGTGGTTCTTTTTAATTTCATTGACACCATGAGCAACTCACCACACACCCTCTGGCACAACAATTTCCCACTGCCGTCTCATCTCCCCTCCCTGTTTCGCTGCTGCCATTATGGCAGAAAAGCAATTTTCAAAGTCCTGTTTCTCCCCCCACTTCCATTATATCTGTCAATTTGTTTCCTAATTCTAATTTTGGTGGTTTTTTTCCTATTTTTTCATGCCTATTTTCCCTGCTCCAGACTCTCAGTCCTTTAAATTCTCTCTACCTCCTTCACTACTCTCTTATAATGCAGTTTGTATAGTAAGATATAGAAACATATCACAGAACTGCATCAAGTATTAAGGAGCTGTATGTCCTAATGTGCTTTTTAGGCATTAATAAATACTTAATTTATTAAGTGCAGGTTACTTAATGCCAAATGTTAAGGAAGAAAATACATAGTGATCAACTTGACTCAACACACATTATGCTACTAAATTTGAAGTGGTCCTGCTGACAGATAAAATAATGATCTCCCTAAAGCAATTAAATTGTTTTTTTTTTAGCTCTTGACCACATCAGGTATTTGGTGCTCATTGTGAGAGGGCTGGACTAGATGGCCTTTAAAGGCCACTTCCAACCCCAAATATTCTGACCCTACAAAAAAGTCTCATTTCAGTTCTCACTAGGTCAAGTGTTTCTTCCCAACTTTCACTCTGCTCATTCAGTCTCTATCAATCTACAGAGCTCAACATTTAATATGAGACAAACTGGAAACTGTCACTTCTTAACTATTTTATACATAAACCCAAAAAACTCCACTCTGTAACACTGCAATCTTGTATTTAAAAAACCCAAACCAACAAAGAACACTTGAACAGGGTTGTTTCGTTTCTGCCCCTGTGCAAGGGACTAAGAGAATTACAATTAGCCATCAGTTCATCTCCTCTAAGGCAATTATCTAATTTGAAGGAGAACCAACTTTCAGGAGTGCATTTCACATCAGCCTTAAGAAAAGGTGGCAGCACTCCCTGGACTAAAAACAAGGCAAACAGACAAAAAAATCAGCATGGAAATGCTTTCAAAGGAAGAACATAGGTCTGAGCTGATGGTTTCCCAAGGTGAAAGATAAGCAACAATTCAGGAAAATAAAAATGAGACACCAGAAATAAGATCTTGTGTATGAGAGACCTGCAGTAAACAGGCCCTGCTGTTTCCAAAATCTTTCGAGTAGTGTTTGAGAGATTAGACAGCAAATACTTTAATTTTTCAAGTATGATTAATGGAATCCATGATTACTTTAAGACATGCTCATTCAGTATGCACATTTGTGGTAATGATATCTTATTATTATGGTAATAGTGTTCTTACATAAACATGCATAATAGGTTTTAAAGGTGCTACACATGATAATTATTAGTTATCACGATGTCAGTTGCTTAAGGAAAATGTTTAATTACAGGTTAAACTGATCAGATGCATGTTTTGTTTAATGCATAGCTTTGAGGAACAATAAGAGAAGCATCTCGAGGCTTGTCCATGTAGTCTGGAATTAAAATTCCAAGACAGAACTACAGTAATCCTTGTCTAAGCACAGGAGAGTTTCTTCAGGTGCTAGAAGAAGAAGAAAAAAAAATCTTGTTCTACAGATCTTAGATTATAAAGGAGTGAAACTGGGCTGAAAAGAACAAAGAATCAAAGGAGATTTAGCAAATAAAAGGAGATGGATAGAACTCTGAGAAAAATAAAAAGAGGATTATGGCAACAGGAAAGGGAAATCATTAGAGGTTTACAGCAAAGGCCACCTGTGGCAGCATGAAGAGAGGAGATGGTGATGGGACTGACTGCAGGACTGGGACACGAGTGACAATCAGTGGGAAAAGAGCAGGACATGGCTCCAGGTAAAGCCCAACTCCTACAAGCTCCAGCTCTGCTCTCTGTTCCAGGGAGTACAGAGAGCACCAGGACCTGAGGAGTCAAGATAGCTGTTATCTCCAGAACATGGAGCTATGAAGAGAAGTCTCACTGCAGACAGACATCAGGGATTTGACTGTTTCCAAGGAACATTTCACATAAGCTGGAAGGGAGGACAAAGATCAAATGCAGGACTTTGGGGGGGGGGGGGGGGGGTTACATCCAACCACAAAATCCTCTAATTTTTCCCAAATTATGAAGTAAAAAAATAATTATGCTTCTGTACACTCTGTCTATCAGTCAGCACTATGTAAGGAAAAAGGTTTAAAGAAAGGGTGTCAATAGCTCAGACCTTCCCATCTGCCTGGTACTTTTCATACATGCAGTACTCTTGTTTTAGCAGTTGTGTTAAAAAGACAAACAACTTAAAGAGAACTTGAAAACACAAAAATCAGCAGTCTGCTCCTCATTCTGAATGATGGTGGCACTGCATACTCAATCATGGCTGGGGAATTGCAGATCTAAAACACTCTGCAAATTATTTGTAAACGTGGGAATGAATGTCACTGCCCAGAGCAGCTGTGGCTGCCCCTGGATCCCTGGCAGTGACCAAGGCCAGGCTGGACAGGGCTTGGAGCACTGTGGAAGGTGTCACTGGTTAAATCTGGCTGATCTTTAAGGTCCCTTCCAATCCAATCCATTCCATGGCTCTATGAAAGATTTCACAGTGCCAGCACAGCCTCCTAAGCTGGAGTCAGTAACATCCTGCTGTGGAATGGAAAGTGACTTTTCCTGCACAGGCACAAGCTCCAGCTTGCTTTTGTTGTTGCAAACAATAGAAGGATTACTTCTACTGGCTCATCAATTTGGCTTTGCATTCACAGTTGTATACAAACATCCCCTGTTCTGAAGTACTCTGTGTAAACAAGGTGTAAGACATGGCACAACCCAGCAGAGCCTCCCTGGGATCTCCCCTGGCTCAGTCCTGGCCAAGTGATGGCTCAGAGCTGCCAGGGCACATCGAGCTGCTCCTGCCCCAGCACAACAGGAAAGGAACCAAGCACAGGACCCTCAGTATCACAAACACTGGCAGCAGCTCTGCTGGCCAGCCTGGTGTTTGAATGGGACCTAACTGATCTTGGAATTCACTAAAAATTATGTTGCTTGCATGTGGTTAGAGCCCACTCAGTGATCCAGTGGGAATCAGTCCTCCATGCTGGCAGGACTCAGCTCCACAGGGCTGACAAGCCCTGTTTGAGAGTGTGAAACGCTTTACATTAATTATCTTTAAGCCTTGCAGGCAAGATAAACAAGTCTCAGAGGCAGCAGAGCCGTCAAGCACAGACGTGCCTTTGGAGCCGTGTCCCTGCCAGCAGCTCCTGGGGATGCATCCACACACAGAGCAGCAGCCTGCTGTGCCCTCAGCAGGCCTGACACACACTGAAAGGGCACTTATTTAACTTATCTCCACCCAGCAGGAGCTCTGGACACACAGGATCCATCTCATAGCAAAGCTGCTGCGTTAAGCTAAAGGCTTCCGGTCTGCTGCCTCACGAGAGCCTTAATTTTATATCTTTAATATACAAGAAAGTTTACCAAATTAGAAGGGAAAGTATCAGGCTATATTTACACTACCTTTCTCCACAAAGCTTGGCAAAACTCAGACTTAGGAGAGAAAGTTTCACAGACAGCCTCTTTCTTTGATAAAACAGATAAAATACCAAGCAATACAGCCAGACCAGTATCCCCACTTTAAATGTGTTCCAAATTACATACCTGGCAGCACTGCTCACAATTTCCCACAATTATTCATTTAGCCAGAGGCACTGCAAGTATTAAGACAATTCTAGAGTTAATATTATCTCAGACATCACCAGATATTATCCCAGAGCCTCAGCACTTCAGATACAGAGTGTGTGCAAATTTACTATCTGCAAGACATTGAAATGTCAGTTAAACTATAAGGAAGAATGAAATTTTCTGTCTTGCCACCAAACTGGTTGAGGACAGGCTGCAATAAGACATCACTGGTGTTTCTGCAGGGTCTGTCACTAGTGAACAAAAGGGCACCTGCAAAGGGACAGGCTCTCCACACCCTCCTGATGGTCTCATTTTCCCCCTGCCCACAAGTAGTTCTTGCTGGATTCCATCACTGTCCTCCATACCAAGCCTCATCTGCCCAGATATCAGGGACATTGTTCAACATCCAGTCTCCAGATAATGCCAAATGAACTTCCCACAGGAAGTCTGTCACCATCCTGATGGAAATTAATATCCCCATGGGAGTAAGTCTACAGCCTAAGTTCTCTCAAAGCAGAAGGCTCAACAAGTTCCAGCCAAACACGAAAGCAGAAGATAAGAAAGTGAGCTCATACAAGAATGACACAGCTGGCAAAGCACCCAACTAGTCCCTGGAGAAGAAAATAAATTGTTCTTTGCTCTAAAATTCAGATGCAGCTTCTGTCTAGTCCAGAACAGCTACTGGAGCAACAACACTGGTGATCTTTGGGGAAAGGTTGAAGCTGGTAACTGAGATCACCCTGGTCACTAATCAGTATATTCTGAAAGCCAGGGGTGGAAGATAAAGCAGAGGAAAGACACATTCTCAAATGGCTGTTACAGAACTTAAATTTCAGGGGTTTATCCCAAAAGTAGCACAATTCCTTCAGAAAGGCAACCAACAATGAGAAACAACCCTCTACACCTGACATGCACTTTCAGGCAGCTTGAAAGAAAAAAAAATCGAATTCTTATGATACAGAATTGACAGACAATTTGATTTTAATAAAATATTCAAGACATGAAAGAGTCTAGGTTTGATCAGCCCTGACTGGTAAGACACAGGAGCAATAACGATGATGGTGTTGAATACTAAAGCAGAATTCATTAATGCAGAAATAGCTCGAGTCAACAGGCACAAAATTGCATAAATGGCCCAACAATGAGGTTAGATCACAAAACCCCTCCAGTTCAAGAAAAGAACCCTCACAAATGGACATTTAGGTGCAATAATAAGAAACTCATCACACTAAAGGCACCATCCATTTGCCCAAACCACTCTTTAAAAAGTCATGGGTTACAACAGAATTTGAGCCTCAGAATCTGCCTGGAGACAAGAGAGTAAGGCTCAATTACACCTTTTAGAGTGTGTTTTATAGCATCTCACATATTTCCCCATTTATTATTTCACTTTCAAGGTTATTTATAATGAGTGCTTCAATTATACACTAGTCAGTGACCTCCAATCACTGTGAAACAGCTTTGAAAAAGCAAGTTCAGGATCAGGGAACAAAAATACTCCAAAGGAAGTTCTGAAGGAAATTCAGAACAGAAAGTAATCTTGGTAAGTGTTAATGGTGCCACCCACTTTGCCTGTCATGTACACTGCTGACATGTGCATGGCTTACAGACTATGACAACAACTAACTTTACACTGGTTTTATTGATAAAATACCTTACTACACACTTTTACCCCAATTCCCCACAAGTTTGGGCAATCTGTGCACAGATTTTTCTTCATCCAGATCTGGGAACACAACTACTCCTTTTAAGTGCTAAAACTTAAAGCACAACAATACTACCATGAAGTTTAAGGCATGAACTGAAAAATACACAAAGCACCTGAACCCTTTGATGGCAGCAAAAGGCCCTCACTCAGAAGAACACAGAAAATATTTTATAATCATCAGAAAGATAAATCAGTAACATCTACTAAGATTTTTCTAGCATTTATTAGCTGGTTGGCTCATCATACTCTATCTGGCTTAGGAGATCTGAAAGAATCATACAAGAGGTCGTACAATTAACAGAGATAAAAACAAACAGCACCATCCAACAGTTTCATGTGCTCAGTTTATTATACACTTTTATAGTAAGAAGGAGAAGCCATAAATAACTCCATTAAAATCTCATTAGCTCTGATCAATGAGTACAGAAGATAATGGAAGAATGTTAGGAAAGGAAAAACAGGACCATTTTCTTCAAGACTTAGGTAAAAATTGACCTAAACTTTAACTAATCTTCTACCTTATCTGCAAGAAAAGACAGATGAGTGTAAACACAACAGCAAAAACACAACATTTGTTCACAGGAATTAGCCCTGGATTAATCACTGTTTTCATAGGAAAGAAACAAACCATCTCCCCAACACATCAAAGACTATTTATTTCTAAACTTCGAGTCAGTACTCAAAAAAAAAGTGCTCAGTCTGTGCAAGATCTTTTATACAACTGCAGGTAAGAATTCATGCTGTGTCTCAATATGATGGATTCTGATTTTTAGCCTAAAATACCTGGATTTACACAGAGTTACACTGTCCATGTCCATACTGACTGCTAATGATTTCCTTTTTAACAACTCCTGGAAACAGCAGACAACTTGATCAAATTTAAGAGCAACTGGAATTTAAAGATCTTTGAATTCCCACATATTTCATGAAAATAAGCAGAGAGATGAATAATGAGCCTCCTGGGACAAGGGTGGCAGGACACAGCTATTGTGTTTTGACTTGGTAGGAGCCAGGGCAGGCACCCACCAGCTGAGCCATGATAATTCCAGCTGTGGATATGCCTCATCCCTGGTGGAGGTGTCAAAGGATGTGGGGAAGGGACAAGAGCACAAGGTTTGGGTTGGGAAGTTTATAAAGTCTTTTTTCCTCCTTTCCTCACAGACACCAGAAAAAGCAGAGGCTGGAAAAGCACTGCCTGCACAGCAAATCTTCACTGCAAACAGGAAAACCACACTGGAAAATGAGCGCTGGTTTCAAAAAAAGCCTGGAAAATGCATCTCCCTGTGAGCAAGATGCACCCACTTCAAATGGAGAGGAGCAGAAATGCAGCACCAAGAGACTTCTCTGGACATGAGAAACTCCCCCCCTTCTGTGCAGGTGACAAAACACAGCCCTGCCCCATAAACAAGGGCTGATGGGGAGAATCCAGCAGGCTTAAGGGCAACATAAAATGCTTTAATCTTGGAATTCTGGCTTTCAAAGGGCATTAGGGGGATTCTGAAACCAAGAGAGTGATGTACTTACACTGCAATCCAACTGGCAGTCTTGTAAACATGAACTGCTATCTACATAGCTTAAAGTATTACAGTTTGTTAACCATAAATCAAATATAAAACACAGCACCATCGTTTCAATTTAAGTGACTTCTTTTATGTTAATAAGTCAGAATGTTTCAAGTGACTTTCCCCCCATATTTATTCTGAAATTCCACAGTGCTTCTTTCATAATGAATCTAAATACTGCATGAGCTGAACTTCACATTTATAAATATTTAAAAAAAAGATGAAGCTTTCCAATATAACATCTTACTTTCATTACTAGGTCTTTTTGATAAGTTGAAGCCAAACAGATCATGGATTATAAAAGAAATCAAGTACAGCTTACTTATGTAGATGATATTATGAAAATATTCATAAAAGAAAACAGACTTGGAATTAATATTGGACTATAAAAAGAAACTCAAGAGTATTTATATGTTTTAAGAATAGTTTAACAGAGCTCTGTTGCCAAAACAGCTCCAGTAAGTTGCAGCCAGTCCAAACATCTAACAATGGCACAGCTTCCAAAGTCATATATGATAAACACAAATAATGAAAGATGAACAGATAACTCACCCCAAAACAGATGCAGAGAGATTTTATAAAATTATAGTAATACTGGCTGTGTTACAGAAATGGAACACTGACAACTGTTCTGTATTAGCCCCATCTCCCTCAAGTTTCTTTGCTGCCATTACCTAGAACTTGGTCTTCACCATCACTGCTGGTGATGTAGGAGAAAGCTCTTCTCATGCTGCAAATCTGCCAATTTGTGTGACAGTCTGGGAATGAAAGGTACTCACACAGCAGGGCAGAAAATGTGAATTTTAGTGTCAGGATAATGCCAGCAAAGTCCTGCATTACAAAAATAACAACAATAGCAGGGAACAGGCTTAAAGGCACAATTACAAACATTACTCCAACATGATCATTCCCTTTTATAACGGAATTTATCCACCAAACAACACAGTGGGGTTGATCAGAGTTTAACTCTTTCACTGCTCCATTGCTGTGACTGACACCCAGGACACTTGAGGGGAAAGCACCACCTGCAGCCTTCTCACTCTCAGTCCATCCTCAACTCACAATCTGAACAGGGAAAAACAGACACCAAACCCCAACATCTTGCTGAGGAGGAAAGCAGATTTTTGCAAGGGCCTAAAGTGAGCAGTTGCCAGTTCCTCCCACATCCCCTGTTGTGTTTGGGCACCTGTTCCCAGCTGCTCTGGGGCACCACTGAACAAGGGGATGGTCTGAAATTGCAGCAGGGTCCAGTTGGATTAGATAGAAGAACAGTTTTTAAACAATGAGGGTAATGCAACACTGGAAAAGGTTGCCCAGAGAAGCTGTGGCTGCCCCATTCCTGGAAATACTCAAGGCCAGGTTGGGCAGGGCTTGGAGCAACCTTACCAAGCTGAGGATGTCCCAGCTCATTGCAGGAGGGTTGGACTGGATGCCTGTGAAGGTCCCTCCCAACCCAAACTGTTCCGTGATTCCATGATCATGCCTCACAAAAATTATTATCATTACTGAGGCTAGCTGCTGAGCAGGTTGGAAACAAAGCAGGGAGATGTTTCCAGCCTGGAGCTCAGCTTCCCCTTTGGACCAGAGCTGCACATTCCACCTGCTCAGAAAGGCAACACTGCACGAGCTCATCCTTCCCCTCATCAAACCAGAAATCCACTCGGCTGAGCTGTGCTGCCAGAAAAGACATGACACAGGTCACTGACCCTTCTGCAGGCACACAGGAGCTGCCTCCCAACAACTTTGGAAAATCAAAGCAGTAGCCTGAGGGGGGGGAAATGGCTTTCTTCTTTGCCTTCTCTGCCCACAGCAAGGTGCATTCAGACACAGCCTGAAGGAATCTGAGCTATAGAAAAGTGATGGAATAAATAGGGAAAAACAACAGAGGGCAGGAGAGCAAAAACATCAAAGGAAACTGCAGCAAGCAGCTGGAAGGAGAGATTAAATCCCTTGTTAAAAATCCATGTTTCTACAGGGCTTGCTAAAACATACATGAGGGGAATTTCTGGTATTATACACACCTGTCTATCACCTTTCTGAGCCCTCGGGGCAGTGTTTTGCCTTAAGGCTCTTAAGTCAGTGTACTGTATTAGTTGGGTATTGTTATTTACAAGTGCTCTGTGTGCACCTCCTGCTTTACAGACACCTGAAGTGACAGCTCAGGCTTTAAACAAGATGCAGGACCTGAGGAGATTCAGTGGCAGCAAACAAACAGAAATTGTATTAAAAACATGCATCAAAACACTGAAAGAAAAGACACATGGAGAATGGGCCTGCAAATTATTAGTTACTATTTTTAAATCCAAGAACTGTAGTCTAAGGTGTAAGAGCAGATGACTTGGGGTGAAAATAAATAAATTAGGGAGTTTTACCACAAGTCAATATACTCTTTGATAAACTGGTAAAGTCCTACTTAAGTTTTAAGGAAAATGATAACACTTGCTGTTTTAGTAGCAAAATAAATTGCTCAAAATCTCCAATACTTTCTGCATCAGACCCAGAGCTCAGGTTTGAACCAAAAGGTGTTTATCTGAGCTGTGCAATTCTGACAGAAACAAGTAAGATTCTACAGAATTACCCAACAGAGGGAGAATGAGTCAACTCAATTATTTTTCACTAGGAAAATGTGAAAGCTTATTGCTGTCTGAATTTTTCCTGTTCAAATAGACCATGTGATTACTTTTTTTATACAACTCAATGGCTAAAATCTGAAATTGCTGTCCCATACACTTGTAGACAAGTCCTAATCAACCTTTAATTTTCTTCCAAAGCACTCCTGAGTTTATTTGATGTCTTGGCTTAACACAGGTCACTCAGCCATTTACATTCATGAAGTATGTTAGCCCCTAATCCACTCCATTTTTCAACATCTTTTTGAACAAGCACTAGAATCAGTGTTTTAACACAGCCTTACAAATGATGCATTTTAAGGTCATGCCACTTCCTTCTTCTAAATGATACTACTCTCCTTCTTCAGCTGAAGTGCACTCACCCTCTCACCTGCTCAGGTTCAAACTGCTCTCAAGCATCACCCAACCTATTTTTCTGAAGCCGTTGCCCTCAACTCTCTTTTATTCTTCAATCCATAACTGGGCTCTACAAGCTTTTACAGAGTGTGTCATTTTAGACTCACTTGTATTAAAATGCACATTGTTCAAATAAGCACTTATGGCCAGTCTGGGGGGCAGACTGTGCAATTCATTTTACACCTTTAATAAGTAACATTTAATGCCACTAAAAAAAAAAAATCCCAAAACTAACAGGACACATTATGTATTTTCTTACAGATTTTTAAATACACATTAAATTAATTTCAAAGACCATCTGAAATAGCCACTCTCATTATTGGTAAGAGCAGCTGGGACAGCTCAAAGTTAATTCAGCACTCCAGGCCACCAAGGAAGTGAATGGGAAGCAAACCCAGCACAGCACGAGCACTCCAGGCAGGCAGCAAAGGCAGTGTTCATGCTGCACACTGAACTCCCTGCCAGCAGCAGTAATGCCAGCTTGTAAAACCTGCTAAGAAGGAATTACAATAATTGGGGATTGTAGTCCTGAGCTACAATAATTAGGGATTGTGGTCCTAAGCTACTGCAGCAAGTCCTCACAGGGTGCAGCCTGAGGAACCCCAGCTGCCTCACCCTGTTCCAGGTGTGAGTGACCACGAGCAGCACCAAGGTTTTGGGGTTTGTCCTTGTACCTGCATGGCTCTTATCAAAGCAGAACAGCAAAGGAAAGATTAGCCTTCAAATTAAAAATCGTCTAAATAGGAGGTTTTTTGTTTTGAAGGGAGTGGGGGCAGAGAATTATGTGGCTTCAGTACATCCACAATGACATTATCATTAAAAAGCTAGCATCAAAAATATAATCTTCTCACTATAAAACAGATCAAACCAGGTCAAGTTAAGGGGTTTTGTCATGGGGTTGTTACACTACCTGATAAGTGAACACAACTGGCTACAGCAGAACATAAACTAAAAACACACGCTAATGGCAAAGCTGCCCTTAAAGCAGCACCATGAAAGCAATTTGACTTTTCTCTGTACCACACACTCTGAAAACTGGAGATTTTATCCAACCTAAAACTACTGGAGCCTCCACTAAACTAAGGCTGACATGGGCAGCAATGAAGGTGAAGTCAAACCCAAACCCAGGCAGAGCAGGGAACAGCTGCCCACGACCCTGTAACACACATGAAACTCGACACCATGAGGGGCATTTTCCCTCACGCCCCAACTGGATGAAGTGCTGTAAACGTGCTGTACAAATCAGATTAATCCCACAGAGCCAAGAGGCAGGATTTTCATCCAGAATATATTACTGCTTATGCCTTTGTTCTTTGGAATCATGGCTGCTGGATCCAGGAGGTTAACAGCTGAAAATTAGCATATTTCTCTAACATTTGAGAATGCTTTAAAGCACCAATTCATTTTTATTATGTGTTAACACATTCCCCTCTTCCCCCATCACAAATCAAAAATTTAATAAACTAACATTAGCAGTGCGCCATTGGAGAACCTTTCAGGGCAGTTTTGTTCCTGAATGCTCCTATCTGAACTCAGTATTTTCAGGGTAGAGATGCTGAGGCTACAAGAGTAACTCCATTCACTAATTTTAGTAGGACAGTCCTGAGTTTCAAAGGTTACAATTAAACCCATCCTAGGAATATGAAAATGGCATAAAGGTGAAATAGGACTTCATGAGTAAAGGCAGGTTTAGATGGGATATTGAGAAGAAATTCCTTCCTGTGATGGTGTTGAGGCCCTGGCACAGGGTGCCCAGAGCAGCTGTGGCTGCCCCTGGATCCCTGGCAGTGTCCAAGTCCAGGTTGGACACTGGGGCTTGGAGAAGCCTGGGACAGTGGGAGGTGTCCCTGCACATGGATGGGGTGGAATGGGACGACCTTTAAGGCCCCTTCCAGCCCAAATCATTCTATTAATCTATGACTATCAACCCTACAACCAGCCAAAAAGCAAATACCAAAAGACTCTTAAAAGCCTGGCTCGTGTCTTTTCAAGTATTTTGAGCTTTTCAAAACCCCAAAACACTTAAGAAAACAAAAATGCCAAGAAGAAACAGCTGCAAGAGTGGTACAATCAAGATCTTTTCTACATACTTTGAAACAATTATCTAAGTTTTCCAGATTTTGGCAAGTAGTAACCAAATCAAATTTCTTCAGTTTGCTGATAAATGATCCATTTCACAAAATATTTTAACATGCCATTGGAATGTATGTTAAAATTCTATTTACATACATTGAAAGATCATATTTGACTACAGAAGCTCAAGGATATTTACGTTACAAAATATTTTCCCAAATCTAACAAAAGCCTGAGGTAAAACCAATGCAATGGACTGAAACTACAATACTTAAACTTGAGTTCTTTACTCCCTTGTGCCCTTTAGGATCTGATGTGACATCGGCAGTAAAAACTGTATCTCACAAATCTTTTTTTTTCCCCTCGAAGTCCTGAACTCCTTCATGCCTTTGCAGCATCAGGCCTTAAACACTTCAGGGCAACATCACACTGTATTGATTAAACAAGGGATTCAGGAAACCTGGGGAAAAGAAAAGGGGGCCTGAACAATCACAGTCGATCTCATCACCTCCGTGACATGCTGTGAATGTAATTAATCCTACAGTTATTTAGGAGAAATTCACATCCTACACATCAAGCAGTAACTCCCTGCTGGCTTCAGACTGGGTAATTACAGTGTAACAAGGACAAGGCTTCGATTGTAAGGAAGAGATGAAAAGGAGAGCAGAGCTATGAGGCCAACCCACCTTTCAGGGGCTGCCTCACCTCCAAACCAGGAGAGGCAAATATGACACGCTCAGGAGTATCTGATTTTAATTTAGTTACTTCCTATATAGACAGCAGCTTCTACAGAGACTGTATAAATGCCACCAGGAATCCTGGCTTTTACTTTAAATCAAGGAGTCCATACTTGAACTGGCATGTTACACCTACAGTCACCAAAATTAGCAACATCCCATTTGTCTCAGGGTGCAGAGCACGTATTTGTGAAGGATAACAAATCAAGTTGCAGATACAGTTCCACAGAACACAGCAAGGCAATTTAACAGCTCAGCTGTCTTAGCTCACAGCTCTCCTTCACTGCACGTGTTGAAGCTACTACAAAATACAACACAAACAATGATCTTTACAATCTTTGATAAGTTAAAAAGTAGAAAAATAGTGATAATGAAAAATATACATGGGATCAAACATTCTCCTGCACACCTTATACCCATAAAACAATAAAACTATGAAAAGTAAACAAGTGTACAACAGGCAGGGGGGATGGATGAGTAACCTGGTTTTGTGGAAGCGTCCCTGCCTGTGGCAAAGGGTTGGAACTGGATGATCTGTACAGTCCCTTTACAGTCTCCTGTACAATCCAAACCATTCTGTGATTCTAGACTGAGAGCACTAAAGCCTGGAAAACAGCCAGCAACACCCACAGCTTCACCTCCAATTCAGGAGCACAGAAAATTCACATTTACAAATATTAAAGTGGTACATGTTTAAAGCTAAATATGCATGCAAATATTAGGTAAAAATACTTTAAATTGCCATGAGCTGGAGCTGTTCCCTTAAGCAGAGATGCAGAACTGCCTGTACTGCCTGCCTGGCCAAGGACTGGAGGAAAACTGTTCAGCCTCCCACCCATGTCATGGCCAGCAGGCACATATGTACAACAGCAGCCAAAAACCACCATGTGAATAGAGCCTGGCACAAAGGGGAACACAAAACACTGGAGAAAGACATCAGGCCACACAAAGGAACCTCAGCACAGCAAGAGACAGTGGGTAAACGATTCTGACTTCTGTAAAGGACACAGCTCCTGTGGGGTCACAGACACAGACTCCTGACAGGAGGGAGAAAAATCTCCCCTGCAGTAAATGCACACCTGGATTGCCCTGTCTCAGCTGCCCACATTGCAGCCATCAACCCACCAGTGGTTCCCCCAAAAATCCTCCTCCTCTCCCTCATCCCCTTCTGCTAAAGGCAGGTGTGAAAGATGGAGAAAACCCCAGACTTAGCACACAAATGCAGTTCTAATTTCACCTCGGAGAGGCTGCCATATGTATCAGAGTGGCTTGTAAAAGCTCGGACCTAAAGAACAAAAGCATGCAAACCAGGCAAATTAAATTTAATTTTATTATGGAAATGAAAGCAATAACAGAAGTGACAGCAGGGTGGATGATAAGCTCACTTAGCAGGGGGATCAAATGAAGTGATGACATGTCATTATGACCTCAGGGGTTAAAGATGCAATTTTCCATCTGGCTGCATCTGGCTTTTCAACAGAAATGTTGACACCACCTGCTGAGATTTACCACAAGCTGCCTCCATAGGTCTTTGTCAAGCTTTTGTTGCCCAGGTTAACATTTACTTTTCTCTCTTTTCTGATAAGTTTGGCTGAGCAACATGCTCCCTTTTCTTCAAAACCTAACAACACTTAAAAGGATTTACATGCCACTTTACACAATGGATGGAATTATTAATAGTCACTTCACAAGCAGCTTAAGGGAAATACTAGGAACCTAGAAAGCAGGTGAAACTGTCTTTAACATTGCAAGCAGAAAAATGAAATTTTAGCTACACTTGCCAATATCTATTGTCTAACACATTTGGAAATCTATTTTTCTCTTAGTAACAGGCACCTGAATTAAGCAATTTTTCTGAAAGAAAAAAAAACCAAAACAAGCCTTTAGAATTCCAGGCCTAGCTTGTACTCCCCACCCCAACTGACTATTAGCCACCTGTGTTTTATTCAGCATCTTCATCATTTCCAATTCCGGATACACTGTGTTTAAAATAAATCAGCTTTTGCCAGCCCAGTGACACATTCACTTATGCATCTAATTTACCCACAGCCAAACTATGATCTCAAACCAGATTTGTAATCAGCTATTGACACACTGCTGGCTACAAGGATTTTGTTTCCACATGGAATATTTAAAAGCTAATACCTACCAGGGGTGTTTCTCTTCATCTGGAATGGGACTGTGTGCTCTCTTTCACTGGATATATCCATTATGGTTTTGCCTGTGCCAAACTTTCTTCCTAAACTCAGTGCTCTGTGCCAGCACAGGTGAGCTGAAGAGCTTGTTTCCAGCTGATTTTAAAGTGCCCAGATTCTTCACTAAAAAGAACCTACAGCCTGTTTTAACTGTTTAAACAGAGGCTCCTGCCTCCATCAGGAGTTCGGTGCTTACAGGGAAAGGAGAAGAAAAGGAAAACACTCAATGGATTTTGAGAGTATCCTCAGCCACAAAAGAACATGAGGAAATGGAGACAAAGGAACTTAATGAAGCATGTATGGAGCAAGTAACAGTTAAGAAACAAAACAGGGAAGTATCCAAACTGACTGGTGATGGAAATAACCACAACACTGAAAGACCACCACAATGACACCTATAAATACCTTCCCCTCCCAAAACTCTTCCACCACAACAGCAATTATAGAATCACAGAATGGTTTGAGTGGGAAGGGACCTTAAAGCTCATCTCAATGGGCAGGGACACCTTTCACTACTCCAGGTTGCTCCAAGCCCAGTCCAACCTGGCCTTGGACACTTCAGGGATCCAGGGACAGCCACAGCTTCTCTGGGGGACTGTGCCAGTGCTTCAGAGGGAATTACCAGAGGGATATTACAATATTTTTTCCCCTGGAAAATGCAGCACCCTCCTCTGCAGGTGCCTCACCTTGGGGAGCTGGGACCCCTTGCCTTGAACAGACAAATCACCACCTTGACAAGCCACATCCTGAATGACAAGTGAGCTTAGCTGTTCCCTTCAACACAAAGGAACAAAACCAAGTGTTCCCATTCCCTTTGCACTTGCTGAACTTCAAACACTGCTGAACTGCACAGCAATGACTGCAGCATATGCTTAAATGCTGTCCTGATTCAGGCCTAAAAATAGGACTGGGTTCTACAGCTCCTCTCTCTCTCTTGCTCTCCTAATGACAGACAGCCATTGTGCCATGTCACTCTGACAATAAGATAGCTTAATTGCCCTCTTTCCAGCAGCTGTCAGTTCTGCTTAACTGGGACATAATGTGAGAGTCTGGGAGGAAATGTGTTAATCTATCAGTCACTTATAGCTACTGTGCATTTTCCTGGGCTGGATTTAAAGAAAACTGGGTTTTATGACTGACTTGCTAGACATTATATTCATTGATATGGGCAGCAGAGGTATTACTGCTTAATGACTCATTTCTTTGTGAAAGACCCATGAAATAACTTTCTCCTTTATTTACTGCACTTTTTCTAGCCAACTTCAACCTGAATTTCCCCATACCTGGTGAATTTCCCACACATTTAAGGTGTGGTTGGAAAAGGCCTTCTCAAATATGACAGTGTAAAATGAACTGGCTGTTTCAGGAATTAAGCAGGATTGATGGATCAAAATGTTTGGAAACACCTGTAATGTTGTTAAAGTATTTTATATCTTGTTACCTATAGGAACAATCACTGAAAGCACACAGAAAATAAGAATCAACATCTACAAACCATCATGAACAGCTATGAACTGAGGGCCTTTAATTCTCCAAGAAATACTGCTAGGGTCACAGCTGAACATAACAGCCTGTGCAGGCTGCTGCAATCCTGTCTCATTCCCCCTTCTGATCACAATTATTACCAAATTCCCTCTATATCCCCTTCAGTGCCTTGTGCACTTCAGATATTTTATCCCCCACAGCCTCTTGTGAAATACAAAGGCTATTTTAGCCACTGGTTTAGGAGGCTGCATTGCTGTATTAACAAATAAAACAATGACATTTTTTGTGTGTCTATTAGTCATGCCTGTTCCAGCTCACACCTTTTGTGGGCTTTCAGAGAAGGCTGTGAAGATATAAAAAGGAAGGAAAAATAATACAAAAGCTGCACAAAAAACAGAATAAATCTGACAAGAACAATATAAAGCTTAGTAAGATTTGAACATGCAGCTTGCTTTAATCATTTAATCCACTTCCCACTGTTTTCCTACTGATACTTTTGGTTTTAAGCCATTAAAACATGCTGGTATTCCAACCAAACTCTGGAAATAAGCCATGCTGGCTCCATGAAAAGAACACAGGTGAGACACAGAAGTGCAGGGGTTTTGTCTGGAAGTGGCAGAGTCCCTCCCTCCTCTCAAGCAGTGGAAGCCAAAGCTTCCCACAGTGCCAGGGAGAGCTGCAGGAGCACAGAGCACATGGGGATTTGTGACACTTGTTCTGGTGTTAATAATCAATTGGTGCAACTGCTACAGCCCATAAATCAATGTTCCATGCAGCTGGGAATGCTTTGCATGTGCTGTCAGTTTTGAACTGGAAGCTCCTTCCAGCCTTTATCCTGAAGTTATATAAGTGCTACATAAACATTTCTCTTCCTAAGAAAGATCACAATAGAATGAGAGTTCCCCAAAGGTTGTTTTTACCTCCCCAAACCCCTATTAATATATAAATGAAAATTCACATTTTTATTTAAAATCCAATCCCTCCTTCCCTTCTCCAGTGGTGTCACTGTATTAAAAAATGCACTGAATGTCTTTGCTTCTGTGTCAAGAATTGCTGGACAGACACAGTTACTAAATGAAAAAACTGATCATATTCTCACATATAGGAGAGAGAATTTATTTTACTGATATTTGTTCATGGATGAAGAACGTTAAAAACATCTCCCACATCAGTAACTACTGAAGAACTTACTTGACTTTCTGGATCCAGATGCAATAGTCTGTAATGAAGAGATCATTGAGGATGTAGGCAGGGTCACTCTCCATAAAAATCTTGTGAATGTCCAGCAGACACTTCAAAACTGCAGCTTTCCCTGCAGGAAACAGGTTTTGGTTTTTGTGACTCACAAGAAATCACAGCAGATGATCTTTATCATCTCCCACCTGACGGTTTAATAACCACAGTATCTACAACCACCTTGGGAACTGGGGCTGATTCCCAGGCTGGGAACAGCAGCACTGTAACTCTGTCCTTCAGCATCCACATCCCTGGGGAAGGGGAGCCTCTGGATCCAGCAGGAATCTCTGCAAGCCCCAAGCCTGCAGGCCCAGCCATGCGTGTAATTCTCCACAGCTGAAGCAGCCCCTTCCCCCAGCACCTCCACTGCTCCCAGCCCTGCTGGCCCAAATTTTGGAACAGACAGGCAGAGAACTGTGTTTAAAAAGAAACAAACTAAGCTGAGAAGCAGCTCACAAATAACAAGAAGTTATGCCCCATCATCTTTCTTAAGAGGAGCATTTTTCCCTTTATGCCTACACAAATATCAGTGCTAGGAAATAATAAGGCTGGGAACACAGCTCACAGCAGGACTAAGCACATGGAATTGTGTGAGGCAATGTAATGATTACCTAACAGCAGATGAGGGCCTGGAGTTAGGGAGAACTTTTCCTACTTTTGCTAGTCACAAAATAGCTTGGCAAAATCAAAAAAAAAACTCACTTCAGGTTCAGGAAGGAGCCATTTGACACACAGGCAATAAACACAGTGAAAGATTAAAAATGTGTTTTCACTCCACAACCAGAAAACTTTCTGTTGTCAGTTTGAATTTTCTCTTCACATTCAGGATTCCAATTAGCTGGAATCTCCCCCCTCAGTTTTCTGATGACAGTTGCTAAAGGGTTAAGTGCTGGAACACTTAAAAAAAATTATTTTCACCATTTAATGGTGGGGAAAAAAACCCCACATTCAAATGAAAACAGCCACCACTGCAAATGGAATCTAATAACCCTCTCCCAAGAGGTTGGCTCCTCCTAGGCTATGAAACCTGAACAGGGATGAAATTACATTTTACAGATTTAGAGGAGAGGAGAGGGAAAAGAAAAAAAAAAAAAAAAAAAAAAAAAAAAGGAAGAAACAAAAAAGATCAGCACTCCCCCTGCCGTTCAAGCACAAAATTTGTTTGCTTATTTGTAAGTAATTCCATGCTGAAAAAACAGGGAGAATAAAAGTTAAGGGTGAGGAAGATGGCAATAAGGATGGGGAACAGGGAGAACAGAAAGCCATGGCAAACAGAACAGAAAAAAATCCACCGGTTTTGGAAACCAAGTCAGCAAAGAATACCTAAAACCCCAAACATCACTAATAACTTTTAAATTGTATCCCCATCAATGCTTGTCAAACATCACTATTTTGACTAATAAGAAGTGTGCCTTTTTACAAAGATATGTGGGGAATTAAAATTTTGCTCATTTTTTCAGGTTCCAGCTGTCAAGCTGTCAGCCCAAACCATTTTCAACATCCACTCCTGTAACTCATCTGCCAAGTAACAATGTACATCAGTGAATGTTACACTAGTTCACAACTAAAAGTGTCTTTCTTCATAAATTAAAAGTTTTGGATTTGCAGTGGCTTAATGAGTCTCTAATGAGAGGCTGCAAATCTTGCCAGACTTGAAACAGGGAATCCTACATCAGACACTATCAAATGTCTGCTTTTAGAACATGGGCCCATGGGATTTAACAGTTTTTGCATAGTTACAGCTCTGCATTATACTGATCAATAAAGTGTTCTTTATGTGCAGATACTGCTTCCTGATTATTCCAAAAACCCCAGTGGCTGTGTTTAAAAGTACAAATAAAAAACTTCCAGCATGTGTAACAGGAAAGTCAGAGAACTTTGTCTCTGCAGATCACTGGATCCTTGTCAAGTTCCTTGCTGAGAGAGCTGCCAGACAACAGCCTGAAAGCTGAATTTTACAGATTCAGAAATTCAGTCCTCCTTCCACAGACTATTTCAAAATGAGGATGAAATCTGACCCCAGCTCTGTATGTGCCATTTGATATGAAAATCCGATTTTACACCCTCGTGAAATTCTACCAGCTTTTATCTTGTGTATTTGGAAGGAAAGTTTGTCATACTTCTCTATTTTACATTCTTTTTCCTCACAGACTTCTGTGTGTTTTTGCACATTTGCAAGGAGAAGCATTCATCTAAAGATAACCTGAATTTTGCTGTAATTCTCTCTTTTTAATGGAACAGTATTCTGAGACACAAGAACAGAACTCTACAAACTTTTAAATTGAAACATCCTGGTAAAAACTTACCCAGTCAGACAATATTTCACTGGATCACTGAATGTTCACTGCAACATCATTTTCTATTGTGTCATTAAAAGAAAAGCAAATTTCTTACCTCTCATGTACTATCCTCCTCAGAAAAAAAACCCCATAGGCTGTCAGCACTGCATCACTGCAGTTTTGTTATCAGAATTTTCTTTTTCACACTTATGAACAGCAACATAAGGCAGTGCAGATAAGTGAGGAGGGACAGCATTTATCTTCCCCTTAAAACTTCACTCCCTGACTGTTCTAATGTCAATAGGATTTTCAATCAGCAACATTTTTTGGCAGCAGTAAAGATTAATATTGCCATTTATGTGGGTTTTTAATCCTGCAACTCACAAACATTTAAAATAAACCACTGAAGCACTGCTTCCAAGTGATCCTTCTGTCCAAAAATTAAATCTAATGCTTTTCTCAAGGAAGTAACTCATGCTAAATGGAAAAGTTGCAGGTAACTTTAACAAGTCAAGGTATAAAGATGGTTGTGTACAACTTCCAGTCCCTGAACACTCACCCAGCTGCAGAATCTTGACTGTGTCATTGAAGGCACTTGTCACCAGCTCAAAATGCCTGTACAGGGGATAGCACAGAACTCTTCTTCCAAAAGATACCAGGACATCATGGATGCTGGAGAAACTCTGTGTGCATCAGTAAAAAAAATGAATTAGTCAGTGTGCTTGTTTGTTTTCCTTTAAGGAAAAAAAGCCATAGCTGAATAGAGGGAGGAGAAAGCAAATTTGATTTATTATGCCTCTAAAAATCTGTATTTGAATAGATATGGAAATGTACATGTTAAATAGAAACAAGATTGAACATTGAGTTTGCATGGCAAGATAACAGAAGTCCTGTACATTTTAGGGGTTTGGGATTAAAAAAAGAACATAGAGAACATGGGAATAAAACATCTCACTCGAGACTTTGCCATCCTTTAGATTAAAGCAATAAATTACATCTGTCCCACATTATTTCATATATATTAAGGAGAAGCTATAAAAAGCCTTTTAAGAATAAAGAAAAATTAAATCCATATGATATTAACCAAATACATGTGTACATATAAGATCTTTAAGAAATGATACATGACTCTGCTTTTCATGAAAAATCTAGACACCCAAGACAGGGATAAATATACCTGCCTGGGGAGAACAGTTCATTGTCCTCCTTCATGAGTGAGGAACACCTTTAATTTACTCAGGCCAGAGGCATTAAGGAGTTATTAAATAATTTCTTAAGAGTGATTTCCCTTCCGGCTTTCACTTTTCAAGACAAAATGCTCCATTTATTAATTAATTTTAAAAAACCCCCTATTTCATCATGAACTCTCAATCTATTAAAATTAATAAAAGCACTTTGCTGACAGCCAGCACCTCTTTTGCATTCTGTGACTACCAATGACCATTGTTCATTTTAATGGATCACCAGCAAGCATTTAAATCATTTATAGTTTGTGATTTAATATTTAGAGGCTAAGGTGTGTACATGGCATGGCCAGCAAAATGGCAGCTCCAACAAACCAGAGCTGAGGCAATTGAGGCAATTTTTTTTTTGTAGAGAATGATGAAAGACAAACCATCAGGGCTGGGAGTTAACAGAGATAGTTACTAACAGCTTGGTGCCAGGATTGTAAGTTTTCTAGGTGTGAAATACACTGTTGGCACAGGCTGCACCAAGAACTGCTCTATCATAGGGTAAACACATGCACAAAACTCCTCCACTATGTTAGATCGTGGATCTGAAAAAAAAAAAATCATGAATTAAGGCAGTGAGGGCATTTTAACTTGCCCTTTGTAACCTGTTACTGCAGGACTCAAAACAAAACTTGTTGTCACAGGACAAGTTGTAACTGAATATTATCATTCAACACTACAGGAAAGTTTGAAGGACTGGACCCAAAAATCTTGTCCAATTTCAGTTTTCATCCTGCAAAGTGAGACTTGGCTCAGTCATTTCAGGACTGAGCTGGGACAGTCCTTTCCACCTTCCTGCATTTTAAGAATTAATGGATTTCAGGCCAGGTCAAGTCCTTTCCACCTCCAGCTCTGTAACAATTTCTTTACACAAGCCTGGGTGAACAATCTGAATGTGGAGAGAATGGAATTCAGTGTTTCCTCTAATGTCTGTTGGTTCCAAAGGGTGAGCAGCAACCAAAACAGGCACTTGGACGCGGTTTAATGGTGAACGTGGTGATTGTGCTGGTAATGGCTGGACCTCAGGATCTTAAAGGTCTTTCTCAACCTTTATTATTCCAAAAATAAAGCTGAAAACCAAAGAGTGGGTAAAGCAACATGTGTCCACTACGTTCTGGAACCCAGAAATCCATTTCTGGTACCAGTAAAAACAGGAGATATAATTAATCTTCAATACTGAAAGAGTAAACTCAACACAGAAAACATAAAACAGCAAAAAAAAAAAAAAAAAAAAAAACCAAAAAAAAAACCCAAACAAAAAACCACAAAAAAAAAAAACCACAAAAAAAACCCACAAAAAAAAACACCACAAAAAAAAAAAAAAAAAACCAAACAAACAAACAAAAAAAACCCCAAGTAATCCAGCAAAAACATAACACAAAACTTTACTTTAACCTTACCTCCAGCCAGCACAACGTTGCACTCAACTTCCTGATGTTCCAAGATGATTCAACCTGATTTTAAGAGAAGACAGTAAAACAAGCATTATCTAATCCAACACTGCTGGCAAACTATTTAAGATAACACTCTGGCAGCAATTTAGGAACCTTTGTGAATAAGAAGCAGTAATTATACCATGTGCATTGAAATGGCCACAGGACAGCATTAAAAATTATATTGCAATGCAGATGTTGAATAACTGAGTTGGTTTCCATAGTGGGATGATCCACTTCATGCACAAAATCTTTAAAATATAATGGCAATACACAGAGAAATGATATTTTAGTGGAATTCTGTCCCTTTGCACAAAGCAAGAGAGACTTGAATTAACAAAAGCCAAGCTCAAATGCCTTGTTTCATGAAAACAGTTCAAGACTCTTGGCTTGCAGAGAGGGTCCTGAAGCCAGCAGTACATGTAAAATGTCATTATTCTTAATATGTGACAGATTCATAGTATTTGAGTGGAAGTGTGGTCCAGTGGGATGACTGGGGCAAAAAGCCAGAAAGCCTTGATCTATAATCCTGGCTCTAGTAAAGATTTGTGTGGCCTGAATGTCTTGGTTTTCCTATTAAATAGGAATAAAAAAAAGGGCAGGAGGGGAAAGGAGAAAAAACCTCACTGTATTTTCCACACACATCACACAGTTACTGCAAAGCCAATAAAGAATTGTACAACTGTGCTCCTGGCACATTTGCAATTCTGTGCAGCTCTAACACGCAACACAACAACAATCCCAGATTATTCTGGTGAATCAGCAGATCTGGACATTTTGCCTGTCTTTCTACAGCCCATGCCCTCCGTGTCAGGCTGATTAAGCCAGAATGGTTTTGATTACATGTGGCAATATTTTGGTTAAAAGCATTGAAAAAACATCTCTTTGGTTTGTATCAGCACAGGAGATGAAAGGCACAAAGTTGTATCTGGGAAGCAATTCCAAGAGGGCAAGGTATCCACACAGACCAAAAAAGAACAGTTATTTTATTAAATTTAATTTGCATAAACGAAGATACAAAAATCAGCATTACACAGAATTGTCTGAAATCTCCACATCTCTCCTATTACAATGCTGCTGCAGAAGAACACTAATATTTAGAAATCCTACTAATCCCCATGTGCACCCAATCTAGAGATATAAAGTCTTTAATTTTAACTCCATCATCTATGTTTAATCCCTGGGAGTAAGTTCACTTTAAAAGGTAAGTTCCCGAAATGGCAGTACAGGGTCCAGCATTAGATGGACTAAAAAATTAAATTTTTTTTTAAACTTACATTCTTGTCCCCTTCATTGACACGGATCTCGTAGCAATATGCCAGAAGAATATCAATTAATCCAAGATATACGTGCTGACGGCTCCTTTTATCCAGAAGGTAAGATTTATTTGTGAACTTTCTCATCTGCTCTCTCTCTTCCTCAGAGAAGACAACTATAAAAAGTAAAAGGATAATTGATTTTGAATTTAAAGCTGGCACGTTCCCTTTAATAGGTGGTAATACTACTTCAACAGTGTCTTTAAAAAGGAGCGTGTAACTAATCACAAGTCACCCATCACTCAAGAAAAAAGCTGAAATCACTCTCGCTTTCCTTTTTAACTTTTATTAAGCTCTGGTATATTTGTGTCAATGTCAGGCTCCAGCACAGCACTGCATGTACACACTGGTGATTTTGAACCTCTCCAGGTGCCAGGGATTTCTGTGGATGCCTGGGTATCTTCTACAGGGATAAAGGCACAATCAGGAGCAGAGTAAAATGAAGATTCTTAAGCCCACACTGTACAGGATAAAAATCCAGAGGCAAGTGACAATTAAGAAATACTATGGCAGTTCTGACTCTGTTTTTTCTGTTCATGCAAAGCAGGTGATCCCTTGAATCACAATTATTGGTGATGTATCTCTATCAGTAAATTTCTAAGTTGATTCTTCATTGTAAACATGAAGCGCACTTCACTTTTAAACAGCAAAGAAACTCCCAGTGAAATTCATGAAATAGAGCAGTAAAGTTTTCTTTCTTTAAATTTCAAACTCTGAAGCATCATAATGACTACAACTGGACTGTAAACACAAAAATTCCAGGTCTATTAAATAACAACAAACTAGATGTAGACTAGACAATTCCCAAAGGTAAATATTACAAGATGTTCATTAAGTTGCTGCAAAGTGCCAGGTGTTCTAAATAAAATCTTTCTCTGAGAAAATACTTCAATGTTAAAAAAAAAAAAATCTATCCATTGCCTGAAGTTTTTGAACAATTAATTATCCAGGCCTGAAACTCATTATTAACACGTCCAAACCACCACCTACTTTGTTTTCCCTGTTCAAAACTTCCAAGTACATGGTGTGAAATTATCAGAACAATTAAAATTGTAATTACATTTCTGCTGTACTAAGCCTGCACACTTCCGTACACTCACACTGCCAAATTTTAGCTAACAATCTGTATCACAATCAGTATTAATCTAATGCAAAGCAGCACTTGCTGCTACTTATCAAGCAAGTTAAATTGGCAAGTTTTTTGTAACTTTGATTTAAATTTCTTTTTGTGTATTTGCCAATGGCAAAACCATGCCAGAGTATAAATGTGTGTTAATATATCCACTTCTAAAGGAGTCAGACATTCATCTCACAAAGTTTCTGACAGATGAGACTGCAGACATTACCTTTACATTTTAATCACCTCTTTTACTTGTTTTAAGCAGGCCATTCCTCATGTTAAAAAAGAAGATACTTCAAATTGTCCTCCAGTAGCAGAGTGTGGGTGAAGCAGAGCTTAATCTCTGAGGGGAGGATGAGGTCTGACAGCCAGAGGGTGTTTTGTTACAGCCCTACTGCTATTTTACACTGTGATAACACCACTTAAATCACTGGGAGATCTGTATCTTCAGACTACTATGACACTTGCAGCTCTCAGCGTGTTAGGGGCACTTAGATAAAATGTGCTGGACCCACACAGAGAGCTGACTCAGTGGTCAGCCAGGAAAGTACAGGTCAGGAAGCACCTCTGACAATCTGCTGGTGAGAGCAGAGCCTCAGTTTATGATCCTGTCAAGCCAAGTCTTGAATCCCACAGCTCTCCCAAAGGAAAGAACTGAGGACAACTAATCCCTCCTTCTCTTTTTTTTTTTCCTTTAAACTAAAATATTATGTTACAATTTTAAGGTTTTTAAATGTGTGCTTCTATCCCTGTAGGTTAAGGAATCAGCAACATCAGATGAAGGAGACTAGTCAGCAGAGAGCAGATTAGTCAGAATAAAGTTAGTTATTGATATTAATCAGTAGCAAACAAGTTTCATTTCAAGCCCTTCCTAAGCCATCACAAGATGAGAGGCAGCACTGCTCTGAATGAAGTCACCCAAAGACTTTGTGCAGGGTCAACATCTTCCCCAGTGCTGGATACTGCCTTAAAAATACTCAATAATAATGTAAATTTAAACAAGTAACTGAAGTAATAAATCTGATTTTGTGTTAAATTGCTTGAATTTGTTGCAGCCAGCTGAGGCATGAGAGGTTAGTGGAACTTCCCACTTCTTCCTTCCTGCACAGACTCTGCCCCTCAAAAGGTGACACTGAAGTCTCAGCAAAAGCTCTTCCCCTCCTAAATTTTTGGAAAGCTGAAGATTGTGGCCATCTTTGAGACTCTCTAAAGCTCTGTCAGGTAAATTGTAATCAGAAGAGCCTCAGTTTTTCAGGAAATAAGCTGAAAGTCCTAAACCCACAAATCTACCCCCTCTGCAGACCCATACTCACAGTAACATGGTCACTCGAGTCTGATTTGTTCATCCCTCCCATATTTGCACTTCTCCCATTCAAATTTTATCTCCTTCATTTATCTTTTCTTCCCTCTCAAGCCTCCAGCTCCACTTCTCAAATCAACACTTCCAGCACATTTCCTCCCCATCACTTCTGACCTCCCTTCTCCAGGCATTCTCCACAGAATCACTGGGCTTGGACAGCCTTGCCTGGCTCTCACAATTTCCTTTATACTCATTTTTCTTACGGGTCTTTAAGGAATCCACAGCTCCTGCAAGCATATCAACACCATACATCATCCTTTCTTCCTACTGTTCTTGCCTTTTAAAACCTGAGATATTTTACAGTGGAGACTGATCATTAAGAGTTTTGCATGAATAAAAAGCAGAATTTCCTCACATAATAAAAACCTGTTATGCAGCAGAGCAGTGCCAGGAAAGAACACATGATGCAAAGCCCTGAAAATAGAGCAAAGCAGGTAGACAGCACAATTGCAGAAATTTGATGAAAAAAGAAAAGTAATCCATCTTAAACTTATGAATCCACCAGCAATGGCATATATTTGAGCCAAGCCTTACTGAAAGGTGGAACTTTGAAAGGAAATTGCTTCTCTTTCTATAAAGGAATAAGAAAGAGAACAGTCACTGTAAGCATGAGAGGTTACCCTGAACAAAATAAGATATCCTTGGAGCATATAAATGTTAGATTAAATACATATGTCAGCCTGAGCCTTTGAAGATTATTGTGTTGCCTAAAGAGGAGTTTTTTACAGTTGTGCAGTTGGAAGTAGAATAAAAATGAACTTTTAACCAAGGTGAATGTGACTGTTAGAAAATACAAACCCTTTCATCTGGAATCTGTAGAGAAGCAAGACACTAATGTAAACTTCAGCAGCAGCAGCAAGCAAGGTTTCCAAAAATCTTATCCCCTCATGGGAAAGGCTGTGCAATTAATAAGGCTTTATGGAGTATTACTTTACTTGAATGAGACATTGTAAGTGTGAACAAAAAGGGCTGGAAGAGAATACACAGTAAGATGTATAAAAAGGACAAAAGAAAGAAAAGACACTTGGGATGAGAAAAAAAAAAATTTAAAGGCAAAATACACAAACCAGGCACACAAGTTGGAGAAAAAGTAAAAAGGTCAAATAAAAATAGATTTGAAGTAAGGACAGAGAGAGATGAAAATGTTAAATGTTAATGAGATGAGCCAAAAAGAGAAAAAAAATTGGTAATGAGGCATTAGAAGGGTCTGATGATGTAAAAACAAAGAGAAAATAACCAGAGATAAATATAAGAGCAGTAATCAACCAAAGAAAATCTTCAGTTAATTGCAATGTCATGCAAAAAATAAAAAAGGCCATCTGTACTTCTAATTACTTCTTGCAGCCAAAGACATTATAAAGACAAAAGTAATCAAGTTTTTGATTCCAAGAAACCAATGAAGATAACAACTGAAAAAACATCAATGTAAGTCAGGAAAAGGAAGAAAAAAAATTCTCTTTATGCAGTGTTTCTGAATAAGAAAAACTTTTAAAGAATCTGCTAATTTTTATGTCTCTTTCCCACTCTAAACTCATTTTTACATTAAACTTGAGGAGCAACACGTCTTTATTCACAAAGAAATCCTTCCTTCACACAGGGGAGACAGGAATTCCTGATTAACTGCCCCATTCCTTTGGCTGGATAAAACAACATAAAACCACAGGGGATACATCCTGCTGATGATCAGATTCCAGGAGGAACAGCCTGGAGCCACCTCCTGCCCTTCTCTATTTCCATTCACGGGAGACCTTCAAATAGAACCTGCACTCCCTCTCATGGTGGTTTCCTTCACCACAGCTCAGGTTTAGGAACCTCCACTTATTTCAGTCACTTATTCAAACAGCACAAATGTTACCAAAACTAAGGTGGTTCCAAGGAAAAAGGTGGGGTTTTTTGTCATTAACATCATCCAAACTCCAGATTGCCTCTCAAATTACTTAAATTTCTTCAAGATTCACAAAACTGCAGGAGTCTCTCCACTCAACCCCATGAAGGTGAGATTTTTTTGATCATTCTTATTAAATAGATTCCTGTTATAGCAAATGGTTTGGAGCAAAGATGATCCTTTATAAAGTCCATTTTCTGTCTAATTTCCACTAGCAGACTTGCCAGGCTTTTGAGGGGTTTGTCTGTTGTTGCCCCTAAAACTCACCAATAGACATGTTTTTCCTCAGTACCTCAGTTTGGAGGAGAAACATTCCTTATCAATAAAATCATGCAGCAGCTCTTCAATTTATTTATATTCCTTATGCCAAGCAAACAGGAGTAGTGTTTCATTTACTAAGGAGTGAATGGATAAAAACAAACAAAGGAACCCCTCATTATAGTATTTTCAAGCCTCTTGTACCTTTGTCCAATGCTTTTTAAATCAAGTGTTTATGATGGACATAATTAACAATTTCTGGCTTCTCAGGCTGAAAAGACACCAGGAATGAAGATCAGATTACATTCACAGCAAAATACACAACATCTACCCAAATTCTATTGTTCTCCCAGAGAAAATGTGGAAGTGCAGGTATTATCAGAACTTCTGGTGAAGGGATTACCGTCATCTACTTCAGGAATATCAGATTTTCATACTACATAGGAAATGAACGAAGAACAATAGAAGAAAATGCACAATAGTAACTTGTAGTGGTTTCTGTAATCAGTGTGTGCAGGGAGGCAGCCTCAGTTATCTGTTGGCAGTGCTCCCACAAGGTCACCTACTCACCCTGGAAACATCCCTTTAGCTTTTCTAAATGGAAACAGAGAGTTTTCTTTGAAAAAAAGTCTCCAAGACCCACAAAGTAATAAATATTAAATGCATTAGAGTAATAAATCTCCTTTAAGAACAATAACCTATAACATGGCACCACAGCAGTTATCATCCAAGCAACAGATGTGTGTGTATTTATATATATTTATACATATATATGTATATTCTCACCAAATGGAGGACTGTCATGTTCCTGATGACTTTCTCCCTGCAAGGCTGTCATCTTCTTATGAGCATCAATCCACCAGGGTTTGTACTTTAAAAGATGCTTAATAGCTTCATCTTCAAAAAAATCAGCCCTAGGGAAAACAGAAAGAACTTTGAAATGCTATTTATTTCAATTCACATTATATGTGGCTACATAGTAACACATCCATAGAATACACCTCACTTGACTTCAGCTTATTTTCCATGTTGGAAATATGTTCTTTGACTTTAAAGCAGAAAATTATTAAAAAATCCCCAATATTCTCCTATCTTTCAGTACTCCTTCCTTACTTCCTCCACCTTTCCTGAGCCACCCAGAAGCTCAGGGAATTGATGAGTGCAGCATCACATGAAGCTGAACCAACCTGATTTGTTCTGAATGCAGCTAAAGGAAAACACTCCAAAGGCTTCTCAGACAAAACATTTGATTTTATTGGGTAGCTCTCCCACTTAAGACCCAGGGAATTTGTGGGGAGAAGTTGTGCAGCTGAAGGGGAAAAGGTGAAGCAGGGATGGGGATGGACTTCAAGCAAGGACATGCAGCAGCAAGGTGGAAAAAGAAGAGTTGTACATGAAGACAAGATCACCTCCATCTCAGCACAAAGCCACTGTGGTAAAAATCTCAATCTAGTAATTCTGGGAGGATTAATCCTAAAGGATTCAATTTCTAAGCCTCCTCTTACCATCTGAGCTTTTTCTTCAAGCCAAACAAATGTAAAAATACTGAGAATTGAAAAAAAAAAAAAAAAAAACCCACAGGAAATTTCTCAGTACCTTTTTAATCACCACACAAAACCTGAACACAGAATGCAATCTGCTTCCCTCTCACACTGACAGATTTTGGTTTTTGCCTCCCTTCAATGTCAAAGCAACTCAGAGAGATCAGCCAGGGTACGTTTTCCTCAAGGCCATCATAATAGCTGTTGGCCCCTATTTCTACCAGAGCTTCTGTTCCCCTCAGGAAAACAATTTTTGTTCAAGAAAGGCTGGTATCATCTGTTCTGAAACAACCAAGACACAGCCATTAAACTAAATAGTATTGCTCTACCAGGCCAGAACAGAGAGTCTAAAATTGAAACTTGAAATTACTGCAATTTGCATCTTATTAGAGGTTAGGAACTACTTCAGTTCTAGTGAAATGTAGCTCAAGAAAACTCTTCTATTTTTTGTGTGTTACAGGAACACATGAGGCTGCCCCTGAAACACTCAACTGAGGAAAAATTCCAGGTTTGCAAAGTTACCTTCTGAAACAACTCAAAATGGGTTAAAGCCTTCCTGTCCCCATAAAACACATCACAGGACTAATTCTCCCCACTGAGGACTACCCTCTTCTCCCACCAGATCCATCTGGCAGGAATCAATCTACATTAATAAAATCTCATGGCTTTCCTTTATTTTACTTATCTGAACCTAACTTGACCTGAAATACTCCAACCTGAAAGGCACAAAGAATCATTTTTACCTCACTACACAGAATGAAGCACAAAAGAAACAAAGTTTTGGTTTGGACATTTTCCTCATTCTGCTGTAAAACAAGTTCCACATGATGGAGGCAAAAACCAAAGAGGCCAAGACAAAATTTCATCACTTTAAAACTCAAATTCCCCCCTCCTAGACAAGTTTGGCTCATTAACCCTTTTTTCATAAGGCAAAAACAAAGTTCTGCATCTGTCAACCCAAAATGCCAGCAGGGAGTGGCTGCTCAGGTGCTGAAGAGATGAAGGATGAAACAAGGTTCTGCAGCAGGTGACAACAGCCCGTTAAACACAGATTTAATCAGTAATTAAACAGTTGAGTAACCCCAAAAGAGACAAGCAATGTTTTGTGTCAGTGTCACACTAAGAACACCCACTAAGGCCTGTTCTGATGAGACAAAACCAGACCAAAAGTACAGCTGTCCTTTCTAAAAGTGACCTTAAATCCAATCATTGGTGAAAAGAGAAATGTGTTTCAGAGGCTCTTGGCCAGGTGAAGTCAATCAGTACTCACAGGTAATGATCAGGCTCAAACTTGGCAGCCTCAGCTGCCAAACGTTTCCTCCTCCGTTCCTCTGCAGGAGTTTGGTCTGGATCCTTAATGTCAATGACATCACTGAGCTCATCCTGCAAAGGGGAACAGAATTGAAGGACCAAGCCACTGGTATGGCACACAGGATTTATTCAGGAAGAATTTAAGGATGCTTGGCAGCATTGCACTGAAATCCCTGGAAAAGCTTCAGCCTCCCTTTCAAGTCCTCCAAATTCAGGCTCCACTATGCAAATAAAACATCAAAATTCCAAGGAAATGCAATTATTTGAAGCTCCTTAGAATTCGTGATATTATCAAGTCTATTCAGGCCACTTTATCATAAGGCAGGGAGGTTATTTTGCATTATGATAAATCTGTAATGTTAAACAAAAGCACACAACCCCAACAAAGACAAGATAAGAATCACACACCATTCTTGTGACTTTTGAGAATACTCTCACTCTCTGAAGTGGCTGTACATGAATTAATAGGCAATTGCAGTGCCCTTTTAAACATCATTAAGTTATTTCCCATCCCATTAATGCTGATGGGAAATCAGCATTTCTTCACAAAAAGTATCAGTAAAGAAATGAGTATTTCTTCACAAACTTCATGGTAACAAAGCAGCAGATATCTCCTAACAGAATGTAAATACTTTCTCCACAAACACCAATCTTGCTCCAAGACCTGTGAATACTACAATCCATACAACAGTAAGTTAGAGTTACATCACTGAGTTGCACTTTTCAAAAGCTGTTGTCTTGTGAGCCAGGAAGTCTACACAGCAAATCACCCAGAATTTCTAACAGAGAAGACAAAATTCATCTACCTGCAGCCTCTGGAACACCCCTGTGCGCAAATTCCCAAATCCATAGGGGTGCTGCAGTGCTGGAGTGCTTTCTTCATAAGGAACCTGCTCCATTTCCCAGTCAAATTCTTCTTCATCCTCTTCAGACAGCTCAGCAGAGGCAGCTGTATTTATGGCATGGTCAGAAAAAGAAAATAATTACATAGAAAAACACGTATTATTTCCTTGAAAGGTTTATTGTACTGCTGGTGTTTGCCTTTCTCATTTTCTGCAGCTTTTAAGAAACCTCACTCAACACTGGGTCATAGAGATCTGTAACCCACAGGTCCTGCTTCAAACTCCCCAACTTTCAAAAATGAACATCAGGAACACTAAATTTAAAATGCACTCCCTCAGACTGAAATACTGCTCCACTGAATTCAACAAGATCAGCATCTGATGCTGTCAGGGAACCCTGACAGAATCTAAGCGATGTTATCAATAATTTAGGGCAGGCATTAAAAAAATCAGAGACAGCCAATCATTGTCTGTTAAATACTGATGTTAAGCAAGACATGCTCTAGAACCTGTGGTTTTAATTAATTTAATTAATTGAGCTAATAGTCTAATTGTAGTTTGTAGAAAGCAGAAGACTCAACTGTGTGTGTGTTCTACAGCCACTAGAGGGGTACAAAGACCTACAGAGCATTTGCATATTTTTAAAGCACATTTTAGGCATATTTTGGAAAACTTTAAACATAACTAAACCTATAAAGTCGTCATGTGTATCATCTACAGCATATTTATTTCTACTCTTATCCATAGTTTGATTTATTCATACCTTGGATTAGTCAATAATAAAAAACTCTGTATTTTTCTACATGTATCACTCCACAGATCTATAACTGTTTCATTACACACATGCATCACCTTGTATAAACAAGATTGATTTTGTCATACCCATCTCTTCTACCAAAGGTTTTGCTGATCTTGATTTCTTTGGTGCTAAAAGAGATGTCAGCATGTCCAGCCCCTCAAAATATTGGCCAGGAACCTCCTTGGGCAACTGAATGGTGAAAGTACCTTAAAAGAAAGTAGAAATATAATTTTTGCATTAAAATATCTGAGATAGAGAGAAGTGCATTTTTCCTCTAAGAGAGAGGCTCAGAGGAAGTAGGACACATGCAGGTGGCATTTCATTTTGCATTGATCCCTGTGCATGTTTTTAACCTTATTTCATAACAATTCAGGATTTTAATGATAAAACATGAAAGAGAATATTTAACTACTTGGAGTCTCCTGACTTACATTGTATAAACACAACCCAACAGAAGAAAGCAAGCTTTATTTAATTTTTAATCCTCCCACCAAACAATGCACAGAAGCTACATTCACCAATCTGATTACTGCCTTAGTCATGTAATAAAGGTTCTGCAAGCATCAATTTATTGCTTTATTGAAGTTTTTTTGTTTGTTTGTTTTAAAGTATAAACTACTGGAGACAGCAACATTTTTTATGACACAGATATCAGTAACATCAACCAATACCTTCATCTGTATTATAAGATGCTTTTTCTCTGCCATCCTCTACAATTCTTCCAGGAAGTGTCAATCTGCAGACAAAAAAAAAAAAAAAAATGAGATGCCTCACTGAAAGCCTGACTAATTCTGCAAGTTAATGTCTCAGCCTATAAAAATGTAAGGCACATTCCAAAAGCAGCACAAAGGATTTAACTACACGACTCTTCTTCACAGTAATGGAATCCATGCAGCTCAATCCCCCTGGATTTCTCCCAAGAAATGACACACTCTACAAAATTTACACCCAGAGAGTTGTCTGGCCATTTAAATTAAAAAGCCATTGTACAGTAAATTTAGAAAAGTATTCCTTTCAACACCCTTTAACATGATTTAATGCCTAGGAACAAAGAGGCCAGATCCAAAAAACCGAATCTTTGCATGAACTGAGCTGTAGTCAACAGAATAAAAGCTGCAGATGAAGAACATTCTGAAGGGACCAAAATTAAGTTCATTTCCTACCATGACGATCAATTTTTGAAACCTTTTTCCACTACTTGCCTGAGAAAGTATGGCTTAGCATAAAACTTGAAATCTTCCCCTTCAAAATAAATGTCAAACTCCGAAGCTCTGGCATAAGGCACTCTGATTTTTACTGTAAGAAAATCTGGATCCTGGGTCAGCTCAAAAGCTGGAGTTATCATGATGAATCCAGCAGGAAAAGCAAACACTGGTAGTGTGACCCTATAGAAATAGGAAAAGAAAGAAAAGATTATTGTAGCTTCCAATTTATGAGAGCAAGTGGTATCTCTTCAAAACTCTGTAAGAACATTTCAGGTTCCCACACAATTATCCTCCATGTGCTCAAGAAGAAAACACTGATGACAATAACAACAATATCAAAGTGTTATCAGAAACATGAAGGCACCACCTCTCTGCACCTCAATAAAACAACTGAATGAAGAGTTGGAGTAGAGGAAAGCACTGGCCACATTCCACACGAAAACCACACTAAAATTCAGTCCTAAAACTTTTCAGCTTTTTGTAACTGTTATTTTTAATTTCGCACACAGCACACCTTAGACCTGTGCAGTTCTCTAGTGAACTGAACACAAACCACTATTAAAAAATGCCTAAAAACAAATAATACTTGCAAAAAAATAGAGCTGTGTTTTATAATTCACACACATATTAGCCAGAATACGAGCAACAGATTCAAGGATAGTTTAGATAACATTCCTCAGAACCATATGTATGGATATACACCAGCATGTGTACATATTTAGCACAAGAAAATGAATTTATATAGTAGTTTTATTCACCTAATATACAACTGTCTGACCTTTCAATAGCTTGCCTCAGGTCTAATTCAGAACCCACTTACAAATTGTTTGGGTTTTGTTCCGTTGTTAGTTTGTTTTGGAAGGCGTGTTTATTAAAGGTCACAAAGTTTTGGAAACTAAAAATATTTTAAATCAAAAATATTTTAACATATAAAACAAATAGAACAATTATTTGGGAAAGAACTACTTTTCACTCACTTTCAGTTATCTTTACTAAACATATCCCCATTCTGACAGCCAGAATTTCATGAACAGCCAGAAATCATTAACCATTAACAAGGCTAAATTAACAAATCACCCTTTTTTCTCATATGAGTAACCAGCCTTGTTTAGCATGTATGGAAAGTATCAAATAAATATTACTATAATATTAATATAATTATTGTTACAATCATTAATATTAATCTACCTATACCAATATTATATATAAGTAACATATTAAGAATATACTATTATATAATTAATATAATATTAATACTAATATAATTAATATTAAATATAACTTAACTGTATTTAAATAAAATATTAAACACATCCCATTTCACCATATCAGGTGATTCCAGGAGCAACATTCCCGCCCATTCCAGGCTGAGAAGCCGCCAGGTGTTTTATGGAATTGTATCTAAATAGGAAACACCTGGCTTGTAGAACACCTGATGCATTTTCCTGTGGATTTTCTTCTCTCAACACCACAAGCACGGCTAAGAGGTGCTAATTGCTCATTCGGGCTCTTCAGGGATGACTTGCCACTGTGCATTTTTATTTTCCCCACTCAGAGGTTTATAAATAAACAGCAGCCCCAAAACCAGGCCCAGCACTCAGAGCATCCCTGGCCCAAGTTAATCATCCCAAACCCTTCTTGAGGGGGTGATATCAATGATCCCCAAATCCTTGATATCTCACAGCTGAGGAACCACTGGGACACAGCATTCAAACCCCAGGTATCCCAAATATTCACGTTTCCAGGCTTCTCCTGTGCATTAGGGAAAGGCAGAGGGAGCAGGGCTGGCAGGGACAGGGATGATCCATGAGTGGCTCGCGTTAAAACACAGAAATCGCTCTGTGGGTTGGGAAGGGGCTGGGGAATCCTCCAAGGCAGGTCATCTACAGCAGGGGACACAGGAATCCCCAGTGGGCTTGGAATGTCCTCAGAGAGGGCCCCCACACTCCCCGGGCAGCCGGATCACTGCTCTGCCACTCATGGAAAAAAGTTCTTCCTCATGCTGAGGCGAAACTTTCTGTGTTATTTTACAGGCACTGCTCCTCGTCCTGTCGCTGCGCGTCCCTGAACAGAGTCTGGTCCTGTCTTCTGACACCTCTCGGCGATATTTATATATATATTAATGAGGGCTTCTCTCAGTTTTCTCTTCTCCAGCCTAACCAGGCCCAGCTCCGCAGCCTCTTATGAAATAGATGCCCCAGACCCCTCATGACCTTCGCCCCCTCCGCCGGACCTTGTCCTTGCTTTTCCTACACTGAGCAGCCCAGAATGGTCACAGCCTCCCGCCGGCGCCCTCACACCGGGCCACGCGGCGTCCCGCGGCCGTACCCTCCCTCAGCCACCCAGCAGCGAGCCCTGCAAGGGGACAGGACCCTCGGGGAAGGCGGCAGAAAGCGGGAGAACCCCGGGAACAGCACCGGGAAGAACACCGGCCATGCCCGCCCGCGTCACTCACTGACTGACCCCCGCGCCGCTCCCGCCGCCGCTTCCCGCGCCCGCCCGCACCGGGGCGGAGTCGCGCATGCGCGCTCAGGTCAAAGCCGCCCCGCTGAGGCCGATCCCTTCATGGCCGCCCCTGAGCACCGCCCCGCGGGCTCTGCCCCCGCTGTTTATACAAGATTGTATTTATAGCTCCGCTCCTTTGCGGGAAACCTGCAGCGGTTTAAAGATCTGCTGTCAATTCCTGCTGCCCGTAAATCTGGCGAGGTGTCCTGATGTTGGCAGGAGTAGTTGGGAAAAGAGCGGTGAACAGCCAGTGAGGGTGTGGGCAGGTGACTGTGTGAGGCCCTGAGGTCGTTTAGGGTGAAATCATAACCCGTCATCAGGACAAATGGAATGAATTCTTACCTGCGAGTGCATAAAGCATCTTGAACAGACTGAGCATATTTTGTTTCAGCAGCTGCTTTTCATAAAGGAGCGTGGAAATTAAACTCGAGTGTGTTGGGGAGATGGTTTGTTTGTTTTCTGTGAAACCGCTGGTTAATCCAGTACTAATTCCTGAGAACAAGTGTGCTGTTTCTGTTATGGTTACACTCATCTGTCTTTTCCTTTGCTGCAGATAAGGTGGGAGATGAGTAAACACAAGGGTGACCCCACGAGCACTGTCGGAGTAGGAATTCCCAATTATGTAAAAATCTACTAAGATTAATGCAAACATTGACAGGGTGAACAGGCGACAGGTCCTGATGGATCAAAACAAATACAGCATGAAGGAGAACAAGATCCAAGAGCAGAAAAGTTGGTTTAAAAGCTGTAATTTATTAAATACATCACCTAATGTAGAGTTAATCTAATTTTTCTGCCTTGGGTCCATGAGGTGTTCTGGTTCTATATAATTCTCTACATTTTAAAATGCTGCTGTCTTCCTCTTACTGCCCCATCTGAAATGCATTCAAATATTTTTCCTGGAGGGAAAAAGCACAATTATGTAACCTCTCCTAATAAAGTTTTCTTAAAAAAAAAAAAAATAAAAATTCCAGGCTAGAAATCCACTGAACACAAATATGACATCAACTTTTGAGAAAACTTCTTTGCTCTTGTACTTAACTGAACCAGCAGTTCAAGAATTGCACAAAAATTTAATCATTTGCTTCAAAATAGATAGTTCTCCCTACTGATTTAAAATTGATGAATGGTTTTAATTTTCAGTGTCCCAGTTTTTCACATGCAGAAATTGAAGACGCATGGCACATAAAGAGCTTTTTTTTTTCGTGTTAAGAAGTTAATGATATCTAATTTCAAATGCTGATTTGTTTTGGACCCAGGCCTCAGTCATGTCCTCAGAAACTTTTGATGCATTTCCAGAGAACTTCAGCACTAATTAACTTTTGGACCTTACAAAGTGATCTGTAATAAGTATATTGGACAGGAAGCTGGATTATGAACCAGTAGGCACCATCTTCTCTAGATAAATTCAAAGTTGCAGGACAAGCCTGTGAAAGATAAAGAAGTTTCATCTGAGAATTTATTCTTGTCTAACTGACATTTTCCAAGATTGCCTCAGAATTATTTTATTAGAGCCTAAGAACTCCCAGCCTTTTCTTCATTATTTTTTTTTGTGCTGATACTTTCCTTGTAAAAGAAGTATTTATATATTGATTTTACTGAAGAAAGTGGTGCATCAGCCATTCTGCTTTTCCATCCAAGTAAAGGACGAAGTAGCATCTCTAAGGAATATGTGTTGCTTTCTTCTGTAAAGTACATACTGATTTTTTTTAGAATTGTAATGAAAAAGTTTTATTTGGAAATGTACAAAGAGTACATCTTTTAGTGCATCTTTCTGATGAAGGGAATTTGGCTGGTATATTTAAAGAGACACAGAAGAATTAAAATGCATTTTCTCCAATGGTTTGGGCAAGTAATTAGGACAACTTGCTTGAGAAATAGAAACATGAAACCTTGCAATTGATAAGCACAATTGGCTCTACATAACTTATAATAATGACTAAATCTGACAACCTTGGAAATGGTAATCCAAAACAAAATGATTAAGAGGGCTTAATTGACACATCTAGAGAAGAAAGTGATTGCATTGATGATACAAAAATCACACATTTGTACAGCTGGAGGATTTCAGCACTGGTGCTCTTTTTCATTGAGTATAAAGTTTGGTAGGATTTTATTATAGTGCATATATTCTTGGGAAAGAGCATATGTTTATGCATTGTGGTTTTTCTGTAGTTTCTCATTTAGTATTGCTATTTTCTCTTAGCATGAAGTAATTTACATTTTCATGTCTGGCCACAATCTGAGTTGGACGAAACTCTTGAAACAGTAGTTGTTCATTGCATTTGAACTGATGCTAAGGGAAAGTACATTTTGGGATACCACGGGTAGAGGCACGTGGTGTGAGCAGTGTAAAATGGACAGGCTGTACAGCTCCACTGCCAAGTGAAAGCCAGTGTCACTTCCAGTGGCTCCATGAGGGCCAGAGGAGGTTCCTTCAGTAATAAACTTGTGAGGCTCCACTTTCCCTCCTCTCCCCTTTCCAACATTGGTGTCTCCATTCTTTGCACAGCTTCTACTCCAGCTCCATGGGGCAGCAAGAATCCTTATATTTCTGCCATTCTGTACATTTCGAGGTTGTAAATCAGATTATGACCCCAACCAGGATTTACTTCTGTGAAGTTCAGTGTTGTGTGATTCCTGCTGATGTTCCCCAGCAAGACTGGCTGGGATGGGTCACACGGGGACAAAGGCACCCACAAGTGAGTTGAGCACCTTGTTCATTCACAGTTCTACAAGGATTGCACTTTATCATTTACCTGCCTTCAGTGGAGATGGAATGAGGAGTTTGTACTGTCTGTGCTGATAAACTGGGGCCACCAGGCAGAGGGAGAGTCGGCTTCCCTGCTGGCACAGGCCGAGGAAACTCACTGCTGGACACCTCAGTCTGGGCTGGACATTGAGGGCTGTGTCCAGCTCTGGCCCGTCAGTTTAGGGTGGACATTGAGTGCTGTGTCCAGCTCTGGCCCCTCAGTTCAGGAAGGACATTGAGACACTTGAGCACGTCCAGAGGAGGGAACGAGGCTGGTGAGGGGCTGGGAACACAAACCCTGTGAGGAACAGCTGAGGGAGCTGGGGGTGTTTATCCTGGAGAAAAGGAGACTCAGGGGTGACCTGATCACTCTCTACAACTCCCTGAAAGGTGCCTGTGCTCAGGTGGGGTTGGTCTCTTTCTCCAGGCAGCAACTGACAGAAGGAGAGGACACAGCCTCGAGCTGTGCCAAGGGAAATACAGGTTGGATATTAGGAAAAAGTTTTTTACAGAAAGAGTAGTAAAGCACTGGAATGGTCTGCTCAGGGGAGTGGTGGAGTCACCATCCCTGGATGTATTTAAAAAAGACTGGATGTGGCACTCAGTGCCAGGGTTTAGTTGAGGTGTTGAGGCTGGTTTGGACTCGATGATCTTGTAGGTCTCTTCCAACCCAGTGATTCTGTGACTCTGTCGAGCTTCCCCTTTTTCTCCTGATCACCTCGCTGTGCACACTCAGGTTCTCCCAGCACTGCCCGCCCGTGAAACCAAACCTACCCCTGATCGCCCGCGGTCCGTGCCTGGCGCTCCCCGCTGTACACAACCCCCCAGCCCGCGGCACGGCGCGGTGTCCGGGCTCTCCCGCGGCCGGGCGGCTACTCCAGGCAGTACGGTAGGCGCGGCCCGCCCCGGCCCGCCCCGTCCCGCCCCGCTCGGGCCGGGCTGTGCGGCCACGTCCCCGCTCGGGCTGTGCCGTGGGGATGCGGGCGGCGGGACGGGGCCGAGCCGGCCATGCGGCGGCCCTGCAAGGTGGCGGCGGCCCTGCTGTGCCTGGCCGTGCTGCTGCTGCTCTATCTGCTGGCGGGCAGCGCGGCCCCGCCGCCCGCGCCCTCCTCCTCCTCCCTCCTGTCCACCGCCCGCCGCCCGCAGCGCCTCGGCCGGAGCCCCCCCAGGAGGAGCCCCGCGGGCGGCGGCAGCACCAGCGCCAGGTAACGGGGGCGGCTCCATCCCCCGGGTCCGTTCCCTCGGGCATCCCCCGGGTCCGTTCCCTCGGGCATCCCCTTGTCCATTCCCTCGGGCATCCCCCGGGTCTGTTCCCTCGGGCATCCCCCGGTCCCTGCCCTCGAGAATCCCCCGGTCCCTGCCCTCGGGCATCCCCAGCCGCTCTGCCCAGCCCCAGCCGTGACCCCCCTCGGCGGTGTCGCTTCGGTCGGGCAATTCTCTCTCCCAGATGTTCTTCCCCCGCTGGCGATGGGTGATGAAAGATCTCTGCGCGAGCTGCTTGAGGTTCACAAGTACAAACTTTTCCCTGCGTGTTTCCCCCCCTGGCAGCGATGCCGCGGAAGGTTTTCGCTGTGCCCGAGCTGGCGGGGGTCCCTCCTCTGCAGGAGAAGCTTCTGAAATAGCGGCTTTTCCATTAGTTCTGGCCTTGTTTCGGAGGTGACGTGGTGCAGGAATAGGTGACTCTGCTGTCACCTCGGGAGCGGCGCTTTGCGGGTTTTCCAGGGAAAAGGGAAGGCTCGTCATTGCCCTGTGGTGCCGGTGGGTTCCCGAACTGCTGAGGTGTTGGCAAATCACAAGCTTTCGAGCTTTTTGCTTTTGAAGGTTTTTTTAATATGTAAATCAACTCAGCAGAACTTTAAAGGTGTTTTAAATCGTGGTGTGGTGTGTTTCCTTTCCCAGCACCTTACAGGCAGGGTATTTTTTTTTAAAAAAAACCTAATTAGTTGAGAAAGGGCAGCTTTCAGTGGGTGGAGGACTTGTTTTCCCCTTTGCATTCCAATTATATTATGGTCAGTGTGACCTCATATATCTAATTAACTTGGTATGTCTTTGTGTCTCTGATTGGTGATTTCACAGAGATGTTCTGAATGAAAGACTATTCCTGTTCCTTGAGCTCTTATACTCCTTAACTTATTAAAGCAGTTGGTTTCCCCCCAGCATTGTTACCCCTCTGAATGCAGGAGATGTTTTCTGGGGCTCAGAGTGGGCCACGGGCAGAATTCAAATGCCGGTATTAAAGCAGGATTATTTCCACTAGCAACTGTACCTCCCGAAGTCATTTTTCTTTAAGGCATATCTCTGTGATTATCATGGAAATCGAGAAGAACACTGAAGGAGGGAGCCCGGGAAGTATGGAACTGCCAGCGAGTGTAAACAACCATTCCACCTCAATGCGCTTTCCAGTGGCATCTTCATGTTTCACAACCTGACGTTATCTAACTTTTTGATTATTTGTTGACTTTGCAAGTCCTTTTTACAAGGTCTGCAACACAACAGCAAAAAAAGAGAGAGGAATTTAGTATTCAAAGTGTACGTTTTTCTTCAGAATTTTGTTTGTGGGGCTTGGTAGTTCTTTTTTTCCCTCGTCATCCTGCACCATCAGCCCCAGCAGGGGTTTGTATAACTGAGAAGCACAATCCTGTGGCTCCTGTTCAGCCATTTCCTGAAAGATTCTGTGTTATGTTAGTTACCACTAAAATTTATTCAGGTGAGGGTATCCATAAAAAGCGTGGGGAGGGTGTGACATAAGTGGTCCAAGTGGAGGTGATGCTTGCCTGGTTGGAAAGACATCAGGTGGTGGGATGTGCTGGGCTTAAAAAGCCTGATCCAAGATAAACTGAAAGCAGTGTGGGGGGCTTGAATTTGGATTGTAAGAAACAGGCCATCGTTATCATTTTAGTTCCTCCTTATGAGCAAAGGAACATTATTTTTTTATTTGATGAGAGAGATCCCACCTTATCTAACTGATTCATGCAGGATAATAACAAATCCGATTAAGACTGCTTAAGATCTTGTTAGGTGATCACAGTGTTCATGCTTGTATGAGACTGCAGAATTGATTAACAGAACTTTAGTGAAATTTTGTCTGTGTGAACATCAAACGTTTCAATTCAGTTTTGTCAGGTCAGTTTGTCAGAGGATGCAAGTTTTGGGCTCAGCTCAAAAGTGTTACTTAGGATTTGTGTTTGCTTCATGAGAATCAGCACCTTACAGGGAAGAAGAATTGTATTTTGACTGGGATTTGTAATATTGCTTTCTGTAGTCACATAATATCAGAAGACATTATTAGGTTTTAAGTTTTAAGAAGTGCAGAATTCTTTTAACATAAGAAGCTATACATAAAGCCTAATGTAGGCACATGCCATCAGCTGGCTGGTGCTTCGCAAATGTTGGCAATTACATTATGTGTCCTGCTTTGGTCATTAGATAATTTTGACAAATCTGGGTAAGTTTTGGCTAGCTTTGAAAACTTGACTTTTGTGGTGGTTTTACTGCTCATTCCTGTTGGAAGTAGCAAGTCCTATGCCTTCGGTAAGACTTTTTTGTATAAAGAATTTTAAATGTGTGCCAAACCTCTGTGTGCAAAGTATCAAAAAGAAGGAGGATTGTTTTACATTTGACAGGCAGATGTGACCATACTCTCTCTTAAACCAGCGTGGCAAAGCTGAGGAAGTGAACCTTGGCCAGCACATTTAGTTCCCTGAAAGTAACTTTTTCAATGCAAAACATCCCTTGCATGGCAACCTGTCAAGATACATTTTCCTTCTGTGCAGCCTGTGCAAGTTTGGCATCAGTTTGATAATAACATGCTGAAACCCCAAGTATTTCATACTTGTTTCATAAAGAGCCCACTTTGTAAAAGGAGAGAGAAACCATTCTGGTTTTGGGTGGCTTTTTCCCCTTTATCTGAGAGGTAAGAGAAGGTTGAATCTTCAGCCATTTTTGGATTGACAGCAGCTAAAGTTGGTTTTGTGCAGTGGCTGCAAAGTGAGAAAGGTTGATATAAAAACATTTGTATTTCAGAGCGTTCAAGAAAATGTGTTTCACATCATGGAGCTGTTGTTGGGACCTTGGCTCAGGGGTGGCTGTCAGGGAAGGAGCCTGTTCAGTGAATCACCACTTTTGATACAATGCCTAAATCTACCCTTGTTTGTGCTGCAAAAAGTAAATGAGATCATAATGGGAAGAAGGTTTCAAAGATTAACAACTATGTTGCATTTTGAAAGTGTCTGCATGCATTATCTTTCAGGAATAAATTTGAAGGCTTGAATAGATTAGCAGGCTGTGTAATGAGGTGGGAATGCATTATTTTGAATGGATTTGGATTGATTTAGACAGGTTTTGGGTTAATTATGTTTGAGACACTTTGGCTGTGACTAATAAGAAAATTACATGTAATCTAAACTTTAAGACCTAGGAATGCACACTGTTGTGCTTGAGCACTCAGGCTGCTCCTGCTGTGTTAGTGCTTTTCTGAAAAAAATTTTCAGTATTCAGAAAATAAAATATGAGTGAACAACTGGATGGGTGTTGCTCTGTATTGTTGGAAAGTCTTTGCTGTAAACATTTTATTGTGCTCCACCTTATCGAGTTCAGTCCTCAGCCACTCCATGGAGATGTGTTCTGCAAGTATTTTGTGATGTTTTCTGAAGTGCTTAATCTTAGTTTGTGTATTTTTTTCTTGTCAAACACATTAAACTTTAGGGCCCAGGTCTCTGCATTGCTTTCAGTGTGTTTAAACATTTAATTTAGGTTATAAAATCCAGCTACAGACTGTTCATAACAGACCAGTTGAACTATAAAGGAATGAATGTAAATGTTAGGAAGAATTGGCTAATTATAATAATTGCATCACTCTGTGGGTCTATGGGCTTTTTAATGTCTCGGGAGTCTCTTGAGGTAGGAGATTCTTAGAGCTGTAACAGCTGTTCTCATTTAGAGGTAGGACAACTTGGTTGTGTCCTGCACATCTTTAGGGGGTGTCCTTTCATCCAGCTGTTGTTCTTCCTGCCCCTTCCATTCTCCTTGCCCTGGATGAGGTGCATGAATGAACAGGGCAGGGAAGGGGAGCTGGGATGTTCTTTGCCATGAGCTGCTTGTTTGGCCTCCAGGCAGTTTGACTTTGCCTCTTCTACACCTGCCCCTTTCTCAGGGTTCTGGGCAATTGTTGTTTTTTAAAGGTTAAGTTAAAATTGCAGTCAAATGCATCCTGCTGTGGCACTGTTTTATCTCCCATTGTAGTTCACCTTTGTTTTCACTGTCTCTCTAAGTTTCTTTACATACTTACAAAGAAAATGCAAAATGTCGTGTCCCAAAATTTTTCCGTACCTCATTGCTGCTTCTCTCACTGGTTATTGCCCTCAGTGCCCCAGTATGACTGATGTAGTTCAATTAGCTCCTTTTTCTGGGATTTTTAATCCAATTCAGGCCACCCCAGGCTCTTGAACCCCGTGTACTGTTGGTAATTCCTCACCTCTAAGGCTCAGCTTTGTCCTCCACGGTGTCTGTGTTGGATGTGTGTTGTTATCCCAACTCCTGTGGGCTTTCCAGGCATTCTGCCTTCACCAGGGATTGCTTCTGCTCAGTCTGTCCTTTGGAAGTCTTGTCTACACATACTGGATTTTCCACTGCAAAACAGCTTCGTAACACAGAGCTCTCTGTGGCTAAAACTGCCCAGGAGAGCTGAGGGCTTTGGTGTGGGGTTTTGAAATATTGCAATAAAAGTGCAGGGTTTAGTCCCTCTCCCAGCAAATTCCATTGCCAGAAACTACATCAAAGCAGCTCCCAGGCTGTGCATGGCTTGATTTAGAGACTCAATTAAGGGGAAACATTACACAGATAGGGAGAAGGGGGAAAAGGTGATCTGTGTGAGCAGCTAATTATTCACGTCAATAATTCAGCGATTTTTACACTAATAGGTTGGAAAGTAAATAGCACTTCACATAGATGTAATATTCTATTATTTATGCACTGATGAAATTGGGGGTTAATTAAGACTACAGCAGAAGATTTTAAACTCTTAATGGAACGTGTTGTTTTGTATAGTCAGTGAAGTGTCAGTGCCTGGTGTTCCTTTACATAGACCTGGGTTACTCTGAAGGGTAAAAGGCTGCCGTTACACAGAGAAGCAGTTCTATGTCTGGAAAAAAAAATAACAGCTTAAAACTGTCATTTTTCTCTTTATTTAGAACTTCCTTTTGTAGCATTAACTCCAATGATTAATTGTGTGTAATTGTGTGTGCTGAGCAGGGCTGGGATTGATGTCCTGTGCTCAGAGATATGTCCAGAGCAGGCAGTGATCTATGATTTGCCTTTTGAACTCTCCAGGAATGATTACTGTGCCTGGGATTTAGTTGCTTGGTCAGCTCCATCCTGTGTGATGGAGGCCAAGTGCCATCTGTGTTGGAATGTGGGTACACCATGGTGCAAGCATTCCTGGAGGATGCATTTTTTACCTTTGTTGCAGACAGGTAAATAATGTTATAAAAGAAAGGTCTTATAAAATATAAAATTAGACCTTGCTCTGCTAAATTGCTAGCTAGGCTGTCACTTCTTTTAAGTGCAGCTAAGTAGTTTGCAAGTTCCCATGTGAAAACAATCTTGGGTCTGAAGAGTTTGTTAACATAACAGCCTATTCCTGGGTGAAAAACAAGTGTACCTGCAGAAATATTAGATCTCTTCCATGAGAAGACACAAAGGAAAAATATAAACAACCTAAATCTTAGCACCTACATACAAATCACCTTATGACCAATAAATGAAGTAGTAAGAAAAGTACCAGGTGTTGCACACAAGATCTGTGAAAACTGTGTGAAATAAGTTATGTGAATAAAGAATTGGCTTTTCCTGCATGAAGGAAATGGAGTCCCATATGATTTGTTACAACATACCTCCACACTAAACACAGAACTAAAAGACTGTTTTCAAAAGGTCTTCAACTCCCCAGGAGAACCTGATTTTTCTGGCCAGCAGGAAACTTCGTTGTGCCTCTTACTGTGCTCCCTTTATCTGAATGAAATGTATTTAAAGCCCACACAGGTGGGTGCTAAGTGGAAATCCCACAGTTTGGCCCTTGGAATATAGTCTGATTCATCTGGGATGTGTGACTATATTTGTTTTCAAAAATCCCTATTTTAGCAAAATCTCATGGATTCCATGGGGTGAAATGGAGAGCAGTCCTTTGAAACTCTGCCAGTGCCTTCAGGCCAGGATTAAGGCATGCATCTTTAATAGCAAAATTAATTAACTGTTAGAACAATTTACATATGGATGGAATGTGGTTTTTTTTTTAAAAAAAAAAAAAAAGTATGAATGTCTTCTTCCAGTCTAGCCATTATGGGCTTGGAAGTAAGGTTGCTGGATGCGATTGTGTGATCTGCACTGTGTTAGAAAGTTGGCTGGGGAGTTGGAACTGTGTTCTGGCTTTGTGATCTCTGGGCTGGGGAAGGACCTGTCGTTTGCACAGGGCAAGGTGGTCTGCTTTGGGGTGCTGTGAAATTGGCTTAAACTGTGTCTGTAGTGCAGTGATTTTTGCAAAGCCAGAAATGTAGGAATAACAGAAATAACCATTTTCTTTATGCTATAATTGTAGCACTATTAATCTGTACCATGGACAGAAATTACCACGCTTGTTCTGTAAACATCTAACCAGAAAAAACCTCCTGATCTCTTACAAAATGATGAAGAAAAAAAGCACCAACCCTGATTTAATGAGGGATTCTATTCATGTCTACCTCGGTGATTTTTACGTGCCTATCCCTGAATTTTCAGGAAGCCTGGAGAGCAGAAGCATCCCAAGGAGCCCTCATCCCTGCAGTGCATGCATCTGGCAGTGGTGGCATGTGGGGACCGGCTGGAGGAGACGCTGATCATGCTGAAATCAGCAGTTCTCTTCAGCAACAGGAGGCTCTGCTTCCACATCTTCGCCGAGGATTCCCTTAAGCCTGAATTTGAGAAGAAGGTGAATTTCTCTGTCATTTGGTAAATAAATAAATGGGTTAGTCATAAGTTGTAAATCTCTGAGAAAAATTACATTGACATCAACAAGTAGCAGCTGAGCACGTTGTTTACCGTACAGTTATAAATTCCTTATGCATGCATTTTTTTTTTTACAAAAACCTCTATAATGTGCAGTGTCTGATTTCCTCCCACCATGTCTTTCAGTTAAAGGAGTGGCCTTCCTCATATACAAAGAAGTTTGAGCCCAACTTTTACCCAATAACCTTCTCGGTAGGAAATGCTCAGGAATGGAAAAAGTTATTCAAACCATGTGCTGCCCAGCGCCTGTTTCTTCCGGTAAGGCACCTGGATTTCTCAGTAGGTTGCTTCAGGAAAAGGTTAATTCCACAGAAAGGAAGCTTTGCTGGTGTAATATTAAAACCGTTTTTAGGCTGAAACGTCTGCTTAAAGATAATTTTAGTCTGTGCTTTAAGACACTGTAAAAAAAACCAACACAGAAATCCAGCCTGGCTTTTTCCTGGCTAACAAAGGATGTGTGTTTCTGATTTGACTCTGGTTCCATGAGCCTCTCAGGCTCTCCAGACTCCAGAGAGAGTGTGAGAGCTCTCTCAGGGCAGATCTTTTGGAGTAGATGCTGTGTGCCTTTTGTAAATAACATTCTTGACCACACGCCCTCTTTACCCACCATCTTCCTTTCCATATGTTAGCCCTCAAATTGATGCTCTCAGCATTCTCTTTTCCTGAGTTTTACTTCTTTTTTCCAAGACTGTCAGAATTGCCCATAAGGTAATAACTCCAGTGTGTTTGAAGTTGGATTTCATGCAAGAGCTTGGTGTATCCTGGACTCTTCAAGTTCACTGAAAAGTTGTATTCTACTCAGTGTCGTAAGCTTGGAGAGAGGGGAGGTGTTGATACCAATTTTACATATCAGAAGTTGAAAGAACGTTTGCATAAAGCAATTTCTGTGGAGCTGAGAACATCTATCAAAAATATCTTGTGGGTTGCTGTTGATTGGGGTGACTCCAGTGAAGTGACAAGCTGTTTGCATGATCCAGATTTCTTCATCGCTGTCTTAGGAGTAGTGAGGGGGGAGACAAAGCAATCTTTCCCCTCTCAGATGGAAGCAATCAGGAGACAGCTGCATGTCCAGAATACATATGTGAGAAAATATGTGCTGTCAGCAGTTCTGCTGGTCTGCCATTTAGGGGTGGACTATCAACAGCACAAAGGCCAGATGGGCTGGAACGAACTCCAACTGCAGCAGGGATCCTCTCTCTCCTGACTAAATATTTGCATCACCTGGAAAATAATCCCTAAGCATTAGCTTATTCCATACAGGGTGTCAGGATGTCCTGGGTAAACAGAAATCTCTGTTCTTCTGTGATACTTTCTGTCATTTTGGGAGACTAATCATAGGAATGACTTAACTTTTATTTATTTTCACTGTTCTGATGACAGAAAGGGTTTATGTGTTCAAGCTGATTCCTTCAGGCTGGGCAGTGCTTCTACTGATTCCTTATTGTCACTCTCACATTGCTGAAGTTCTCCAGTAATTTCTTTTAAGGACTATTAGACTGTTGCATGTTGTGCTAGCAGAATGAAGGGACAGCTTAGACTGCAGATGCTTGTTTCTGCAGGGGCAGTTGCAAAATGCTGTGTGTGGTCAGGCTGAGGTTTCTGGCTTTGTGTAGGAGGGGCTGTCCAAGAGGAGTTGCAGCTGACACGGAGTTGATGTGGGTATAATAAACAAGTTGTAGTCATGGCTGAGGTGCCAAATGTCCTGTGGGACCCTCGAGCTTTTGTGCTCGAGTTCAACCTTGGGCTGTTTCTGGGTAATTCCAGCCATTATTTTGGATTTTTGGTGTTTGATAACTGGGTTCTGATATCCCACTTGAACTGTCTGCACACAGTGGGAGCAGAGGGTTCCAAGTGTTACTATTTAGAGAAATAGTTTGGCTTTTATTTTTAATAAATACCAGCAGAATATCAGGATTTTTTTTTATCTTTCCTCATACTGAGCTGCATTTTTCCCTGCACCAGCATGAAATGTGCCTGGATTTAGGGAGGACCCCAGGAGAGCAGCAGTTATCATCTGTTTAGCTCTCAGTTGTGCAAATTGTTTTGCTCCTGATAATGCTAAGCCCGAGTGGAATGCGAGTCTTTGATTCACAAGTGCCTCTCCTGCCAATGAAATCTCCTCTGCAGCACCAGCAGGCGTGTGAAAGTGGACAGGAGGGTCTGAGGAATGTGTCCAGGAAAAATTGGGTAAGAACCTTTCAGTGGTTTTACCCAGAGATGAAAATAGAGCTGTGGGATGTGACCCTGCAATTTGCAGCACTGAACTGTTCTGTCCTGGGCAACAGGTTGAGGTGCACATTCCCAACTTGTTGGCTCTACCCAGGATGCTAAAATATTAAGGAAGGCTGTAGAGAATCCTGCATTTTTCAGAGGCATTCTGAGACATCTGATCACATTTGTCACTTAGTTGCAGGGGACTTAGATGGAGCCTCTCACAAGTCAGTCTCTTGCTCCACTCAGCTGCAGTAAAACCATCCAGGGCATTTGCAGAGACACAGGGAGGAAGATGTGGATCTTTTTGTAAGCACAGAATGAAACTTTAACATGAAACTAGGAGGGCAGTGCTCTCAGCAGTCACTGGGGACTAGTTTGTGCTCCTGACATGGGTGTTAGGACAGCAGGTGAGGAACATCCTCTGGTCCCAGGGATGCTGGTCCCTCAGGGCTGGCTGCAGCTGTCTCTGTGCTGCTCTTCTGCAGCTCTGAAAACAATCAGCTAAAGTATCCTGAAATGCTTAAGGGATTTTTGGATGATTTTCAGATGAACATTTAGAGCCCTTCTCAAAACACTTAATCTACTTAAGAGCTTTTAAGATAGATTAGCAATATCCCTGTGTTACAGCTTTCCTCTTGAGGGATGCTCAAGTATCCAGCCCAGTGGGAATAGATGCCAGGGCCTTATCTAGACAAAAGTCTCTGCTGAAACTTGAGATAATCTCTTACTACAATGAGGTTTAGTAACTCAACTTTGTGGCACTGTTGCTGTAGCATCAAGCTTAGTGATTTGTCCCTAATTTTGGATAAAGCTATGCTAAGCTGCCACATGAGCCCTCACAAACCCTAAGGTAGCCCAGCTGCACAGTACACCAATGTGTGTTTACTCAGGAGTGTGTTATTCCTTGCCAACCTTGCTAACACAGGGAGAATCTATGGAGACAGAAGTTGTGAAATCAAATTACAGATAATTGAGTATTTAAGTGAAGTGCCAGGCTAAATATAGCCAGTTCTGTGCAGAGCTTTTTGACAGATTTACTAAGAATATTCTATATAGCTGCAAAAAAAAAAAAAAGGAAAAAAAGAAAAAAAAATCACACTTTTAAGCTGTAAGTGCCTGCAGAGCAAGGGGAAGACAAGCAGAGCAAGCCATGTTTCTGGCTATACCTTTCCCAAATCCCAGGCTGTCAGGTGTGTGTGCATGGTTTGTGTGAGCTCAGACCTCCAGACACAGCCTGGCAAAGCTCCTGCTCCAGCTCACTGTGTGTCACTTTTAACCTGCACTGCAGGTTCCTGCTCTCTCTGAGGAACTCCTACAGCTGCAGTTGGGGAAATTAAATCCCCCCCCCCCCCCACCCAAGGCACAGACAGGAGAGATGTGAGCAATTCAAACTGACATCTGCAGCTTTTAAAGGAGTCTTAACACTCAACATGTGAAAGTGGGAAGGGCTTAGAGGAGGTGGCACAGCTCTTTTTTTAGCCAGCTGGGTGTCACTGCAGGGCAACACCTTGGACACAGGAGAAAGAAGAATCTTTTAACCAGCAGAAAGGAGAGAATGTGAGTCCTGAGAGGAGGAATACAAGGTGGGGTCAGGTGCTGGTAGGCACTGCACAAAGAGCTAAAATACCTGCTTCAATCTGTAGGAAAATTATTACAGTCCATAGACTTCCACAGATTAAATTTATTTGTGTGTTGAAAGCTGCTGAAAGAATGTTTTTCTGCTGTAAGAAACAGTGGCCAGGCTGTCACTTATGCTTGGGAAGAATGAGGAAGGTCTGTAGACCCCTCTTAAACTTCCCCTAAATGAGGGTTTTTCCTGCTGGAAAATGCCTCAAAAGTCTTTAAAATCCCCCTTAAAAGTCTTACATGGTGTGCAGTGTGCTGTGGATCCACAGGCAAAGTCCAGTAGCTTCTGCTCTGCTTGTATTCCAGTCTTACCTCCTGTCTCAGACTAAATTTTGGGATGATTTTTCTCTTTTTAATATCTTTTGATTTTATGTGACTTTATATAGCAGGTACCATGAATCAGGGCTCCTAGTCCTAATACACAATACCCAGGATATCCTTAAACTGAAATTTTTTGTCCTTTCAGACTGTCTTTCTTCTATTGATTTACTCTTACAGTAGCTGTCTTTTTTTATTGGTTTGGTTTTTTTAGTATTGGACTTGAGAATACTCAACATCTGCAAATATTTACTCTGAGCTCTTAGTGTATTATTGAACTATTTTTGTCACTTAGTTACTCATAACCTCCCCAGGCAGGTTTGTGGGATTTTTGTGGGAAAATGCTGTATTGCTATAATCTTCTATCCAGCAGAGAGATCTGGATTGTGTTGAATGTGTTTACTCAGAGTTTGTTGTAAGCATAAGTTTTGTTTAAAATGCAGAGACAGTTTCTTCTCCTGCTTGCCCTGTTCTGTAGGAAGAACATGTAGTTATCCTGTCAGAAATACAGGTCAGGGATTTGTTAAACTTGACTAAATGTCAGTCTGAATCCCAAAGTGCTCAGTCAGGTGAAAAATCTCATTTAAATCTTTACTCACGGATTTGGCATCTTAGTGGATTCCTGTTGAGCATGCTTAGAGGTGATATTTTTCACCCACTTGTTGAAAATCCTAATGTTGTTCACTCTATTTCACAGGTAATCCTCAGTCACAACACATTAGAATTTATGTAAAACCCAATTTCTTTGGTAGAATTTATTGTAACCTGCATAAATAGGAGAGTTTGTCGTTAATTTCATTGCAGTTTGATGAGAGTGTGGTTGTTGTGTTCCACATGGTGAAAATCCAAAGCCTTTTGGGTTTGCTTTTCAAAGAAAGAGAGAGAGGTAAATAGGGTTTTTTGCTAGACCAAAGTAAGAAAATTTCAGTCCTTCAGGAAATTTTGGACAGTTTTTGCAAATAATGAAGAAGAGCAACAAAAATGCAGTTGGAAGTGGTGGTCAGCTGTGGGTAATGGTCTTTATTAATTTATAAAGTCTTGGAGCACCAGGTCATTTGTCTCACTGTGGATATTAATGAAGGAGTGTGTAAGGATTTGGGCAGCCACAAGGGGGAACATGGTCAGCAGGAACTTCTGAAATATCTTGGCTCTAATCTGCAGTTTACACCCTTCTGACCTGCCCAAGTGTACTGTGGTTATTCCTCATACAGAATCTGGTAACAGAGCTCAGAACACAACCTGGTGTGTTTTAATGTGACACTTCTGTTTAACAACCAAATTTTGTTCTTCAGGGGGATGCACTTATATTGGTAATCAATGGGGTTGTCTTAATTAATGTGAAACAGTTGTATATATTAATTATATATGAAGGTAAGTCTAAATATTCTGGTCTCCTGGGTTACCCTTTCTGCCAGTGGAGAACACTGTATGCTTCACCACTTACAGATCTTGAAAATAGTTTTGTAAATATATATTATTTACGTGTAATTTCTGAACAGTTACTAAGTAGTCCTTGCAGGTATTTTTGGGAGCTCAGTGAATTGCTGCTTCATAAAAAGGTTAATCCAACCTCAGGGCTCTGGTGGCTCTTTTATTGTGCAGTTAAAAAAATCCCACAGCAAACAACAAGCCAATATTCTGATAACTGTAGTTCCTCTGTGTAATTACATTTAGCCGATAAATCAATAACCTCCAAATTATCAGCTTAAAGTAAAAGTGCCTTTTGCCAATAATCCTTGTGTTTTTTGTCTCTTTGGTTTGTTCCCCATCCCATTGCTCAAACCCCAAAGGTGATTTTGAAGGATGTGGATTCCCTGCTTTACGTGGACACTGATGTGCTGTTCCTGAGGCCCATTGATGACATCTGGCAGCTGCTGAGGGAGTTCAACTCCACCCAGCTGGCTGCCATGGCCCCCGAGCACGAGATCCCCAAGATTGGCTGGTACAGCCGCTTCGCCCGGCACCCCTTTTACGGCACCACCGGCCTCAACTCCGGCGTGATGCTGATGAACCTGACACGGATCCGCAGCGCTCAGTTCAAGGTGAGAGCTGTGGTAATGCACCCCACACACCCAGCAAATGTTTCCACATAGGGAAAGTTTAAGGCTCACCTCTTAAGGTAAAGAATCCAGAAGGTTTGATACCTTTCTGAGAAGGATGGGCTCAGGGCCAAGAGAGAAGCATCTATTGGACTTTGTCACTATTCTTCAAACCCTGTATCTCTCTCTAATGGCTGCAAGCCAAGTTGTCCCTCCTAAAGCAATCAGTATCTAAGAAAGAGCACAAAAGGAAGTAAAGGCATTTCGAGGTGTGGTAGCAAGGTGTCTGAGATTTCTCAGACTCCTGTGCACAGCTTATTATTTGTTTTCTGCAACATTTTGTTATTTTTTCCTTATTAAACCTTTTGATTTACAAACCACCTTCAAGAAGCAGTCTTGCTAATTGTTATAGCCATTTTTCTACAGGCTGGCCCTCAGTGTGAGGCAAACCCACAGAGAACAAATGCAGCTGTTGCAGAAACTCAGAGTTCGTGTATTTGTCACATTGTGGAAAGCTCAGTGTAAAATTGCATAAAGTTCGTAATACAGAGAGTCAGAGAAATACAGAATATTATAATTGGGTACTAAAAGCTGTTGTGAACATGATTATTAAAATAAATGAAGCTTCCTCAGGGCTGTAGCAGTGAGAACTTGCAGCTGAAGCAGTCTGGTAGCAGTGTTAAAAATGGCTTCCCCAACTTGTTACATTTCCCTGAAAAGATTCATGGAAGAAAAAAACTCAGAGATCTTCACTGCAGTCGCGGTGTGGTTTTTAAAATTGGAAAGCTTGATGTGAACACCCAGAGAACTTGGTGATTTTTGCATCTGTTGTGAATAGACTTTTGCATCCTGCTGCAGATAAGTGACTCTGTGAACTGGTGTAAGTGAGAAGGGAACATTTTCATGACAGATCTGTGTCTTTGAGCACATATTCTGTAATCACTAAAACCTTCCTTACCCCAAGTGGTACCTCAGGCAGTACCAGGGGTTTTCCTGCACTGTTAAGGAACAGCTGCAGAAAAAAACCCCAAACATTCCTCTTACTACAATAATTCCCAGGGAAGATAGTCTTTAGTCAGTAATTTTTCTTGCTTTTATATCTTGGTTTTCACCTTGTCCCTGCACTTTTTCCCCCATTTTCACTTTTTTCCCCTCATGTTACTTGGAATAGGAAGATAGTGAATAGCAGGAGCTGACATCAGAGCTGGGCCCAGGGGACTTTGTTTTCCTGTTTAGATAAACACAGTGAGTTCTGCTGTTACAGCCCTGTCCAGGTCTAATGTTTCCTGCCAGTTTTTTGTTTTTCACCTGGGTATCCAACATTGCTTAACAGAACTTAGAGATTTGTGTGTGCCCACTCTGAGTCAGATACCACAGCACTGATCATGATATTAACCCCTTGTTTCTGTTTTCCTGCCTTGCAGAACAGCTTGATACCAGGTGGCTTGACTTGGGAGGAAATGTTATATCCATTGTACCAAAAGTACAAAAATTACATCACGTGGGGAGACCAGGATTTGCTAAATATCATTTTCTACTTTAACCCAGGTAAGGAATGATTCTCAGAGTCATCATTATCTGAGTTGAGAAAACACCTTGAGCTTGATTTTTTTTTTTTTAAACTGCTATTTATTATTTATAATATGTATAAATACTCTGGTATGGAGTTACTGTGTAACTGCATCCTCAAAGGATTTATAACCTGTGAAAATATTTCTGACATTGCTGCAGGTAATGGGGCTTGGACTTGTTCATTGAATATGTAAATCTGTTTTCTGGAGATTTGAGAAAATAATGAGGTATAAAATTAATGAAGTGAAGGGATGAAGTTTGTGTCGTGTGTGTGCTTCAGGGTGTAGCTGCAAAAATGTTTTTGTTTCAGATATTTATCTGAATGTGAAAGTGCCACACTTTCTGCAAAGCTAAGCCCCATTTTTCTGAAATTCAGCTGACTTGTGATACTTATTTGCTTAAGTAACAAGCTAATATAGACAGAAAGTGGATACAGCCATTGGAATATCTCATCTAAAGCAGCTTCCAGCCTCTGAGCTGAGTGACCTGGCCTCAGCAGGCACCAGATGATGTCATCGATGTCCTGCTGGTGAGAAATGCAGAGATTTAAACACTGGAGCATAGCACACACTTCCCAGAGAAGCTGAGAACCTTATTTCATGCTTCTAACTGGATGCTGAGTATCCATCCCTACTGCTTCTCCTGGTTTCCTGTGACCTTGTCACCTCCAGTGATCATATGAATAAAACAAATTTGGAATTATCTTTATTTTTTCTGCTCCCTTTTCTTTGTCTGTAAGGAGTCACAGGGTAGGTAATTGGATATACCCAAATCCAGGCAAACTGCTGCAGTGAGGAGAAGCAAAGCAAAAAGCAAACATCTGTTTATTACAGACAGATGTCAAACATCAGTGTTGCTGACACCCTAGATTACCCCCAGTCCTAGGGAAAAATAGAGTGGCAATACATTTCCAAAAAGAAACGAATATATATATGGGAGTGTGGTCTCCTGGAGAAAGAAAACCATGGAGCCAGATTAATTGTGAAGTCAGATACAAGCTGTTCACTGGGGTGTGCAGAAAAAACAAAGGTACCAAAAATACTTCAATATTGTGATGAGTATTCTCTACAAAAGCCACATGTGGGGACTCCTCTGCACCACAGTCTGTCCTTTCCTTGGAACTAGTAAAGAACTTTTTATGAATTGCATAATATCAGGCTCCTCAAGAAAAGAAACCAAAAGAACTGAATACAATTAACACAGACAACTGGGCTTTTTGGGGGTTTAAGCTCTGGGTTGTTGAGACTGCCTGGGGAGAGAATTGGCCGAGACTGCTGCAGGTGCCTTTTTTATAAATGTGGGATAAAACCACAGAGAGCTCTGTTACCCAGGCCTGAGGAGCTGCTCCCTTTGCCCTTCTCCAAAGACTGCTGTCCCTTTCTGGAGAACTCTGCTCGAGAGGCCTTAAGGGAAGAAAAGTTCAGAAAGTTTTTCTCCTGCTTTTCAAGAACCACACGGGACCAGCTGCAAGCTTCCCAGGAATATTGGAAAGGCCAAGGGAAGAATTCAATCTTCAGTGCTTCTGCCATGCCCTGCTGGCACCAGCCCTGATTCATTGTTCCCCAGGGCCAGGCAGAAAGGTTGCAGGGACTGGAGTGATTTATGACAAGCAGATTGCAAGCACTGTGTGCACAGAGTTTAAAAAAAAAAATCACCAGGAGAAAGGGAGTTATGAGCCTTTGTGAGAAATTAGGCTCATCTCTAAATAACCTAGACCTGCAAAATGAATGGATGTTGGCTCTTTGGAGGGCTGTGGATAAAATACACCAGCCCTTATGCTTTGCTGTGTAACAAATTGCCATAGCCTTTGTGACAGCTTCAGCAGCAAACACTGGATACGCTTTGCAAGTTTTCCCATGCTGGCTCCAGGAGGAGTCCGGATTTTTTATAACCCTCAGTGCTCTGTGTGCTTCCCCTGTGGTTCCTGTCACTCCAAAAACTCCTTGCTATGGCAGAGGGCGATGGACAGTGCCACCTGCTGTGTGCTCTCTGGTTTGATCCTTCCACTTCAGCTTTCTAAAGGGCTCCCTTGGGTTGTGCTCGGTCCCAGGTTTTGTGTTCTCCTGTCTGTTCAGGACCAACATGGGGAGTGTAGTCACCCACGAGGGAGGGAAATGTCTCTATCGGGGTTACTTGCAAAAGATATAACTGAATATTCCCCGATCATCAATGCCAGGCTGGTTTAAATTTGTTGTAGCTCTTGTCTGACATGTCTCTCCTCCTTCCCTGTGCCCTGGTGCCGTGGGCAGAGTGTCTGTACGTGTTCCCCTGCCAGTGGAACTACCGGCCTGACCACTGCATGTACGGCAGCAACTGCCGGGGCGCGGAGCAGGAGGGCGTCTCCATCCTGCACGGCAACAGAGGCGTCTACCACGATGACAAGCAGCCCACCTTCAAGGCCCTCTACGAGGTGATCCGGGATGTAAGTGCTGCCTCCACAGCCTCTCTTTGTGTCCCAGGGTGGATTCCTGCTTCACTCCTGCCCTGCCAGCCATCAGCTGCGTGGTTGTGTTTGTGTAAAACCCACCAGACACAAATGAACGTGGTTGTTTTGGCCTCTCGTGTGTTTGAGGTGGTTTAAACATTTCACCTTCGTGTTATGGTAATCAGAAAGGCTGATAAATTGCTTTTCTATAATGCTGAAGGTAGAAAAAAGGTGCTGGAGTGGAGTTTCTCATGCTGGGGCTACAGCTCTGGTCCGTAAAATCCCAGAGAAAGCTTGTCCTCCTTGAACACCTCAAGCCTCCAGGCACAGGGAGGGCAGAAGCTTGTCCAGAGACACAGCTGTGTCCACTTGGGATGCTGTGTGTTTACAGCTCTGCTTGCCAAAGCTCCTGTCCCCTTTCATTAATAAAATTCCTGACAGTGCACACTCTCAGGCAGGTAGGGTGTGAAGTGATGGGTTGGTGATGGAGGTGAGGGACAAGACATTCCCCACCTATGGAAGGTTTTCTCTTACAGATTTCATAACTAGTGAAAAACTAAAAACTCTCTTTTTTTTTCTTTTCCTTAGTTTCCATTTGAAGACAATCTCTTCCAGTCCTTGTACTACCCTCTGCAATCGAAATTTCTGGATACAGTGCACACTTTATGTGGGAGAATTCCACAAGTATTTTTGAAGCAAATTGAGAAAACCATGAAGAAGGTGTATGAAAACCGTGTCATTGTGTACTTGGGAGCCAACCACAGATATTAACTGTAGCTCTCTTCTTACACAGAAGTTTTAAGTCTTGTACTCCATTTCATGAAGGATGTAAAGGAAGAATATGAACTCTTTTATGAAACTCAGAATTAAAATACTTCTTTTTCCAAATTTTTAATAACCTTTGAAATTACAAAACGCAGGAAATCCTAGAAGCCTACTGAGATTGTTGCTGAAAACAGCAAGGAGAACAAACAAGGAGAATCCTTTCTTTGTGGAGTACAGTTGTGGCCTGCCTCCCCAGTCCCTTACAGTTTCAGAATGTATTCTCTGGCTTGGTAATGTGAATTTCATTAGGCACAGTCCAAGACTATTGTCAGTAAAGGGTACAAACCCAGGTACTGTTGATCCATTTTCCTGTTTAAGTGCTATTCCCTGCACAGTAACAGCACCATTCCACTGCCAGACAATTTTCCATCCCTGCCTTGGGAGAGGGACAGTTCTGACTCCCCTCTCCTGCATGGAAATAGGTTTCTGCCTGGCACTTCCATTTCTGGGATCACAGAACCACAGAATTCTAGAATGGTTTGGGTTGGAAGGGACCATCATGGATATCTTGTTCCACACCCTGCTATGGGCAGGGACACCTTCCACTAGACCAGGTTACTCCAGCCCTGTCTAACCGGGCCTTGAACACTTCCAGGGGTGGGGAAGTTGAGGTCTTTATGCTGGGATCATAATGAATAGCCTCAAAGTGAAAGAGGATACAAAATGGCTTTGATGTTTATTTAAAATACTTAATTTAGCTTAAAGTGCCAAAGCATGATCATCATCTCGTGATATGCACAAAGAGCTTATTTAAATTGCAGTAGCTGAAAGGTGCCTGGGACCATTCCCTGGGGAACTGGAGGTGAGGACACTCCTACAGAGCAGCGAGCCAAGAGCAGATTCACTCCTGAAGAGCAGTGATCCAGGAGCAGACTCCCAGAGGGCATTTTCTAGGTGCAAGCCCCAAGGGTGTGTGTAGGAGTGCTTCAAGGAAGCAGCAGAGAAAATTATCTTACTTTTCAAGTCTGTTCAGCCATGACTCGGAACTGCTCACTTTTGTATCTAACAGGCAAAGTAGGAGTGGGGTGAGCAGGGTGAGATAATGAAGCCTTCCCCTAATGAGAGGGAAACTGGCACAGATGGGGTATCCTGTATATGTATCATACATTTGTTAGAGAGATGTGGTTGAGGACTGTGGGTGAGGGAAAGGATGTGTTCCCAAATAGGATTAAAATAGGATTTCTGAGGAATTGCATTTCTGGGCTTTCTCCCCTATCCAGTCAGGACTAATGCAGAGTTTCATAAGAAAACAGACTCCAGGAGTCTCCCTTTTATCTTGCACATTTTTCTCTCCTTGTGTGGCAGCTCCTGAGAGGAGGGAAAACATGAGTTTGGTGCCATCCCAGGCTGCCAGGTAAGAGCCTGTGCAAGGGATGGAGTTCCAAGAAGCTTTTCCCAAGCTCTGGAGTGTGAGAGTGTCTGTGACACAGCCTGGCAGAGAGCAGGGAGCTGAGCAGGGGAGTGGTGAGACAGGCACTTGGAGTAAGGGACAGTGGAACTGCCAAACCTCACAGCATGACAGAAACAGAAACCTTGTTTGCACCTCTGCTGCAAATGGAAATCACAGTTTGATTAAGTAATGTGTTCTGACTCCAGCCCTTATCTCCCAGTGTTTGCCACTGGAGTGTAAATTGACATCTGAAGGACAGAGGCAGCTCGACTGTTGTGATTGAAAGCCTGGGAGCCAGAAAGTCATTTAAACTTGAGCAGAGATGCCTTTCCAACTTGCCTTAGGATTTTCTGTTTCAGCTGAAGTTTCAGTTGCCAATTTAAACAAGAGTACACTACTTTCTACTTACTGAGAGAAGTTTGAAATGTAACCCAAACGAGCATGGAAGATTTCAGAACCAGAAGACAAAGAAAAGAAGGTAAAGCCGCTGATTTTAAAAGTTTAAAATAATATATGACAGGTAAACCTTTAGGCCAGCAGTTCTGAGAGCTTGTATAAAGTATTAGTATTAGCTTGCTTTTGGTCTTTATTTTCAAGTATCAGGGTAAGGCTGACGCAGGTCTAACGAGGCTGGTGGAGCTGCACGCTGGGCAGGCCAAATTCCTGATTTCCATGGTGTCTCCAAGCCACAGAAAGCTGCAGAGCAGAGTTTTGCTGCTCAGACAGTTGCAGCCCCAGTGCTGAGGCTCTGGAGTTTCAGAGGCTGTGGTTGTGTAAGCTGTGATTCAGCAGAACCCTGCAACTACGGGCACATTCAAATGAAGGAGTGGAATTCATTACAAAACAAAGGCATTATTGCATATGAACTGATTAGAGATTAAAGCAGTGCTTTTTATGTTCACAGGAGGTGCTGCATTTTGTTTAGGAAGAACTGAGTTATGTTCTCAACAGCTATTAAATATATGAAGTATTTGCTTTAACATGAAGACTCTTGTTAATGTAATATCAGCTGGCAGGAAGAATGGGGGAGGTTCCCCCCTGCTGGGCTTTTTCTGAGGAAAAAAGCAATAATTTGAGCTCTCCAAAGTGTTTTAAAACAATTATGTAACTTTGATTTTTGTTGTTGTTAGAATTCTTAATTTATATTTCACTACAGCTTCCAAAACCATGTTATATTTTAGTTTTAACAGTAGTTGATTATAATATTCATCTTACTTTGAAACCAGTTTTAATTCATTTTGTATTTCATACTTGTGGCTAATTCCATGTTAATTAGCCTTCATTTATCTTAATAATGGGATGTGTAAATACTTACAAAGACTTTATGTCCTCATTTCCCCTTCCTCTCCAGTGTTTTAGTTAATTTCCAGTGGTATAATGGATAGAGCTCACCAGCATTTTGCTTACAGGGGAAACTGGAAACTGCTCAGTGTGTGTGTGTGCGCAGCACGACCCTGTGTGTAAAAAATGTCCCTTTTCTCTGTCACTGAATTGCTTGTGGATTTTTCTTTGACAAGTGCACTGATTGTTACAGCTCCCAAGGAGGCTGAGCAGTGCATTTCTGGGTTGAGGACCATCCTTTGGCTTACAATACAAATAAATGAAATTTTCTACAAGCTCTGTAATTTGCTAGCTTTCTTTTAAATACAAGATTTTGTGCTGCTCTGGTTGGGATAGAGTTTTGTAGGTGTGATGTTATAGTGTGTGTACACAGGGTTTGACAGCAGGGAACACAGATAAATGTTCCTCTTTTACAGTTTTACTGTAGTCAAGAGTCTGATATTGGATATAAAGAGACAAACACATTTAACTTCCCCCAAAGTGCTCGTGTGTCATGCTGCAGCTCCAGTTGTGTTACGGTGAGCATAGATCAAAACCTTCTCTCAAAGGAAACTGGAGTTTTATCTTTTATTCTTTATTGTTTCTCCATTATGTTTTACTCCTAGGAGGTCATTTAGCATCATTTCCTCTCCCTCCTTGTATGCATTTTTGGACATTCTTGTATGGTCAGTGCTGTGCTGTCCTGGCTTGTGACATCTCTGTGTGACAGAAGCTCCTGGTGCTGACACTGTTCCCAGCTGGGTGATGTGCTGGGCTCAGCCTCAGCTCTCTGAAGTCAAGATAAGAATAAAGCTGTCATTGACATGGAGGGGCAGAGATGGGCCAGCTGTAAAACACCAGCCTGTGTGAGTTCAGGGAAGGCTGTGAGTGTGTGGGGTGTGTTACACGCTCACAGTCACACTGCTCGGTGATCCAAAGGTTTTCACTGGCAAACGTGGCTCCAACCAGGATTGCTGTGGGGAGAAGAGAAATTTCCCAAGCCGGGAATAAAGCACAACTAACTGAACAAAATAAATCTTGCCACTTTATCAACTGTCAGAGAATCTTCTTCTCTCCATCAGGTACAATAAAATGTGATGGTAGGAAATCATGAGCACCCCTCCAGAGGTGAGATGGGACAGTCACCAGGATTGTCCCTGCAGAGGGTGGAAACATTCCCCCACCTGTCTGGGGCAAGTGCTTGTGTGTGCTGGGATCAGCCCTGGCATGAGGTAATTAATTGCTATCTGAGCAATGTTGGGAAATTTTGCTTTCATTCAGGATCAGAATACAAACCAAACTGTCAACACTTCCTTTGAAATGAAAATGGAGACAAAACACCAAAATGAGACTCGGCATTGAAGATGAACAAAGCACTTTGTTAATTTTTTTTTTTTTTTGAGGCAAAATATTTTGATTTGACTTTCACATTTCAGTAAATGTACCTTAATTGTTGCTGTTACTTTGTAAAAACTACACTACAGCCCAAAGTATGTATGTATAGTTTTGGTAATTAATACTGAAATAATGATGCAGAAATGACACAACTCTTCATTTTAAAGACCTGTTCTTGTAGAAGTATCTTTTCCTGAATCCTCCTGAAAACGTTAATTCCCTCCTGTGAGGGTTAGAACTGTGCACAACAGGTGCCTTCTCAGGGTTCACACCTACAAGGAAACATCTTCTTCCCTCTGCACTTCCAAAGGGCACCATGGTTCCTCACACCCGAGGCTCCAGGTGAGAAAACAAGGCTGGGTTTAGTCTTGACTGATCCCATAGTTTGTGCAGTGATGTCAGGAAGCTCCCCTCCCAGGGATTTACTTGAAGGAAGGTGTGAAATACAGCTTGGAAAGAAAACTGGCCAGTTTGCCACGGGCTCTTGGATTAATAGGAGACAATCTGTGGGGACTTGCTGGGGTCAGTGGCTGAGTCAGGTAAAGCCTGGAATGTTTGTCACATCTGACTATTCCATGGGGGTTTTTTTATCTCCTGTGGGTAATCTTTCAAAGGAAAGACCAGCTCCCACAAATATAATTTTTCTGTTTTCAGCCTCTTTTTTTAAGGCACTGTGTGTGAGCTGTTCTCGTCTTTCAATACTCCCAAGTCTTCCAGATTTTTTAAAAGCACAATAAAGATTTTTAGTCATTTTCTCAGAGGAGAAACATAATTTGTCTCGAGGTGGCTGTGATATACTTCAAAGAAAAAATAAACAACTTTCCTTCTTTGGATGCTTCAGAGATCCATGATTTTTAGTGTCAAGTTATGTACCATACTCAGGTTTCTGCAGCTATAAATTTAAACAAACCAAACAAAATCTCTGTGCTCCTTTTGTAAATCCTTTGATGTGTATCGATGTACAATATTTTCTGAAGACCTAAGTGGGTCTTGAAATATAAGGTTGGTCTAATTTTCTTATTGTTCTCACTGGATTCTGATGCATCTCCCTTGCTTGAATGCAGTATTGAACTGCCACGGATTGTTTCAAAGCACAACAATCAATTTTGGTTCAAACTGGGTGGAAATACCTTACAAATTGCTGTCACACATCAGCGGAGGGAAACTGCTTTAAGTCAAACTGGGTCAGGGATCTCTAGATACCTAATCTAAGCTTCATTACTAAGAGCAGAAGTAGCTGCTGGTTTTATACCACAAATAATTTTAATTATTGATCCATGCCCAGGGGTTGGACAGCCTATAACTCTCAAAAAGTATGTTTTTAAATCTAAAACGTAAATCTTAACAAGGCTTTGTGTAAGTTTAGTGCAAGAAAAAAGAACAGCCTGGATTGTAAAACAGTTTGTCATTGTTCTTTAGTTAGATGTTTAAACCACCACATCTTCCCCAACAAGGTGATTATTCTTATTATTGGTCTCAGTGAATACTCTACAAGCAGGCTGGGAACTGACACAAAATGAAATCATCCTGCGTACATTTTTTTATTACAAGGTGTGTCGAATACCTTACAAGGAGTAATTATCATTTATGTTTCATTAATGAAGAAGCTCAGGTGTGATTGCCTCACCCGTTTGCCTGAGATCACACAACAAACCGGTGATGAAACTACCTACAACAAGCTTTTTGTGTTGTAGGATTACGTTTAAATGTTAGAGATTTGAAAATGGAATGAAAAGGGGGTTTGCTGTGAACTGAAATCTTTTGCAGTTAAGTTAGCAGAGGGAGGCTGGGCTGGAGACTCTGATCTGCTCCTTGCCTCAGCCCGGGGCTTGGCCGGGAGGGAGTGATGGCTCTGCCAGGGCTTCACATCCTCTGCTCAGAGCCAAGTGCTGGCACAGGATGGGCGAGGGGATCATCCCAGGAGCACAGGGAACGTGTCCCAGGCGGGAGAGGCGAGAAGAGAGTCTCCTGGAGGAGGCTGAGGGGAGACATCACCGGCATCTTCAACATACTCATGAGGGGAAGCGGAGGGGGCCAGTGGCGATCTCTTCCCTCTAGTGACCGGTGACAGGACTCGAGGGGGTGGCATGAAGCTGTCGGGGAGGTTTGGGCGGAATATTAAAAGATTCGTCCCGCAGGAGGGTGGTGGGGCACTGAGCAGGCTCCACAGGGAATGGTCAGGGCCTCAAGACTGCCCGAGCTCCAGGAGCATTTGGACAACGCTCTCAGGGATACACAGGGTGGGATTGTTGGGGTGTCTGTGCAGGGCCAGGAGCTGGACTGGATGCTGGGCCCCTTCCAACTGGGGATCTTCTTGAGAATAAAAAGGCACGTCCTTGCACAAACAGGGACCTGGGGTGGGCGGGGGGAGCGCGGTCATTCTCAGCTTGAAAGCGGGGAGGGACGAACAAAAGCTCTGTGAGGGGCCGGGGCGTGAAGGGGGGAAGGCTCTGATTCCCTCCGCCGAGGATCTGCATGGCGGGGCCGGCATGAGGAGGAGGATAACCCGCGGCCAGAAGCGAAGACCTGAGCCTCCCTCAGACCGTCCGTGCAGGTCAGTCGGGAGAACACTGCGGCCGAGCCTTTCCCTGTGACTGAACCCTTTCCTATGGCCGAGCCTTTCCCGCCGCCTTTCCGCCCCTCCCTCACGGCGGCCCGGCCACGCCCCCTCACGCGGGCCCGCCATTAACCCCGCCCCCTCCCGCGGGCCCGCCCATTGGCCCCGCCCATTGGCCCCGCCCCCGGCAGGCGGGGCCGCGGGGCCGCGCACGGGCACGGCGCGGGCGCCATGTTGGAGCGTCGCTGAGCGCGGGGTCTCGCTGTGAGCGCGGCCCGGTCTGCGCGGGACTGGGGCGGGGGAGCCGCGCCGAGCCGCGGGGGAATCGCCCGGGCGGATCATGGACGTCGAGAGGCTGCAGGAGGCGCTGAAAGGTGGTGGCGAGGCTGGCGGCGGGGGGTGGGCGAGCGAGCGGTGTCGCCGCGCCGAGGGGAAGACCGAGGTCCCTCAGCCCCGGCGGGGGGAGCGCCCCTCGCTGAGGGTGACGGGGCCCCGCGCTGCGGGGAGGGGGCGGCTCGTTATGGGGGGTCCCGCAGGGTGGGGACAGCCCGGGGGTGGTTGTGGGAAGGGGAGGGCAGAGCCCCCGATCTCCCCACCCAACGACCCTTGGGGCTGCGTGAGGGGGGATCAGTCAGTGACTCTGGGCTCTCCCCGCTCTGGCCGCCCCTTCCCCCCATCCCGGCCCCTTCCCCCGCATCCCGGCCCAGCCCGGACCTGTCCCCTTCTCCCTCCCCAGCCCTCTCTGTTCCGGGCTCGGCTTGACGAAATCGGCCTCTTTACTGCGCCGTAGCTGCTCAGAAGAAGTTGCAAATCAACTTTTGCCACTCTGGTGCGTGCGGTTTCTCCACAGGAAAAATAATAAGTGTTTCCCAGGGCTGGGGAGCTGGTGGAGTTCATGGGAACAGCCGGAGCATTGTGAGAGCTCAACAGTGTTTGTGTGGGAGCTGTACTGATAGGTGAAGCAAATCGCTAATTATTGTGAATTTTTTGTTCTGTCCCGTCTTCTTTTACCATTCTTTTTGTGTCGTTCTCATGCCAACAGATTTTGAGAAGAGAGGAAAGAAGGAAGTGTGTCCAATACTGGATCAGTTTCTTTGTCATGTCGCTAAGACTGGAGAGACGATGTAAGTGTGACTCTTTTCGTGGTCCTCAGTTGTGACTTAAAACAATTCCTGCATTTTACGTCAGTGAGATTTTACCAGGATTCTTTTTTTTGCGTGTAGGTTGCTTCAGTGAGCTCAATAAGCTTTCCTTAGTTCCCACTTAATTTTGTGCGGATTAATTTAGTTTGCTGATACTTTGATCTTAGGAGGGGAGACTTCTCATCCAGGCTTTGCTCTGGCGTGTCTGTCAGGTCTTACTGACCCTGCTCAGCACAATAAAAAAAACCTGTTGCTTTCCCCGGATTTTTTAAGGAGAGATTCAGGTTTTGTAAGCGGCAATTCGAGCTGCTGTTACAATGTGTGCTATACGCTATTGTATAACTCTGTTTGCAGTATCCAATTGTGTTATTTACACAAAGATACCAGTGGCTCGGATTGTTTCTTTCTGTAACCCTCCTGTGGTTGTGTCTGGTGAGGAGGGGACAACCCGGCCGCGCTTTTGCGGGCGAAGCTGCGGGAAGCGCTCCGAGCTCCGCCGTTCCTCGGCCGGTGCGGGAGTTTCCCTCCTGCTGCCCTTCCTGTGCCGCTTTCCCGGCGGTTTCCCGGAGCTTTCCCGGCGGTTTCCCGGAGCTTTCCCGGGCTCCGCGCTCCTTCCCGGGATCGGGGCCGGTGACTTCCTTGGGGATCACTATTTGGCAGGAAGGGGAAAGGCTTCCCCGCCTGCGCTGCCGGAGTGTGGCTCACTTTCTGGCGCCCCGGCTGGCTCCTTGTTTTTGAGGCCTAGTGCCAGACTACGGCTCCAGCAGGGGAGATGTGCTTTTACGAGTGTTTTGTGACCAACCAGCGACCGCACGGCCTTTGTTTGAGTTTCTAGAGTCCCTCCAACTTGTAAGGGCTTTTGTAATTTTTTTTTTTTTTTTTTTTTTTTTTTTTTTTTTTTTGGTAGCTTGCTAGTGCTGCTTGGATTAATGGTTTAGAAAGAAAAACAAGTTCTGAAATGTACTTTGCTCTTTGAATAGAAGGCTCATGCTCAGCAGACATACACAGCTGTAATGCTTAATATTTTGGTTTAGTGCTTGTTATACAGAAAAAACCACACCATAGTAAGCTCATACTAAAATATGTTTAAAATATTTTTCCCATTTTGAGATGTTTCTTCAGGTTGTTTTTATTGTTTCTGCCACTATCACGTATATTTCAAAGTAATTTTTAAAAAGTGGTTCTACAGGGGCAAGTTCTTGGGAACATTATTTCCTCTCTGATGTTATTTTCATTTAGGAAATCTAGGCTTATTTTTGTATTATTTTTATTTTATTTTTACAAACTTAAACCTGAACTAGGATCTGTCATCTGATACACAGATCCTGCCTTCTGTTTTCTAGTTTTTTTTTTTTTTTTTTTTTAATGTCTGTATCTCTTTTCAGCCTTCTTGAACCTTTCAATTTCATTAAATTTTTGGGAGTTTTTTTAAGTGTTGGATGTGAACATCAGAAATGTCTAATATAATCTGGAGATAGGCATGGAAATACTGTTTTATAATATTAAATTTGCTTCATATTATCTACCAAAGTCTGTTCATGTTTGTTCATCAAACATGCTTGTGTGTTCACTGAGGTGTTATATATCAAAATATCAGGGAAGAAATGAATAAAAATTAAAATCTCCCTGGAATCACTCATATGAAGATTGATAATGTCCTTTTAAGAACTTCATGTATTTTTAAGCTGGTACATCTTGACTATTGTACAAGTATTCTGGAATAGACAAACCTACAAAATTCCAACAAATTAAATTTTCTCTAGATAGTCTTTATTTTCATCCATGCAAAAGTAACTTTATGTAATAGAATCTAAACTATTAATAAATAGATACTTTGAAATGAGAAGGTAAAATACTTATTTTCAGTGACATTTGTTAGGATTTTTACGGAGTTCAGAGTATAGTTTAGAAAAAAAAGCAAGCAGCAAGGATGATTTAGTCAGGGGTAATTACACCCATGGTTTGCAGACTTGATTATTGAAAAACAATGGATCTTACTCAGTCACAGCCTGTTCCTTGTGTAACAAACAAAAAGTACTGAGGCAAATCAGGACAAGTGAAATGTGCAATAGTTTTGCTTTCAGTTGTTAGTTCTGGGAGAGTTACATGGTTTTTATGGGGGTTCTGTCAGCTTTTTAGCTTCATCATGAATAGTGATTTTTAAGGGATAAACTGCACTCTGCATCCCGGGGTAAATGGTCTCATCCCCCATACATTACCAGACAGATCTTGGTGATTTAGTCAAATTAATTGGAAAAGGTGGTAATGAAGTAAATTAAAGTGACTTTTTAGCTCACTCCAAGCTTGGTCATGGCACACACAGCTCCTCACAGATGGAAGCTCGGGCTCAGGTGAGGTCTCTGGGCACGTCCCTGCCCGCACTTATTCCAAAGTGTTTATTCATCTCCGGGAGCTGGGAGAAGGTGGGTGCAGGTTTAGCTGAGGCTCTGATCCTCCTGGGGTGTCTCTGGAGCAGCCCCTGGGTCACTGTTCACTGTTGAGCTGCTTCTGCAGCTCCAACCTGGGGCTGGAACTTGTCACAGTCCTGCTCCTTTGGCCAAGCTCAGCCCATTGATCCACGTGTAGCTGGAACTTCCAACTTCAGTGCAACTGGAGAGGTGGTGGAGGAACAAAGGGTGAGAGCTGTGATAAGACTCTTAGTATCTTTATTGTAATTAGAGATCCTTTTCACTTACAAGGGAGGTGTGGAATGAAAACATTGCTAATTTTGGTTCTGTTATCAGTGTGAGCTTAGTCGTGTTATCGGCGCTGTGCAGTAAAATCCTGAGCATACAATGATGTGCATTCACTTCATCTTTTTGAAGTTGAAGTTTTCCTCTTGTGCCAAGTTAACCATTCACTTAATTGTGGGTGAGATGATGGCCTACATTTATAAAAGCCAGTCTAAACTTCCTATATTAGAGGTGACAGAAGGAAAAGCCTGATTGCTTGGCTGCTTGGAAATATTTTTGTTTCTTAACAGTTGCCATGGTAAGACTTAGCCTTAAGTGAAATATAATATAAAATTTGTTGTTCAACCTTTTTTAAAGTTGTCTTGAATCTTAGGAGTTGTTTTTTCCTTTTCAGAGGAGTGACGTACTCTTCAATTAACCAGACTTTTTTTACTGAGATTATAACAGGGAATTTTCTTAGTGAGACCAAGTGCAGTCAGGGAAGTTTGTTATGACCTCCTTGTCTCCAGTTTGTAACAGATCAGTGTGACTTGCCACACTGAGGAAAGTGAAGAGAGAGGAGACTTGTTAGTCCTGGTACTTAACTGTGTCTGAAAGACCTCTAGGAGCAGGATGAGTCTTTGTGCCCTTTTTTTTTTTAATAAGAAATCCACTTGTCTATTTTTTTCTGAAGTAGAAAGAGCTTTAAGGGATGGGGTGGAAGTCAGAGCACTGCAGTACTAAAAGTGAAGTGCAACAGTGAAACTTTTTTTATTGTTTCTGAAGAATTCTTAAAAATAAATATGAGGATCACTTATCAATTGTGATCTTGTGTCCTGTATTTAAAATGTTTTCTCTTACCTCTTAGAAAATTCTCTTGGGTTAAAAGTCACTCTGTCCCTTCAATAGCAAAAATATTTTAAAACCATTTATTTAGGTACTTCACCAAGAAAATCCAATGTGTTGGACTGGAAAGGAAAACTAGATTTTTCTAAAGTGGAAAATAAAACCTAGAAAACTAAAACAATCAAAAATTTTATGTTGGTTTTTATGCATTTCCCCCACTCCTGCCCTGGGGCAGGGAACCTATAAAGTGCAGTTTTAATGGCTTACTGTAGTGGAAAGTATAATGCAGAAACTTACTGACAGTGAAGGAATCCAGAAAGTAATGAAGGACCAAAATGTGGAGCAATGCAGTTCATGGGCAGAAGTGATTAATTGTAAAATCCTTCCAGGCCTGAGCAGAGAACACAGCCCAGGATGTGATGCAGCTACACCAGTTCCTCCCCTTAGTGCAGCCATTAAAATACATTCTGCTTTTATTTCTTCCTGTAGTGAAATTCTTTTGGAAACTCTGAAATATTAATTTGAACCTCATTTGAACCTGAAAACAGAAGTTGTTTCTTCACATGTTTCCTTGAGGGCCAATGTCAGTGGGTTTTGCAGAGTTTCGTGAGTCAAGTTTAATTTGTGTGATTGTAGAGCAGATCTGGACATCAGTGCTACCATCATAGAATAGTTGGAAGTGACTTCTGGAGGTGATGCAGGCAGACCCTGTGCTCAAGGGGAGCTAATTCCAAAGTTAAATAAAATTGATCAGGACTTTGTGCAGCATTGCTGAGAATCCCCAGTCATGGCAATTCCACAGCCTCAGTTTGGTTCCCTGTTTCACTGTGTAACCACATGCACTGGGAAGAAATTTCCCTTGGGGCATCCTGGGCCCAGAGCTTCTCACCCTGCACTTGTGCATCTCAGACAGGAGCCTGTTTCCATCTCCCTGGCTGCAATCAGCCCTTCACTGGTGGAAGGCAGAGCTGGGCTCCAGCAGCAGAGCCTGTTCTGGAGGCAGCTGTGCCTCGGTCACAGCAGAGGCTGCCAGCACAGGGGGTGCCCTGCTGTGGGCTCTGAGCTCCAGCCTTTCCATCTGGGCGTGGCTGGACTTTGGCTCCCTGGCACCAGGGGCACTGCAGAGGAGCCTGATGCTGCTGCACTGGGGCTGCAGCTTTGCCAGGGCAGACTGTGCTGCTGTGCCTTGCTCAGGTTGAGCTACAGCTCAGTTCTGGTCTTCCCTCCTCGGCAGTCAGTCAGGTGGATCAGGGATGATTTGCCTTTGGTGAATTATATAACTGTAAATGTAAGTTACATAACTGCAGCTCCACCAAAGATAATGGCAAAAATACTTTTGACCTTTTGATGCTGTTTCATGTACATTATGTAGCAGTGAACCTTTTTCTTATTATGCTTTTAAGCTTTTTTGTATCAGTTTAACTTTTCTATTAGTTTATTACAGCAGTGAAATAGTTTGTCAGCTGTGGGAGAGCTAAATGAAGATACAGTAGCCATGAACTCCTACAAGAATAAGTTTGCATCTCAGTTCAAGTATTTTAACTATGTACTCTGAACACTTGTATAATATCCTTTCTCTTGTTACAAATGTATAGGTTTTTTTAGCCATATGTCCTCTGGCTTATTTCACATGCTTAAATTTAAATCTATTTTTTCCCCTAAAGTATGTTCTCTGCTTTTATTCAACGAGCAGTTTTCTTGCCTGACATGTGTGTGCTAGCATTTTTTCTGATTTGGAGACAACTTACTTTCTGGAAATCTCAGTGCCTATTTGGGGAATGTAATTCCTTATGATTTTTTTAAAACATGAAATAAAACAATTCTCAAGTTTCTGCTGCAATGAGCAGAATCGTATTTTTCTGAAAGAAGTTTCTGTAGGCCTTTGACAGCCTAAGCCTCTTCCATTTCCATGTTCTCAGTAAAGCAAGAGATGTGAGCAAACTTCCTTGCATTGTTGTCCACTATTATTCCTCACTCACTCCATTCCATTCATCATCTGGGAGTAACCCCACTAATTCCCATTCCACTGTTTTCTGTTCCATAATCCCCTGATGTCTCGAGAGGACAGGGATCTTTGGTCAAAAAGCCTGCTGATGTACCTATGTCAACACTAATTTAGCTCTTTTATCTCTATTCTAAACAAAACTTTCTGTATGTGTGAATTGTGTAGCTGTAGTACGTCAGAGCAGTCGGTGGTGATGTCGATGAAATCACTCGCTGCTTTGGGAAACACACTGTTGTAGTGTTTTATTTTAAGTGCTGCTGCTTCATATCTATTGGGAGTGGGGTTTACAGTGTAAAGGTCAGACTTTAACTGCCATTATAAAATGTGTGTGATGAACTGAGTGTAATAAACATTAGTCTCTCTATGGAATACACGTGTAGGGAAAGGCAAAAGGCAAACTCTGATTGCAGCACTGAGGTTTTTGGGGTGATTGGACTGTTTTAATAACAAATGTAACTCTTTGCACTTTCAGATTTGCAGTGTTACTGTGGCTTCCTTCCCTGTTGCTATACACAGTTCATTCCTGTAAGCACATTTCCTGATAATCTTTTTGGCAGCCAGTCCATGGCACTCTGCAGAGAAAACCTCCCCACTCTGTATTCTCTGTAGTTAATGCAGCTGCACGTGTTTCTGATGATCACTTTTATTTGTACTCTGTGATCATTCTCCTCCTCCAGCTCAGTTCTCTGCCCTGCTTGATGGGATTTGTTGTCATCCTCAGGGTTTCTCTTGCTTTGTACCTTCACCTCTCAGTGACGTTGCAGCAGTGGCTGCCTCAGTGTGACCTCTCATATTTTCCAGTGGGCCTCAAATCTCTGTTCTGTGGAGACTGTGCTTGTTAGTATCTCATCTGAAGGACTTTCCCAGGCATTTGGGTATTGTTCACTCCATATTACACTTCTCCTTGGCAAGGATGGTTTTCCATTTTGACTTTGTAATTGGTGAGCCTTGATCCCTCTTCCTGTCCAAAGCTTTTGGAAAAGTTTGTGCCTGATGGTACATAGGGAGAAGGAACAAGGTAATGGTGCACACAGAAGGAGGGATACAAAACAGTCTGGTTGACTTGAGAAAGTGGATTATCAATTTGTGGATCAACCAGACTGATGCTGCTTTTCCACAAAGCTGATACATGTCTGGCAGGTCTCAGCTTTAGAAATAAAACTGTTTGAAGGCAATGACAAGTTTTCCATGATGGCAGTACCTGGTGGTGCTTGGCTTGGAAGTGGCAGGGGAGTGTGGTGATGCACAAACACCCAATGCCTGTGGGTAGGGTGACCTTGTCATCCCAGGCTTAGCTTGTGTCAGCTCAGCTGCCTTGTGGAGAAGGCAACTGGGTGGCTTTTGTTTCTGGTTTTGGAAGGAATCAGTAACAAGTGCAATTTCCCTGATCCCAGTAGTGGTGCTGTGAGACCTGAGTGAGGCCTGTGGGTTTTTGGGCACTGCCTGAGGTGGCAACCACAGGGACTCACTGCAGTAGGGCCAGGAATAGCTGCACAGGGTGCATTTTCCTAATCTGGTTCCCAGCTTTATTGCTTGATACAGTAAACATCTGATCATGTTATCTCAGTGTGGCCTCAGCTCCTGTAACAGTGACAGCTACACTTACCCCAGGAGCTGCAGCATTTCTTGTGTGGATTTGGTTATTCTGGGCAAACCAATGATACCTGAAGCAACACTGGTATCCTGTATTGCTCTCTACTCTGCTATAAGGAAGTTAATTTTTGAATGAAGAATGTTGTAATCTTGTACTTTTTCATTCTGTGGTCAGTTTTTGACTTTAAAATAAAAGAAAATGAAAGGTACTTGTGTTTAGTTTTAGAGATCTGTATTCACAAATATACTTCTTAGAAAGTTTTGGACTGAAATTTTTTTCTGTTCTGTGGGACAGCTGTATTCTGTTAGAGTCAGCTGAATATTTATCAGCAGAGATCAGAATTAGTCCCTTGATGATTACAGATAGTGCTTTAATGTCTTCTTCAGCTGCCTGTTTCCATAACTAAATCTTAATCTTTGTTGTTCCTGGCAAGAGCAGTAGTAATTTGCAAGCAGCAGAGGTGAACACTCACACTACTGAAGTAAATGTAGTTCTAATGTCTGACAGTTTCCCTGGTTCTGGAATGAGCTCGTTGTGCTCCCAAGGAGAGCAAAGGCTGGATTTAAACTGACAGCAATCAGCGAGTGAAAATGGAAAAACACCTCCTGTGCTTGTGGGAAATACCAGTTTTTCCTCCTTTGAACTCTTCAATATATTTTTAATTAAAGTGAAAGGTAACATGAGGTAAAATCCTACTGAAGATAAAATGTGAGAATGTTTAATTTTACATGAGTTATCAGGTGAAAGAGAACAGGACGCTCCCCCAGGACAAGGCTTTGCTGGTGTTTTCCTGACAGGAGCAAACTCTGCAGCAAGGCACAGTGTTCCAGCAAATTCACCCTACTTGCAGCACCTCAGCTTTTAAAATTGATTGCTCATTTAGAAACACTCATAAAGGGTCTAGCACTTGCTTAAGGCTTTGATTTGATGTGAGGTTGAGGCATTTGTCTGCTTCCCAGAAGCATGTGAGAAGCCAGTCTCCACTGGTGTGAGGGGATTTTATTGTGTAAATCTGTTGTCATTGTTTGGAATTTCCCATTTTAATCTGCACTGTGTGGATGGGGAAATAGCAGCAGCGTGCAAAAATCATGACACTGCAATGGATTGCATCAAAATACTGTTAAAATAAAGCATGGGAAATAGAAAACTAAGTTTAAAATACAAAGACTATTTGAACCAAGAATGGAATTAGGTGGGGTATCTTCTTTTATCTGATAAATGAGTGCTGCTGCTTAAAGAAGTGGCTCAGCTCCCTACTAGTCACACCACACATCTCACTCTGCCTTATCTGCAGTGTTGATTTTGTGGTTAGATCAGTGATGTGCCTCACCTCCTAGTGTGTGGGATCACAGGAGTGTTTGGGAGCAGCAGGGCAGGCTTGCCCCTTTTTGGTGTAGACCAAGGACAAGGTGAAGTGTGTGGTGGGCCAGCACAGCCCCCTCCTGCTCTGCACTGAGGTGGGATCCCTGTGGAACTTCTCCCTGTTAGTGGGAGTTCAATGCTGCAGCTTTTCATCCCAGAAATTTTCAGAGATATTTTCTGAAAAAGTTGAAAGCTCACCTGTTTAAGAAGCAATCTGTTTATATCATAAATAATGAAATAGTAATTCCTATATGAAAGCTAACATGTCAAAGGGCAAGAGGTTTGGGGTTTTTCATTTGTTGGTCTGAAAATGCTGGAAATTGTGTTTCACAGGCAGTTCTTAAGGTTTTTAGGTTGTGCACCCCTTCTGTATAACTCTGTGTGTCCAGATATCCTTGTTTATTGCCACTGAAGAGATCTCAAATTTGGGCGTGCTGGGTAAGGCAAGGATTGATACAAAACCGCGGCAAAAAAAGGTGGAGGCAGTAGAACAGAGAAACCCGAGGGAAGAGCTGAGTGTGGCCTCTCATTCTCCCACAGACCTGCAGCCCAAGGGTTTCCTGTGCAGCTGCAGCTCCATTGGCTGCTGGAGAGGATCCCTGGGTGCTGCTCCAGTGCTGGGGCACAGGACGGGCAGGGGGACAGGACAGATGGGGGACAGGATGGGCAGAGGGAACAGGCCGGACAGTCCCAGGCACGGGGACAGGACAGACGCAGGGGACAGGATGGACACAGGGGACAGGCCAGGCAGTCCCAGACAGGGGGACAGGACAGGACAGACATGGGGACAGGCTGGGCTGTCCCATGCAGGGGGGACAGGACAGGACAGACATGGGGACAGGCTGGGCTGTCCCATGCAGGGGGGACAGGACAGGACAGACACAGGGGCAGTCCCGGTCAGGCTCCAGCGCTGCCTCCCCGTTGCTGCTCTTTGCACAGCCTGGAGAAATGGAGCCTTGCTGGGGCCCCTCGTGCCTGGCAGGAGTTCTGTGCTCCCTGGTGGCAGACACGGGCCTTGGATTTGGGCAGGCATATTCCATCTAGTCCTCAGTATTCCTGTTGGATACATCTTGCATCCAGGCTGTGGAAGAGCATGCTGGAAAGTTTGCTGCCTTGCCAGGGGTTTGAATTGGGTATGTGATTGCTGAGAGCACTTCATTTTCTCTGCCTTTTCACTTTCCAAATAGTTCTGGAGATCCCATTGATAGACCAGAATAGAAAAGGAATTCACTTGTTTTGGATGAAACTTTAATTTTGCCTTTCACAGCCTGGGGGAATTACTGTGTCTTAAGAGTATATCTTAATCTCCTAGGGAGCTCTAGAACAAGGCACAAAAGAAAAGAAACAGTTACTAAAGTTGGCAAGTTATTTCACTTCAAAACACCTGTTTCCTACTAGCAGGTCTCTGTGGGAGTGTAATGTAGGTCAGCAAAAATTGGGGGACAAAGGTAATACCAGTGACTCACATCTCTTGCTCCATGTTATGGGATCCCCTCAGAAACTGTCCTCTGGTTCTTTCCTTCTGTGTTCTGAGGACATTAAAATCAGTTTAGCTGGACATAAAGTCCAGCAAACTAGTGCAAACATTAGTTTGCATCCTAAATATACTAATTTGGTGGGGCATTTTTTGTTTGTTTGGGGGTTGTGTTTTTTTTGTTGTTGTTGTTGTTGTTGTTGTTTGTTGATTTGTTTTTGTGGTTTTTTTTTTTTTTTTTTTTTTTTTTTTTTTTTTTTTTTTTTTTTTTCCTGTTTGTCAGAGAGCCAATAGTAGGAGAAGCATGGAGAGGGAAATATTTTCTTTTATTAAAATCTGATACTTCTTTTATAGCCTGTTCAATGAACAGAATCAATAGAAGATCTACTTTGGTTTCATTTTATGTGCTGTGTGGTATTCAGCATCTCTCCAAAACAGATGGCATCCTCTTAAAATTTAAATCAAGTAATTTTTGTAATGAACTTAAACACTGTGAAATCTGAAGACAGACATCCTACCAGGACTCCTGGGACTCTTCATGTTTTAAGTACATAGCTGGGTCTCTGGAAGCTTAACATCTCTTCAATATAATGTTTTTCTTAATTAAACCTGTAATCTGTAAGGCAATTCCAGAAAGATTTATGGAATAATTGCGGTACTTTCATTTCAGGAATTAGCCTCGTTTCAGGCATTCTGAATCCTTCCTCCAGTTCTTCAGTCAATTTTAGGTTTTGTCCTGCTTTGCTTCAGTGGGTCTTACTGGAGTTTGAACTTTAAAATCTTTAGTTTGTCTAAAGTGTATGAGCCATATGCACTCCCTTAGGGTTCTTCTGATGTTTAATGACAGATTTAAAAAGGGAGATGGGTAAATCAGTGTAGTTGTTTTCTGCACTCCTGGAGACTTGGCAGCTCAACCTCCACCTCGTGTCCAAATCGTGTTGGTGTAGGGATGGACTCAGCAAAGCCTTGCAGTGCTGAATATGTGAGAGGGAACCATATAATTTGTTCAACATGGATAGTTTTCCCTTAAAAATAGTCAGGATTTTCACCTTTGTCAGGTCTTGCCCAAACAACTTTGTTAAATGTTTCAGGCTTTTCTCTCTCGTTGACACCTCCCAAAGTGACTATACCAAATGACAAAAGAATCAAGTATAAAAACTTGTCCAGTGGTCAGAAGAAAATATCAGTTAATTTCTGACACACAATAGGGCAAATGTTGAGCTGGTGGTTCTCCTCCTCAATAACCATTGTGGTAAGAGAGAAAGCTGCTTTCACAGTTTCTCCAGGACAAGCGTTTTGCATAAGCAGGAGATAAGGGAATGAGGGGATGTCTTTTACACTCTGGGAATGATATGATTAGATTATTTCCATGTAAAATGCAATTTTGTTTGGATATGCATGTTTGGAAGGATGAATCCTATGCAAATCATGTTAGTAGAGACAAAGTCATTCCTTGCAAGCAACTTTGTGCTACTAATTCTTTGAAATCAAAGCATTGCATCAGATTGCTTGCCCTGCTTTCTGTCTGGGGTGGCCTGTTCCCTGTTCATCAAGTAGAATTGGTGCATTTCTGGACTTGGTTGATGTTGCTTGGCAAATTCTGTTGATCTGTAGTAATGGATTAGTTCCAAGAGCAAATCGTGTAGTTCAAGTCCAGGTGTGAAATAGATTGATTGCTTTTGTTAGAGATCAGAGCTGTTTAGGATTGTGTTCTTTGTTAGATTGTGTCTAAATTGATCTCCCTTCTTTTTGTTGTTGTTGTTGTTTATTATTCTTCCCTATGCAGTGGAGATGTTTTTGCTGCTTCATGAACTCTCAGTGATTCAGTGTGTTACTGTTGCACCATTCTGACTGGAATTCCCCATCCTTCCTTTGTGGCTTTCATCTTAGAGTTTAAGTTTCTTATCTTATCTTCACCTACTAATTTTGATCCTGTTCTGGGGTTTTATGTAGTTCTGTGTGGGATTTTTTGAGAAAAAAAATTATTAGCTTTTTTTTTTGTTTGTTTGTTTTGCATAGTCTGTAATTTAATTTAATCTCTACTTACTCATTTCATGTCTCACGTCTTCCCTCACCCTTCCTCACCCTTCCCTCACATTGTTGTCTCTCTAATTACATGTAAATCTTCTCAAAGCTTGTGGGATTGGCTGTTTGCTCAGGTGCTGTCTGCTGTCCTGATTGACCAAAAAAACACAACTGAGTGTCTTCAAACACTCAAATCTCTTCCATCCATTTCTCTCTTATGTTTCTAATGTTTAATGAAATTGCAAGGTCAGGGACTGCACTGGGGTACAATATTAGGGTGTTAAACATCCTCTCATACTTGAAGCACATAATTAGCACGTATAAAATGTTTAAGTAAGGTAGAAAGACTGAATTGTTGGACTCCCTGTGAGCTCCCATGCTGTCATTTATTTGTTGCTTGACTTCTAAAGGTGCTTTTTAAAAAAGAATTCAATTTTTGAGTTAAACTTACCAGCATTTGTGTCTGTCCTGGGAAAATGTGAAATGTGTGGTGTGTATTTGGATACAGGCTGTAGTTCTGAAGTGCTGTGATTGTTTCTCTTCAGCCTTGCCTTTGCCTTTTTTTTTGTTAGATGCTTTTTACTTGAAATCAGTTTCTTCCTCTTGATTTTTTTGTACCCCAGAGTGAATCATTTAGGTTGATTAAAGGGAAGGGTGGTGCAGGAGCTGGTGGGAGGGAGGCAGAGGACTCTTCCAATGGCATTTTTCCCTAAATGATTTGGAGCATGTGTGGAACTCCAGGCTCATTATCCCAGGAGAGCTCTTTGTACAGCTGCATTTACACAGGGTGACCCAGATATTGTAGTGAAAGGTGCCTTGATGTACAGAAAATGTACATAACTACAAAGGCATCATTCTCTAGAATAAGAGTACACTGAACCAAAACATTTTGGGGTCAGCTGATTTTTTTAAGGATTATTTTTGAAGGTGTTGTTTCAGAACATGCAGCATTCTCAGTAAGTTTTTTTTCTTTGAGTGTCTCTAAAAGCTCTCAAAGTTGTGGTACAAATTCCCAAGTCAGTGTAGTGGACAGGAAGAGCATGGTTTGGAAGAAAAGGCTGATTATGTGCAATCCTGAGTGGGAAGAGCAAGTATTTATAAACAAGTCTGCTCTGAAAAAAAAGTATGAACAGTATTTTCTCCATGGAATTTCTTCAATTTGTTATTCTTACAGAACTTAAGATGTTTATCAGTTATTTTCCAGTGTATAAAACTTAATGAGCTTGTACATAAAGCAGAGAGTAGAAGAATGTTCTTTTGCTTCTATTTGGCTCTTGATCTAACTATAGAAGGTATTGGCCAAACTTTTCTCTTGGTTTTGGGTTCTCAAAGCAGAGAAAACAGAGATCTTTCTCAGGAAGCTTCTGATACATGTAGAATAATTTTCTTTTCCTAAAAATCAGATATTTATACTTGTTTGTCTGTCTTTCTAAGCAACCAGTCTTCCAGTGAATGGAGATAACATTTCTAGAGGTGTAGATAAAGATTGCTTTGATATGCAACTTTTAATCGTAATTTTGTATTGCCAGGCAGTTCTGCCCATTGTTATAAAGGAACTGGTTTTCTCTGTGGATGACACTCGTGAGTTTGTAAAGTTCAGCTGGTGCCAACTTCTTGTACGTGTCATTTTCATAGACTGGTAAAACAGGAAAGGTGACTCGGCTCTTGTGACACTCACTTTTGATCACTTCCACTAAATAAATGGGAACTGAGAAATTCATATTGTCCCTGCAGAAGTAATTTTGATTTTTTTTTTTTGGTCAGAAGTGAGTTGATTATTTTAACAACACTGATGTCAGGAGATGCACAGGACTACTGTGTTTATTGTGTGAATTGCAGGTTGAGAGATGCTTTCTGTGTCTGTAGCTCAGTATGGTGCAGATGTAAGTTCTTTTTATAATGGGAGAAACACTAATTAAAATTTGGAGTTTAAAATCCAAGTGATAGTTTTCTCAACTTCTCGATGTGGGGAAAATGTTACAATGTTTGTTTTCTGTAGTTTCAGCATTATAAAGGAGCTGGTGGGTGCTGCTTTCAGACAGTAAATTGCCATTTTAACCATCATGTTGTTGATTTATTTCAAACGCTGATGGGTTAATAGTCTGTGAAAAGATAAGTGTTACTATTTAGCAAGAAATAAGTAACAATGAAAACAAAGAACAGCTCAAGTTTTAAAGTGTGGAAATATATCCAAATGGGGTTGTCAAAGAATGTTTAGAATAATGGTGGAATCCCCTTTCATGAGGCAAATAAAGCTCTTGGGATGCTCTGTGGGGAGTAATTCCACAGTCATGGGATTATTTACTGTGGTTGTGGTGTGTTTATGTATTAAATCTGTGATTTGTTACTGACACTTTGGTTTCCTGGTGGTAACACTGCAGAATTGTACAGCCTCTTAATTCAGCATTTGTGGTGGTAATGGCTGATATTGTACAGTGGAACATTATAGAATTCTGCTTTGGGTGTAGAAAGCTGAATGGAGACAATCCAGCAAGACTCAGTGGTGCTCCTCAATCCATGCCATTTCCTTTTGGGACCTTGATGTTTGTTTATTTATTAGTTTTTATTAATATTACTCACGGAGTCCTGCAATTCCCTCCTGTTGTGAGATGCCTAAAGGTCTCTTGTGAAGGAAAACAGAGGATTTGGAATCTTTGGAATTCCCTTATTCTTGCAAATTCATCATTTCTAGTAAAAGTTTGGGGCTTTGTCTTTGGATCTCTATAGGTAAACGTAAGCTGTATTTCCCCCCTTTTCACCTCATAATTATTTTTTTGAGACAAATGAGAAAATCAAGACAAAGATGATGTGGCCCTGCTTTTCTGGTGCGGGGAGGCTGATGGAGCTTCCTTGGCCTGTGGTTTGGGATTTGGTGCTGCTGGAGGAACAAACATCACTCGTGGTTCCCAGCACAAACAGCTGGGTCAGCCCCACAGAAGGGCAGCAATAGTCAGGGCTACCAAAGGCAGCCTGTGCAGATAAAGCCTTTGGCTAAATACTTCTCTGGATAGTTTAATATTGCTTTGAGCAGGAGCTGAAGGGCTGTCCAGGGGCTCACATTTTACACTCGTTTGGTTCCAGCCTGCTCCTACCAGATCGTGTGTGTTACAGATAAATGTCAAAGATCATTTTCTCTCTCTCTTTATTGCTGGTTTGTTATTCCCTGTTTCTTCTTTTTCTCCGTCCTGGAGCTGTGCAGGCTCCTGCATCAACAGGAATAGAAACAAATCGATCCTGAACTGAATCAGTTGCTCTCATGTGGCTCCCTGTGAGACATTCACCATCCCAAGGGGGCCCTGAAGGCTCCTGTGGCTGCTCCGTGGGGCCACGGCTGTGCAAGGGCTGGCTCAGCACTTCTCTGCTCTGCCCAGTCAGAGGGACCTGTTTGCTTGAAAGTTTCAATATCTAGAATTTTATAAATGATGAAACTGGAAGCTGTAAGGCAGGAGGTAATTTGGAAACATCTTAACAGCTTACTGCTGTGGGAATCTTTATCAGGAGTCAAAGTTGTTTTGCTCAGTTATTCGTCAACAAGTGCCAGCTGTGATACAGAAAATACTTGTCTTTTTGAGAAAAAGAGGTGCCATGAAATGTTTTTTAAGGTATGGAAAGGTCTTGTGAGGGAAGCAGATAATGCTGTGTGTAGTTGCTCTGTGGGTTCCAAACTTGAAACACTTTGTGTTTTGGTGTGGTGGGTTTTTATAGAGGGGTGGTAATGTTTGTTTGTTTGTTTGGGTTTATTTGTTTGTTTTTTTTTTCTCCCGTCCACCTCTTATGAGCTCAGTGAAAAGGACAGGCAGCACTGTAGGCTCTCTTTACATCGTATAGACACGCGTATATTTCACATTTAGGTTTACATTGTCAGTGGATATTGGTTCTTTAAAGAAACACCTTCACCTGCTGTTAGCGGGAGTTGATTTCTGTTACATCGTTCCAGTGTAATTGTTGAAATAGTCACGGTGCTTTAAATTCAGGAAGGAAAACAGCCCAGCAGTACTTGCCTCGTTTATCACCCTCAGCATACCAGGGTGAGCGTTGTTATGCAAACACAAACTTACACTCTTGTGCTCTGGGTTTAGGGCTAACTCGCCTCTCTCTCAATGCTTGTGTTTTATCCAGGGTTCAGTGGTCTCAGTTTAAAGGTTATTTTATTTTCAAACTGGAGAAAGTCATGGATGATTTCAGAACCTCAGCTCCTGAACCAAGAGGGCCCCCCAATCCAAATGTGGAATATATTCCCTTTGAAGAGATGAAAGAAAGAATCCTGAAAATCGTCACTGGATTTAATGGGTATGTATCCTTTGTTTTCTAAAATCAGGATAACAAATGTATTTTCCCAGTTTTTAACACAGTAGTTTGTATTGTCTCTGTGACTTCATTTTGATTCCTGGAATAGATGAGCAGAAGCAAATATGCACCTTGAAAATACATGACAGGAGTTTCTGAACTTTATTATTGTGTCACTGAATGAAAGGTGTGACGTGTGACATGCTGTGGTGTATTTCATTTTGTTTTTTCAATATCTAGTTAGCTTTTGAACAGTGCAGTTCAAAGAAGTATCATATTACTGTGTACATTTAAGGGGTTAAATGGACAGTAAAGTCAGATTTCTTCTAGTGCATTTTGGAACACCAAATGGAAAGAGGTCCTCTGGTGGTCAGTTCCTGATTGTTTTGTGTTCACTGGCTTTTGAAGAAATCATACTGTGGTGACCAGGTGGCAAAGGTGTACCCAGGGTGGAATTACTAAATTATGCCAGATTCAAATTCACAGCTGAAGTGATACTGATGAAGGACTTGGAGTGCTTGAGCTGTTGCTGACAGTTCCTAGACTGAAATGTATCTGTGCCCTTTGCTGGTTTCTTAATTTTGGAAGTTTTTTTTGTTTCAAATAAAGCTCCTGATGTTTTTGTCCTGTTTGGTGTGTCCTTTTTACTAGATTACATAGTATTTTTGTTGTTTCTAAACTAGATTACATACTTGCCATAAGCTGAGTCATCCTGGTTGTGGTGCTCAGTGCTTGTTAAGAGACTTTCAGCATTTTTCTCAGCTTGTTGATAAATGGGCATGTTCTGAGTCTTGCCTTCCTGATACTCTGGAATTTCAGGTTCAGAAGTGCTACTGACATGTCCTCAGTATTGTATTTGATGCTGTATTTATAATTTATACTGTCATTGTTCCATGCTACTTCATTTATTTGCAGTTTAGGAGTGTTAGGTCAGCTCTCCTCTTCCCCCCACAATTGCTCTCATGTAGGAGACTTCCAAGAATGTGAAATTCAGCTTGTTCTCAGCTCCCCAATATTTATACCGGGCTGCTTCACTGCAGGAATTTAAAAACAAACCTATCCTTTATGCTCGAGTCTGCCTCTCTGCCGCCTCCCCCAGCTTTTTGTTAATGCTTCGTTGCCCACAGAATGGGTAATGTTCTCCCAGGGACAGCTAATGAATGGGCTGCTGTTATCTGCTGTTGTTCCCAAGAGCACTGAACAAACCTCTGGATGACGAGCCTGGAGCTGAGGCTGTGCCTGTGCTATTTTCATCCTTTGCTGTAACACTTCAGGGAGCTCAACTTCCTCATACTTTGCAGAGAAACTCTCAGGCTTTGAGGAAACAAACTGCCTCCATTAGTTACCTTAAAGGAAATCATGCCTGGGGATGTTTCAGGATCTGGGATTGCAGAGTGGTTCATTTAGTAAATCCTGGAACCCCCACAGGGAGGATGTGATTGTAAAAGCCGAATCCTGTGGAGATCTGTCCAAAAAGCAGCAGCAGCAGGTTTTAGGTTGTGTGATTTGTATATTCAGGATTCTTTAGAGCTCTGGGTGTCATTTCAGGGTAGCAGGGCAGACAAGGAACCTACTTGATGTGACTTTATTATTGGGATGTTTTTATTAGTGTTTGTTTAAGAGAGAGGAAAAGAGTTCATTCAATGTATCATATTTGTAGAAACTTTTAATTTGAGTTGAAGAAGTAAAACACATTAAGAATGACTCCTGTTTTGGGGTCTTTCTAGCTAAAGTCCTTTTTAATGAAAGCACAAACTGGTTCTTTTAATCTGTCTGTATTTTACTTGACATTGTGTCTGCACGGGTTTGCAGAGCCAGATTCTCTCTACAATTCTCTTACAATTGCTTTGGAGTAGAAACTTCTGCCTTTTTTTTATCCTTTTTGTCATTTATTAGTGAAACAAGGAAGTTCCAAGGTAAGTAATTGGGGATCTCTGATGACAGAGAAGTTTTCACAGCATAAATAAAATAGGTCACAATCCAAATTTCATTTACAGGGTTGGTTTGGGGTTTTTTTGCTACAATTTAATATAGCTGTTACAAGTAATTTTCTCAGATCCCTCTTCAATCCTGTCCAAATCAATTTTTGTTTGTAATTCACTCTGGACTGTAGTGCTGGAAGTGCAGTTTTGAGTGTGTTGGTATAGAATTTGAAGTGGGCAGATCAGGACTATTCATGCAGCTCATGTGCTGAACTAATTAAATTTCTGAGCATTTACAATCAGCTCTCCTACTGCTCACAGACTTTTCATTGGTGATCCTTTATAGATTTACACCAATTTAAATTCCTTCCATTTTAAAATCACGTTGTTGAACTATTTTAAAACAGTAGGGTTTTTTTCACCAGAAAGAGTTTCTGAGGTGAAGTTAACTTTGGCTTTTGCCAGCTAAAAACATTTGTAACTGTTGAGGGAGTTCCCTGCAGAGGGAGATTGTGTGATTCCGGGTGCCATCTGCTGCTCGATGCACAAACTTCACTTTGCTGTGGAGAATTTGGAGGGAAATGAGTTGTCTTGTGCCTTTTTCTTTTTAACTTGTTATAGCTGAGAGTAAAATAGGACCACAGCTTTTCCTTTTGCAGTTGCAGGCTGCACATTTGAGTTTTCTGTCTTACTTGGGGAATTAGCACTGTGTTGATGTTCCAAAGCAGTTCATGTCACAGCATTCCAGGGGACCAGTTAAGTACAGCTAAACCCAAATTAGCCAGGTACTGATTCCCCAGGATGTCTTAGAGATCTGGCTGATGGAAAATAATTTAAAAATCTGTATGTTTTTGTTTCTGTTGAATAAACGGATTTTTGAATGGACTGTCTATTCTGTTAAAAAAATAGGAAAATCTCTTTATTATGAATTTCCAACCCAAAACTGAAATGACCATCACAAGAAATAGTAAGATCAACTGAATATTTTTCCTTTATGGAAAGATTAACAGATCAAGTAAATCCTTTGTGACTTTAAAGTTGGGAATTTTGTTAAAAGAAGGCACTGGGCAGAAGCTGAATATTGTGAGTATTGATTTGATCTTAAAGGTCTCTTCTAAGCTTGATGATTTTATGAAGGATTTGGGTGTCAAAGATTGCTGGTTGACCAGCGAAGAGCAAGGGAAGGGAAATTAATAATGGCAGAACTATTGACAAGCTTAAGCTTCATGTAATAAACTGAATTAGAAGGAACATTTGTACCTGTGGTTTTTCTGGTTTGTTGAGGATTAGGGTCTCAGTAACAGAATGTACAGGCAGTTCTGAAAAAACATCATTAAACTGTTGCTATTAGTCACTCTCTGAGTACTGCAGGCTTTTAGTTAAAGTGAAGTGTCATGTGGGGTGATGGATTGGGGCTGTGCTGACCTCTTTGCACTGAGCTGGTGGAGATCTGGGCATCTCTCATGTGGCTTTTTAGCTCATGAGCAAAGCTGGAGATCTGTGCTGTGTTAGCTCATGACATGGAGATACCATGGACTGACTTCCTCAGAAAATAATAAACCTGGAATTTGGAAAAAAAATCACAGTATAGGGATATACACACACAGGCATGTCAGTCTGCATTGATGCTGCTCTGGGTTTGGTGTCAGTTGTGTTCCCAACCACAAAATGGTTCATAAATATTGTATTGTATCAAATATTCTTCTTAGATAACTTCTTAAATTCCTGTGGCTTCAACTTCCAATAGTTAACTGTAAAAATGCCTGGTACTTGATAATTTTACTGAAATATTTTTGACAGAAATTTGTTAAAATGTGACAGTGAACTTTGATTGAAAGTGTGTGACACCTCAGGTAACTGGGAATTGTCTGTAAAGTGTTGATTGTCTGAAAGGTCAGTTTCTCATTTCAGCAGGGATGAAACTGAGTGCAGAATTGAACAACAAAAATGTGTTTATGTGGTTCCTATGGGCTTATGCATCACTATTATTATTATTATTATTATTATTCCTGATCCGTTCCTTGATAGAAGAGTACATTGTCCAGTTGTAGCAAAATAGATTATTTGTAACAGTTAAAGTATAATGGTTCTACTAATTCCAACATTTACTGCTTTTTCTGTAACTGTGTTTTGTAAAACCCGAAATAAACTACAAGTTGAGACTTTTTTAGCTCTAGTGTGTATGACTCAAATTTGTTTTGAATCCCTTACAATTTCTGTTCTGTATACTGGAATAGCACAGTCAGAAAGTTTACTGATGATGATCTGATTTCCTTTTCATTGTTTAAATGAATCCTTTGAGTTGTGGGGTGAAGCATTTGAGATTCTATTTGGGTTTTGTGGTGGTGAGCACAGGAAACAGCTTTGTATGAGATAGGGGAAAATAAAGCCTTGAGGTGCCACCCACTATTGCTCATGGTAACAAAAAATTTCAGTACTGGTTTTGTTCCACCTTCTCAGTAAGGGGGAGAAACCAATAATGTTGTTGCTTCCTAACAGTCGTGCTTATTAAAATAAAATTAAATTGTTATAAATCTATTTCATTGCAGCATCCCCTTCACTATCCAGCGACTCTGTGAGTTGCTGACAGATCCTAGGAGGAATTACACAGGAACAGACAAATTTCTAAGAGGTGTGGAAAAGGTATGTATTTCTCTGAGAGACAGCACAGCTCCACAGTCACAGCCACCACTTAATAACTTCCCAATTGCTCCCAAAGGTCTGCTGCTTTCCTTGGGGCTCAGAGCCACTGTACAGCTGGTGGCTCTTCTTAAGTGTCTGAGTTTGTTTCATACCTTTCAGCAGCAAAAAACAGTTTTAAAATAACTGCAGACATAAAAATTAATCTCAGGGCTGCAGCTGCTGTGTTTCCAGTCATTGTGCAGTATTCCACCTGTGGTTTGTGGAGGGTGGATTGGCAGTTTTTGTGTGGAGTCCTAGTTAGAAGTGATCAGATGAAATACCCTGAGTGTTTTATCAGGAATTTCTTCCCACATTTGGTTTCAGAGTAGATCCAGAGGTGAAGAAGAAGGGAGGCCCCTTCTCTCCAGTGTCTTTTGTTTCATTATTTAAATCCTGTGGTGTAGCTGTGTGCCTTCAGAAGAACACACAGGTGTCTTAACTGGCATTTCATAGCTTGTATCAGAATGTGGGATCCTTCAGAAGCCAGGAAGAGACTTTGAAAATGTGGTTCCACAATAAGATGTTCAGCATTTCTGAATACTTTGTTCTCCAGAGATCCCTCCGTTAGAAATTACAGACACTTGGGCCTGAGGCTTCATGTGCTGGTTTCGTTAGGACAGTAACAAACTTAATGAAATCCTGACCTTGTAAGAGGGAGCAGAGGTATTTTAACAGATAGGACCAAAATCCTTTAACTTAAAAGTTCTGGGATGTTGTCAAGAGCTGAAGCTTCTGTTTCTGAACTCCTGATATGTTTGTTTTTTGTATATTACAGAATGTCATGGTTGTCAGCTGTGTATATCCATCTTCAGAGTGAGTATAATCCTCTTTTCCATGAAACTTCAAGCTTGTGTTAGTAGCAGGAAGGATGCATGTGTGTGTCTGATGTATCTCTTGCTGTCAGTAGTTGTATCTAAAAGCCAGATATGCAAAGTTCAGATTATCTTATCAATAGTTCAATCAGCAGGGATGGTGTCTGCAAGTGTAATTAATAATTAATAATATTAAAAATAAAAAGTCCTTGGGGACCGACAGTGGTAAGACAGCTTTATAGGTTTGGGATTGGGAAATTCTATGTACAAACAAGCTTAAAGTGATTTAAAGTTCCTTTATTCATAACATTTTGTTGTTGTTTTGTTTGTTAGGAAAAATAACTCCAGTAGTTTAAATCGGATGAATGGTGTTATGTTCCCCGGAAATTCACCAGGGTACTCTGACAGGTGAGTTTAGTTCTAGGGGTTACTGGATAAAAGCAGTGGAGTTTTGGGAAGAAGTACCCTTAAAACTGAGGTGTGACATGGAATACTGGGAATTGGGATAGAGATGAACATGTATGCCATGTATTTTGATATCTCTTTAACCTTATTGTTGAGAATTTATTTCGTTATTTAAATTTTCTTACCAAATTTGTGCGTTGTAGGCAAGGAATATTTTATTCAATATAAAACAGCAAAGCCCCTCATCCATTTGTTTCATTTTGTTGATCTTTTAAAGGAAGAGGGGTATAACTACTTTCTGCCAAATAGGAACAAATTATTTTGCTAAAAGGCTGGATTAACTTTCCATTATTAATTTTAAAGATCGAATGTAAATGGCCCTGGGACCCCCAGACCTGTGAGTCGGACGAAGGTTTCGCTGTCAACTCCCATGACAACCAACGGTTTGCCAGACAGCACAGAGCATAAAGAGCCCAGCTTGCAGCAAACAGAGGAGAAGAAACACAGGTTTGTCAGGAGGAGTGTATTCTGAGTTTTTATTACTCTTAGTTTTTTTTTATTTATGTTTTAAAACAGTTTTAAAAGACTGGCCCTCTAAGGGATGCATAATGGAGTCTTAAATCAGGAGTGATGACTTGGAGGTTTGTTCTGTAATGAGTGAAGCAAATACTATTGTTATCACTTAATGTGTTTAAATCGAAGTAGTTGCTACTTTTTTCTTAAAGTGTGAATGTTTGTCTTCAATGAAAGCTACATCTGGTTTTGTTGCTTGTAGTGAATCACCAGCGTCTGAATCAGAAGGTGCTCAGAGCAGCCCAGTGAAAAATAAACACTCTGAGGATGATCCTGCAGAAGCAGAAGGACATGAGGTAAAAAGACTTAAATTTGACAAGGAAGGGGAAGCCAGAGATGCACCAAACCAAACTGCGTCCAGTGAAGTCTCTTCAGGCATGGGGGAAGAGACAGAAGCATCCTCTACATCTCAGGATAAAGAAAAAGATGCTACCTGTGCCAGACAGCACTGTACAGAGAAAGAGGAGGAAGGTATTGCAGATTTCACTGTCTTCTTATACTTCCAAGAGTTGGGATTTTCTTTGCTGGAGACCAGTGCTGCTGGAAGTGCTGAAGGTCTCCAGTTGTGCTTACAGAAGAGCTGCTTGTTCGTAATTCAATTTTGCATAATTTAGCAATTCTGTTATTTCTTTTTCCTTGGTCCTACACTTAATATGAAATTTAGGCAAGGGTACTTAAAATCTTCTGAGGCCATGAATTAAATCAGGTTCTTAAACCAAGAATTCAAGAATCCCTGTGTTGGGTTATCATCAGATGTTCTAATCCTTTCTCCAGAACAGGGATGGGTCACAGCTCTGTTTGACTATCTTTATTAATTATGGAATTTATTTAAATACAGATACAAATTTGTGCTCTTTCACTGAGGAGACTGAGCAACAATATCTCCACATCCTACTAGAATAGTAAAAAATATCTTACTGTAGGGCAGACTCTGTATCTAAGTTGAAAAAAGGAAATAACTGCAGTTAAGAGATTAATCTATTTTTTTACATATTCTTCTGTGTTTCCTTTGAATTCTTTTTTGTGGCTCATGTATTTGTACAATGTTCCTGTAGACCTGAAACTGCCATGGTTTCATGATTTCCAAAAAACTGCTGCTGAAGGCAGATGGAGAATGTGGGGAAGCCAGAAAAAGTTATTTCTTAATCTTTATCCAGGGAAGCTTAAATAAATAAAGCTACCTGTTAATTTTTTTTTTTTAATTGTATGTGGGCATAGTTTGGCTATCCTCACAAATTATCAGGTGGCTCTAATTCTTTACATCTTCTAATAAAATTGGGATTTGTCTGTTTTTGCTGTCCTTGACTGTGTTGTGGAAGTTTTGCTCAGCATAGCTCAGAGCGGAAAGTAGAGGGATTGAGGAGTGTTGGAAAATCCCTTGGTAATCCTGTACTTTCTTTGTTCCTAGAGTCCTTCATGTCTCCCAGAAACGTTGGTCAGGACAGGAAAGATCCAGAAAAAGACAGTGACTCCTCGAGTGTGGCTGAAGAGAGCTGTGAGGAGAACAATCAGATGGAGGAGTCTGAGCAGCCCCGGGCAGAGAAGGATTCCCACTCTGCTGACAGTGACATCAGTGCATCTGCCACCAGTGGAGCTGACTGCAGTGACACAGAAGAGCTGGGGTCCTACACCAGTGAAACTCCAGAAAACTCCTCAGAGACCCCCATGGAAAACAGTGATGAAGCCACAGAAGCTGCAGATGAACCTATGGAGCAAGACTAATTTAAATAAACTTAGAGGCAGTATTTTCCATAAGGCTCCGGTTTTACACTGTATAAATAATTTTATGTAATAAAGTGGACCTTTAGTTTTACAAAAAGAAGCAGGTTGTAAAATAAACTTCTCCATGGATTGAACCTTGAAAGAGTTGTACATGATAAGAACTGTGAATACCAGCTCCTTCAGGTCCTGCTTACCGCTGAACTTTCGTTTGGTCAAATCAGTGGTTTGTGTATAGTTTTTTTTATTTAGAATAAAAGTTTTTAAACTGGAAGGTAATTATAATTTTGACAACTTTTTTGGAGATCACCACACCTAGTTGTATGTAAGCAAGAAAGCTTTTTGTCTTGTCTTTTTCTGACAGCTCTAGCAGTTACTTCATATTTTGGTTACAGTTTCAACATTTGACATGTGAAATTCGGGGTTTCAGGCTGGTTTCTGGATTTTTATTTAAATACACACCAAGAAACCTTCTGTTGTGTGTTTCAAATGTGTTCCATTTCACACACACATCTCCACACAGCATGCACACCTCCGTGTACCCTCGCTGTTCTAAGGGGGAAAGGGTATATTTTTCTGTTTCTATAAAAGATAAATACAGCAAATACTTTTTCTATAGGAAAAGACTGAGTTCACCTCTCAAGGCACTTTGCTTTGCCTCTGGAAAAAAAACAAACCACATGAAATCTGGCCCATATGAAACCCTGGAAGTACTAACATTGTTGAAAACACCAGAGTAAAAGACATTCCGAGAGAACTGTTCCAATGACAACATTTTTGTATACTTCTGAGGTGCCTGAGTGAAAGGAGTTCATTTATTTATGAGAAAATGTGCTTTATGTTGAGAACGTTGTAATCAAAACAATTAGCTTAAACTTTTTGTAGAAGAAATGTTTGAAAATAAAATACCTTGGAAGAAACGAGCAGGTATTTGCCTTTTTGAATGCTTCTTGGAGCTTGTGAATATTGTAGAGAAGTCTCAGAGTCCCTCCAAGATTTGCAGGTGGAATTGGGCTGATCACACCACAGGATGGGAAGGGAGGAGATATGACCCTGGTCATGTCCCTGAGCTACAAGGGTTAGGGGTGCAGAGGAATCACCACGATTTGTATAACATTTTGGAAGTGAACGAAATATTTTTGAAACATGCTACTTTGACAGCCAGTGTTACATTTTTTTCAAACCAGCTCAAAGCACAAACTACTGCTTTAAACTCAATATTTTCCAGTTCCCATATTTAAAGACATGCAAGCTGCAACCTCCCAGTCACGATTACTGGCTGCCAAATTTATACCTGTTTCTTCAACTGTACCTTTTTGATATTTAGAATTTTTAAATTTCTGTAAAGTAGATTTTTTGTAGATTGTAATGAGTGCTCACTGCCATTGTGAAACGGTATATAATTGTATAATTTCTGTGTGTAAACTGAATGCTTGGGCTTTCAATACAGTATTCATATAAAGCAATAAATATTAATGTTATGAAATATCTGAGTACATTTTTATCACACTTGTCCCTCTTTGGTTTTAAGTTTATGTACCTGAAGTACAAAAATGACCTCTAAAATGCATGCTGATAGTTCATTGTACTACATGGTCTGCTTTGTATTGTTTGGGGGAAATTTAGGTTTTGATTAATACCAGAATTAATTTGGCTCAGTTGGACTATTTATAAAATTATTTCTTGCTGATGTTACCTATCAAGTTGTGAGCAGACAGGATTCAGGGAGACGCTTGCAAAAAAAAAAATCTTGATCGAGATCCCCTTGCAGAAGGAAAATTGTACTTTGACTCATTTCCATTGTGCTGAAGGGTTGGATGTGTGCTTTTAAATTAAAGGACTGAACCAATACATTGAAATTAGGAAAGTTTAAGAATATAGTGACATCTTACACTTCCTTTTTTTTTTTTTTTTTTAATATTTTGCCAATGAGAAAATTTTAAAATTTCTAAGTTTAGAGATTTCTGAAATTTTCTTTAGATTGTTTTATTTGTGACAATATTGTCAATAAACTTGTTCTTTAAGCACCTGTGACCTTTCCAGATGTTTGTTTGAGCAGTGTTAATGCCACTCCTGCAGAGACCTGCAGAGGGATTTTGAGGTATGGATCCGTTTTTGTATCTGCAACTTTGTTCTTCAGAGTACAAGGCTGAAATCAACACTTAATTCTGCTCTTGATTAAAAAAAAAAAAAAAAATAATTTCCTTATGGTATCCAAGATTCTCTGTCAGGCTTTTTAAACCTCAGAGAATACTTGAAAGCTTGCCCTGGGAAGAGCTTCCTAATACAGCATGGATTTGGGATTGTAGAGACTGGATTTGGGACTTTAAATGTTCCAAAAAAAGTCTTTTGAGTTTTGTGAATGGAGCAGAAGCTGCTGGGTTTCAGGGTTAATTTATGGGCAGCAACTTCTGCTGAGAGACCATGCAAGGGCATTGCTCCCAGTGGGAGGGATTTACTGTAGGACAAATAAATCCTGGAATCCTTTTGCCTGGAATCCTCACGTGTCCCAAGTGGAGCTCAGGACAGCAAAGCCCGTGGACCTCTGGGGCTGTTTCAGGCAGCACAAAGCTTTGGGACAGGGATTATTGCTGCTTTTTGCATTTCTGACCAACTCCAGGACTGATTGGGATTTCTTTTGAAAATCCTTTTGGATCTACTGTGGACTCCCACAAAGAGAATTTTTTTTTAATACAAAAATTGTTTTCTGGAGGTTTCCAAGGCTGGGGCACCTCTGCAGCACCAAGTATTGTTTTTAAACATTTCAGCAGGAAATACTCATAGCTGGAGGAGTAGATTGGAATTGTGTTTCAGTTGATGCCTGGCCTGGGGGATGCAGGAAATGGGCTAAAAAAATTGGTCTACTTCAGCCTGTGAGTTGTTTTGTGTGTGTGCTGCTTTGCTGGAGCAGTTCACTGAGAATCTGCATCACCACTGTCCTGGGTCTGGTGCAAAAGAATCAAGATTTTTTTTTTTAGCTTCTTTGTTAATTGTATGTGAGGAGAAAAAAACCCCCAACCCAGAGCGAAAGCCTGATAGAATCTTAGTTCTGTGAATTTTCTGTTGCAATAGTTAAGTAGCAACACAGTGATTTATTAAAAATAAATAGATTTTTTTTTTCCTAGAATGGATGCCTTCTATTGACTGCAACTGTACAGTTCTGCACTCCTTTTGCATTTTTCATGCACTTCTAAGAAGAGTTTAAAGGTCATTTGCATCTCAGTCTGTCTCAGGTCATGTTTTTCAGTGAGACAAGGGTTATGGATTGCTGCTGGCAATCCCAGTTACCTCCCTCCATTACCAACGGGAGGCCCACGTTGTGTAACTTGTAAACTCTCATTAATCAACTTTTCACCTTCATTCACCTCAAGGACTTCCTGAAGTAGTTCTATAATGCTGTGGGAAGCAAAGTAAGGGGTGTAAAAAGGGTTGAGGAGAAAGCAGAGCTGTGTGGGTGTCATGGTTTGAAAGCAAAACGAGTGAGAGGCTCCAAGTCAGAAATACAATTTAATAAGAAGAAAGGTAAAAATAAAATAAATGCAATAATGCAAAAGAGCACTGCCAGAGTCAGAACACACCCTGAGCAGGGTGGGGGGAGCAGTCCAGGTGAGGGGCTCTTCCTGAAGCAGTGATCCCACAGAAAGGTCTGGGAGCTCTGCTCCTCTGGGAATCCAGTGGCTCAGGGCTGCTTGTCCTGTCCCAAATCCCAGATTCTCTCCAGGTGGGAATGCTTGGCTCCTCCCCCTGGGCATTGGGAGCATCTCCCAATGGGATGAGGAGTCGTGCAGTGGCTCCTTGATGGCCCATTAAACAGAGAGAGCTCCTGGAGGGAGTTCCCTGTGAGTCCTGGGCAAGGCATTGATGGGCCATGAGCAGAAGAGCCCAAGGGAGGGGCCTGGGAAAACACTGCCCCACCTGGTTCCAACAGCTCATGGGGATGGGGATGGAATAAATACTTTGTGTACATCCTACACCACAGCCCAGGACAGTGGGCCAGCAGCACGATGGATGTGCTGGGGTGACATGGGCTGGGACAGAGAGCCCAGCATGGCCTGTCCTGTCCTGTCCTGTCCTGTCCTGTCCTGGCAGGGAGGTCACACAGCTCAGCACGTCCATGAGCAGGGCAGGATGAGGATTCCTTGGATAAGTGAGAAAACTCTTGTGCAAGCTCCTTCCCATGACGGGAAACCCGAGCTGAGGAGCTGCTCCGGACACGGGGCAGAGCAGGAGGGGAAACTCGAGATGCTGCGGGAGCGGGAACGGAGTGATGGAGACAGCATTCCCTGGGGATGGAGACAACATTCCCTGGGGATGGAGAGCCACGTTCCCGAGTGATGGAGAGAGATATTCCCTGGTGATGGAGACAGCATTCCCTGGGGATGGAGAACGGCATTCCCTGGGGATGGAGAATGGCATTCCCTGGGGGTGGAGAATGGCATTCCCGGGTGATGGAGGCAGCATTCCCTGGGGATGGAGAATGGCATTCCCTGGGGATGGAGAATGGCATTCCCTGGGGGTGGAGAATGGCATTCCCGGGTGATGGAGGCAGCATTCCCGGGTGATGGAGAGAGACATTCCCGGGTGATGGAGGCGGCATTCCCGGGTGATGGAGGCGGCATTCCCCGCTGACAGTGGTGTCCCGGTGGTGGCGGAGCTCAGGGCCCTGTTGGTACAACACCCCTGTGCCAAGGGCAGACAGGGCCGGGCTCAGGGACAGGGACAAGGAGGGGACATCGGCCGGCAGGGGCCGCCTCGGGAACGTGGGATGTGATGGGACTTCACAGGACCTGCCACGGCAAAGCTGTCACTGATCCCTGCCCGCAGAACAAACCACAGATCGGGACACCTTCCACTTCACAGGAACCGGGGATGACTTTGTAACTTGAAATCTTTAAACTCCTCTAAAGTTCACAGCTTTGCAAACTTCCCTCTCAAACTCCCGGGCTGGTTTCAGCGAGAGCTGAGCCGCTCCTGTGGTAATTCCTTGGCTCCAGGAGATGGAGCTTTAGAACAGACAAACATCACACTGTGGGAAAACGGGCTCGGAGACGCTCCAGGAGCAGCTGATGCCTTCAGTTTTCTCTTTCATGTATTTCAGGTTCTGTGGTGCCCAGGGCTGCAGCTCTGAGCTCACAGTCAGTGTCACTCAGCTCTGCACACAGCAGGGACACAAAACAAATCCTTTTCCTGCTGCACACCAAGGACAACTCTCAGCCCCAAAAGCACAAACAAGGCTGGGCTGGAGGGAGGAACAAGAAGGATGGGACCTCCCAGCCTGGAGCTGGGATTGGACAATTCAACCCCAAGGTGCAAATGGACCAAAACTTATCAAAGTGTGAGACCTGGTGACTGTTTGTCCATTTTGTGCCCATTTTGGGTGCACCTTGGGTGTAGCCCTGGCCAGGCTCTTGTCCTGCCCAAGGTGGATCCTGGAGGCCTTTTAATAAATCTCTACTTTATTCTCCAGCTCTGTCCAGTCTCTGTTCCAGCTCAGCCTTCCCAAGGCACCACAGCAGCCTGAGAAACGGGAGGTGCAAAAGTTTTTTGTTTGTTTGTTTTTTTCCTGTCCTGATTTAGAAAGATGTCAAGGAGCTGCTTTGTTCTCCATCAGCTGAATGGGTGTTTATGTGGGAGACAGACGCTCCTGCCGCACTTGGCGTCACTTATCTCCCCGGGAATCTCAGCAGGAGTGACAGTCCCTGTCACAGGGGCCTCTCTCAGGCAGTTTCCACACCCAGGATCTTCCCTTTGGATGTTCTGTTGTTGGGGAGTCCCCAGAAATCAGCCCCTGGTCAGTGACTGTTGCATTTATTCCAGGAGTGACCCATGTAAATTCCCCAACAATTTGAGGAGCAGGAGGTTGGCACAGGTTTTCCTGGGCTAGAGGGTGATGCCCAAATTTGCTTTTTTCTTTGTTTCCCTGGGCCAAAGAGACAACTTTGACTCTTCTGTACAAGGCAAAACCTAAAGTCATGTGGAAAAAAACTCTTCTCTCTCTGTAATTGTGTAATTTAGAACGAAATTCACTTTAAATGGCAAAGGAAATGCCTTGTATTCCTTGTGCTTTTGGACTCTCAGAACAGACCTGTGTATCTCAGAGTCTTACTAGCTTCTTTCTACTCCTGGCCTTTTGATTATTTATTCCTTTCTGCATTCTCTTTGACTTGTGGAGGAGCTGTGTGTGCCCTGCACCAAAGGCCTCCTCCTCAGATCTCCCTCTGCTGTAACATCCCACAGAAAACACAGGTCCTGCCTGTGTGATCCTAAAGGGGGTTGTTCTCCAAGCACAGGGGTTTGGCTTTCTCAGGGCATTATTGCCTGAGAAATACAGAAATACAGAAAACACAGGTCCTGCCTGTGTGATCCTAAAGGGGGTTGTTCTCCCAGCACAGGGGTTTGGCTTTCTCAGGGCATTCTTGCAGAGCTCTCTGGGCTCACAGAACCCTCACCAGGCTCTCCTCAGGCAAGAGAATGCCTGAGGCACCCAGAGCTGCCCTGTGTATCTGTATGGAGAGGTGAGGACCTTCTGCAGCTGAGTTATTCTAAATAACCACCTTCTAAACATAAATATTTTCTTCCTGATCGTTTAAAGTGTTTACAGTGGGAATTTCACCTTTATGCAGTTTCAAATCTCACAGCATTTTAAAATAGTAACAGGAACTTCCGATTGAGGAACTTTATGGAAAATATTAACCTAATTTTTGGATTTTCATGAGAGGGACTGTGTATTGATGCATTTTTAGCTGTGCCTAGCAATAAACCTCAGGTGTTTCTAAAACGGGCTTGTGAGTTTTCAGTCATAAAGGCAAATAAAACAATGAAATAAAAAACAATTCCTCAGTGAAAAACTGAGGGCTGAAAACAGCTTTTGCCATGGGGAGCTGGGAGGGATCTTCACCACTCACACCTGATGTGTGTAAGGGGAACATTGGTGTCAGCTGGGAGCAACACAAAATCCCCAACCCAGAGGGATAAAAGAGGTTTGGGGAGAGGTTGACCTCTTTAGAGGTGTGGTGGAGTTTGCTGTTTCCTTTGGAGGTGTGAGGGATGGTGAGTTTGCTGCTTCTCTGCAGGTAAATGCTCTCTTAGTAGAACCTCAGCTCCTTGTTTTAAGGATGTGAATTCTGTTTTAAGCAGAAGGAAGGTGATGTGTTATTAAACAACTGGGGCAGTGACACAGCAAATTATTAAGGATGTGGTTTTTGGGAGGTAATGGGGATTTTTGTGAAAATGCTTTATTATTTTAGGGCATAGAGGTAGGTACCTGCTGGCAAAGGGGGACTGTTAGCCCAGGCCTGGCTGTGCTGTGCTCCCATCACTCCTGTGGGTGATGGAAAGGCTCTGGATTGACCAGAAGCTGCTCTGCCTTGTTTTAAGGGGCTAAAAAGAGCATTTGCTCAACTTCTGCTAAGCTGTGGCTGCTTCGACTTTAGCCATCATCTTTTAGGAAACTGCAGTAGCTTATGGAGAGTTTGATGAGATTTTGTTAATGAGCAAAGGAACTAATTACACCTCATCTTGCCACAAGAGTATCTCTTCCTTATGAGACATTGAAAAACAGTTTTGTAGTGTTTTATCAGGGCTGAAACAGGGCTCTTGTTTTCCCATTGGGTTGCACAGGAAAAAAACAAAGTATTTGGTGACCTCTTTGGGGAGGTGAAGCACCTACACAAAATATGAACTCTGTGACTGACATGGAGCATTAAAAAAATGATATTGTGGAGGTGAGTTAGGAAGTACAGGCAGATGGACTGGTGAACTCTCTTCCAGGCCATCTGATGGAGCTGTGCTTTCCAAAAAGCAGAGTGAGGAATAGGTGAGCTCTCAGGAACAGCTGCACTTTGAGGAGAAACAAGTCCCAGCCATCAGGTGTGGTGGTGCAAGCTACCTGTGAGCACAGGGACCTCCCTTGCTTTTCTGGCTGAGGCAAGTAAGTGTTTGAGTCTGAGTTTCTCTGTGGTATGGCTTTGATTTCTTTTTAATGTTGTTTTGACTCTGGTCAGTTCCCACCCTGCAGGAATGAATGACCAGGTTTGCACTTTCCAACTGAACTATGGAAAAAGATCATCTGGGACTGAAGCAGCTTCAGCTTCTGTGTGTGTGCACCTGAAGACAGACTGGATTTTCTCTGTGAGCTGTGAAAGGGTCCAAGGTGGGGGTGCTGAATTCCTTATTATGCGGGTAATTAAAAAAGCACAGTCAGCCCATGGCTCAGGTGGTTTCCCTGTGTAGCAAGGGGCTAAATCTCCATTTCAGCTCCATTTCTGTCTGCAGGCAGGGGCAGCCCAGGAGCTGCAGGGTTGACTCTGCTGTGCTGGGTGTGTCACAGGGTGAAATATTAAAGGTTTGGGGATATAGAATATAGTAATATATTTAAGGGACAATATGGAGGAATTTGGGTGTTGCCTGAGCCCTTCTTCTTGACTGTCATCTTCCTTCTTCTCCTGTCTGGATGATCTTTTTTGGTTGGTTAGTGAAAGCCCACATTGCAGACATTAAGTGACCTTTAATTGGGTTATAAATAAAATTAACTTAGGTGTCAGGTTTTAATTGGTTTTGCTTATTGTTTAAAAGCCCTTGAAACAAATGGGAAGTGGCCATTTTCTCACCTTGTAAGACAGAGCTCACATGTCCTGAGATTGTAACTTGCACAAAACAGACTAAACAACCAAGTCTGAATGAGACACCATTGTGTGTAGGGTCTTCTGGCCAGAGCCAACCCCAGCACAGGTGTGTGGAGCTGAGCCCTGGATCTGGCAGTGCAGGGCCTTGCCTGTGTCCACGGGGAAGGAATTTGCATTTGTGCATGTCTGATGTTTCTCTGGAAAGCTGCAGCTCCATTCCAAACTCGGCTCAGCTGCACTTCTGCTGCAGGAATCTCTGCCTGGGACTTGCACTGGGACAGAGGTGTCAGCAAATCCATCTCCTCCCACCAGGGTGGCTGTGCTTTGTCAGCCTGGATGGGCTCTCCCCTCTCCTACCCAGCCCTGGAGTTATTCAGCACAGGCTGAGCTGGGCAGGGCATGGCAGATGTTCAGAGCAGCTGGGCTGGATGAACCCTTGGGGTTCATGGACAAACTCAGAGAGGTCAGCCCTGGGATCTTTGATCAGGCAGAAAACCCCACTCACGGACAGACTTGACAGGAATGCACAATTAAGCCTGACAATAAAAGTGGCTTTTAAAACTTTCTCTTCCTCACAAGTTCCTTTAACGGGAGTTCCAAATCCTGGCACAATCCAAGGCTTGTGATTTCTTCCATAAGTCACAGGGAGTGAATGTTTTATACAACTGCATTTGAAAGAGGGGTGTAATTTTATGTTGGAGTCTGATGCTTTGAAAGTATTTATGTGCTGGGGAACTTGTCAGTTGTGGCTGCACAATCCCTTTGGCTGGTTGTTAAAAGCACCACCCCAGAGCCAGTGGTTGCACTCTGGACAGACTTGTGCACATCTGGTGCTTTTTAAGCTTGTGGGAAGACTGGACAGCTTTTTTTAAAGAAAAATCAGCATTATTTAAACTAAGACAATATTTCCAGAAGTGTAACAAGAAAATTATAATGGAGGAGAAAGGCAAAAGAGAGGAAAGGAAAGACTGGAGGTGGGTGAGAAAAGGGAGAGGAAACAGTCTGTGGCAAGGTGGGAATCAAGACTTTTTACTTCTGAGTAAAGGAAGCAAAGCCTCCTGGAGCTCAAAGCATGAAATTCTGTTTAACATTACCCTGTCCTTAGCCATCAACTGGCTGTTCAAAGGATCTGAGTGTGTCTGTGTGGTGTTTGCTAATCTAAATCTACCGCAAATGGATGGAGGAGCTGGTTAACTTCTTGTGTGAAAGGTTATTCTGTAGCTGAAATTGCTTTAGGTGGCTCAGCTGTATTTTGTCAATAAAATGTGCCATCAGTGGAGGAATTGGCAGTAAAGTTGCTCCTGTGAGCTTGTAAATGGGAAGCACGTTTGAAGGGCAGCAAGAAAGTGTTTGGGAGCTGTAGCTGGCAATTGTATCATCACAAAGTCTGCCTTCTTTTGGAGTTAGGGTTTCAGTGTGTTTAATTGCAGTGGGCTGATATGATTTACAGCCTGGACGTGGTTCTTTCATCTCTTCTGGTGGCTGTAAAGGGAACTGTGTGATGTGTACGAGTTCAGAGAAGGGCGGGAAAGGCTGCATTCCCAATGCACTTATGGATGTGCTGGGAATACAGGCTGTAACACCTCTGTAGAGCACAGTGGATGTGGGGTGGTTGTGGTACAAGGTATCAAGTCCTTTTTCATTTGAGACACATGAGACGGGAGGAGAAGTCTGGCCAGGCACTGACCTCCTCACACACTTCAGCAAGTTGAAGAGTTGATTTCTGTCTCCAGCATAACCACACAGGCCATGCTGCTCCTTAGTGCAGCTCCTCCTCCTGCTGAAAAACAATTAGTCTTGATAATAATGCTGGAGGGTGGTGCCTTGTGCTTTTCCCCCTAATTTTAAGAGTGAGAAATGATGCTCTTGACAATAAGACACTGGGAATCAAATGTCCTTCTTGGTTCTGGTGCAGACTTTCTATGTGACCTGGGATGAACTCATTTGTATTTTTATTTGCCCACTTCTGCTTGTTCTATTTATTTAGGCTGCATTGACTGGCACCTCCAGGCTTTTCCTGCACACTGTGGTTAATGCAGTGAGGCCTGAGCTCCATTATGGCCTTCAGGTGTTGTGGGCTTGAAAAGCTTTTCAACAGACCTTGTTTGTAAAGGACTTTGCCCAAATGTTGTCAGGGAGCAACAAGCTCTGGTGTGAGTGGAGGGAAATATCAAAATGTGGTGCCTGGAAGTTTCCAGCTGCTGTGATCAGCTCTGTCAGTGTCTGCTGCAATCCATAGGGCAGCAAGGGGACCCTGCCTGTATTTGGAATCTGGCCCTTGAAACCACACTCTGATTAATTCTTTGTCAGTGTTTAGGAAATGATGTCATTAGCTGACAGAAATACCAAATCTGCTGTAGCTGGGCTGTGTGAATATTCTAATGTGTCAGTGCAGCACTAGGAGTGTGTCCTGTACAAATAATTCAGGGTCACCCTTGGGCACCATTTGAGTTGTGCAGAGGGTTCTGTGGGTCCCCATCCCACAGGTTTGGGCTGCACAAACACCACAAACAAGTGGGTTTTGGAGCTTGTTACCATTTCAAGGTGAGCTGAGAAATGAGCTGAGCTGCCTTACAGGGCACAAATCTCTTTTTTTTTTTTTTTTTTTTTTTTTTTTTTTTTTTTTTTTTTTTTTTTTTGTGGGAATATGGATGTGCCCAGGCTTTGTGATGACTCTGGTTCTGTGAATCACTTCTCCCTGCTGTAATACAGTGGTGGGAGAGTGCTGCCTTTGAAAAAATGGAAATACTTGCCTGTGGGTGGAGAGGCTCTTCCACCTCTGGCTTTATCTGTTCCTCCTGCTGCCCTCTGTGTGAGCAGCAGCAGCTTGGGCACTCTGGGACAGAAGATATGTTGGTTTAGGCTTTTTTTTTTCAACCTCAGCTCTTTATTGAAGAGTCCTGAACAGCGGAGATGCTCTGGGATGTGTCACCCCAGCAAGGTGGTTGTGCTCAGTTTGGCATTTTGGAGAAGGCTGTCCTGCCTGGTGATAAAAAGCCAGGATTATGGAGCAGCTGTGTTCCCTCACCGCACGGAGGGGAGCAAGGCTGGGCTTGTGAAAACTGCTGGGGGATCAGGAGTCTGTTTAATACCAAACAACCTAAAATAAAAATGATCCACATCCAGCCTAGGGAACTGATTCAAGGAATACAGAAATACTAAAACAAATCCTAATTATAACTTTCCACAACCCCCAGGAAATAAGTTTGTTCTTTGCAGCTTCTATATTATATATTTTTTGTCATACAAGCTTTTCATGATTTTTTTTTTTTCTTGTTACAGCTGAGTTTAGGCTTAAGGAGCAATACAATTCCTCTGCTCAGTTTATATTCATGAAGCACCTAGCAGCCTCAGCCAGGGATCAGGGCTCTTTCAAATGAGATATTGTGCAGTTTCTAAAAGAACAGTGAAAAGCCCTTCCACCACACTCTGCAGTTTATCAGTTTCCTACAGCTGAGGACCCAGGCAGCTTCTCAGGGCATGTGCTCAGTGGAGGCTTAAATCAACTGTGAGTGCTGTTAGGTGGGAATATCAATTGGGAAAAATGAGTTTGATGTCAGCAGTTTTGACCAACGTTGGGGTGGTTTTCGGCTTTTGCACAAAAGCTGGTTTGGTTCTCTGGTGGCTGCTGGGGAAAGAGAAGGAGCCCTGTGGAGGTGGAAGGAGGGTTTTGGTGGGGCATTTACTCACTGCCAGGGCAAGGTGCTTCAGGAGCATTGAGAGGGGTGGGCAGGCTCTCCCCAAATCCATGGGATATCACAAGAGTGCTGATAAAATAAGTAGAAGAATAAAGTAGGTAGAAGAATTGGTGTGTTAGCTGTAGATGAAGCCCCGTTATCTGCTGGGGGAGTGTCTGCAGAGCCAAACATTGAATTAGGCTGGATCTGGTGGGCCCTTGGACTTGAACTTCTGGTTTTATGGTGCTTTGTCTCATTAGATAAAACAAAATTGGAATTTATAAAGATCCAGAGTCCACAGGTTTTTGAGCTTCCTGGGTGAAGGTCCTTGCAGCTCACAGTCAGTGAGAAATGACCCTTACAGCATCCACAAAAGTAAAATTCCTTGATCTTGGGGCAATATATCCTGGTTTTGATGAGTGAGTTAGTAAATATTCCAGCTGGGCTGTCTACACCTCTGCTGGGTGGTGTGTCCAGGATTATTTTCCTGTGCTTGGCCAAGCAGCAGAGTTGGGTGGGGACAAGGAGGGAGCACAGAGCCTTTGCTGGAGCCTCACTGCCCCTGTCTAAGGGACAAAACATGGAATTTGATCCTCACGCATTGTGACAGTGCCATCCTGACCAGTGCATTGTCTATTCTGTGTTTTCCTCAGCCAGAAGATCATGTTCATGGCAGGACAAGAGTCTTTGTGATCCAGAAAGGGCTTTTTCAGCCAACTGTGAAGGAAGGGCCTGGTGGTTTTCTTTTGCCCTGGGGAAAGACTTAGAAATATGAAATTTGATATTGCGGTGCTCAGGAAATAGATTTTTTTTTTCTTCTGTTGCTCTCCTAATTATACAACCTGGATAAATGTGTATTCTGGTATAAATATTACTAACGTTGGCAGTAATTGAAGGTGAACCTGGCAAATGTATCTATCAAGCCATTTCACAAAGTAATCATTTATGAACATAGCTCTATTAATTTGTTTAGTCAGATGCAGAGAAGCAATAAAAGTGATTGACTAAAAACAATTAAAACAGTAAAAGTAAATTGTTGTGTGCATTAAAACCTGCTGAGCCTGTCAGATGAAAATTGTAGGTTTAAATGTGAGAATTAAAGCTATTGATTTTAGCTGGTGTGTATGTGGCTACAGAGTCCTAATTTGTTCTAGTTTCCTTAGCTAAAAGTTGCTGAGACAAGAATAAAGATAATCCTAAAACTCATTCCCAAAAAGGCATAACCTTTCAAAAAGGCATATATGATAAATATTTGTCTTGTCTTGGGGAGATGGGAACGTTTTTTGGAAGACTTAACTGTCAGTACCTCCACACTGCAGAACTGAATATAAATATTTACCAATAATGGTAACTTACTGTATTTCAGAGAAGGTGAGGAATGAGACAGACACCATAGGAAATGCAGCAGTGGTACAGACCAGACTGGAGGGCTTCTTCCTTAATTTACGTGCGCGACTTTATTGTCATTTTATTTTTATGCCTGACAGTAAATCTTGCATTCCGTGAACTATTATTTTTTAATATTCAATTAAAAGGGTAGCACAAAGTGAGGGCTGTATCCAGCCAGGTGTTAAGGGATGGTGGTTGGGAATGAGGCTCCAGCCTGTGCCCAGGACTTGTGTCAGGAGCTCTCTGAGCCAAAGCTTTAAATGAGTATTAAAGGTGTTGGCTTGGCAGTGCTGAGCAATAGGCCACTGTGTTATTTCCTCTTACATATATATCTCTTTATCTATCATCCCTCTAGACTGTACAATGTGTTATTTGATAGTTCACTATTTGATCAATAGAGTTTAAGTCTTGTTTGAGGAGTGTAAAGCAGATTTTCTGCCAGCCCTGTTTTTTCCCCTCTTCAGGAAGCAGACTGAGAGTTGGTGTGACCTACAAACACTGAATGTATCTAGACTCAAGTGAGAGATGGGGAAAGTTTGAATTTTTCTGCATGCTTGAGCAGCCCAGAGTTCACAGGGAGTGTTTGTCTCAGTAGGGGACTTTTTAAATGAAAAATTCAGATACTGGGGCTGACTCATCTGAGCACTGTGGCACACCACGGGTTCCTGTGAGTCTGTTCCCCCAGATGAACCTTCTGAGCACGTCCTTGCAGAGGATAACACAGTGGAGGCTCTAAGGAGCTTGCAGTCACCACACAACTCACTGAAATATCCCTTTAAGCTTGTCAAAACACCCAGCTCTGGCAGCAGGGCAGCACCTCAGGGGTGGTGTCACCAAAATGCCATCGAGGGAGGAGTGAAATTTTTGATTTCAAGGTGATTTTTTTGAGCAGCAGCTCCATCACCTTTGCTCAGCAGTGACACTGGGTTTGTTCAGAATGAGGTGTTTGAGCACAGCTGCTGCAGGGACAGAGTCCCACAGGGGCACTGTCATTGTTATTATTTATTGTGATTATTAACATTGTCATTGTTAGGGTGGTCATGACACACAGAGTGACACCATGGAAGTCCACAAAGCTCTTTATGATGTCCCCATGCTGTCTTTTATACAATTTTTACAAAACTTGAGGGCAAATTCTAATTGGTTAATAGCTTTCTTGTTAATTATTCTATTGGTCAGTAAAAGGTATTTTACTTGTCCATTGAATCTCTCTATTCTCAGAGTGTTTACATATTTTCTTTACTGATTCTCATGGGACAAATCCCTTGTTATTACAGGTGCATTTGTTTTTCACCCTCAGAATAGATTGCTGTATTAAAGGAACCTCTCATTCTCAAAACAGCTTCATATGGGAACTTACTGATTAGTTGTTAGCTGTACTTAGAAGAAATGACAGACTTAGATAAATGACTTTTTAAAATAAAAATAAACAACTTTTTTACCCTATTCCTACAGGACACCTCCAGCCAGATGTCCCCTCCACCAGGCTGGGAGGGTCCCCACATTGGGCTGGCTTTGGGTGGTCACAGGGAAGTTGTCACAGGAGCGTCACTTCTGGGCTCTGCTTCAGCAAAGCTCAGGAGTTGTGGCAGTTTTGTCTTCTTTTCTCCCTTGCCAGGGTCAGGATGAATAACACAGGAAATGAAGATGTCGAGTTTGGACGTGGAATGTTTATTATATCTCATTTATTTACTGTATTTACAGGCTGATGAGCCATGAGCTTAACTAGCAAGCCAGGGAAATGAGGTAAAATGGAGAGCTTCTAACTCTTTCCAAGGTCTTTTAAGCAATAATATTAAATATAACATAAATATAAATAAATTACCCAATAAAAAGGTGACACCTATATTATTTGTTTTTGACCCAATAATGACCACTCAAGGCCAGCAAAGTGGACCTTTTTCACTCAATTACAGAAAACCACCTAAACCCATGGAGAAGAAGAACAAAGACAACACCAAAATTCTTCCATCTTGACTCACATGTATCACTATACACTAAAACCCCAAATTCTCAGTTTCTAGGGCTCCAACAAGAAGGAGCATCTCCTGAGAGGGTTTTCTGAATCAAGTTCCAGCAAAGAAACTTGTCAGAAGCGTTTTACCTCTACCTGTGCAACTGTCAGGGTGATCTTAATCCTTCCAGAAACTTGTGGGAAGTGTGTTTTCCTGGCAGTGACTCCCAGTTTGCAGGAAAGTTTATAGTGTGTTTCAGTTGAAGACTCAGAGTTAAGCCATATTAGGTTTTTTTTCTACTTCTGGCTTTTAGATCGATATTGTTTTCCTGGAAAATAACAAGGAACATTTATTTAAAATAACATTTAAGCCTTTGTGTCCTGTTGATGCAACAGCCTATGTCACTGCATGTTTATAAAGGCATTGCCTCATGCATCTATGTCATCTGTCACCACCTCCACCTCTGAAGAATTTTCATCTGAAGGAGGAAGAAGAGGAGCAGTGACAGAAAATTATGCTAAAGCGATTTTCTGGTGGAGCATGTTCCCTTTGTTTTAAATTCCTGGTAATAATACAAGTGATGACTGGGAAATGTAGTGTTCAAATGCAAAGGGGAAACAAACAGTATCCCCATGAGCTGAGGGAGTCCAACAACTCACAGCTTACTCCTAAAGCAGTTTTACCTCATTTCCCATTAAATACTGGAATGCACTGCTCAGGCAGTGAGCCTGGTAGACAATGAGGATAAATGTGTGGCCACAGATGGACAATAGCTTTCCCCCAGTCTGCTAAAACAACAAAGTGAGACACTTAAATTTTATGGCCTTACATATGTAGTCGTTGTCCTGACTGTGCATTTTCATATAAATAATTTATTCGCACAGATTTTTATTTTCACCAGTCCTAAAATTCGATGTGTTTTATGTTTAGCATTATCACAGGAGGAAACTATTCCCCTGAGGGCAGGAACTTAGTGAATTTTCACATAAGCACCACAGCAGCATTTCCTTCCTCGTGGAGACTGCAGCATTCAGCAATTCCCACCCTCCTGGGAGCTGTAGTGTGCCACCTTTATAGCAAATAATCGGAGTGGTTATGCTGCTGTGTGCTGTCACTGGCAATGCCACGCTGAGCATTTCAGGCAAAGCAGGTGTGATTTTGAACTCTGGTTTAAGAATAAGAGGGTTGCTTTTCCTATTTGTAAGGATGTGACTTGCTCAGGATGAATGTATTGAGGTGAAGGTTAGTTTTAAAAGCAAATCGAGCTCACCTGCCTGTTTGCAGAGGGAGAAGGGATTGATGTGTGGAGCTCTTGTTTCAGTTCCTGTGAGCAGCAGGTCAGTGGTGGCAAAAGGATAATTAATGGCTGTGAGGCAAAGGACTCTGACCATGGATGTGAATTTCTGAGGCTGTTCCAAAGGGGAATGTTCCCACTGAGGAATGGGGCAGGTGGAAATAACGCTGATTTTTTTTTCCCTGAATGGTTTACTGGAAGCTGGATAGGATGCACCTCCAGTGGGGTATTTGGACTCTTCTCCACATGGACTCTTCTTTAAGAAACACACAGCAATTAAGAATAAATACTCATTTCTACACTGGCTGTGTCGCCACATGTTTGGTAACACTGATTTTGATGTGAATTCAATTTGGTACTGAAAGTTTGGCTCACCTGTGCAGATGATGAGGTTTTGAGGGACCGAATTTTGTGATTATAAGTGTTGCAGAAATTCCTGTCTGGAATTGTGACTCCTCCTGGTATTGAGGCTGAGATGCAGTTAGAGGTGCTTGCAGTCCTGACCCTCATTCCTACCCAGAAAATTACTTAGTTGCAAGCTCAGTTCCCAGGCTTTACCCCTCCTTCAGATTTAGCCTTTATATTTTGGTGAGATGAACACAAACTTTTTGTAGAAGTGGATCTGTTCTTTAGACTCTTAATACACCACCCTGCTTTAAAATGTCAAGTTGAAATACTGCTTAGTAATTGTATTTTCAGTCAAGATTGAATAACCTGTTACTTCAGGTATTGCAGAAACTCAGTTTTAGTTCTTTTTTTTCCCCCCAAATGTAACGATAATACAAAATTCAACTTTGTTACAGAACATTAATATGTAACTTTCCCTGCAGTTTTAAATGCAAGCTGTAGTTAATATATATGCAAATGACCTTTTTCATAGAAGTAAAATTTTACATAAATTGATAATTAGCAATTCAGCTTCTGCTGTGTAACGTGCATTATGACATTAAAGTGCTAAACAGATCTGATTTTTAAAAAATTCATTGTGAACTATGACTTTTGGCAGCACATTATTAAGCAGTGAAATGAAGAAATAGTAAGTCCTAAACATATAGGCCTAGTCATTCTAAAAGAAGTTTTTTAGGATCATTAGAATGGGTCCTAAAGGCTAAGTTTTGTATATGATCACCCCTGAAGTTTTCTGGTTGGTCTTTAAGTCTTTTGGGATAGATGGAAGGTTATTACATGTGATTTGCAGGCTAAAACTTAAAGTGAAAGCAGAATGCCATTTTTATTTGTGTCAGAGTGTCCCTGTGGCAACTGCACTTGTGGGGCTGCAGATGGGGATAACAAAAGGTATCAAAAATCTGCTCAGGAGGTGTAAAATCTGCCCAGGAGATGTTGGCTCCTCCACCATCTCTCAGCCTTGGAGGGTCCTGAGGGTTTGCACTCCTCAGGTGGAAAGTGTGGATTAACTGTGGCACTAACTGAGGGCTTGGGGGATGTCTTTAAGGTCCAAGCCCAGCTCTGTGGTTGGGCGTCGTGGTTTGAAAGCAAAAGGAGTGAGAGGCTCCAAGTCAGAAATAGAAGTTAAGAAGAAGAAAGGAAAAAAGGCAAAATAAAATAAATGCAATAATACAAAAGACAACTGGCATAATCAGAATATGACCTGAGCAGGGTGGTGGGAGCAGTCCAGGTGAGGGGCTCTTCCTGAAGCAGTGATCCCACAGAAAGGTCTGGGAGCTCTGCTCCTCTGGGAATCCAGTGGCTCAGGGCTGCTTGTCCTGTCCCAAATCCCAGATTCTCTCCAGGTGGGAATGCTTGGCTCCTCCCCCTGGGCATTGGGAGCATCTCCCAATGGGATGAGGAGTCGTGCAGTGGCTCCTTGATGGCCCATTAAACAGAGAGAGCTCCTGGAGGGAGTTCCCTGTGAGTCCTGGGCAAGGCATTGATGGGCCATGAGCAGAAGAGCCCAAAGGAGGGGCCTGGGAAAACACTGCCCCACCTGGTTCCAACAGCTCATGGGGATGGGGATGGAATAAATACTTTGTGTACATCCTACACCACAGCCCAGGACAGTGGGTAAAGCCCTGCCCAGCAGCCCCTTCTGGCTCAGTCAATGCTCCCTCCACTGCTGAGCTGATTTTTTCCAAAAAAAAGCATCTGGTTTTCTAAGAGCTGCTCCCTCAGATATCAAAGGGGAGAGGAATAAAACAGGAATGTTGCTGTGGAACTGCCTTCCCCAGTGTCAGACTTTTGTCCCACTGTACTTTGCTCAGATCTGGTGGATGAAGCGTGAGCTGCTCCTCAGTGGGGATATTAATCATGAGGAGCACAAAGCTGTTTTGCTGAGTGCTGTGTTATACATCATTGCCCATGGAACCTCTTTTTTTGGTCATCATGACACTCTGTGGAGAAGCTTTCTGCACATCTGCCTCCTTTTGGAGAGAAAGCTCCCATCTTCCAGGAAAAATGAGACCACTCCATCGAGCTGAATTGAGGGGCTTGGTGGAAACCTTACTTAATCATAGTTTTGGGCATCATTTCAAACAAAATATAAATCAGGCCAGATCTGTTTGAGCTAAAGCTCAAATCTGCCAAGAAGATTTGCAGGCTTGAGAAAATGCAGTCCAATTTTTACATATTACACTGAAACCCAAACTTGCTACGATTTGATCACCTTCACAGAAACTCAGACACCTTTTTTTCAAACACTTCATTTAAACTTTATGCCACGAGGAGATGTGAACTCCCACTTTCTCCAGCTCTGCAAGGAAAAAAAAAATGACTGTGGCTGTTGTGTTTGGAAGTGTGTGTGCACTTACAGGAGGGGTTTGCAGAGGAACAGAATTTGTTTCACTGCAGGGCTGGGGGAAGGAAGAAAACACTTGTGAAGTGTTCCAGTCCTAATTTAACATGTGCTGCAGTGGATAACTGCAGCACTGCCAAGAGAGGAAATGGAACAAGATGTGATGTAGAGCAAGATAGCATTTCCAGAAATGAGGAGCTGTTTCTTCTGGAAATTGCTGGTGGGATGTGGTTCTCCAGTGGAGTAAGAAGAACTGAAATGAAATTCGTGTTTTGTGTGAAGGGCTGAGGTACTGAGCAGTGCTGCTATGGAGAGGCAGAATAAATTGAGAGTTTAATGTGAGTGTTCTTGTGGACTTCACAAGCTCTGGGATTTCACCTGGTCTCTCTGAGGGCCCTGGTAATCCTCTGAGTGGTTGAAAGATGTGCCGTGGCAGAGATGTGTGTCCTGCTTCTGGGCTTTGAGGTCCTGGCTCTGCAGTTTAGACCCAGCTTTTCTGGCTTTCAGTGGCTCTCCCTGGCTGTGGTGGGTTTAATAAAGTTTGTTTTATGCAGGCACTTAATTCCCATCCTGCTTTTCTGCCTTACTCTAACTTGCTAAGGAGTTTGCTTAACCATTTTACACGAAAAGATCAAATTGGGAAGACAGTCATTGTCAAACACCACCTCTCTGGTTTTGGCTAGTTAATTATTTTACTTCTGTCTTTACTCTTTAGCAAATGCTGGGAAAATAACTATTTTACAGTCCTATTTTACTTTTTTTTCCAGTTCTAAGAATGCTTGAGATAAACCAATAGTTGTTTGTTCTTCAAACTACTCTATGTGTTATAAATCAGCTTTTATTTTTAAATATTTTTGCAGCAATAAGTTGGAGGGTGAAAAAAAGTGCCTTTGTTTGCCTAATGACGTTGGCTTTATGGATCCATAGAACATCAGTGCCTTAATTACTACAAATGGATAATAAACACTTTCCTGGATATGAGGATGGGAGAGACACAGTGTGACTGTCATTAGGAACAATTGGATTTTCTCATGATAAGTTGGTAAAAAATGTAAATACTACAAATAACTGCCTGAGGGCTTGTTTAGATAACGGTGCCAGAAACCAGGCAGCAAAACTGGGTTTTACAGAAATTGCTTCCTCTGTTGGAGCTGAATACAGAACAAGCTGAATGTACACTCTCACATAAGCTGTGATGATTTTCAGCTTCTTTTTGACCATTTTGGATTAAGATTTCTGGTACATATTTTCCTCAAATTACTGAAAAACCTGAATATTGGCAAAGGATTAGTTAGCATCAAATTTTTTTTTTAATTTTTTTTTTTTTTTTTGTCAAAACCAGCACAGAGCTATTAAAATCACTGCACTGCCCAATAATTCCTTATCAATATATTTGGGAAATTTCCCCCTTTCTGGAGTCCCTGGGGGCTGCCAGAACACACAGGGGAGAGGGAGCTGTGCAGGGCTGGTGGCCAAAAACCTGCCTGTGGTTTGGGGGTGCTGATGGGAGCACTGGACAAGCTGGTCCTGATGTCCAAGGGATGTTTTGTAGGGAGCTGCCACCCATGGGTTGAGGAGGAGGAAGCACAAGATAAATTAGCTGTGCCATCCTTTATTGGGGAGGTTTTATGATGTATTTTCCCCTGCCTGGGACTCCCATCATACCTACTCCTTAAAATGAAGGCTGGTGAATAATGGCTTGGGCAGGCAATAAATACATAATGCAATGCCACCTTTGAACCTTGTAGCTTGTGTGTAGGTCAAAGATTATTTGGGTTGTAATCATGATTTATGCCTTCAGTCTCTTGATATTTTTTAGACCATCTTTGCTTGTCTGCTGGTATGACTTTAATTATTTAATTATTCTATTTCAGGAG